>NC_137776.1:116218201-116818201 GCF_963455305.1 Plecotus auritus | reverse complement strand
ATATTAGACTGGGTGTTAAGCTTCAGTATGAATGTGTGAGCTTTTTGATTAATATACATATTCAGATAAACATGGGGATAGTTGTTAATACAGGTGTGTGTGTGTGTATGTGTGTGTGTGTGTGTGTATACATACATAGATATAAACACATACATTTCCTCACTTGTCCTCTGAGAGGGTCTAGATGTAGGAGCACCCAGGTGGTAATGATTATCTAGATGGTGGTTTCTAAATTCCATCCTCCACTGGAGTCTGGTCAGAAGGTAACATGAGGCAGACCCTAATTAAGGGCCCTCCTATAAAATGGAAGACCTATATTCTATACAAATTTTTAGGATGTTGGGGAAAGGAATACCCTGAGAAACTATTCCAAATTGAAGAAAACTGATGAGACATGACAGCTAAATGCAAAATGTTCTAGTATAGGGTCCCAGATGGGAAAAGAACTGGGACAGTTGATGTGCAATAAGGTTTGATCCATATAGATATTTAAACATTCAAATCTAAGACACTACTAACTTGACTGTTTTTAGCACTTGCAAAAGTCTAGTTACAAAGTTTACATTTTCCCAAACGTTTTCTTGTCTCCATAAAGATGAACGAACGGCCAATAAAGGATTTGTAAATGACACATCTGACTTCAGAAAGATTGCTCTGTGAACATTATACCAAAGCCTCACTTCTAATGATGATAAAACAGGTCACATTTATATGAACACCAAATTACAATGGCTTCGTACCTCCATCTGCCAGATTGCAACTCCAAACACACAACCCACCTTTCCTTGCTGAGTCTCTTAGGTCCTCCGTGTTCTAGTTTTCCATCAGGCCCCTGGCTGTGGCCCAGGACATGATCTGCTGCAGCTCCAGGACCACACTGGAGGTTTGAGAAGTTGCCACAAGTCCAAGTCTGCAAGAGAGTCCTCCCTTGATTCTCTACAGGATGACTGAGACCCCAGCTTGAATTGTTAGCAAATTTAGGCATAAAAGAAGGAAATAACATTATATCTCGTAATGTTTTCTTAATACTAGACATGATACTGTATGAGCCTGTGGACCCCACACTTATACTCAATGGCGTCTCCGACAGTATCACCCTCCCAGCTGCCAGCCCGCCCCTGAAAGACCTCATCCCCATCACCATGTGTTCCATAAGTTCAGGTCCGTCTGCCCCGAAGCCCGAAGAGAAACCAGCCATTCCCTCCTTCCAGTTGTTGGCCTGACTTTTCTATGTACTTATTTTGCCTCTGGATCAGTCTCTTCCAGAATAGTGGGACTTGCTGCATGAGAAACCCTGATCATATTCTTAACTATGGCTCCACCAGAATAAGTGCAAAATAATATGCCCTGAAATCTCAGTGAATTCCAGGTTATTACATCTGAACAATGTGCAGGACATTCTTACGGGCCGAACTGTGTCCTCCCTATGTGAAAAAAACGTTCATATGTCCAAGTACCTCAGAATGTGGCTCTATTTGGAGAGCGAATCATTAAAGAGGTGATTAAGTTAAAACGAAGTCATCAGGGTGGGTCCTGATCCAATAGGCCTGGTGTCCTTACCAGGAGAGGACATTTGGATACCGACACATCCAGAGGGAAGGTGATGGGAAGACACAGAGAGGAGACAGCCACCTGCAAGCCACAAAGAGAGGCTGCAACAGACTCTTTCCTCAGGACCTTCACAAGGAACCGACCCTGCTAACACCTCAGTCTCAAACTTGCAGCCCCCACTCTGATGCAATCACTTTCTGTTGCTTGACACCCAGTCTGTGGTACTTCGTTACAGCAGCCCTAGCAAACCAATACACACATTAGGTTTGAATCGTGTCAGGCCAAGTCCAGTTTCTTTTTTGGTGTTTCTTCCATTGGTGGGAAGAAGATAAACCCTTCAGTCTCAGTAGTTTCCCATTTGTTGCCAATGTCTACTAACAGAAAAATGGAATTTTCTACACCAAAAAAAAAAAAAAAAAAAGTTCATAGGCACAAATCATTCTAAATATGAAATTTTATATATAGAAAAAAAAATCATTTTCCTAACCCCATTTCCTTCCTCCACCAAGAAAATAAAAGCCAGCAAAGTCTCCAAGATATGCTGGCTTAATCATAAATAACCATTTATATTTCTGGACAAATTACTAATATTTTCAGTGTAAAAAATCTATTTCGTAATTTTAAGCAGTATCTTTATAAACAAGTAAAACATAACAAAGGAATGATATGCCCCAGGGAGGAATTCAAACTCCATCTCTTAACAAAGATAAAAGCAATTTAAAACTTCAAAAGAACAACCAAGCTCACATTCCACACATCAGCAAAGAGCTGAACTGTATTCAGGGCACCCTACCCCCATCTCATTCCATGGTATATCATTTGTATCCAAATTACTGAGGAATTAAATAAATGAAACAGATGAAAAAGAAAGGAATTTATTTTGTTAATCCTTACCTGAGGACATTTTATCCATTGATTTTTTTTTTAGTGCGAGTGGAAGGGAGGAAAGGAGGGTTCGTGAGAGGGAGAGAAATTGAGAGAGAAAGAGAGAGAGAGAGAGAGAGAGAGAGAGAGAGAGAGAGAGAGAGAGAGAGAGAGACATCAATGGGTTGCCTCCCACACACACCCCGATGGGGACCAGGGATCAAACCTGCAATCCAGGTATGTGCCCTTGACCAGGAATCGAACTCATGACCTTTTGGTTCAAGAGCCAACGCTCCAACCACTCAGCAACGCCAGCCAGGGCAGGAAGGAATTTATTTTATCCTCTGCTAAGAAGATGAAGCTGCACATCATAGGAGTCTAGCTTTCCTGAGAACTAGCTTGTTTCTCTTGATCGGAGACCACCCTCATTCTTGTCTTCCCCCTTATCTCAGGTTGCATCACTTCTATCTACTCAAGCACCACATCTTTCCATTTCTCTCCCCTAGCTTTCAATGGCCTCTTCCTTCCTCACTGCTATGTGGTTGGCATACCTCTGTTCTGAGTCAGAATGCTCTGTCTCATGCCATCAAAATGACAAGAAAGCCATTGACACCTGGAGCCACAGTGTTCAGTGCAGTAGGTGGGCCACTGGTGGCAAATGAGGGCAGGCTGGGGAGTCCACAAATAAAATTTTAAATTTTAATAGACTGTAGAATTTAAATATACATTAGAAAATATAGACCTGGCACATCACATCTTTAAATTCTAACATACATGAGCAGATGGAAGAAGAATTTTGAAGCTTAAGAAAGCCTTTCAGGTGACCTTGAAATCAAACCACATTAGATGTTATAAACCTAAGTGCTTTTTCTGACACACTCAGCCACTGAAATAGTTCAGGTCTCCTTGCAAGGACATCTCAGAGCACCATGTACCTCTCCTTCACAGCACTTAGCCCAATTACAATTCATGCTCTGTGCAACTGTTTGTCAAGTGGCCATCTTTACTACCGGACTGTTAGCTCTGAAGATGGTCCCAGGACTGTTTACTGCTGTAGCCTTAGCTCTTAGCACATTTTCTGGTACACATTAGTATTCTTTAAGTATTTGTAGAATAAATGCCTGAAGAAATAAATGGATAAATAAAACCTGGCTCTGATTAGATGATATACACATCACTTTCCTAAGATTTCTCAGCAAAAGAAGAGAACCATAACTTGGGAATTAGTCCCTGCCCCCTCAAAAAAAAAGTGACTTAAGTGCATAGTGTAGGACAATGAACAATGGGCTCAGAGTTGCAAGACCACAGTCTGAGCCTTAACTCTGCCAATAACCAGCTATCTGAGTGACTTCGGTTTTTTATTCCTGATGTCATTTCACCTCTAGTGACCTTGTTTCCCATGCGCAGAACGAGTGGACTGTCCATAAGACATGTCCCTATTTTAGGTGCTATGCAGTCAAGTTAATATAGTTCAAGAGTTTCCATAAGGCTGTGCCTTTTCTTTTTCTCTCCCTGTGCAGGGATGTGTTCGATTACTATTACTTAGGATTAAACCTTCAATCAAACAATGCTGTGATAAGTGGAGAATACGTCAAACGTCTCACTAAACAAAGAACATTGAAAGTCCTATATTTTCTGCTGGTAGGAGTATAAATGAAGCAGCCACTGTGGAAAACAGTTGGCCCTTCCTCAGAAAGTTAAACACAGAGTTCATTTCCACACGGCCCCCAAAATTCTACTATTAGGTATATAGCCCAAAGACCTGAGAATAGTATTCAAACAAATGTTTGTACATGGACCTTCATAGTAACATTATTCACAACTGCTGAAGGTGGATACAATCCAACTGATACGTGGATAACCAAAATGTGGTTATATCTATACAAGGGAATATTATTCAGCCATAAAAAGGAATAAAGTACTGATACGTGCTATAACATGGATGAACCTCAAAAACATGCTAAGTGAAGATAGGCTTACACACAAGTTCATGTACAGTATGAATCCATTTATAGAAAATATCCAAAATAGCTAAATCCATAGAGACATAGAGCAAACTAGTAAGAAGGACAGAATGGTGAGTGACTGTTTTATTGAATATAGGGTTTTCTTCTGGATGATGAAATGTCTTAAAACTAGATAGAGGTGATGGTTACACAGCATTGTGAAAGTACTAAATACCACTGAATCATAGAGTTTAAAATTGTTGGCTTTATATTATATGAATTTTACCTCAAATTTTATAATCCTACTAGAGGCTGGGTGCATGAATTTGTGCACGGATGGGGTCCCTCTGGTTGGCCTGCAGGGATCGGGCCAAAACCCTCAGTCCAATGCCGCCTGCAGCTCCTACCTGCTGCTCCTGCTCATCCAGGCCCCACTGTGCCTGCCCTGGGCTCACACCCAATCAGTCCCCGATTGGGAGAGGCTCGTGCTGCCGCAGCAGTGCTCACCAGCCATGAGCCCTGCATCTGGTGTCCTCCCAAAGGGAGTGGCCTGCAGGATCAGGCTGAAATTGGCTCTCCAACATCCCCCGAGGGGTCCCAGATTGTAAGAGGGTGCAAGCCAAGCTGAGGGACCCCACTGGTGCACGATCCGGCTGGGGAGGGACTCCAGGGCATGTCTGGCCCATCTCGCTCAGTCCCAATTGGCGGGACCCCAGCAGCAAGCTAACCTACCAGTCGGAGCATCTGCCCACTGGTGGTCAGTGCACATCATAGTGAGCAGTTGAGCCTTAGCATATCATTAGCATATTATGCTTTGATTGGTTGTTCGGTTGTTCTGCTATTTGGTCTATTTGCATATTACCCTATTATTATACAGGATGGGTTCTATTGTTTTGCAAATGTACAGTAATCTTACTTGGCCTGTGTGGTTCAGTGTTTGAACATCAACTCATGAACCAGGAGGTCATGGTTCCATTCCCGATCAGGGCAAATGACTGGGTTGTGGGCTTGATCCCCTGCATGCAGGGGGCAGCCGATCAATGATTCTCTCTCATCATTGATGTTTCTATACCCCCTCTCTCTCCCTTCTTCTCTCTGAAATCAATAAAAACATATTTTTTAAAAATGTTCAGTAATCTTTCCCCAAAAATGTGATTTTCTATCAAATAAAAGCTTTTATAATTCTATGAAAATTGATGGCAAGAATTTAGGTAGGGATAAACAATCTTCCATCCATACCTGTAGCATTCTGAGCTTTAAGGTATGGGCCTCTGATATTCTGACAGCCAGAAAAATCCAAAGATATTCAAGTCTACTACTAATAATAATGCCTATTTTGTACTCATAAACATGAATTTAGGAAACCCTTCTTGAGCTGAGTAATTCCAGCTAACTCTCCTCCATGAATTACAGGTGCTATAGTCTATGAGTGTGACTAATGCTAATATTAGATTAAAAACTAGGTTAAAATGATCCAAGAAACCCATTACTTCCTTCATGAACACAATAAATAAGTAGTTCAAAACTCCAAATTGGTCCCATAATCCTCCAGTTGGAGACACACAAGAGGTCTGCATGCAGAGCCCTAAAATAGTACATGTAGTTTAAAAGCTCCAAACTTAGAAAAGTTATGTTTCTGAGTGTGAAGAGAGTTTTGCTTAAAAAAATAGCATACGCAGATTTTTCTCCTTCCCTTGGACAATGCCACACACTTCTCCTAGGACCAGAGCTGCCATGGTTTCCACGTGCCAACAAACTACTCCTGTGTGAAGGGATAGGCGTGTATGGACAAGCTCACACCTGGCTTACCAAGCACATCTTCGCATGCCCTTCATGACCAGTATTATAGACAAGCTCCACACTTACTGAACTTGAAGACAAAATCTCCTTTTGAACCTGTCTAAATGCTTGGTAAAATGGCTCATTTAGTCAGCTTGAGGATGTCTTTGGAAACAACGTCAAAAGTTTTGTCACACGACACAGCAAGTCATGATGTGGTACTTCATGGATGAGTTCATGAAATACCTGTTCAACAACAGCACTTCCATTATAGTCCACATTTTCACCTCTTCTCTTTCTCCCTTGCTTCCTGAAAGACCCTGCCCACTGAACTTACCTGCTGTGATACATGAAGCAATGACTTCTGCTTTTGGACAAGACAGAGTCGCAGGAATTGGATTTACCTGTCCACTTAAAACAACTACAAAATCTATATACTGTATATGGTTCCCAGACATTTGGACATTGGGCAGCATAAGACAGTGATCCTCGTGAGATGGAAACTAATAAGATGAGCCCTGTAAGTGCCCCCCGCCGTGCCTTATTGCTTGGAGAGAGTTTTCAGACTTCAATACAGAAAGGGAGAACCCAGGAGGTACCAGTGTTTTTGAGTTTGTTCATGTGCAATCTCTGGAGTTATTGGGGTGAAATTTGAAACTGGCCCCCATACACAGAGAGCAAGAAGAGAACAAAGAGGCAGGCCATTCCAGATTGGTAGGTGGCAGGTTTAAATATGCAAGAGAACTTACACATGAGGTGTGTCTTGGCAAGACAAGTAGATCTCCCACCTCCCCACAGGAATCTTAGAGATCATATAAAGGCCTTCATGGGGTTCAATCACATGTATCATCTGATGGTCTCAACAACACATTGCTCCCTTTATGCCATGTCCTGGAGGTGGCTCCTTTCCTTGTATAGGAACAGTGGGCAGAACGTACATTCCAAAGACAGGGAGGGGACGAGGAGCCTCCTGTTATCCAAGTCCAGGTCTAGGGTCAGCTGGCACTCATGTTCTTTCAATGACCTTCTCCAATGGATTTGAGGAGATAGAACTTGTTGTTGGGAAAGGTCACAACAGTCAGTGTTTAC
This sequence comes from Plecotus auritus, assembly GCF_963455305.1. Taxonomy (NCBI): domain Eukaryota; kingdom Metazoa; phylum Chordata; class Mammalia; order Chiroptera; family Vespertilionidae; genus Plecotus; species Plecotus auritus. The sequence continues at coordinate 116,810,972 of NC_137776.1, read as the reverse complement.
AGGGAAGAATACCAGAGATGAGAGACCTACACAAAGAGAGAACACCAGAGGTCTGCAAGGGTCCCCCTTGTGTCTTCAGCGGAGTCCATGCAAGTGAAGAAACTACCTAAGGCCTTGGGGGAAAAAAATCACCTAAATGGATCAGAAAGAACTATTCAGGGTGTTCACAAAAGACAAGAAATCATTCTCTTCTCATGGGTCAAAGTACAAAATCTTCATAAATCGTGGGCTTTGGGTAGAATACTCAGAAAGATAGTACCTACCTATCTGGAATGGCCTGCCTCTTTGTTTGTCCTCTTCTTGCTCTCTGTGTATGGGGGCCAGTTTCAAATTTCACCCCAGTAGTGGCAGAAAATAGACCTAGGCTAAAGACTGCTCTGGTCCCACCAAACCCAAAAGGATCTAACCATTTGAAAGTAACTTAACTTGTGCTATAGCAAAGCTCAATGATATTTATAAAAATACAAAAATATCCAGCCCCCAATAAGGTAAAATTCACAGTATCTGGCATCCAATATAAAATGATTTTGGCATGTACCAAAACAAGAAAAAATGACCCATAATGAGAAGAAAAGAACAATGGGAGAGAGATCATCTGAGAAAGTGAAATCTAGAGAGCATCTACTATCATTAGAGAGAAAGTGTGGTATGTACACTGCAACAAACATCCAGATTTGCAAACCATCTCTATCATTTCTAGGTAAATCTAACTCAAATAGCCTGTTTTCATAAACACTGGTTCCACTTCTGTTCATTTATATTCTCATAAGTACTGAAAGAATTGAGATGTGTGTACATATAGAACTGCTCAAGTAGAGGCAACCCCAGATTTTCTATTTTGGATGGCCAAGCCATCAGCACTGTAAAGCCCCTTCTATAAACCCAAGGATATGAAAACTAACAACTTGCACCACTCTAAGGGAAGGGACCAATATTTTGAAAGAATTGCTACAGCCTAATCAATATTTGCCTCCAAACCTTTCACCCATCTTTCCTGCATTTTTTGCTCTTTTTTCCTCCTTTGCTAGCAGTTTTCATAATATGATTCAAGTAGATGGATTTTTGATCAATTAAGCGACATATCACATTGCCCTAACATGTCATAAATTTCATGGATTTCTCAATATCTTGTCACAATGAACCAAATTTAGCAATATTATCAGACTGTGGCTCTACATATCAAGATACTTAATGTTTGTGCCAATAACTAAAATTTATAGTGTCCTGAATTTAATGGACTCAGTGTCATTGCAGCTTTCAGATTGTTTTAGCAGGGACCAAACTTTTTGAAGTCAATAAAACATTTTCTGTCTTTAAAAATAAACTCCAACTGTTCTCTCTTTGGTTGCTTTCATGGACAAAATATTGCTTCTCACCTCTTGCAACTCGCTATTTAGAAAAGGAATATTCTTTGGATTTTACTCGATAAGTAATAGATAAATCTCTGAAATTGTCCTAAGTGTGATTTAAAAAAAAAATTACTAAAGCTAAGGGTCCAAGATAACATATGACAAAAAATATTTTTGTCTAAATGAAAAATGCCACACACGGGTCTAGTGCCTATTAAAGTACCGCTCTTTCTGGGGTCAGGTAGCCCAGGAATTTGGTCAAAGGAAACCATGCCTCTGACACTTTGGCTGCTGTCCAGCCAGATGAAAGTCATTATAATCATAGATGGCACCAACAGAATAGGAGATGCAGCATAGTGGAGGAGGGGATAAATGAAGAAAGATTGAAATTCAAGGTCAAATCAGTGAAGGAATGAGTAAACCAAAAGCAGGAGTCACAGGAAAGGCATCTACTAGTATATGCATTGGTGACAGAGAACAAGGGAACAAATCCAAGTGTGAATCTCCCCTGACTCTAAAGACCTCCACAGCCAACGGAGTCAATGAAGAGAGCCTTGAGTGAGAGAGGGATCTTGGGCCATCATTCTAACAACTTATTATGGGTTAGATAATATCTCATTAGGAAAGCCAGAAAATGTTTGAGAGATATTAAAAAAGCAATTAAAGAACAAATATGGATTTTAGCAGAAACGAGGCAAAAGCAGAAAAAATCATAACATTCATTAAATCACAAAAGGACCAAAGAAACCAGAACTCACACAGGTGCACATGCACACACACTATACTAGGGAAGACAGAACTCAAGTGGAAGACCTTTTGGTTGTTAAAATTGGCATTTCATATAGGATTTTAAAAAATCTTATGTAGAAAGAAAGTAGCCAGAGTCAGAGGAGTTCTTATTTTGAAAGTCATATGTGCCAATATGCTTATATTTCAAGAAATGGTGAAGTTATATGGCCTCTTCCTTTAACGTTAAGACACAAATTGAAGAATAATTCAATGTAGTTAGGAGAGGGATAAAGGTATAAAAGTAGAAAACAAAATATTCCTCACATTTTATTGTCTTTCCATTTCACCAGAGAATAAGCTCCAAATGGTAGAGATTATACTTGTTTTGCTAACCACTGAAGTGCTTAACACAATAGCTGGTGTACAGTGTACATTCAATGAGCACTTATGAAATAAATAAGCAATGATGATTCACTGTTATAGAGCAGCAAAAGGACATAATAAAAGCCTAAATCCTCAAAGTAGAAATAATATTGGACATTGAATTAGTTAGATTTAGTTTGGCTCTGAGTAACAGAATTTTAAAATATGGGTGGCTTAAACAAAATAGAATGTTATTTTTCATTCACATTTTTTTTTAAAGGCTGGAGGTAGTCAATTTTGGGGATGGTATTGTGTTTTCACAAAATGGTCAGGGACCACTCCAACACTCTCCTCTGTTATCCTTTAATCTGGCCCTTATCCTCAAGGTCCAAGAAGGCTGTCAGAGCTCCTGCCAGTACATCTTCATTCCAGGGAGAGCCTGAGGATAGAAGGAAGGGAAGAGACAAGAAAGGCACATCCCTTTTATTGATGCTCACACACTACTTCTCATTACACTGATCAGTCAAAGCTTAGTCACACTTAATGACAAAGGGAGGCTGGGAAATTAGTTTTGTAGCTGTGTTCCAGTTTCTTTTAAGAAAACGAGCGATAAGCAGTTTTCACCATAATTGAAATATCAATTAAAATCTTCTCTAGAATGTACAGAGAAAATAGAAATTATTTGGCATTAAGACTTTCCCCTTTTGTTCAATGTTTTTTAGGAGGATAAGGAATTTCTTTTGAATAGTTAAGGACTGTAAAATAAGTAACCAATTGACATACCTCTCAGCTAACAAAATATGGAAGAAAAGGAAGAGATTTTTTTCCTTTGTTCCTTCTTTAAAATCCTGAGCAAGGACTACTTGAACTCCGGGAGTTGCCATTTCCACATTTTTGTTCCCATAAGACTGGGGATCTGGCAATTTGGTGGAAGCTGGAACTAAACTATGCATGACCCTACCAGTCCTCACCCATCCCTGCAGCACCTCCAAATCACTCAACTTGACCATAACTGTTGCCTACAGTCCAAAGGTTTGGGTATAGAAGAGTCAAGATTTGAAAGTGATGTTCTTCAAACTATTTCTCCTCATCTTCAACCTAGTTACTAAGGAAAAGAGAAATCCTAGGTGGCTTACAGTAACCAATCAAATGTCTTTCTTTTTTTCTTGCTGTAAAGACTGTAAAACCATTAGAAACCTACAAACTCCACGCTCAGATTAAAGGTCGAAACTTGATATCCTAAACACTAGGGTGGTTGCCTCAAATAACAAGAACAATGGATGGACCTTCTCATTTGAGAATACATAAACTCAGAGGGTTATGATGGGAGACATGGGTTTTAAAGATTCAATCTGGTGAGCGCCATCCAAGGTGATATTCAACACACTTAGCAAATGGCATTGCACAGGCAGCAGGCTATCAAAAATAGCACTGACCAGGGCACTGGCTCAGGGACCTGGAGCCTCTCTGCTGTGCCATACATTAGCTCTTTACTTTCTTGATTATGAGAAGTCACAGCACAGGGAAGAGGCTCAGACCATCAGATAATTGCCATCAGCATTTTATCAACAGGTGTGACTGTCCTGGGGCAAACCAGCTAAACAATCAGCCCAGTTCCACTCTTCCTGGCATTAATGAAGCTGGGCCCATGGCCATTATGCCCACACCTAGCTCTCCAAAGTCATCCCCTTTCAAAGGGTCACTTAGCTCTTGCTGCTTTGTGCTAATGGCAACCCATTCTTGGAGAGAACATACAGAAGACACAAACCCTACCTCTCTTTAGACCCTTAACCATAGTCATACTGGAAGCCTCGGGTGGGGATCAGGAATTCCCATTTAGCCTTTGGTGTCCCATAGTCACTCAGGACTAAACAGAAATATACAGCAACGCAATTTGCAAGTAAACTCAGAAAGCTGAAACGTTTGGTCTTACTTTAATCATGTCCTGCTCTGATTACCCCTTGGTCTCCTCTGGAGAGGTAAATTAGATCGGAATATGCACTGTATCTTCAGCTGGCACACTTAAATCAGCGTCACTTTAATTCTCACTGGTGGGTCTGTGTGAAGAAGATCATGAAATTGGTAAGGGGGGAAAAACACTTAACAAAGGAAGGCTCATTGGTGATAGCAATCAGGATACCAGAATAGAGGGGCTTGTTTAACTATTGTCAGGAAAAGCAGATTCTCCTTCATGCTTTCTATATTTGATATTTTCTAATATACAGTAAATCTTCCTCTTTTTCTCCTTGTGGATTTTCATTTTTAATAAAAAGTCTTCTTATTTGAGGATTTTGGAAAGAAGGACAGCTAAATAAATTTAGTTTTACTTCCTGTTCCATAATCAATGGGATTATTATTAAGTCCTTAACTTGCTCTTTCATTCCTCATGTTATCCTCCCCCCCCCCCACTTCTTTGGCTTAAATATCTCTTTTATCTGAATGTGTTCCCTGCCAATCATTTGGGTTTTTATTGAGGTAAAATTCACATAACATAAAGTTCATTATTTTAACCATTCTTAAGAATACAAATCAGTGACATTTAGTGCATTCACAATATCGTGCAACCATCACCATTGTATAATTCCAAAATATTTTCACACCCCCATCAAAAAAAAACAACCTGTACCCATTAATCAGTCACTCACCTTTGCCCTCTCCCTTCCCCCAGGCCCCAGCAAATACGAGTCTGCTCTCTGCCTCTCTGGCATTGCCTATTCTGGACATTTCATATAAATGGGGTCATATAAGATGTGGCTTCTGTGTCCGGCTTCTTTCATTTAGCACAATGTTTACAGGTACCTTCATGTATCCTTACCTTTGGTGGCCAAATAATATTCCATTGTATGCATAGACCACATTGTTTATCCACTTATCAGTCACTGGACTTGTGTGTTCTTACCACTTTTTGGGATACTGTGGATTATGCTACTCTAAACATTATGTAGAAGTTTTTGTTTGACACCTGTCTTTAATTCTCTTGAGTATATACCTAGAAGTGAAATTGCTGAGTCATATGGTACTTCTATGTTGAATTATATGAGGAATTGCCAAACTGTTTTTCACCGCTGCTATACCATTTTATATTCCTATCAGCAATACACAAAGGTTTCCATTTTTCAGCATCCTTAACAAGAGTTACTATTTTCCATAATTTTTACTTTAATTATAGCTATCCTAATAGGTGTAAAGTGGCATCTCATTTTGGTTTTGATTTGCATTTCCCTAATGACTAATAAAGCTAAGCATTTTTTTTTCATGAGGTTATTTGCCATTATTATATCTTTGGAGAAATATCTATTCAAGTCCTTTGCCAATTTTCTTAATTGGGCTGCTTGCCTTTTTGTTGTTGAGTTGTACCTCCCAATCATTTTAAAACAAAGTGTTTGTCATTGGCTTTTCAAACCAATAACAAAGTTGCAAAATGGACCATACATTATAAAGCAAGCCTAGACTACTTGCTACGTTCACTAAAACACACACACACACACTTGCTTTGGGTTTCGATTTTTGAATTCTAATATTCCAGCAAGACAACAGAAACTTAAGCTATTTCTAGGGAAAATGAAACTTTTTCAAATGAACAGAAAGAAAAATAATTTATTCATGCATATATTTATTAAACAAATATTTACTGACCACTCTGCCAGGCATTAGGATGATTGAAACACTGGTGGGAACACTCTGGGTCTTCCATTCGCACAGGAAGATGCATTACAAAGGGGTCTGTATAAAGAAAACTTGTCCAGCGCTAGAAAAAACTAGTGCAGGGAAAAAGTTAGTTCACCTTATTCAGAGATTAGAAGAAAATGAAATTCCCAAGCAGCCTAGAGACAGATGCTCTGTGTTTTGCCATCCCTTACAAGTGATAACAATGCTAAAGAGGAACCATCTCCCCTACGCCATACACAAGGATATGCCATCCAAACTCACCCTCTTAGTGCCTTTGGATTGGTAGGTGCCAACGAGGAAGTATCTAATGCACGCTGTTCCTTTCCATTGTTGAGGGTAACTCTAGGAAAAGTTTGTGGAAACTTAGAATATCAAGGAGAATTTGAACTTGGATTAAGAAAGGTGATTCCAAGAAATCTATGAATGAAACAAAGAATTATTCCTAAAGGGTGAAAATTGTATTTTCTGATTTGCAATGTCTGAGTTTATAGAACTGAGCCATTTAACAACTGAATATACAGGTATTTGGGACTTGATAGGTGAGAGAGGGAATCTACACTAATAAAAGAGAAACATACAAATTAACCATCACTCCGCTACGCCCACCAGCCAATCAGGAGGGAATATGCAAATTCGAAGGAGAAAGATGGCAGCCGCCCAGCTGCTCCAGGCACGGAGTGGCTGGGCAGGGCAGGACGCCTGCTATGAGAGGGAGGGTGGGGGGCGAAGGGATCTATAGGAGCGGCACTCTGGCCGCAGTGAAATCAAGACTGCAGACTCCGGAGTCTGCAGCGAAGATGAAGATGGCAGACTCTGGCCGGAGTCTGCAGCGAAGCAGCAAAGACGAAGATGGCAGACTCCGGCCGGAGCAAAGGCCTGGGTCCCAGGTGCCGAGGAAAACCGGTGCTGGAAACCAAGGGAAGGAAGGCCTATTGCATGAATCTCTTCGTGCAACGGGCCTCTAGTATAACCATAAAGCTGTAGTATGGAGTAGTGGTTTAGAACACAGGCTTGCAAACCTGACAGACCTGGATCTGAGAAGCTTGTGTCATGAATTAAGTTGTTCTCCTCGGTTTGAGATGCATCCTTCTGACTCAGCTTTGCGATGGGGCTATAAACCACCTTTCTGCTTTGCCTTTGGCTCCCTGTTAAACTGCCAACAGGGGGCACCAGAGGAAGACTGGCCCTGGGGAGGGGAAGAAAGACCTGTGTGTGCCTGATTCCTTCGAACTCAGAAGCCCAGTTGTTCCAGCAGCAGAGGAGTCCCAGACCTCTCCTATCAAATCCTCGCAGAGACACAAGGATCAGCTGTGGGCCACCTTCTTCCTCCTCGGAGGCTTGCGTTGGAGCCCCAGAGAGACCCTCCTCCAAACTGGCAGGTTTTATAATGCCACCGCTTTCCTTTATTTCCCCAAACAAAAGCAGGTAGCCAACCCCCACTGTTGCCCCTTTCTGTGTATCTCAGTGCTCGTTGTTTGCCTTTTCAGTTCTTTGATGCCCTCTAATAATTGTTCACATTGAGTTCTCTCTGTTAAAATAACTGGAGTGGCTTCCGTCTCCTGACTGGACTCTGGCTGACGTGGTTCCCCAGCTGCTTGCCTGCTGGTCTGATTTCTCTCCAAGGGAACTGAAACTTCTCCAATGAGCTGCCAAGAGGCCGGTCACCATCCCCAGGGACCCAGTAGCAAACAATATATTAAGAAACATGCCAGTATATGAAGAAATCTGATCTCATGCCTTCTCCCAAGCCTTGTGTGAATTAGAGTGACTCACATCTCCAGAAAAACCATCCTGTGAAAAGGGCAAATCAAAAAGACAAAGTAATTCGTGTTGCCCTAGGGCTGGGGTGGAAGCAGGGACTGACTGCAGCCAGGAACCAGGGATGTTTGGGAGTAAGGGGTGCGTTCCAACACTGGGCAGTGATGATGGTTCTGTAAACTTACCAAGAATCACTGGATTGTACACCCAAAAGAGGTGAATTTTATTACATAAATCATACTTCAATAAAACTATCTTTTAATAAAAAATAAAAAACTCTGAAAACTAATGAGGATCCTTGCGATCAGGCATATCATGAAGCAAGCGAGAAGGTCATTCAGGCCAGGATTTGCACTCATAACAAACCTCACATGTAGACCTCCAGTGTTATTTTCAAATGAGATATTATATATGGTCATAGAGATACACTGAGAAAATGGAAAGAACGTGTTCCTCACCATTAATTGCTGAAATATAACCACAGTTTTTGTAACCCTCAACCTCTCCACATTTGAGGCATTTGTCTTCAATGTTCAGTAGATATCTATTAATAGAAAGGACTTTTCTCTTTGATGTCTGAGCTCATCTCCAAGATGTTCCAAGTCCAAAAACATAGGAGGGGGCGGGCATCTGCTATGGAATAGGCACCATATTCTTTGTTTTTCACCATAATTCAAGTTCATCCTAGCTAATAAAGAGGCAATGTGCTAATTGACCATCACTCCATCACCAAGATGGCTGCACCCACAGCTGAGGCCAAGTTCCCATAAGGAGCCTTAACAAGCAATCAGTAGGGACCTGAGGTTATGCCCTCCCCTGCCCCAGTAGGGCTTGACAGGGGACCTCAGGCTGCGCCGCCCACCCTAATGTCAGGCTGGGGGACCTCAGACCACACCCCCCACCCCGGTGCCAGGCCAGGGGACCTGAGGCCATGCCCTGCGCCCAGTGGGGCTTGATGGGGGACCTCAAGGTGCACTTCCTGTCCTGGTGCTGGGCTAGGGGACCTCAGGTTGCTCCCCGCACCCCAGCGCCAGGCTGGGGGACCTCAGGCCATGCCCCCCACCCTGGCACCAGGCTGGGGGACCTCAGACCACACCCCCCGCCCAGCGGGGCTTGACGGGGGACCTCAGGCCATGCCCCCCGCCCCAGTACTGGGCCAGGGGACCTGAGGCTGCACCCCTCTGCCTGGCTGGGCTTGACAGGGGACCTCAGGCCGTGCCCACCATCCAGCAGGGCTTGACAGGGGAGCTCAAGGTGCACCCCCAGTGCTGGGTCGGGGGACCTCAGGCCGCACCCCCCCCACCAGGTGGGGGCTTGACAGGGGACTTCAGGCCACACCCCCATGCTGGCACTAGGCTGGGGGACCTCAGGCTGCACCCCCACCCCAGCACCAGGCCAGGGGACCTGAGGCTGTGCCCCCCTACCTGGCGAGGCTTGACAGGGGACCTGAGGCCATGATCCCCACCCAGTGGGGCTTGACAGGGGACCTCAAGGTGCACCCCCAGTGCTGGGTCGGGGGAACTCAGGCCATGCCCCCTGCCCAGCGGGGCTTGACGGGGGATCTCAGGCCATGTCCCCCACCTGGTGGGGCTTGACGGGAGACCACAAGGCATGCCCCCCACACCAGTCTGGGCTGGGGGACCTCAGGCCATGCCCCCGTCCTGGCACCGGGCCAGGGGACCTGAGGCTATGTCCCCTGCCTGGCGGGGCTTGACAAGGGTGGGACTGGCCAGGTCTGGATCTAGCCCAATGGGGACGGGGGCTGGCCGGGTCTGGGTCTCATGCAATTTTGAGGCACATGTGGTGGGCGGGGACTTGACTCTGGGTCCTGTGGTGTGCCCCAGACTCTGACAGGAGAAAGGGTTTCATATACATTTTACTAATTTTCTTTCATATCTGACACTTCTATTATAGAGAAAGGACAAACAGCAATATTAAATTATTTCCTCTAATTAATCCCCTTTTAAAGTGCATAAATTTTGTGCACCGGGCCACTAGTTTTTATAATAAACGTGCTAGGCATTCCAATCCAAACATTTGACAGTGAAGAAAACTGAAGCATTTAAAAGTGAAATAACTTGCTTAAGATGATATACATACTATATAAGTTATATTTAAAATCCAGCTTTTCTTACATAAATTGATATTTTGTGGTGTCTCTTTTAGAGAGGCATGTTGGAGGGTCAGGAGAGGATTCAAAGGCATTCATTATGCCTTTGAATGAACATGGGTTAAATAAACTTCAATAGCACGTTGTTGCTTAAGATGGTATGAATTAGGGAGGTGGAAATCTTTAAGGCGCTCTCAAAGGGTAGGTGACCCCCACCCATTGTATTTTACATAGGTACTGAAGGTAGATATTTCCCCCCTGATTTCTTTAGGTTCTTTTTTATTCAAATGCCTGATGGCATTTTGTATTATGTTGTTTTATAACGTTCTCTGCTAAAAAGTGGCAAACTCTAAGAACATACATTCCTTTTATTCCAAACCTCTGAAAGCAAGAGTGGGCATTTTGTCTTTGGTAGTTTCTATGGTTATGACTACATGTTTGCAGCTGATATTCCCCTGGAGTCACCCAAACCAACACCATCAACTTAAAAAATATATATCTGAAGTTCAAAAGTTCAAAATGCATCTTTTCAGTTGAGAAAACCTACAGAAAGCAGAAGTAGTATATTTAAAAATACACCCACACAATTTTTATTTATTTTTAATCCTTACCTGAGGATATTTTTTCCATTGCTTTTTAGAGAGAGTGGAAGGGAGGAAGGAAGGGGGTGGGGAGAGAGGAGAGAGAGAGAGAGAGAGAGAGAGGTGAGAGAGACACATGGGTTGGTTGCCACCCCCACCTTGACTGTGGCAGAGGTGAACTTGCAACCCATGTACATGTCATTGGCCGGGAATTGAACCCATGACCCTTTGGTGCACAGGCTGACGCTCTAATCCTGAGCATACCAGCCAGACACACACACATTTTTTAAAAAATTATTAAGGGAAATCATCAGAGCTTATTTGTCTTTTTTTCTTCTTTTGCATTTAAATGAACTTTACCATCTTTTAAAAGAGAAGAGGAGGAGAAACCAAGATGGCGGCATAGGTAAGCACCTAACCTGCTGCTTCGCACAACAATTTCAAAACTACAACTAAAAGACAGAATGGACACCATCCAGAACCACAGGAAAGCTGACTGAGTGAAAATTCTACAACTAGAAGGAAAGAGAAAAGCTCACAGAGAATTGGAGGTACGGCAAAGGGTCTTTGTGCGCGCAGAGAGGAAGGGCGGCTGAGAGCCTGGCTGACTTTCTCTGGTGGAAGGGGGAAGGAAGCCCCCGACCGCACTGAACCCCAGTTCTGACTGCACTGAACCCCAGTTCCAGGCGAGCCCCTGGGGACCCACGCTCTTGTGGGGGGAGTCTGGACTCTCGGGTGGAGACTCGGGAGCCAGGGAAGGCGGAGGACTGAAGGCGCACGCGTGCCAGTGTGCACAAAGGCTGCGGAGGTTACCACAGGCTTTCCCTAGTGGAAGGGAGTCAGAGGCTCCTGACTGCACTGAACCCCTGTTCTGACTGCAGTGAACCCCAGTTCCAGGCGAGCCCCTGGGGACCCACGCTCTTGTCGGGGGAGTCTGGACTCTCGGGCGGAGACTCGGGAGCCGGGGAAGGCAGAGGTCTGAAGGCGTGCACGTGCGCGCAAGGGCAAGGCTGACGGGAAGCCAAGACTGAGAGTCCACCCCATCCAAGCTGAGTACAGAGGCTATTGCAATTTGGCAAGTCTAATCCTATAAGGCTGTCTCCAGCACTGAACTTCTCCCAGCATAGACACAGCTGATCCTTACAGCCAACTGGCCTGGAGGTCAATTCTTCCCAGTGATACCAACAACAATCAAGACTTAACTACAACAAGGCTGTACACACAGTCCACAAAGGGGTGCACCAAGAGTGTCCACCTCAGGTTAACTGGGGAGGCAGACCCACTGGGCCATATTGGAAACCTAGCACACAAATCTACCTTACCAACTCAGGGAAGCAGTGAAAATGCGGCATCAAAGAAACAGATCACAAACGAAAGAAATGGAGGAAAACAAACGACTGGATATAGAATTCAAAACCACGGTTATAAGGCTTTTCAAGAATATCCTAGAAAAGGCCAATAAATATAACAGACCCTCAAAGATATGAAAAAGGACCAACTAGAAATTAAACATACACTGACTGAAATAAAAAATATTATACAGAGACCCAACAACAGACTAGAGGAACACAAAAATCAAGTCAAAGAATTGAATTACAAAGAAGCAAAAAACACTCAACCGAAAAAGCAAAAAACAAAAAAAAATCCAAAAAGTTGAAGATAGTGTAAGAAGACTCTGGGACAACTTCAAGCGTACCAACATCAGAATTATGGGGGTGCCAGAAGAAGAGAGAGAGCAAGATACTGAAAACCTATTTGAAGAAATAATGACCGAAAACTTCCCCCACCTGGTGAAAGAAATAGACTTACAAGTCCAGGAAGCGCACAGAACCCCAAAGAAAAGGAATCCAAAGAGGACCACACCAAGACACATCATAATTAAAATGCCAAGAGCAAAAGACAGAGAGAGAATATTAAAAGCAGCAAGAGAAAAACAGTTAGTTACCTACAAGGGAGCACCCATACGACTGTCAGCTGATTTCTCAACAGAAACTATGCAGGCCAGTCGGGAATGGCAAGAAATTTTCAATGTGATGAATAGCAAGAACCTACAACCAAGATTACTCTACCCAACAAAGCTATCATTCAGAATTGAAGGGCAGATAAAGAGCTTCACAGATAAGAAAAAGCTGAAGGAGTTCATCACCACCAAACCAGTATTATATGAAATGCTGAAAGGTATTCTTAAAGAAGAGGAAGAAGAAAAAAGTAAAGAGAAAAATTATGAACAACAAATACATATCTATCAACAAGTGAACCTAAAAATCAAGTGAATTAAAAACCTGAGGAACAGAATAATCTGGTGAATATAATAGAATCAGGGGCATAGAAAGGGAGTGGACTGATAATTCTCAGGGGGAAAGGGGTATGGGGGGTTCATGAAGAGACTGGACAAAAATCATACACCTATGGATGAGGACAGTGGGGGGGAGGTAAGGGCAGAAGGTGGGGTGGGAAATGGGTGGAGGGCAGCTATGGGGGGAAAAAGGAGAAACAATTGTAATAATCTGAATAAAGATTTATTTAAAAAAAAAACAATACAGAAAAAAAACAAAAACAAAAAAATAAAAAATAATAAAAGAGAAGAGGAAAAATCAGCTAAAATAATTTATATTTCATGTCCAGTCATGACAAAATTTTAAATAAAAATTTGAATACAGGTCCTCAATACCAATACTGTACAATAATGTGAATGGTTTTAACATTTTTTCACAAAAAGATTATATGTACCTTGTTAATATAGATACCCCACAATTTGTTGAAAAACTGATGTTAAAATTAAATTCTCATCCTGTGGCAACAGTATAAGGGCCAAATCTGCTTGGTGCTGTGATTGGTAAATGAGCGTGGAAAGGTCATTGTGACGGGACCTCAATGTCATACAATACAAAAGTTCACATGATCTACCTTGGATGAGAGCGAAATGGCACAACTATAGTTGTGAGGTTTAACTAAGGCTATTTCCACTGGAAAAATAAATAACTTTTTAAATAAAAATACTGTTGTTGGTTACCTCAGAGAAGCTAGCTAAGAAGTTTGAGAGATAAAGGAATTTTTGTTTTTCACATATTATATCCTATGCTTAAACTTTAAGGAAAGTGCTGAAACTTTTATTTCCTCATGGGCATGCATTGCTTTGTTAATAAAATAAGTAATTACTTTTAAAAAAGGAATACTTCAAAAGAAACAAAAATGACTTGGGAAAAATCACAATTTCTAAAGAAATTTTCCATTACAGATGGCTAATGCAACCCCAGGAGACACATGCCACCTGGGGTAAAATTGCAATTACCAATAAAAACAAAAAAGAAGCAGTTTTAATGCCTAGAGGAAGAAAATACAGAGTGTGGCTGTGGCCTTTGAGTAAACCAGTAGTACTCAAAGTACCCATCCCCAAAAGATGAGGATTCTGTGCCAGAATATAAATTAACATACTGCTCCCTCCTATGAGAAAGTCTCATAAATAGCCCTAGCTGGTTGTCTCAGTGGATAGAGCATTGGCCTACAGACTTGGGGGTCCTGGGTTTATTCCGGTCAGGGGCACACATCCAGGTTGCTGGCTTGATTCCCATTAGGGGGTGTGCAGGAGGCAGCCAATCAATGGTTCTCTGTCATCACTGATGTTTCTATGTAGCTCTCCCTCTCCCTTACTCTCTGAAATCAGTAAATATATGCATATATTTTTTTAAAAATGATGAAAAGTGTGCATAATGACTCAATTACTAGTAACTGACATTCTGATGCATACTGGTCACCAGCAGGTGGGCAACCAGAGACCACACTCTGATTAGCACTGAAGCCTACATACTCCAAAAGTATTGAAAGGAGAAAGCAGTAGATTGTGAATCAGTCAGGGTTCAATGCCCACAATGTAAATCCCTCTAGACATTTCAAGCAGAAAAAAAATAATAATAATGCAAGGAATTCGGTGCACACAGAAATATTGAAAGGCAAAAAACATGGGCATCAAGTCAAGAAGGTACCACTTAGCCAAGTTGAAGACCTCCCAGATAACAGAAACCACAGATGAGAAAGTTATTACTGCCATTGCCACCACTGCTTAACTGGAGCTGGTAACCAGGTAGAGGAATGCTGACTCTGGTCAGTGCAATAGCCTTTAACACTCATGAACTTGCTCGCAAGCTGAAAATGCCTCCATCTCTCTTCTGCCTTCCAAATATCACGCTATTGCACCTCATTTAAACAATCTAGCTTGCAACCAAAATCCTAGCTTCAATGAAGTCCGGCAAAGGAAGTCCTTTTCAGCCCCTGAAGAATAAGACTTGTAGAAGAATATGGAAATACAAATCAAATAGTAATCAATTATACGTTACCTGAAAAAGAGCTGTCTTGTAGGAATCAGTCTTCAAACATAAAAAGGACCTTCTCAGAAGAATAATTAGATGTGTTATGAGTAGTGCCTGAGAGCATGCTGGAACTCTTGATCTACTCTGGTTCATCCCCTTAAAGTTATGTTCACTAGAATCCATACCTTGGGGTTGAGATCACTCTGCTTAGTACATGTTGATTCTGTGGCCCAGGGTGAAGAAACAATCCCCATCCAGGGCATGATTAATTACCTCATGGTGATCAAGCCAAACTAAGTACATAGAAGGCCTCTGCTCACATCACAGCTACCAACATCCCATTGTCAGCAAGTCACATGACCAAAGCCAACATCAATGGAGTTTACAACTCCACCCACAATGGAAAGGCATTGCAATATTACATAACAAAGGGCATGGCTGTACTTTCCCAGGGAAATGAAGAATTGAAACCAATAACCCAGTCTATGACACTGCTGGTCTTTTTCAATGCTGCAGTCCTGCATTCTGTAATTCTGTTACACAGATTCGTGAATATGTGTGAACTCTCTCAACTCTTCAGTTACCCACTTTCTTGCCTCCATCAACTGCCCCAAAAAACCACAGACCACTAATTTCAGCCAAGCCTAACCTTTTCTTAGACCTTTTTATCTCAAAGGAAGAATTACCCCTCTCTCCAGCCAAGACCCATTCCCAAGCTCTGTCCTAAATTTCAACCACAAAGTCTCAGACACTTTGCTTTAACCCTATTCCCTCCACTTCTCTCCTAAATCTCCACCCTGGTTCCTTTACCAAGATGTAATCAAACATGTGGCCTATACAAAGAAAAGCTGTCCCATGGCATCACATCTCCTCTGTCAGCGCTCTGAAATCTGGCCAGAACTGCTCCCACAAAGAACAAGGAGAACATATTTGCCAATATGTTCTGTTTGTTGTTGCAGGGTTTGGAGAGGCACAGTAAAAGCACTCTTCATCCCTGCTTGAGTTCCATCACAAAAGAGAAAAAAGGCAAAATGATGAAGCTAATACTCAATAAATATGGCTTTGCTGTGACAGCCGAATACACCTATAAACTCCGTATGCCCTCAGGACCAGTCAATCTGAGGATAATTTGGAGTCTTCAGGGCCGACACGCTTCACCCAGGTTTCTGTTTCACTATTATAGAAGGAAGAGGAAAGAGAAACTACAGATCCCACTCTACCCCAGTCACCAGTCTTGTTAATAGATAAGAAAAAAAAGGACCCATAGCAATTACATAGGACCCAATAAAAATATGTGGAAATAGGTGAAAAGTATATGGGTAAATTGCCTCTCATGATACGAGAGGACTGGAAAAGAGGTGTGCCCCTCCAAGAGTGACTTTATAGGTCTTTAATTTGCTTGAGTTCTCTGGGATATTTTCATGATTGTTCCTTCTGGGATATTTACACTTCCATTCCTCTAGAAAGCTTTTCCTCCTTAACTTCCAAGAAACCCCCTTTTCCAGATTTTCATCTTAATACTGTAGTCTGCCCTATTTTATCTCCTTAATGGGGTGATCATGGGGATTCTATCCTGTTTTCCCATTCTGCAGTGTCCCTTGGAAATCCCATCCACTCCTGTAACTTTCGCTATCACTCATGTGCTGTAGATCCATATAAATAGATATTTATCTGCCTACCAGGCATTTCATCTCAGCGTCGCCCATATACATTGCAAATGCAAAATGTCAAAATAGATTTGTCATCTTTTCCCCAAAGCAAGCTCCCTCTTCTATTGTCTCTGCCTCTGTAGTGGCACGAACATTCACTCCATCTTTCGAGCCAAAATCTTAAGAAACATCCTGACTCCTCTCCCACTTCCCCCAACCTGCCCTCTTTACCACATTACTAGGTCTGGTGAATTTTATTTTCTAAATATCTTTCAAATCAGTTTCTTCACCTCCATTTCTACTGCCCTGGTCTTGGTTTGAACCCTCAATAGTTCCTCAACTACTATACCCAATATCAACTCCCTTATAATGAACATCTTTTGTTTGGGGGGGTCTTTTCTTTTCTTTTTATATCTAACATCAATTACCTCTTCTTTTGTTGGCAGCACCCTAATTTTGCTAAATGAATGGAATGTGCCAATGTGTATTTTCTTTTTAAAAATTTATTATCATTTGGTAACCTATGTGTGATATATATGGCAGGGCCCTTTGGACTGGAATATTTGAGTCACCAAAATTTCCTATGCTTAATAATGCTGGTGAACAGAAAAATTACAGGCTGTGTTGAGGGTCAGAGGATTAAAGAACAATAAAAAGAATTTCATAGTCAAATTTAATCCATCCAAAGAGAGGATCAATGATTCTTTGATTTTTTTTCTTCCTGGTCACTAATAATGTTTTAATATCCTCACAGCTCAGTAGTATAGCTTTCACAGGTTTTATTTTAAGTGACCATGGTTCCTTTGAGCAATATTGCTTCTGAAACAATATCCAAGTTCGTGAAGCCCACTCCATAAGCTTATGCTATACAAAATTGTGCTTTCATCTCTCTAATTCCCCCCGAAACACTTTTCTATCAAAGTAACAGTTACCTTAGATGTGTTCAAACCCACGTAAACATCAAGTATTCACTTTCGTCTGTCACACACTGTTCCCTCCACCTTATATATTGGGAGGAAGTCCTTTGGTTTGAAAGCTTTGCTAGTGTTTGAGAAAGTAAATCACTTTCAAGTTCAGGGTGACTATTTTCAAAAGGATTTTACAAAGGGTTTTAATCACACTGCGGTTTTTCTTCCCCCCACCCTCAGCTCAAACCTGGGTTTGAACTCTAAATTCAATGCCAAGCTTAGATTCTGAGACTGCAAGAGCTGAAAAGAATCTTGGTCTCCATCTCATTCCCACCTACTCATTTTTCAGCCAAGGAGATGGAGACATGGAGAGAGGAAAGCATTTGTTCAAGGCCTTGAGACGTTGGACATGATTGAGATTTATTTCCCTAAAAGTCTCAGGATTTTGAACAGCAGGGATTGCAGTCACCCTCACACTGTGACACCTGTCTTGCCTGATTCCCTGGCCCAGGTGCCATTCAAGATCCCCCTTAAAAGATTAACTTTGGCCTCTTTCCTCAAACCTGAAGAGCTTTCTTCAAGCCTCTCTCAGGGAGCAGGAGCCATGGAGGTAGGGATGGGGAATTTCAGCAAAGGCTGAGAAACCAGCCTCTGCTTCTAGTGGCTTACACCCCTTCTCAGAAAGAGCAGGCGGGTGTAGATGTTGCCAAAGCCACTGGCTCATAGAGGAGCTTGATATCCGAAATGAAAGCCAAAAGGTAGTCTAGCTGCTCCATGTAATTGGGGGGTGGGGAGTGGGAGGGCAGCGGCAGCAGAATTTTCTCTCCCTCAATCATAAAAATAAAAAGGCTGGGGTTTCCCTGTTCCTTCTTGCAATCCCCCTACACACACACATACACACACAATGACAACAATAACCACTACCTGGCCCAATCACATATTATTTTGTGCTTTTGCTATATATTTCCACACTTAATCTGAGGGTGGGATGGAAAACAAAAATATAGTATCATTTCTTCCAAGTATCTTACTCCCATTAAATACCCCATATTTTATAACCTCTCTGAAGCCCAGATTTGATTTTTTCTACTCTTTCTAGAGTCATTATTACCTTCACCTGGTATCCTAACATAAGGACTGTAGTGAAACAGCTGATTCCAATAAACAGCTTTCTCCTTCCAGCAAACAGGAAAGTGTTCATTTTCCTTTGTTTAGTCACTCAAGAAGACAAGCAAGGAATTGATTCCAAATCAAAATAAAGAAGAATGCCTATAGTATTATACCATAAAATGTGAAATAAGCCCTGGCCAGGTGGCTCGGTTGGTTGGAGTGTCGTCCTATACACCAAAAGGTTGTGGGTTCAGTTCTCGATCAGGGCACATACCTGGGTTTCGGGTTCAATCCCCGGGAGGCAACTGATTGATATTGATATTTCTCTCACACATTTATGTTTTCTCTCTCTCTCTCTCTCTCTCTCTCTCTCTCTCTCTCTCTCTCTCTCTCTCTCTCCCTTTCTCTCTCTAAAAATCAATAAAAACATATCCTCAGGTGAGGAATTTTTTAAAAAGTGAAATAAGATGTACCTAAAAGTGATGCTATGATGCTATCTTCATCCCTGGAAGTATTCATGCAGGGACTGAAGAAACAATTGATCAAGATTTTGTGAAAAGGGGTTCCAGCATCAGCTAAGGGTTGGCACACTGGGCTCCGTCAGCCCAGCTATGGATATATGCTGGATGCAGGCACAGTATCCGCTGGCAGGCGGATTACAAATAGGAACAGAGGAAGTGCAGAACAAGCCTTGATGGAAGCTGGTGAGGTAGATTTCAAGGAGACACCAGTTCTACAAATCAAAACATCAGAGCAATAAGTCCTTGCTTTAGTCAATATTTATCTTTCAGGTTAATCTGCCTGGAAGTTGAACAAAAACAAGAATTAAATGCTCTGGCTAGCTTCTCCATATACATAATCACTTAAGCAATGAAAGTTAGATTGGTGTCTGGCTACATAAAAATTGACTATTGGAGATGTACTTTTTGCAAAGAGCACTCTAAAGGCAAAATGGCCTACGGAGCTTGTAAGAAGTCATTATTTTCTGAGAATTGAGTATAATTGTACTTAAGGCATACAATTGTTACCATTGAACTCAGCAGCAGCCAATGGAGAGAACCCATTTGTAAAATTGAATTAACTAGTTAATACAATTGCAAAGTGTCATTGATCCTGGACAGTGTGAATGATAATGAGGCTGACTAGTTTTACTTCTTTGTCCTTTCTTATCACAAACCAATTCATGTACTGTTATTGTTATTATCTTCATAGGTAGGAACTCCATGTTATTTGAAAAGTATGCTTTCCACTGTATGGTGTTCTCTTTCAGAGAGGGGCTAGGCACAAAATTGGTTCAGAATCAAGTGCCAGAAGAAAAACCCATGACCTAAGAATAGAGACCACTTAATATAACAAGGACAAAAGATATCAATGTGGAGAAGGAACAGGAATGATGCATCGGTGAGCAGTGCTGTACAAAGGGTGGAGGGTCTTTCATCACTGACATTGTTTATAATTGCTGATGTCTGATAATAAAGCCAATTTTTAGTCCATTTTATTCCTGTTATTCAATTTTATGGAGACAATGCATCCCCTCACTGCTGCGCTGGAGCAGAGCGTGCCTCCTCCACCCAAGGTGAGGCACTGTTTGTGAGCATCCTCTAGCCTTTCGCCGTCCTAGACTCTTCTCTCCAACACACCTCCTTTGGGGGAAATATTCCATGTCTGCTGGTCCCCATGGCCTCTTACTTTGCTAGTCAGGATAATGCATAGAAGTATTTGAGAAATGGAAGGAGCCAAAGATAAGCTAGAAATTTTTTTTAATTGAAAAGAAAGATATTTAGAGGAACAAATAAAGCAATAGATGGTCCAAAAAGGTGCAAATGGGTGTAAGGCTACTCCTATTCCACCACCACCACCACTGCAACCACCACCACCACCACCACTGCAACCACCACCACTGCAACCACCACCACCACTGCAACCACCACCACCACTACCACCACTGCATCCACCACCACTGTAACCACTACCACCACCAACACCACCACTACCACCACTACCACCACCACCACTGCAACCACCACCACTGAAACCACCACCACCACCACCACTGCCACCACCACCACCACCACCACCACTGCGACCACCACCACTGCAACCACCATCACTGCAACCACCACCACCACTACCACCACTGCAACCACCACCACTGCAACCACTGCAACCACCACCACTGCAACCACCACCACCACCACCACCACTGCAACCACCAACACTGCAACCACCACCACCACCACCACCACTGCAACCACCAACACTGCAACCACTACCACTACCAACACCACCACTACCACCACCACCACCACTGCAACCACCTCCACCACCACCACAGTGGAATTAAGGATGCAGACAAGATTCAGGAGGTAAGAAACCAATAAGCTGAGCTTCAGGAAGGGATAGGAATTTGAAGTTAGATGGTTTGGAGGTAACAGCTCAGAAACCATGAACAAGATTGAGGAGATTGGAAAAGGGAGAAAGAGACTACAAATAAACAACCTGGACTTGTTGGAACAATGAAACTGAAGGCAGACTATTTTTGGTTCAGAATTCTAATGGTCCAAACACTGTTTTTATTTGCTACCTTTAATCCGGGGAATTCAATGTGGTTTAAAACTCTTAAAACACAGATACCTAACTTCTCTCAGAGTTATTTCTCCCACATTCCAAGTAGGGAAAGTCAGGCACAGAGGCTTAACGAGCTGACTCAGGTCACACAACAAATGGAGAATGAAGCAGAAGTAACGCTTCACGAACCCCGTTTCATGACCCCTTCCCCAAGCCTCCTCTTCTTTCCTCCCCTTCTTGACATCAATTTTCAAAGTCAACCACCTCCAACCCCTGTAGAGTAACATGTCACATCTCCATTGTTTAACTCCCAGAAAGGTCATGACTTTAGGAATATCCCTGAAGCCAGGATAAGAATTTTTCAGTTCTCTGTCTCTGGTGTCTTTAGAATGGGAACATATGGCAGTCAACCTACCAGGAAAATGCTGAGCATGCCTTTGCTAACCCTCACCCCTTCTTCTTTTCTCTCTTGCCAAACACCAGCCAACTCATCTGCAGCCTTTTTTTTTTTTTAGCAAAATTGATTAAAATCTACTTTTTGGGAGGATGGGTCAATATATACTCTCGATCAGTCGGTTTATGTAAAGTTGTGTTATGAAGATGTACAACTGTGGATATACTGAGATATAAGCACATGTATTTACTCACATACACACACACACACACACACACACACACACACGCCCTTTGCTATTTATTTTTGCCTCAATAAGAGGAAAATAATCTCTTTTATGTACTGCCCTGGGTATTCTTCATCTCTGTTCAAATCAGTTTCGAATTGTTCTGGAAACAACCCAAGGAAATTTCAGGTGTCAGGAGCCTGATTGGAATTTCTGTATTCTCTGAAGCCTCACAGTCAAACAGCACAATACAGTCTAAGAGATGGGGGTGAAAATATTCCTTCTCTCACGTAACCACTGGCTCACCTGCTCTGATTTCCTTGAGTGTACCGCAGCTTCCCCACTACCAGCATCAGGAGCCATTGTTCATGGGAACCAATACGCAAAGGGGTGCAAGCATGTTCCTCACACTTAACCATTCAGGATGGTCTCATCATCGTCTCTCTTGTTTTCTTTTCCTTGCTGCTATAAGGAAAGAAATTATTTTTCTCTTTCTTTCTTTTCCCTCCACTCCAGTGGTTCTCAACCTTTCTAGTGCCGCGACCCTTTAATACAGTTCCTCATGTTGTGGTGACCCCCAACCATAAAATTATTTTCGTTGCTACTTCATAACTGTGATTTTGCTACTGTTAATGACCCTGCTAGTGGTTCTCAACCTGTGGGTCATGACCCACAGGTTGAAAACAGCTGCTGTAGAGCCTAAGACAATTGGAAAACACAGATATTTACATTACGATTCATTAACAGTAGCAAAATTACAGTTATGAAGTAGCAACGAAAATAATTTTATGGTTGGGGGTCACCACAACATGAGGAACTGTATTAAAGGGTCGCGGCATTAGAAAGGTTGAGAACCACTGCTCCACTCCCTCATACAACTCTGCACTTGCCAGAGAACCATTATGCATGTCTGCAAAGTGCACTTTTACCAAGAGAGGAAGAAACTTGCAGTGTGACATAGGAGGAATATGTCGTCTGCAAGACAGAGTCCACATTCCTGAGCAGAGCACAATTCTGGCTCTTGCTTACGTCTGCAGCCTTATCCAAGGCTGATCCTCTGGCTAAAAGCTGCACGAAATTACTTGTTTCTCCAGAAGCACCCTGTCATTTCTCATCTCTAGGTCTTTCGTCACACATGCACTTGACCTTCCTTGAGTGCCTTTTCCCATCTCGTCTGCCTGGTGAGACCCTACTCATTCCTTAAGAGCCAGCTCAAGGGCCTCCTCTGGGAAGGCTTCAAAAACCACCCCAAAAGTATTCACCATCTGTTCTTTCTGTGTGTAGTTTCTTGATCTTTTATCATTACATTGAAATTTTTTTTTTACTATGTTATGGTTTCCCAATGTTAACTTGTCTTATTTTCTTTATACCCAGAACCTACAGCAACATTTATTTCCAAACAACAGGCTTTCACTAAATGAGCTGAATGGATGAATAAGTGACTATGAATCTATCTTCCCTTGTAGCCAAAATAAATTATAAAATTAATTTAAGAATTTTTGATGAGACCTAGAAGACTAGCAATGTTGCATTGTTATTATTGAAGGAACATAGGCTATCTGACTCCATGCAGAGAAAATTAAAATAAAAGCAAAGATCTTATCCATTAGGAAATGTGTGTTGTGCTAACTCTCTGATGTTTATCTTGCTCACTCCTAATTTCTTCAGATCCCTCACATCAGAGAAGTGAAGATCTTCCTTTGCCTTATCTCTGAATAAATTGAATTTCAGACTGGAGCCGGTGGACAGTTTTACATAAAGTAGGTTTTAAAAATGAGAAAGTTCTTGCAGGAGTGATTTCAGAGCTGGGGCCTGAACTGCAACGGAACAGTATGTCACTGACCTTTAAATTCAATAAAGGACCCACAGCCCAGACTCTTATTATTCCTCTCAGGGTGGTGGGGGAATGTTCTGGGAGTCTGGCCAAATGTCCCATCTCTTAGTCCAGAATAAGTAAAAAGAGTAAGTGATTTTCTACCATTTTAACCATTCAATTTATTATTACACAGTAAAAACTGATTGTGGGTTCTCTACATCCCAGAAACTTAACTAGTACTTCTACACTTTTGTAGTTGACTCACTTGTAATGGTTTGAGGAAGAGCTAAAAGATTCAGAAGAGATAAAATAATTTTCCTTCTGGGATAACAGTAGTTTGAGGGTGAGCCATAGGTTTGACAAGTTAAGTGTAGCTCTTCTTCTAGTTTCTGGGATAAAGAGAAGTTTTGCAAATATGGAACAAGGAAACCTGATGGAAAGGTATCTGTAGAGAAATAGGCTTCCTAGTGGCACTTTACCAGTTTCTTTCAGCCTCATTTCTCAGGAATAGACAAATAATTCCCGATCCTGAGACAGAGGGGTTGTCAATATCCAAAGATCAAAAACAGCTTGTCCACAGATCTGTCTTTGGTCAGTGTGGCTACTAGGCAGTGTAGCCAAATTCATCAGAAAGCTTAAAAAGGTGTGTGAATGGCAGGGAGAGATTAACCAAAGAACTAATATTCATACTAGAGGCCCGATGTATGAAAATTTGTGCAAGAGTAGGCCTTCCTTCCCCAAGCTGCCAGCACCGGCTTCCCTTCAGCACCTGGGACCTGGGCTAGCTTCCCTCTGGTCACCTGCAGGCACCCGGACCCAGGCTGGCTTCCCTCTGGCCGCAGCTTCCTCAGGAAGGACATCAGGAATGATGTCCGGTCTAATTAGCATATTAACCTTTTATTATTATAGATATGTGTGAACAGAGACAATATAGTGTGGTGAAGGTGGGGGGGAGTGTGTGTGGGGTGGAGGGGGACTAATGGGGCAAAAAGGGGACATCTGTAATACTTTCAACATTAATGTAAATTTTTAAAAAGGTAATAAAAAGCATCTGAGGGAATGGGAGCAGGATGGAGGGGTTAATGGGGGGAAAGAGGAGGACATCTATAATACTTTCAACAATAAAGATAAGTTCTTTTATTTTTTGTGAATATTTCTGTCTTTTCCGCATCCAGTACAGCTAGAGAGCAGTCCGGTTCATTTTCTCAGAGAGCAGTCTGGGGATTGAGAAAATGAAAGAGACAGACACAGAGATAGAAGGAAAAAGCTGGGCCGGGTGGGACCACTGTCCTCTGACAAGGACAGGAACAGGAACCCAGAGCCAATACAGCCTGTTTATTTCATACAGCAAAAACCAGCAAGTTTTACGAAAAGTCAAGACAAAGGAGATTATGCAGATTCTTGGGTGGGCCTGAGTCATATTCATTCCTGGTGCTTGGCTGAATTTAAATAACAAAACCCACGCCCTGGCACCTGGGCTGAAGGTCAAGCTGACAACACTCCTGCCTCTGGCAAAGCGTGTTTCCAGGAAGTGGCTTTGCCAATGCCACTGGATTCAGCTGACAATAATTAAAGAAATGCTCATGTGCCTTCCCAGGGCTCTCTACAATTTTTTTATATATTTTTATTAATTTCAGAGAGGAAAGGAGAGGGATAGAAACATCCATGATGAGAGAGAATCATTGATTGGCTCCCTCCTGCATGCCCCCTACTGGGGATGGAGCCTGCAACCCTGGCATATGCCCTGAATGGGAACTGAACTGTGACCTCCTGGGTCATAGGTCAGTGCTAACCACTGAGTAACATTGGCCAGGCAAGATAAATTTTTTTAAAGTATCTAGTAAGTGGCGCCAAATCCCTTCTGAAACAGTAGAGATTATAATAAGCAAATTCATTAACCACGAGCAATACTAATGAGTGAGGTCATTAACCCAATATCCAGCTTCCATGAGACAACTGAGAGTTCTGAGCAATCCCTCAATGAAATAGCACAACCATAAGTGTATTGAAAGAGACACAAGAATCAGCTCAGTAATGGAACACAAAGATCAGAAAGCCCGCCCCAGGGATCTAGAGGACTTAGGGGTTTGGCACTCTAAGAAGGTATCCATGCTGATATGTAAAGCAATATAGAAATTTAAACTCACAATAAGATGAAAAAGAAAAAAGACCAACATCAATAAAAGTAGAGAAACTTCACATTTAAAATTAAGTGTAAATATAATGGGAATCTAATGGGCCTTTTTTTTTTTTTTTGAGGCACGTGATGATAGCCTTTTTTCTTTAATTTACTTTAGAGAGAGACAAAAGGAGATGGAGAGAGAGAGAGAGAGAGAGAGAGAGAGAGAGAGAGAAACATTGATTGGTTGTATGCACCCCAACCAAGGATTGAACCTGCAACCCAGATATGTTCCCTGACCAGGAATTGAACCCGTGACCTCTCGGTGCACAGGACGATATTCAACCAACTGAGCCACACAGGCCAGGGCGCTAATGAGCCTTTATACATTATCTGTGAACCAAAGATTTTACCAGGTTCTAACAAGAGAAACCGGTAGTTTAAAAAAGTCATGTTTCTCTCGATAGGCCTAACCAAACAATTTGAAGACCTGTTTATAGTTCATCCTTTGTTTCAGTCAAGCTTTGTTCAATTAATCCCTTTGTGTCTATGTTCTCAAGTTCAAGTTAAAAGATCCTATTCAGCTGTGAGAGTAGAAACATTGAAAAAAAAAAAAAGTAAAAGAATCCAAGCAGCTATATATGAGTCTGATTTTGGTGCCTTGACAGCAATAAAGGAGACAAGATCTTTCATAACAGTTCCACTATTAAATTTCCTGCACCTGAACAAAAACCAGGATTTTTTCAACCTCAGTACTTTTGCCTTTTTGGATTAAATAATTTTGTGTGTGTGTGTGGAGGGCTGCTCTGTGCATTGTAGAATATTTAGCAGCATCTCTGGCCAATAGCACACACACATAGTCTGTGACAGGCGGGGGGGGGGGGGGGGGGGGGGCGGGGAGGGGTGCCGCGGGGAGGGGGTGAGGGGAAAGGAGAACAGGAGGCTAAATTGTCCCTGGTTGAAAACAAAGAGGCTAAATCTAAATCTATATTGAACATTTCCCAGCAAATAATGGTGATAATTGCTACTTCACATAATGATCATGGAGCATTTCAAGTTTAAATTCTTGGGCTTATTAATTTCATCAGATCAAATTTTCAAAGGGGTCCATGATTTTGCAACTATCATTACATATTTATATGTAGGCAGTTAACTGAAGTAAAATTTAAACAGTCAATGCTAAACTAAAGTTCCCAAATTTCCCTCCCATTAAATGAAAGATGTGTGGGTACAAGAAAGAGAAAGAAGTGCAGTGCATGACCTTTTGTTTGTTTGCTTTTTGTTGTTTTTACTATCTGTGTGCTTTTGGTTGGGGGTGGGAAACACAACATTTCCTGCTCATTTTGTAGGGTACACTACAATCTACCCTTGTCGCTCTGCCAAATATTTCATTAATTGTTGGAAATAATTCAAACTAATAAAGAAAGAGATGGGCCTGCACTTGTAAAAGCACTTGGAGCCTGTGTAAAGTTGGGCTTAATCACTTATTGATTCATCCAGGTTCTCTGTTGCTTTCCAGAGCTGTTCCAATAGGGAGGGAAAAAGAAAAATACCAAACTTACTGTCCTAATGGCAGAGTCATTTTCAGTGATCAACTACCCGTCATGTGTTTTTGATAAAAAATGGCTTGTAAAGAGGAATTCCTACAAGAAGACAGAATACCAGTAGTTACCTTTTGACATTCAGAAAAAAAAAAAAATTGAAATGTGATTATGGTTTCCTGAATGGCAGAATCTGTGGAGGAAGTAGCCATTCACACTCCCTCCAGGGTTTCTATGACACTACCTCTTATCTAGGAGTTTTTGAAGGACATCTGAGTCTAAACGACTCGCAAGGTTATTTCGCTATCCCTATTCCGAATGAGACTTACGTGAACTCACCTGAGAGGCTCTTTGTGTCTTGAATGACATGAGCAAGTAACAGTGTTTTATGATGTTGAAGCCTGGGACCATCAAGGTCCCCCTTTAATTTAAATGTCCTTGTCCACCTTACCTCTGATACATAGCCACACATCACACATTAAGCAACAAATACAATCTGAGTTCTTTATTCTACAACCTGAGTTTGATGGTGCACCTCAGTCACTGGAAACGGCATTTGCAATTGGTCACCTTGGCTGCCTTCTTTCCCACATGCCTTTTTTTGTTTTGCTATTAATCCTCACCTGAGGATATTTTTTCCATTGATTTTTTTTTTTTTTGAGAGAAAAGGAGGGAGGGAGAGAGAGAGAGAGAGATGAAAGAGACACCATCAATTGGATTGGTTGCCTCCTGCACCCATCCCAACCAGGGCCGGGGATCAAACCTGCAACCCAGGTAAGTGCCCTTGACTGGGAATCAAACCTGTGACTCTTTGGTTCAAGGGTTGACCCTCTAACCACTGAGAAACACTGACCAGGGCTCCCACATGCCTTTTGACTTGTGTTGTCCCACATATTCTTCTCACCTCATAAGACCCACAGGGAGAAGACCAAGTGTCTCTTTTAGACTCCAACCTTTTTACTGACCACTGAGTGAACCTACAAATCTTTATCTTTCCTTTATGAAGAATAAAAACAAAGAAACCTGTCATTAGTAGTAAAATATACAGAGGTGTGTGGTCTGGATTGATTCAAAATTCTAAATCCTAAATTGTTGTATTTTTATTACTAGAGGCCCAGTGCACGAATTTGTGCACCAGTGGGGTCCCTCAGCCTGGCCTGTGGGATTGGGCCGAAACTGGCTCTCCATCAACCCTCTGAGGTGTCCCAGATTATAAGAGGGCGCAGGCCAGGCTGAGGGACCCTACTGGTGCACAATCAGGGTCAGGGAGGGACATGGGAGGTTGGCCAGAGGGGAGGGACTGTGGAAGGGCTCCAGGGCATGTCTGGCCCATCTTGCTCAGTCCTGATGGGCCAGACCCCAGCAGCAAGCTAACCTACTGGTTGGAGCATCTGCCCGCTGGTGGTCAGTGCATGTCATAGCAACTGGTTGACCAGACGACTGTCTGCTCCCTGGTGGTCAGTGCACATCATAGCGAGCAGTTGAGCAGCCTTAGCATATCATTAGCATATTATACTTTGATTGGTTGAACAGCTGACTGGTAGACCAGACACTTAGCATATTAGGCTTTTATTATGTAGGATACTTTAGGGCAAATTGTATTTTCTAAAGTTGGATACAATATCTCCCATCCCACATGCTCTTCTAAAACTTTGCCACTTTCCCCATCCACACCCTCTCCTCTCATGGGCAGGCCTTTGTGACTGCTTCAACCAATAGAATATAATGAAAGAGACACTTTGTGACTTTCAAGGGTAGGTCAAAAAAATGTTATGCAAAAAAAAAAAAATGTTGTTCTTTCAGGATACTCATTCTTGGAACCCAGTCACCATGCTCTGAAGAAGCCCAAATAGTCCATGAAGAGTGGCATGTGGAGAAGAACTCAGTACTGTCTGAGCTCCCAGTTGTTAATACCGACTGAGGCCACAGAACTGTCTGAGCTCCCAGTTGATAATACCGACTGCTGGCCAGATACATCATTGAGCCATCTTGAAAATTAATCCTCCATTCCCCAAGTGCACCTCCTCAACAGACACCATTACAGTAGAGACAAGCCTAAGAATTGGTCATTTAAACTCTACCCAAGTTGCAGATTTGCAAGCAAAATAAACAATTATTGTTTAAAACCACTAAATTTTTTATTAGTTCCATATGTAGCAATAGATAACTGATATAAATTTTATTACTCCAAGAAATAGCAAGTATGTTTTAAACATAATGAATTCTAGGAATTTCTCCAGGTAATACCCTTGGATAGTACCAAGGCAAATATTTTTAAATAGTGTTTATTATAGGACTGTTTATATTAAAAAAATATTAAAATCTTTTTTTTAAATAAATCTTTATTCAGATTATTACAATTATTTCTCCTTTTTCCCCCCATAGCTCCCCTCCACCCATTTCCCACCCCACCTTCTGCCCTTACCTCCCCCCCACTGTCCTCATCCATAGGTGTATGATTTTTGTCCAGTCTCTTCATGAACCCCCCATACCCCTTTCCCCCTGAGAATTATCAGTCCACTCCCTTTCTATGCCCCTGATTCTATTATATTCACCAGATTATTCTGTCCCTCGGGTTTTTAATTCACTTGATTTTTAGGTTCACTTGTTGATAGATATGTATTTGTTGTTGATAATTTTTCTCTTTACTTTTTTCTTCTTCCTCTTCTTTAAGAATACCTTTCAGCATTTCATATAATACTGGTTTGGTGGTGATGAACTCCTTTAGCTTTTTCTTGTCTGTGAAACTCTTTATCTGCCCTTCAATTCTGAATGATAGCTTTTCTGTGTAGAGTAATCTTGGTTGTAGGTTCTTGCTATTCATCACATTGAAAATTTCTTGCCACTCCCGTCTAGCCTGCATAGTTTCTGTTGAAAAGTCAGCTGACAGTCGTATGGGTGCTCCCTTGTAGGTAACTAACTGTTTTTCTCTTGCTGCTTTTAATATTCTCTCTTTGTCTTTTGCTCTTGGCATTTTAATTATGATGTGTCTTGGTGTGGTCCTCTTTGTTTTTTTTTTTTTTTTTTTTTTTTATAATTCTTTTTTTTTTTTTTTTTTTTTTCAAATTTTTATTAAGGTATTATATGTGTACATATCTTATCATTGCCCCCGACCCCCACCCCACTCCCATATATGCCCTCACCCCCCAATGTTTTGCATCCGTTGGTTACTCTTATATACATGCATATAAGTCCTTCAGTTGATCTCTTATTTCCCCCACCTCTCCCTAACCTTACCACTGTAATTTGACAGTCTGTTTGATGCTTTACTGCCTCTGTAACTATCTTTTTGTTCATCAGTTTATAATGTTTTTCATTATCCCCAAATGAGTGGGATCATGTGGTATTTTTCTTTCATTGACTGGCTTATTTCACTTAGCATAATGTTCTCTAATTCCATCCAAGTGCCTACAAATGGTAGTAATTCCTTCTTTTTTACGGCAGCATAGTATTCCATTGTGTAGATGTACCATAGTTTTCTGATCCAGTCATCTGCTGATGGGCATTTAGGCTGTTTCCAAATCTTAGCTATTGTAAATTGTGCTGCTATGAACATAGGGGTGCATATATCCTTTCTGATTGGTGTTTCTGGTTTCTTAGGATATATTCCTAGGAGTGGGATTACTGGGTCAAATGGGAGTTCCATTTTCAGTTTTTTGAGGAAACTCCATACTGTTCTCCACAGTGGCTGCACCAGTCTGCATTCCCACCAGCAGTGCACGAGGGTTCCTTTTTCTCCGCATCCTCGCCAACACTTGTCGTTTGTTGATTTGTTGATGATAGCCATTCTGACAGGTGTGAGATGGTATCGCATTGTTGTTTTGATTTGCATCTCTCGGATAATTAGTGACTTTGAGCATGTTTTCATGTGTCTCTTGGCCTTCCTTCTGTCTTCTTTCGAAAAGCTTCTATTTAGGTCCATTGCCCATTTTTTTATTGGATCATTTATCTTCCTTTTATTAAGTAGTATAAGCTGCCTGTAGATGTTAGAAATTAAACCTTTATCAGTGATACCATTTGCAAATATGTTCTCCCATACAGTGGGGTTTCTTGTTGTTTTGTTGATGGTTTCTTTTGCTGTGCAAAAGCTTTTTATTTTGATGTAGTCCCATTTGTTTATTTTCTGTTTGGCTTCCATTACCCTAGGGGCAGTATCACTGAAAAAGTTCTTTTGGCATATGTCTGAGATTTTGCTGCCTGTGGATTCCTCTAGTATTTTTATGGTTTCCCGTCTTATATTTAAGTCCTGTACCCATTTTGAGTTTATTTTTGTGTATGGTGTAAGTTGGTGATCTAGTTTCATTTTTTTGCATGTATCTGTCCAATTTTCCCAACACCATTTATTAAAGAGACTGTCTTGACTCCATTGTATGCTCATGCCTCCTTTGTCAAATATTAAATGCGCATATTGGTTTGGGTCGATATCTGGATTCTCTATTCTGTTCCATTGATCTATATGTCTGTTCTTGTGCCAGTACCAGGCTGTTTTGAGGACAGTGGCTTTGTAATACAGCTTGAAATCTGGTATTGAGATCCCTCCTACTTTATTCTTCTTTCTCAGGATTGCTGTGGCTATTCGGGGTCTTTTTTTATTCCAGATGAATTTTTGGAGAGTTCTTTCTAGGTCTGTGAAATATGCCGTTGGTATTTTAATGGGGAGTGCATTGAATCTGTAGATTGCTTTGGGTAGTATGGACATTTTAATGATGTTGATTCTACCAATCCATGAACATGGTATGTTCTTCCATCTGTTTACATCTTCCTCTATCTCTTTTTTCAGTGTCCTGTAGTTTTCCGCATATAGGTCTTTTACCTCCTTGGTTAGGTTTATTCCTAAGTATCTTAATTTTTTTGGTGCGATGGAAAATGGGATTGCTTTTTTAGTCTCTCTTTCTGTAAGTTCATTGTTGGTGTATAGAAATGCCATAGATTTCTTGGTGTTAATTTTGTATCCTGCTACATTGCCGAATTCATTTATTAAGTCTGTTAGTTTTTTGATGGAGTCTTTCGGGTTTTTTATGTACAATATCATGTCATCTGCAAATAAGGACAGCTTTACTTCTTCTTTTCCAATTTGGATGCCTTTTATTTCTTCTTCTTGTCTAATTGCAGTGGCTAATACTTCCAGTACTATGTCAAACAGGAGTGGTGAGAGTGGGCATCCCTGTCTTGTTCCTGTTCTTAGGGGAAATGGTTTTAGTTTTTGCCCATTGAGTATGATGTTAGCTGTGGGTTTATCATATATAGCTTTTATGATGTTGAGGTATGATCCTTCTATTCCCACCTTGTTGAGAGTTTATATCAAGAAAGGGTGATGGATTTTGTCAAATGCTTTTTCTGCATCAATTGATATGACTATGTGATTTTTATCTCTCAATTTCTTTATGTGATGTATCACATTAATTGATTTGCGGATATTGAACCATCCTTGCATTCCTGGGATAAATCCTACTTGGTCATGGTGTATGATCTTTCTGATGTACTGCTGGATCCTATTTGCTAGAATTTTATTGAGGATTTTGGCATCTACATTCATGAGGGATATTGGCCTGTAATTCTCCTTCATTGTGTTGTCTTTATCTGGTTTTTGTATTAGGGTGATGCTGGCTTCATAGAAGGAGCTTGGAAGTGTTCCTTCCTCTTGAATTTTTTGGAATAGTCTGAGGAGGATAGGTTTTAGTTCTTCCTTGAATGTTTGGTAGAACTCTCCTGTGAAGCCGTCTGGCCCCGGGCTTTTGTTTGCCGGAAGCTCTTTGATGACTGCTTCAATTTCTTCCATAGTTACTGGCATGTTGAGCTGTTTAGATTCTTCCTGATTGAGTTTTGGAAGGTTATATTTTTCTAGGAATATGTCCATTTCCTCCAGGTTGTCCAGTTTGTTGGAATAGAGTTGTTCGTAGTATTTTTTAACAATCCTTTGTATTTCGGCGGGATCTGTTGTTATTTCACCTCTTTCATTTCTGATCTTGTTTATTTGGGTCCTCTCCCTTTGCTTCTTGGTGAGCCTGGCTAGAGGTTCATCAATCTTGTTTATCCTTTCAAAGAACCAGCTCTTGGTTTTGTTGATCTTTTGTATTGTTTCTTTGGTCTCTATGTCGTTTATCTGTGCTCTGATCTTTATTATTTCCTTCCTTCTGCTTACACTGGGCTTTTCTTGTTGCTCTTTTTCTAACTCTTTGAGTTGTTGGGTTAGGTAATTTATTACCCCTGTTTCTTGTTTTTTGCAGTAGGCTTGTAGAGCTATGAACTTCCCTCTCAAGACTGCTTTCGCTGTGTCCCATAGATTTTGGATTGTAGTGTTTTCATTGTCATTTGTTGTCATGATGTTTTTTATTTCTTCTTTGATCTCTCTGGTAACCCAGTCATGGTTTAATAGCATGCTGTTTAGTCTCCATGTGTTTGATTTCTTTGGGTTGTTTTTATTGTAGTTGATTTCCAGTTTTATGCCACTGTGGTCTGAGAAGATGCTTGATATGATTTCTATCTTCTTGAATTTGAAGAGACTTTGCCTATGTCCCAACATATGGTCTATCTTTGAAAATGACCCATGTGCGCTTGAGAAGAATGTATATTCTGTGGCTTTGGGGTGAAATGTTCTGAAGATGTCAATTAATTCCATCTGGTCTAGTGAGTCATTTAGGATTGATGTTTCTTTGCTGATGTTTTGTTTAGAGGATTTGTCCAATGGTGATAGTGGGGTATTAAAGTCTCCTACTATGATTGTATTGCTGTCAATGTCTCCCTTAATATCCTCCAGGAGTTTTTTTATGTATTTGGGTGCTCCTGTATTGGGTGCATATATGTTTACCAGAGTTATTTCTTCTTGTTGGATTGCTCCCTTTAGTATTATGAAATGGCCTTCCTTATCTCTTGTTATGTCCTTCAGTTTGAGATCTAATTTGTCAGAAATAAGTATTGCTACCCCAGCTTTTTTTTCAGTTCCATTTGCCTGGAAAACCTTTTTCCATCCCTTCACCCTCAGTCTGTGTGCGTCTTTTTTTCTGAGGTGGGTTTCTTGTAGACAGCAGATATATGGGTCGTGTTTTCTTATCCAATCTGTTACCCTATGTCTTTTGATTGGGGCATTTAATCCATTTACATTTAAAGTTATTATTGATAGGTACTTATTTGTCGCCATTCCTATTCTTTACCCCTGTGTTACTTCTTCGCTTCCTGTTTCTTTCTTTCTTTTTTTTTTTTTTTTACAGTAGACCCTTTAGCATTTCTTGCATTGCTGGTTTGGTGGTAATAAATTCCCTTAGTCCTTTTTTGTCTGTGAAGCTCCTGATTTCACCTTCAATTTTGATTGACAGCCTTGCTGGGTACAGTATTCTTGGATTCAGCCCCTTCCTTTGCATGACTTTGTATATTTCATTCCATTCCCTTCTGGCCTGATGAGTTTCTGTTGAGAAATCAGTTGCTAGTCTGATGGGGGTTCCTTTGTATGTAACTTTCTGTCTCTCTCTTGCTGCTTTTAAGATTCTTACTTTGTCGTTGGTGTTTGCCAATTTAATTATAATGTGCCTTGGCGTCGGTCTTTTGGGGTTCATTTTGCTTGGGACTCTGTGAGCTTCTTGGATTTGTGTGGGTTTTTTCTTCCCTATATCTGGGAAATTTTCTGTCATTATTTCTTCAAAGAGGTTTTCTATTCCTTGCTCAGCTTCCTTTCCTTCTGGAACCCCTATTATGCGGATGTTGTTTTGTTTCGTGTTGTCCCAAAGTTCCCTTAGACTCTCCTCCTGCCTTTTAATTTTTTTTTCTAGAAGTTGCTTTTCTTGGGTATTTTTTTCCATCTTGTCCTCTAGCTCACTGATGCGGTCCTCTGCTTCTTCTAGTCTACTCTTGATGCTTTCTATTGAGTTCTTTACAGCAGCGATGTCATTTTTCATTTCTTCTTGGTTCTTCTTCATTTCCTCTTGGTTCTTGCTCATATTGTCGAATTTGTCTTCCATTCTTTTCAGCCACCTTATGACCATTTCTCTGAATTCTTTTTCTGGAAGGTTGCTTGCCTCCATTTCGTTTACTTCCTTTTCTGGTGATGCCTGCTTTTCTTTCATATGCGGGCTGCTTCTTTGTCTCCCCATGGTCTCTCTTCTCTGGGTGTCTGGTTATGTAGTTCTCTCTCTCCTGGGTTGATTTAAAGGCACAAAATACAGCACTACCAGGTACAACTCACAAGGCACTGAACAGAAATGTATTCACGATATTAATAACCTCCAATAAAGGTGACCACCAGAGAAAGGCAAATTAGGTGATAGGAGAGAAAGAAGAAGAGGAAAAAAGAAAGAAAGAAAGAAAAAAAGAAAAAAGGAGTGTGAAAATGAAATTGGGAAAAGGGAAAGTAAAGAGAAAAAAAAGTAAGAGAGACAAGAAAGTGACTAAGAGAGAAAGGGGAACAGACTATATATATTGGGGATAAAACTCCAATAGAACAATCACTAATCCCAGCAAATGCCAGCAACAAGTGCCTGGGGATTAATACAAACTACAACACCAACTAATATGGATTGAGGCAAGGGAAAGCTGAAGCACAAAACAAACAAAAAAATAAACAGAAGAAGAATAAGCAAAACAATCTCACAAAAACAGCATAAAAATTGGATATAATCTACATTCAAGCAAACAACAACAAAAGGACAGAGAGAAGGACAAGTTTATGGATAGCTCAGACAGCGAAGGGAGAGGTGTATGTGGACTTGGAGCAGGGGATTAGAGATTAGATATGTAAGTAGGGTGAAATTTTAACAAGGGGTAAACAGAAAGAATAGGGAAAATCTAAAGCAGTAAAAGGGTAAGACAAACAGGACACTGAAAAGGGGGAGGTTAGGAAGAGAGTGATGGCCTAAAGGTAGAGTTGAGATAGAGTAAAACGATGCTAAAGGAAAGATAAAAAATAGAATGTAGAACCCTAATCCCAAAATAAAATGAAGAGAAAATAAAATGACACTTTAAAAAAAAAAAGATAAAATAGCAGTAGTAATAATACGGATTGAAAATAAAAATGTAATCATTAAAAAGGTAAAATCAAGTGATGAAAAAAGAAAAAAAAAGTTTCTTGATTAAAGGATGCAAAAAATGAAAATAAAAAAAAATAAAAAAATAAAAAAATAAAAGGTAAAAATAAAATGTGAAGTAGTGAAGGTCATTCACTTCCTCTGTTTTTCTGTTTGGCACGCCTGTTTCTCAGTCCAGACAGTATTGCAGTTCCCTGCGATCCACTGCTCTTCGGTGTTGTAAGCCAGTCCTGATTTTAAGCAGGCGGTGTGTCTTAATTTCTCGTATTCCTTTATTTTTGATTACGCAAGAGTCAATTTGTGATTCAGCCCCTGGGTGGCAGTGTTTCTGGATTGACTTCCGGGTCTATCTATGGCCTCTCTAGGCAGTGTTAGAGCCTTCTTTCCCTGTGGCACTGCCACCGGCCTGTGGGCGTGGTCTGCCTCAGAGCTGACTCTCTGATGGTCACTCCCCGCTCCGATCCCCAGGTTCCAGAAAAACAACTTTCCCCTGCAGTCTCCCAGGGTGTCCCCAACTGGGTGATCCTATGTATTGGGCTTAGTAATCAGAAGCAAGGATTTGAAGAGGAAAAAGCCCAAGTGTGCGAACTCCAGGACTGCGAGTAAACCCAGGCACAAAGGGAGCGCACGGGCTGCGCGTAAGTCTGGACTGCCTGAAATTCTTAGGGTGTCCCTGCACTTCAGATCAAAATGGGTTGCTTTTTAGAGTGCCCTTCTCTTAGCAGCTCTGAGGACCCCTTTCCACAGTCACAGATCACGCCAGCCCCTACAGCCACGGATTTTTCTAGGCACAGACTTCCCTGGTCCTCCAGCTCCCGCAAAACGCGCGTTCCTCTCTCCCGCCGGGACCAGAGACCTCACCTTATCCCAGGCGAAATCTGACCTTTCCGTGGTGGAGTGTAGAGCTCCTCTGAACCCGTGTGCTTGCGCCAGTTGGGGAGCGTTGTTCTGGGGCTCGCAGCTGTTCCTGGGGTGCCGCCGTTGTGGATTCTCAGGCTTCAGATAAGCTCCACTTTCCGGATCAAGATGGCGCAGACTCCGCGTCCAAGCCCGCAGCTCCGGGAGGGGACCCAGCCGCCTGGTGTGGTCCTCTTTGGATTCCTTTTGTTTGGGGTTCTGTGGGCTTCCTGGACTTATAAGTCTATTTCTTTCACCAGGTGGGGGAAGTTTTCGGTCATTATTTCTTCAAATAGGTTTTCAGTATCTTGCTCTCTCTCTTCTTCTGGCACCCCCATAATTCTGATGTTGGTACGCTTGAAGTTGTCCCAGAGTCTTCTTACATTATCTTCAACTTTTTGGATTTTTTGTTTTGTTTTTTGCTTTTTCGATTGAGTGTTTTTTGCTTCTTTGTAATTCAATTCTTTGACTTGATTTTTGTGTTCCTCTTGTCTGTTTTTGGGTCTCTGTATAATATTTTTTATTTCAGTCAGTATATGTTTAATTTCTAGTTGGTCCTTTTTCATATCTTCAAGGGTCTCGCTATATTTATCGGCCTTGTCTAGGATATTCTTAAAAAGCCTTATAACCGTGGTTTTGAATTCTATATCCAGTCGTTTGTTTTCCTCCATTTCTTTCGTTTGTGATCTGATTCTTTGACGCCGCATTTTCACTGCTTCCCTGAGTTGGTAAGGTAGATTTGTGTGCTAGGTTTCCAATATGGCCCAGTGGGTCTGCCTCCCCAGTTAACCTGAGGTGGACACTCTTGGTGCACCCCTTTGTGGACTGTGTGTACAGCCTTGTTGTAGTTAAGTCTTGATTGTTGTTGGTATCACTGGGAAGAATTGACCTCCAGGCCAGCTGGCTGTAAGGATCAGCTGTGTCTATGCTGGGAGAAGTTCAGTGCTGGAGACAGCCTTCTAGGATTAGACTTGCCAAATTGCAATAGCCTCTGTGCTCAGCTTGGATGGGGTGGAGTCTCAGTCTTGGCTTCCCGTCAGCCTTGCCCTTGCGTGCACGTGCGTGCCTTCAGACCTCTGCCTTCCCGGCTCCCGAGTCTCCGCCCGAGAGTCCAGACTCCCCCGACAAGAGCGTGGGTCCCCAGGGGCTCGCCTGGAACTGGGGTTCACTGTAGTCAGAACTGGGGCTCAGTGCAGTCAGGAGCCTCTGACTCCCTTCCACTAGGGAAAGCCTGTGGCAACCTCCGCAGCCTTTGTGCGCACTGGCGCGCGCGCGCTTTCAGTCCTCCGGCTTCCCTGGCTCCCGAGTCTCCGCCCGAGAGTCCAGACTCCCCCCACAAGAGCGTGGGTCCCCAGGGGCTCGCCTGGAACTGGGGTTCAGTGCAGTCAGAACTGGGGTTCAGTGCGGTCGGGGGCTTCCTTCCCCCTTCCTTCAGAGAAAGTCAGCCAGGATCTCAGCCGCCCTTCCTCTCTGCACGCACAAAGACCCCTTGCCGTACTTCCAATTCTCTGTGAGCTTTTCTCTTTCCTTCTAGTTGTAGAATTTTCACTCAGCCAGCTTTCCTGTGGTTTTGGATGGTGTCCGTTCTGTCTTTTAGTTGTAGTTTTGAAATTGTTGTGCGAGGCAGCAGGTTAGGTGTTTACCTATGCCGCCATCTTGGTTTCTCCAAAAATTAAAATCTTAAAAGCCCAATAATTTGGTATTGTTTAAATAACCTATGGTACATTTTTGCAATACTGAGCCATTGTTGTAAGGGAAAAGGGGGACATCTGTAATACTCTCAACAATAAAGATTTTTTAAAAATAAAATAAAGTACATTGAGATAGGAATTTTTCAATAATTGAGTAAAACAGCATTTTTAAAAACTGTATGCACATAATGATTCAATTTCTGTGATGTGTTTATGTGTGGATGTGCACATATATATTTGGGAATTTTTTTTAAATGCATACTCCAAAATATGTTTAAAGGTTACCTATAAGGAGTGATTTTTATTATTTTTTCTTGCTCATCAGAATTTTCTAACTCTTCTCCACTGAATGTGTAGTGCTAAAATAATTTTTAAAGCCTTTAAGGAAAATAAATTAAAAGATTCTCTTTAAAATTTTAATGTCGAAGAAAGGATCTTGTCAGGCCATCTCTGGTAGTAGTTGTGTTTCCAGAAAATGGACTGACCTGCAGTATATTCAAACATATACCATGGCATGTTGTGTCATAATATTAGCGGCAGTAATGGACCTCCGTCCTTGAGTTGGGCAAAGAAAGAATTCAGAGCCAAGAATTCTAGCTTATGAAGTTTATTGAGAATATCACAGAGGCAGAAGAAGCGAGCTGGGTTGTGCGGACTCAGGAAACGTTACAGAGGCAAAAGAAGGGCCCTTGGAGGTGAGGAGAAAGAGAGCAAAGGTACACACCTGAGGAAAGAAAGGGGGGCGTGGGCAGAAGCGTGGTCCAGAGAGAGAGGGCATACTGGGTCCCTTGTCTGAAGGGTTTTTATCTGTTTTCTAAAGGCAGGAATGTTAGGGGAGGTCTCAGAGAAGGATCTCAATAGAATATTCATCAGCTTTCCAGGTGTGTCCTTTAATATGGTGATACATCAAAATAAGTGTATAGGGTCAGGGTCATGTGCTCTACTGATTGGTCGGTGCTAGGGTAGGCATCATTTGTCATTGCATCTGGTCCTGATGTCAGCCATGGCGTCACTTTATCTGGTTTGCTGCTTTTCTGAGCCTGGAGCTGAAACACAACTGAGGCCTACATATTATTTCTAGTTTGACCAAAACTCTGTCTCTGGGGTCAACAGACTCTAGGCTTTGTTCCTAAGATTATTTGATGCTGATCTGAACCCCATTGTCCTGAGGGTTTAATGATTAAGGGAGTGGTTGAGCAAGGGAGAAGGAGGCAGGTGAGTCAGGGGGCTGGATCAGGCCAGTTTGAGTCAGCTGTCTCAGTGTCCCCATTCCACTTGCCAAGAAATTTTCCTAGAGGATCCAAGATGGCAGCGTAGGTAAACACCTAAACTGCTGCCTCACACAACAATTTCAAAACTACAACTAAAAGACAAAACGTTTATCACCCAGAACCACGGAAAAGCTGGCTGAGTGGAAGTTCTACAACTAGAAGGAAAGAGAAAAGAGCATTGAGAGGTGCACAAGCACTGAAAAGCTGAGGTACGTAGGCGTGCGAATCGGGCTGGCGACGAGCGACTGGGAGCGCTGCTTTTTTTCAACCCAAAGGGAGACAAGCTCCCGATTACTCCAAACTCCAGTTTCTGGGGAGACGCGGGGGACCCAAACTCCTACGGGGAGATAAAAATTATGAACAACAAAATGACATCAAATACATACCTACCAACAAGTGAATCTAAAAATCAAGTGAATAAAAAATCTGAAGAACAGAATAGACTGGTGAATATAATAGAATCAGGGACATAGAAAGGGAGTGGACTGACAATTCTCTGGGGGAAGGGGGTGTGAGGGGTTCAGGAAGAGATTGGACAAAAATCTTACACCTATGGATGAAGACAGTGGCGGGGGGTAAGAGCATGGGGTGGGGTGGGGAATCAGGTGGAGGGGAGCTATGGGGGGAAAAAAAAGAGGAACACCTGTAATAATCTGAACAATAAAGATTTATTTAAAAAAAAGAAAAGAAATTTTTCTAGCTTCTTACTATTCTGCCTCACTAAGAGGATCCTCTCCCATTCCTGATTTCTTGTTTCCCCTATGCTCTTTCTAGTATCAATGAAACATGAATTTCTATAGATTGAAGAGTTTCAATTGGGCCTTCCTGAGAACTGCAGCCCTGGAACACGAATTCTAGAAGCCTTAAAAGAATGCTGTCATTGAAAAGTGAGTGATGCTTTTACAGGCAGAAAAGTAAGGAAAAGGTACATCTGATGCATCTGGAGTTTCGATTAGAATACATACATTTCAGTGATCAATACCTTTACATCAAATGGAAAGAATGCATGCATGAGGTTGGGTCATCCTGCCCTCTGGCTTCAGGGAGCTTGGAAACAGGATCTGGAAACAACTAAATTGCCTGGAGACTCTTTGAGATGCATTTCATCTGGAGTAGAAAGAGCAGGCACTGTTTAATGGAATCGGTGGCCTTCAGTTTTATAATTCTGCAGCAGCTGTACTTGACTAGCCCCCGGGGCTCATGCCTTGGTAAAGAATTTAGGGAGGCCCCAGGCTCTCCCTTGGTTACTGACTTAGTGTAAGCACCCTTTTCTCTCCAGAGTAGCCACCTAAAGGCCAGGGACACAATGCAAACAAAAGAAGTCTCCCTGTGCAGGAGGGATTAGGTGCTGGGGCAGCAGCAATGCCAGCATCTAGTGTGCTTTTCTAAAATAGTCACTACAACCAGAGGGATTCAAGGGGCTGGAAAAGTAAGTCCCTTGGGACTGAATGGGCAACTTTGAATGAAGCCCTAGATGATGATCAAAGAGGAAAAGAAATTGGTCCCCAAAACAAGGCAACTTTGCCAACCCAATCTAAAACACTTAAAACTGACTCTCAGGAGGTTTTTCCACTTAAATACATATATGCTGCTTTAAAAATCCCTGCCTTGCCCTAGCTAGTTTGGCTCAGTGGATAGAGGAACAGCCTGTGGACTGAAGGGTCCCGGGTTTGATTCCAGTTATGGGCATGTACCTTGGTTGCAGCCCGGGCCCTGGTCAGGGCTTTTGCAGGAGGCATCAATCAAAACACATCGATGTTTCTCTCTGTCTTTCCCTCTCTCTTCCACTCTCTCTAAAATCAGTGGAAATATATCCTCTGTTGAGGATTAAAAAAAAAATAAAAAGCCCTGTCTCCTTTTTTTCTGTCTTCAGGTAGTACATTTTAAACGGTCTGACATGCCTTCTCCTGGCTACACCAAGGGCTCCTTTTATTAATGCATCAGAACATCACACCTCTGGGCTATGAACATGTGTGTAGGGGGCCAGGGTGGTGGCAGGAGAATGTACTATCACCAGGCCTGTCACCTGAACTTGAAAGTCACGCTCTTCAAGAAAAGGCCTTCGGCTGCATAATTTAAATGGCCCTGATAGATGGCAAGTTCATTCACTTTGGAATAAAAGGAAAGGCTGCTGCTACCTTTCCTTCTATACCACCTCTTTTTCCTCCTCAAGAAAGTACTTTTTTATTCAGGTTACTTGCTGTAGAACACAGTAAACTGTCATTTTCCTGTTCCCACATGGGCTGCAGTGTAGCTGATACCATATAACCTGTGTCCAGGCCCACACGGCCTAAGAGATGAGGTCACTCCAGGTCTGTACACAAAATAGATCCTAGCCACCTGCTGAGGATCACCCAGAAATAACAGGGTGGATAGGTAAAGTGCATTCCCTGGAGTGTTTACCTGCCTGGGTGGCTATCACAGTAGAAGGTGAAAGGAAGCTAACCTAGGTTTCCCTGAGCACATGAAGGAGTCCAGGGTCTCTAATTTGAAGAGACAGGGTAGGAGAGAAGATCGGAGAATACCACGTGTGAACTGCTTATTGACTTCAAAATAGCTTAAGTAATTGCCAGTTGTAAGCCAGGGGATCTACACGTTATACAAGGAGGCTTTGGAATGCTCCAGTCTTACAGTTTTACTCATCCTCTACCACTTACTGATTGTAAGTGTGTGCCAAATGCTCCATTCTTACCCCAGGTGATGCTGGATGTTCTGTGTCAACTCGACTGGGCCACTGGGTGCCCAGACATTTGGTCAAACACTTTTCTGGGTGTGTCTATGAGGGTGTTTCCGAATGAGACTAACTTTTGAATCAGTTGGCTGAGTAAAGCAGATTGCCCGCCTTATTGTGGGTGGGGCCCACCCAATCAGTTGTAGACCTGGACAGACAAACAAGGTTCCGCAGCAGCTCAGATATGGGTCCTTTCTGCCTCCAGACCCAGGCTTAGACCTTGGCTCCTGGGTCTTAGGCCTCTGGCCCCAGCCTGGGCCTGCACCCCCAGTTCTCCTGGTCTCCAGATTACCTTGCTGATTACGGAGGTTGGGACTTCTCAGCTTCCCCATCTTAACATATCTAGTTATCTACAGAGTGTCCCCAAAAACCTACATGCACTTGGAGTGATTATAAAATCAGTGTTTATTAACATACAGTCCACTTTTCAAAATTTAAAAGAATCTCCAGAAATGAATAATTTTTTTTTTGTTGTCAATGCCTGTTTTTAAACTGATGACCGTTCAGATCCAGGCAGTGCTGATAATGCGAAGCAATGGAATCGCAAACATCAAGAATCATTTCTTTCGGTATGTTTGC
The DNA here is from genome assembly GCF_963455305.1 of Plecotus auritus. Classification (NCBI taxonomy): domain Eukaryota; kingdom Metazoa; phylum Chordata; class Mammalia; order Chiroptera; family Vespertilionidae; genus Plecotus; species Plecotus auritus. The sequence continues at coordinate 116,767,592 of NC_137776.1, read as the reverse complement.
ACCCTCAATTCATCAAGTATTGCCAGTTTTGTACCATAAAGTTTATCTTTTATGTATCCCCATTAAAAAAAACAAAAACCTCTAGTGGCACTTTAGGATAAATTTTCTTTGTTCAAAGCTTATTTCAAATCAGTTAAACCTGAAAAGGAGTGAAAATTAAGTATCTGCGATTAAAGTATGTATACATTTTTTGGGACACCCTATAGATGATAGATGACAGATTGATAGATGATGGATAGATGATTGATAGATAGGTAGATAGGTAGGTAGATAGGTAGGTAGATAGATGATAGACAGATAAAAGATAGATAGATGATAGATAGATAGATAGATAGATAGATAGATAGATAGATAATAGATAGATGATAGATAGATGATAGATTCTATTTCTCTAGAGAACCCTAATACAACATGCTTCCTCAACTCTAACATCAGGAAAAGCCTGCCCCTTGCAAATGAAATTAATGAAATGCAGTACATCAGGCCTGGTACATTGTAGGCACAAAATACATATTGGCTTGCTCCCTAACCCCTAGTTTCCTGCAATATAGTTTGCTTGCAGGTTCTCTTTTTAGTAAATCAATATTCCAAACGATGTTTATGTCGAGTTCATTGGGTATGTGTTGTAGTCTGCAAACTCAGGTGTATAATGAACATCACTTTATTCCCTTCACAGCAACTTCTTGGAGCCAACTCCCAGCGAAGGTCTAGAGTGGAAATAAATTGTACTCACTTTCAAACACTTATATAAGTAGTGCTTTATGCTCCTATCCTTTGTTAAGCAATGCCATCAAGAATGTATCTTCATAGTTTTGAACTTTATGCTCTTTTGAACTTTATACTATTGTGCATCAAAAAATTCCAAGGTGGGCTCATGCCAGTGGATATAGATATGGTAAAAACATACAAACTAGAAGGAACAATGTTTCAAAAAATTAAACCTTTAAAATGTTTTTATAAAAAATAGCAATAGTCCCGGCCAGTGTGGCTCAGTTGGTTGGACTGTCATCCTGTGCACAAAAAAGTTGCAGGTTCAATTCCCAGTCAGGGCACATGCCTAGATTGAGGGTTCGATCCCCAATCAGGGTGCATTTGGAAGGCAATTGATTGATGTTTCTCTCATACATAAATGTTTCTCTCTCTCTCTCTCTCTCTCTCTCTCTCTCTCTCTCTCTCTCTCTCTCTCTCTCTCCCCATCTCTAAAATCAGAAAAACATATCTTCCGGTGAGGATTAAAACAAACAAATAAACAAAAACAGCAACAGGTAGAATATAAAACCAGATATCACCAGTGGTGTTTCTGTATTTTAAAAGAAAATACTGAGGAGTATCTGATTGAAAACCCATTCAGTGTGTCACTTGCAGCATGACAACTTCAATCACCTTAACACCTAAACTTGGCACACTGGCAAAATTTCAGATGACACAAAGCTGGCCAAGATGACAGGTGACAGAAACAAAGTTCAAAACCATCTTGTGCCCTGATCAGGTGGCTCAGTTGTTTGGAGCGCCATCCAGAGCACCAAAAGGTTGTAGGTTCGATCCCTGCTTGGGGTGCATATGGGAGGCAACCAATTGATGTTTCTCTATCACATGAGTTGGGGTTTTAAAAAATCAGCTGCTTCAGTATATTGTGCTTTGCAGTTTTTCTTAACAAAGAGAGGGAGAGAGAGAGAGTAGGAGGGATGGAGGAAGGGATAGTTAAATATTTGAATTCATAACAATAGTATGAAGCAAAATCATTACTCTAAATGGCTATAGGTAAAAGGTAAATATCTTAATGTCAGAGAAATGTACTGTATAGCTCATGAAGCGGTAGTAGAAACCACTAAGCAGTGTCATCTTACCTGAAGTGCCATGTTCGGTTCTCAGTGCCAAATTTTAAGAATAACATAGACCCGTGGTCAGCAAACTGCGGCTCGCGAGCCACATGCGTCTCTTTGGCCCCTTGAGTGTGGCTCTTCACAAAATATCACGGCCTGGGCGAGTCTATTTTGAAGAAGTGGCATTAGAAGAAGTTTAAGTTTAAAAATTTTGGCTCTCAAAAGAAATTTCAATGGTTGATATTTGGCTCTGTTGACTAATGAGTTTGCCGACCATTGACATAGACCATATAGAAGTTCACTGTGGGAAGAATGGCTTAGCTGCTGACCCAGCACTGCTGCAAAAATAAGCCATCATTTTTCTTCAGTCCTTGCCTCAACCCATCCTAGGAGAGAGCAACTCGTGGCTGAGCTGAGATCCCTTAAACCCTTCGATGGGCCGGAGTGGTGACAGGAAGGATCTGAAAAAAAAAAAAAAAAAAAAAGGCTCCAAATCCCCTTTGACTTCTGTAGTAAAAGTGCACACGGCTATATTTATTGTACTGCCAAGACTGCTCACATAACAGAAACAAGATAACTTCTCAAAAAGGAATTGGAGGAATGGATGCTGAGTAATCAAAATATACAGGGGTGGGCAAAGTAGGTTTACAGCTGTGAGTATGCGAAACACAGAGTTGATTCTTGTATTATTATATATGTATGTATGTATGTATGTATTATGGTATTGCTATAATTATTATTAACCTACTTTTCCCCACCCCTGTATTGTTGTTACTGAATGTAATATGAGCACTTAGGTTACTATAGGGAAAATGAACTCATAGCTGACTTACAGGTTAGCCATTTGCCTTTCCCTTCAGGGAACAGAATGACTTCTGGAAATGATGGGACTGCCCAGACTCTGATCCGGTTTCATGTTGAGTCGTATGTCTGACTGAAATCCATTAGCAGAAGGGAAGTCTTGGTTTGAGCAACCTAAGCTAGGTTTCCTCTCCGAAAGAGGCAGTGCTAGGCAGGCCCACTAATGAGCCTCATGGGGAATAATTCATCCTAAAGCAAGAGACACAAGGACAAGAGGCCAGAAGTATAGGTGAAAGGCAATTCTGAGTAAAGCACAGTATCTTTCGATGAGTTTATCCTCCAAGCCAGCTAAGCCCACCGGGCTCAGTCCTGAATCTTAGTAGGGAAGGCTGAAATAAGATATAAAGAAAGTACAGGAGCACCTGCTGACTAAGACGGCATTATAAGTTTATAGTCTAAGCCTCCCCCTACCCATCATGCTTTGCTCCAAACAGCAATGACAGATGACTTTTTTTTTTTTTTTAAAGAAAATCTAAAACACACAGCCATATCTTTGTAGAAGAAAAAGTAAACGAGGACACAAAGCAGTCAGTGAGGCTGAAGGTGTAGCCCCCTGGGCTCTGGGTCGGAAGTCTGTCCGGGGCTGATGCAAGTTAGAATAAAATCCCTCTTCTCCACACACCACCAGGGACATACACTGGTCTGTCAGCATGAAATCAACAGCTATGGGGGGGGCTTTCCTGTCATGAAAAGAAGGTAAAAAAAAAAAAAGAAGAAGAAGAAGAAGCTACTGTGCAGAACTGGGCTATGTGCTCTATAATGCAGCTGCATAACCAAGGAGGGGAGGGGACATCAAGGCAAAGACAGTCTCTCGGTCATGATCTGGGACAACCCACCTCCAGTTCAGCAATTGTGAAGAGGGGGGTTACCGTAGCAGGTCTGAGGCGGCCAACTGCAGAAGGGCCTACTTGTTGCATGGTTGGCCCTTGGCTGGCATCTGGGAATTTGGCTTCCAAATCATTCCCTAACTCGTAAAGAAGGTTCCCGGTACCTACACCCTTTGTACAATGTCATTTAGAGTAGACATCTACTTTCCTTCTTGGAGTCTGGAACTTGGGTACTTGCTAAGCTGAAGAAACCTATGTGATCAGCTCCCAGTAAAAGTCTTAAATCGGATTCTCTAATAGGCTCTCCTGGGCAGAAATATTGCACACATATTTCTACATATTTTGCTGCAAAAAAAAAATATATATATATATTGCTATGTTCTTTCTCCTTATGAGAGGGAAAGAGTGTAAGGAAGCCTGTGCCTAGATTTTTCCAGAATCCACTAGTACATTTTTCCCCTTAATGATTCTGTCATTATATCCTTTTACTGTACTATAAGAGACCTTTGTCATGAGTCCAACTATATGCTGAGTTCCATAAGTGCTTCTAAAGATTCTCCAAATGAGTGTGGCCTTGAAGATCCATAAAGCAGCGCTGGCATGGATACATTAGAACAGTGGTTCTCAACCTTCCTAATGCCGCCACCCTTTAATACAGTTCTGTGTTTTTAATACATATATGTGTTTTCCGATGGTCTTAGGCGACCCTGCTAGCGGTTCTCAACCTGTGGGTCCCACAGGTTGAGAGCCGCTGCTATAGAGCCTAAGACCATCGGAAAACACAGATATTTACATTACGATTCATTAACAGTAGCAAAATTACAGTTATGAAGTAGCAACGAAAGTAATTTTATGGTTGGGAGTCACCACAACATGAGGAACTGTATTAAAGGGTCGAGGCATTAGGAAGATTGAGAACCACTGCATTAGAACAACTCCAGCTCATTAAAATATGCTTACAATGTTCTTTTTGGAGTGGGGGAGGAGAGATGGCTGGGGATAACGAAATCCTTGTGACTGGGTGATTATGGAGTTATCCCAGAGTACAAAACAGCAGCTGAACTGCAATCTTTTGTGAGAGGTAAAAGTTACTTATGGAATTTGAAAACAGATCCAAGCCCAGGAGACTTGGCTCTTTGAATCCCCTGGCTCCTTTTGGCCATGAGGGCTAAAATGCAGAAAAAGGAGAACCCCGGGTGATGCTTTTGCTTTTTTGTGCTATCCACCTGGTAGCAGGGGAACAGGGGCAAATGTAACCAAGGGTGGGCTTTGAATGGGCCAAGGACAATACAAATAAGCTGCTTAGCTGGTCTCCCCTTTGGGCAGAAGAAACTAAAGGGTGGAGCACACAAGCCACTCTTTGGCCCTGCTATAGCACCTGCCTTCCTGGCATTCCAGCTGGGATCTCCTGGCAGCTATCATTTTAACCCTATAAATGCTGAATTTACTGTTAGGTATGGAACAAAACTTGCAATAACAAAATAAAAAAATTTAAATGACTGTATTTTGGGGCTATTTCATCTATGTATGATTAGCATTTATTTTATTTATTTTTCCCATTTATTCCCTCTGTGCCCTCTTCCACCTCGACCTCCCAAATCCTCCTCCCCTCCACAATCACCACATTGTCCATACACATGAATTCTTTTTTTTCTCAATCCCTTCACCCCCTACCACTAGTTATCTGCCTGCATTCTATTTATGAGTCTGTCTCTGTTCTCTGTTTTGCTTGGTAGTTTGTTTAGCTTTTAATATATATATATATATATATATATATATATATATATATATATAGTTGCTGATTTCAGAGAGGAAGGGAGAAGGAGAGAGAGATAGAAACATCAATGATGAGAATCATTGATTAGCTGCCTCCTGCACACCATCTACTGGGGATTGAGCCCACAACCGGGACATGTGCCCTGACAGGGAATCAAACCATGATCTCCTGGTTCATAGGTCAACACTCAACTACTGAGCCACACCAGGCAGGCTGTTTAGCATTTATTAATTTTTTTTTTAAGTAAGGAGCGAAGTTTAGTAATAACTAGGTGTAAAACATGGGAAATTCAGGATAGCATTTATTTTTAAAAGCATATTCTTTGTCAATGAAAGAAATTCAACACTTAAAAATAGTTTTAAAGAGTTTGAGTCAGAGTTGAGGGCCAAACCCAAAAGCAAAATCTCAAAGGATTGAGAACTTGTGCTCTGAGGAGTAGCAGTTTTGCAGTTCCTATTTCATCATTAGGCTCAAAGGAGAAGACTTAAGGAAGGTTGTGTTATCAGAGAAATGCATGGGTGGTCTTTCTCAGTTGCTAGTGGGAGTGGGGTTCTTAGGGCACTGCTGGAATAAGAATTTCCAGAGGCCTCCATGGAAGGATGAGATGTGGTAGAAAGCTTTATTTGTGTGGAATTACATCCCTTGGTTTGTAAAGTCCCATTTTCCTTCATCCAGTCCCGGAAGATGTACAGCTGGCGATTCAGCAGAGCTAGAAGCAGAGTCCGAGTCCAGCGTTTCTGTTGGTGGGTGGAACTGGGTCCAGTTTAGCATTAGGCTGGTTGCAGTCCATTGTGTGGGGGGTCCACGTGGCCCATGGAAAATGCAAGGGAGCCAGAGAGTGCAACCCCTGCAACAAGAATCCCAAGAGTACCGCGCAAACCAAGAGAGCAAATTCCTTTGTTTAGGAGCTTGCTTATCTCAAATCTTCCTGAATTTGCAGTGGTCATGCCTACTCTGGCCAATGACCTGTTCCCAGGTGTGACTGACAGGAAACTACCTTCCCTGTGTCACCCAGACCATCCTGGGCATGGGTCTAAATTGTAACTTCCTGGCAAAGCTGCACAAATGGCATGCCTATAAAATTTGGCCTTCCCTTTGCTCCTTTCCAGCTAGTAATAAACTAGATTCATCACAATGATATAGTTTACATGAAATCCATTGGTGGCAGATTAAGGAGGTGGGAGATAGTAAAGCAGGGAAATCCCTGGGGTTGGGTAAAAAGCAAAATGGAGAGATACAGATTTCTTTTACATTGGTGGGTTGCAGGATAGTTAACATATAACGCATACAGTTTATAGAAATATGCATGTAAAAGACAACTGTGAGGAATGATAGAGTCATTTTGTCTTGAGTACCAGGGTGTTTATGCTAGAGGCCTGGAGAAGAGAGCATTCTGATGTGTTATGTTGTCCTAGATGCACAAAAGCAATGGACGAGGCTTGCTCAAGGTAAAGATTAATCTATCCTATAGGCCTTAGGATGTGACTTCCCGTTATAACCCGCTCCGCTGAGAATTTTTATGATCAGAACATCCCCTGTTGTTACTTGCAGTTACTGTCTTGTCAGGCGTTCCAGGTAGTTCCCTGAGCTCATTGGGTCTGCCAGGTCACCCCCTTTTCTTTCAGTTTATAATTTCATAAATGCTAGCAAGGAAAGATCACAATCAGAGAAAGCTGCAAAGGGGAAAAAAAGGTAGCGGCACACAACTCCCTGGCTTTTTGCCATGGGTGGGTGAATTGAAATTTAAACTCTGAGAAATGGAAACAGAACAAACCTTCATCACTGATCATTCCTGCTATGATTTTTGTTTATTAGAGCCTCTTTAAAAAAGAAACAGCATGAACATAGAGGCAACCTCCAGATGAAAATAGTTTTAAAAAGCAGTTCTTAGTCTGCTAATGAGCTTTTGCTGAAATCAAATGCCTGACCTTTAAAGGCTGATGATTTTTCCTGTCTGATGTGCTTCTTCTACAGTGGGTCAATTTCAACTCTCAGACCAGGTGAAAAGGGCCTTAAGAAAGCTTTGTGACTTGGACTTTTGTCTGGCCCTGCAGTGATTTGAGTTTGCTGCTGCAAAGAAAATTGGTTGCTGGCATTTTTGGAATCCTGAATTCCAGATCCTAATTGCCTGGACCCGACTCTAAGGTGAAATCTTATACCAACTACTATGTGCTTCTTTAGCCTTAGTACTAGGTATGCTGAACTGAAATCAGAAGGGATCTCACTACGCAATGAATAGGACTCAGACTCTGGGACTGTTACAGATTCATAACAGCCCTCAGTGGGGCTGTAAACTGTAAATCACTGTGGATGCTGGCAGGCCTGAGTTACATACAGATGCCCACAGAAAGAGCTTTGTTTTCTCGTGGGACCATATGAAATTGAGCTGACTGGCTGTATAATGCTGATACAGAGACTAATTGCATTCATAACTTGTGGTTCCTGCCAGCAGCTACAAGGTGAGGAAGGTGCATCACTTGAGGAAGCTACCAAGCTTTCTAACACAGATCTTTATGATGAATGGGATTTGTTTTAATGAGCTAAGTCTGGGGCTCCTAGAGAGCATGACTGAAGTCAGTACTGCAGGTTGGTCCTGCATCATAGGCTCCCAAGATGCCTTGGGTACTGGCAAATGGAGAAGACTGTACAGAAAAGAGCTAGTATAGCAGGCCTGAGGTTGTCATCTTTCGAAGGGCCTTGCTTGCAGGATCGGCCCTGAGCTGATATCTGGGAACTCGGCCCTCAAATAGCTCCCTTACTGACAAGGGAAGCTCAATGTGCCTAGACTTTTCATACAATCAGTGAAATTTATAGCCAACACCTGATTTTCACTGGGGAGTCTGGAATTTGGATGTATGCTAGGCAGATGTTGCCTATGTGATCACACCCCAATAAAAACCTCGGGCACTACAGTAGGTTGAATAGTTCACCCCAACCCCCCACAAAAAATTTATGTCCAAGTCCTAAACCTCAGAACCTGTAAATGTGATTTATTTGGATAAAAAGTTTCTTTGCAAACGGAATTAAATTAAGCATCCTGAGATGAGGTCATTCTAGATCTAAGATGGGCCCTTAATCCAATGGCAGGTGTTATAAGAGAAAGGCAAAGAGGAAATTTTAAACAAAGAGAAGGAGGCCCTGTGAAGATGGAGACAGAGATTGGATTCATATGTCTACAAGGCAAGGAACACGAAGGTTGGCCAGCAGCCACCAAAAGCTAGGAAAAAGGTATGGAGCGGCTTTTCCCACAGAGCCTCCAAAGGAACCAACCCTGCCAACACCTTGATTTCAGGTTTCTGGCCTTCATCAGAAACTCTACACACCAGGAAGGAATGGCATGAAGTACTCAAGGTAATGGAAAGCAACGATCTGAAACCAAGATTACTGTAGCCAACAAGGCTATCATACAAAATAGATAGTGAAATAAAGAGCTTCCCAGACATAAAAAAAAAGGCCGGGGGGGGGGGGGCGGGGGGACACTAAAGGAGTTTATCACCACCAAACAAGAAATGCTAAAGTACTGCTGTAATGAGAAGAAATAGAGAGAGAAACATAGGCATAAATAATTAAAATGGCAATAAATAAGTACCTATCAATAATAACCTTATAGGTAAATGGATTAAATGTTCCAATTGAAAGGCATAGGATAGCTGACTGGATACAAAAACATGACCCAAATATGTGCTGTCTACAAGAGATCCACCTCAGACCAAAATACTCACACAGGATGAGAGTGAAGTGATGGAAAAAAATTTTCCATGCAAATGGAAACAAAAGCTGGGGTGGCAATACTCTTATCCAGGGGTCCTCAAACTTTTTAAACAGGGGGTCAGTTCACTGTCCCTCAGACCGTTGGAGGGCCGGACTATAGTTTAAAAAAAAACAACTATGAACAAATTCCTATGCGCACTGTGGGCCCGGGACGAGTTGGCAGCTAAGCAGGACAGGCAGCGGCACCTGGCCGGCTGGATAAATGTCCTCAGCAGGCCGCATGTGGCCCGCGGGCCATAGTTTGAGGACGCCTGCGAGTCTTATCAGACAAAATAGATTTCAAAATGAAGGCCAGCACAAGAGACAATAAAAGTCACTACATAATACTAAAGGCATCTATGCACAAGAGGATATAACCCTGGTAAACATATATGTACCCAATATAGGAGCACCTAAATATATTTTTTTAAAAAACCAAAAAACTTCTAGAGGACTTTAAGGGAGAGATAGACAGCAATACAGTCATAGTAGGGGACTTGAACATCCCACTGACTTCACTATACAGATCTTACAGACAGAATATTAACAGGGAAACAGTGACTCCAAGTGACATAGTGGATCAGATGGATTTAATTGACATTTACAGAACATTTCACCCAAAGCTGGAGAATATACTTTCTTCTCAAGTGTACATGGGTCATTCTCAAAGATAGACCTCATGATAGGACACAAAACAAGTCTCTACAAGTTTAAGAAGATTGAAATCACATCAAGTGTCTTCTCAGATCACCATGGAATGAAATTAGAAATCAACTACAGTAAAAACACTCAAAAACATTCAAATACAAGGAGGCTAAGTACTGGTTGAATGTTATTAAACAAGATCAAGAGAGAAATAAAAAACTTTCTGGAAACAAATGAAAATGAACACACAAAAACTCAAAATCTATGGGACACAGCAAAAGCAGGCCTGAGAGGGAAGTTTATAGCACTACAGCCTACCTCAAAAAAACAAGAAAAATTATTAATGAACTATTACACCCTACAATTTAAAGAATTAGAAAGAGAACAACAACATAAGCCCAGAGTAAGTAGAAAGAAGGAAATAATAAAGATTGGAGTAGAAATAAATGACATAGAGGCTAAAAAACAATACCCCCCCAAAAAAAATCAATGAAAACAAAGAGCTGGTTCTTTGAAAAGATAAACAAGATTGATGAACTGTTAGCCTGACTCATCAAGAAACAAAGAGAGAGGACCCAAATAAGTAAAACCAGAAAGGAAAGCAGTGAAGTAACAACTGACACCACAGTAATACAAAGGAATGAACAATTATATGCTAACAAGCTGGACAATGTGAATGAAATGGACAAATTTCTAGAAAAATACATTCTTCCAAAACTGAATCAGGAAGAATCAGAAAACCTGAGTAGGCCATTAACAACTGATGAAATTGAAGCAATAGCAATAAAATAAAATAAAATAAAATAAAATAAAATAAAAACGCCCAGCAAATGAAAGCCCTGGTTTGGATGGCTTTACAGGGGAGTTTTACCAAACCTTCAAAGAATAACACCTATCCTCCTGAAACTCTTCCAAAAATTCCAAGAGGAAGGAACACTTCCAACCTCTTTTAATGAGGCCAGCATTATCCTAATTCCAAAACTAGATAAAGACACTCCAAAGAAAGAGAATCACAGGCCAATATCCCTGATAAACATAGATGTTAAAATCCTCAACAAAATATTAGCAAATTTGATCTAGCAATATATTTAAAAAATCATACACCATGTGGGATTTATTTCAGGGATACAAGGCTGATACAATATTTGCAAATCAATAAACGTGATACATCACATAAACAAATTGAAAGACAAAAATCACATGATCATATCAATAGATGTAGAAAAAGCATTTGACAAAATCCAACACCCACTTCTGATAAAAACTCTCAACAAAGTGGGAATAGAGAGATCACACCTCCACATAATAAAGGCCATATATGACAAACATACAGACAACATCATACTCAATGAACAAAAACTAAAACCATTTCCCCTAAGAACAGGAACAAGACAGGGATGTCTGCTTTCACTACTCTTATTCAACATAATACTGGAAGTGCTAGTCACAGCAATCAGACAAGAAGAAGAAATAAAAGGCATCCAAATTGGAAAAGAAGAAGTAAAATTGTCATTACTCGCAGATGACATGATATTGTACATAGAAAACCCTGAAGACGCCATCAAAAAACTACTAGACTTAATAATGAACTTGGCAATGTAGCAGGATACAAAATTAACACTCAGAAATTGGTGGCATTTATATACTAATAATGAATTCTCAGAAAAAGAAACTAAACAAACAATCCCATTTACCACTGCAACAAAAAAAATTAAGATACTTAGCAATAAACTTAACCAAGGAGGTAAAAGACTTACACTCAGAAAACTACAGGACCTTAAAAAAAGAGATAGAGGAAGATATAAACAATTGGAAGAATATACCATGTTCATGGATAGGAAGATTTAACATCATTAAAATGTCTATATTACACAAAGCAATTTATAGATTCAATGCAATCCCTATTAAAATACCAATAGCATATTTCACAGATCTCGAACAAATATTCCAAAAATTTACATGGAACCAAAAAAGACCCCCAAATAGCTGCAATCTTGAGAAAGAAGAACAAATCAGAGGGATCATAATACTAGATATAAAATTATACTACAAAGCCACTATACTCAAAACAGCCTAGTACTGGCACAAGAACAGGCATATAGATCAATGAAACAGAACAGAAACCCCAGAAATCAACCCAGGCCATTAAGCTCAATTAATATTTGACAAAAGAGGCAAGAACATACAATAGAGTCAAGACTAAAGGGGGTTGAGGAAGGATTGCTGAGCAGTGCTGAGAAGCCATGTGAAATAGGTTGTCATAAATGTAAAGCTTGATTATGTAAGTTCAGATTGATGTTCAGATTGTGGAATGATGAGTGTGAATTAGTGGATCAAATTGAGGAGAAGGAGGGAGGGCAAGAGTATAATTTTGTACGAAGGAGCCTAGAATGGGGAAGGCAGAACAGGAAGGGTAACAGGCATAGCAAACTGCCTGGGACTACTGTAGAGAATGTGGACGAAAAGGGGCCACATGCTAACCTGACAAGCTCAGGAAAGGCCTATGTGGTGGCCTTGCAAACTCAAGAGACCTAAAGTAACCACAAAGGATGGTCTGAAATTAAAATTTTAATTAAAAAGCAGTCTATGGTGGGTAGTCATGTCCTAGACCAGTATCTTCCCTGACAAAAATTAACTTTGATCTTTATTAAGCCTATTGTATTTTTGCATCTAAGATAACATACCTGTGGAATGTCAGGGTAACTTGTAACTTCCCTTTTTCCAGACCCTTCTGGGCACAACCAAGGCACTAGGGCGGAGACCACAAATTCCCTCATTGTTATTGTTATCTGTTAATTGTTGCCTCTTAACTATTCTGTACCTACCTAAGTAAAAGAAGCATGTGTCTATCATTTTACTTTTTATCCAATCCCAGAGGTACCCCACCCCCTTTGCTTTCTCCTACCTCTCTAATCTGTTACCAATGAATTTTGTGTAACCCACTTACATCTCCTCCTTTGATTACAATGCATAAAACAAGGTGAAAAACCACCATTCTCTTGAGCATCATCTTAATTCATTGAGATTCTGCTTCCCAGCAACTGTCCACAGTTTGGCTCAAATAAACTCACAAAAATTCTTTAAAAAAAAAAAGTCTTTTCAATAGACTTTTGGGAAACTTGGACAGATACATACAAAAAAATTAAATTAGACCACCAACTTATACCATACACAAGAATAAACTCAAAATGGATAAAATAATTAAATGCAAGTCATCAAACCATAAAAATGCTAGAAAAAAACATAGGCAGCAAAATCTCAGACATCTCTGTAGCAATATGTTTACAGATATATCTCCTAAGGCAAAGGAAAGTAAACAAGTGGGACTACATCAAAATAAAAAGCTTCTGCACAGCAAAAAAAATAAACCACCAACAAAATGAAAATGGAGCCCATTGTATGGGAGAACATTTGGTAATGACATACATGATAAAGGATTAATATACAAAATATATAAGAAAGTCATACAACTTAACAAAAGGAAGACAAACAGTTCAATTAAAAAATGGACAAAGGATCTAAATAGATACTTCTTTAAAGCAGACATACAGATGACCAAGAGACATATGAAAAAATGCTCAAAGTCACTGATCATCAGAGAGGTGCAAATCAAAACAAAATGAGGTATCACCTCACACCTGTCAGAATGGCTACCATCAAAAAATGACAAGTGCTAGCAAGGATATGGAGAAAAGGGAACCCTAGTTCACTGCTTTTGGGAATGCAGACTGGTGCAGCCACTGTGGAAACAGTAAGGAGTTTCCTCAAAAAATTAAGCATGGAATTGCCATTTGACCCAGTGATCCCAATTTTAGGACTATATCCTAAGAGACCCAAAACACCAATCAGAAAAAATATATGCACCCCTATGTTCATAGCAGCACAATTTACAATAGCTAAGATCTGGAAATAGCCCATCAGTAGATGAGTGGATAAAAAAGTTGTGGTACATTTATACCATGGAATATTATGCAGCAGTAAAAAAAGGATTTCTTACCCTTTGAGACAGTATGGAGGGACCTGGAGAGTACTATGCTAAATGAAATAAGCCAGCCAGAGAAATACAAGTATCACATGATCTCACTCATATGTGGAATCTAATCAAAAAAATAAACTGATGAACAGAATAGATCCAGAAACACAGAAGCATGGAATAGACTGTGTAATCTCAGAAGGAAGGCAGAGGTGGGTGGGAAGAGATAAACCAAGGAACTTGTATGCATATATGCATAACCCATGGACACAGACAATAGGGTGGGGAAGGCCAGGCATGGGGGGTGGAGGCGGATTAGAAGAAGTCAATGGGAGAAAAAAGGGGGCATATGTAATACTTTCAACAATAATGATTTTTTTAAAAAAGACAATGCAGAAAATGTTCAATGCAATCGTATCTAATAAAAGAGTAATATGCAAATTGATCATCACTACAAGACACGAGATGGCCGCCCCCATGTGGTCAAAGATGGCTGCCCTTGTGTGGACACAAGATGGCCGCCACAAGATGGCTGGCAGGGGAGTGAAGCTGTGGGCAGTTGGGTGTGACCAGGTCTGCAGAGGAGGGCAGTTGGGGGGACCAGGCCTGCAGGGGAGGGCAGTTTGGGGGAGCAGGCCTGCAGGGGAGGGCAGTTGTGGGCAATCAGGCAAGCAGGGAGGGAAGTTAGGGGTGACCGGGCAGGCAAAGGAGGGCAGTTGGGGGAGACCAGGTCAGCAGGGGAGGGCAGTTGGGGGTGACCAAGCCGGCAGGGGAGGGAAGTTAGGGGCAATCGGGCCAGCCGGGGAGCAATGAGGTGTCGATCAGGCTGGCAGTGGAGTGGTTAGGGGGTGATCAGGCTGGCAGGCAGAAGTGGTTAGGGACAATCAGGCAGAGGCAGGCAAGCGGTTGGGAGCCAGCAGTCCTGGATTGTGAGAGGGATGTGCAACAGCCCGTTTAGGCCTGATCCCAGTGGCATCAGGCCTAAACAGGTGGTCGGACATCCCTCAAGGAGTCCCAGATTGGAGAGGGTGCCAGCTGGGCTGAGGGACACCCCCCATGCACAAATTTCGTGCACTGGGCCTCTACTATTTTATAACAACAAAATTGTATCCAGACTCTAAATATAATTACATAAGGATCATATGTACATCTGATTAAATATCTGAAAAGACTATGGAAAAATGAAGTTGGAAACTTTTCCATGAGTCATTTTGCCTTTGTTTCTCTCTTTTATTATCATGTTAGAATAGTAAAAAAATAAAAACTTGAATATTTGGGAGAATATGAAATCGATACTCATTTATACATCTATGGAAATGGCACTAATGGGGATAATATCTGCCCTACTCAACATTGCACCTGTTTGACAAAAAGAAGTTGGAACAACTTTGAAGGTGGAAAAATGGCAGATTGCTCTTCCCAAAAGAAAGGAAGCTACTTATCCCTAAATGCAGTTATATAATGAAAGCCATTAAAAATGCACCAATGTGAGACTGATCCTTTGGGTTGGGGGGAGAGGGAATATTTTAGGAAGTATGAAATGAGGACCTTATACTTCTGAGGTTACTCTGGAGATCCAGGGAAAGATAGCGCTCTAGAGAAAGGGCCAGCCAGGTGTTTCTGGGACCAGATGGGTCCTCCTGAGGGCTGCTGTGCCTGGTTCAGTGAGAGAGGATTCCCCCCTCTGCTGATTTGAGTTCATCTCAATGTCAACCAAGTATCTGAACACTGAGGACATACCAGCCAAAGAAACTAGAGCACCTGGCCTTAAGGGACCATCCCGAGATGTACTTGGTCCCAAACATGATGTCATTTAAAGAAATGTCTGGATCAAGAGGAAATTAAAGGAGCTGTCCAGCAGGGTGGGGCAAGGCAGAGAAAGACACAGATGATTAGAGGTTGAGTTTTCCCTCTGAAGATAACAGTGAGCAAAACCCACAACTGCAAACTGACTTCGAAGAACACATCAGAAGGCAAAAGAGAGCCACAGGAGCTCTGCTGTCATTCATCTTCAGGAAGGGATCAAACTGAGGAAGCACGGAACTCCCAAACGACTTCACTCTAACCACCAACACATGGCCCTAACGTGGCATCTGAAATCCGTGCCTGTGTAGACACAGAAGCAAGAGCATGGCTTAGTTAAGTGACAACAAGGAGAGCAAAGGTGACTAACTATACACCCATTAATATCATTTTCTTGTGTTTAAAGAAGAAACTGAGGCACAGAAATGGTAACTGTCCTAGGAGAAAGGAAACCACGTCTCTCTCAAGGACCATGGCCAACAGTCATCTGCCTCTGTCAGGGGACTGAGTGCAATATGACAGATGCTAGCAATCTCTCACCAAGCTAATTAGCTAATTAATGCTGATTTCTTTTTCTTTTTAATTTAGAGAGAAAACAGAAGAAGAGTTAATGTCCTTATCCAGAGTCCCAATATAATGAAATTATGGCTATCTCTGTCCTTTCCCAAGGAAACTGTTTATTATAGCTCCCCAGTACTTAGGAGCTTCCTAGTCCATGGTGCTGGAGGGAAATGGGAGAAAAGCTGAGACTGGAGCTAGGGAGACCAAAGAGGCAGGGGACAAAAGAGAGCTGAGAAGGGCTAGACAATGATCATGGAGACCAAGCAAGGCATTGCCAAATTCCAGGTGGACTTCAACCCCACTGACCAACCTAAATCCTTCCCTCAGGGAAATGGAAAGTTGAGATGCAAAAGAAGCAGGGATCCATCCAGAGGATTCTTTTGGGAAATCAGGGGACAGCATCAGAATAGTAGGTGATTAATGTCTCTCATTCACAACCCTTGGGTAGGTGAGTAATGTCTCCCATTCAGAAGTGAAATCACCATAGATGAGATCAGCATGAGAAATCCAAAATCACAAAGCCTATTATACAATAAGCACTCCAAATGTTTTGTTTTTTAATTTCATTATTAGGGGTCCTGAGGGTGAAAAGGGATTCCACCCATCCAAGACTCTCAGAGGTGACTAAAATTCAGAGCCAAAATAGAGAAGTCCTTGGCTTCAGAAACCTTTTCTTTACTGCATATAAGTCTCATGTCTCGCCTTTAAACTGTCTCTAGAGAATGGGGCCTGCATGTGTGATACATGCATTTACAAATGAAGAGGAAGGAAAACATAAAACAGTTATACAGGAGACTGTGGTAACTGACTTATGTTGAAGAGACTATGGTAATTATCTGATTTCCCATCATCAGCATGCCCACCATAGATTTCTGCACCAATAGTGAAGACTGAAAGTTATCAAATAAGAAGCAACTGGAGGAGCCCCCTTAATGACCCAATATGATGCCAAAGAGATACAGAGCCAGGACCTCCAATTATATAATCCCTAGTGAGAGTATTCCTCTAAGCAGGACCTGTAGGTCTCTGTTCTCCAACCTATAGGTACAATCCTTTTGGAGCAAATAGCACAAGGTAAGGCAAGGCTTAACTATCCTATATAATAAAACCCTAATATGCAAATCGACCGAACGGCAGAATGACCGGTTGCTATGACATGCACTGACCACCAGGGGGCAGACGCTCAATGCAGGAGATGCCCCCTGGTGGTCAGTGCACTCCCACAGGGGGAGCACCACTCAGCCAGAAGCTTAGCTTGCAGCTGGTAAGCACAGCAGTGGTGGCAGGAGCCTCTCCTGCCTCCACTGCAGATGGGCGGTAAGGAGCAATGGGTCCTGGACTGTGAGAGGGATGTCTGACTGTTGGCTTAGGCCCACTCCTAAGCTGGCAGTCTGACATACCCCAAGGTGTCCCAGACTGTGAGAGAGCACAGGCTGGGCTGAGGCCCCAGCCCCACCACCCCCCCATCCCCCTAGTCCACACGTGGACTGGACCTCTAGTATTCGATATCAGTTTGGGACGTGTCAGGACAAAGGGCACCACCAATGTCAAGAGGATGATGAAGACAAGTAAAATAGCTCCATTCAAGAGACCAATTCCTGGTGTCAGAAAGGGTCAGGCTGTGGGAGGGGGGGGCGGGTCTGCCTTGGGCCAGCCCATAGTGTAAGGGGTTCTTGACTTCATGCAGGAAAGATTTCACAACGTAAGTCCAGGTGATTTTGAAAGTATGTTTATTAACACTGGGGACAGAGAAACAAAGAAAGGGCTTAGGATAATGGGTGGGCAAACTTTTTGACTCGAGGGCCACGATGGGTTCTTAAACTGGACCGGAGGGCCGGAACAAAAGCATGGATGGAGTGTTTGTGTGAACTAATATAAATTCAAAGTAAAGGAGCGGAGGGGAGAGCAAGAGAACCCTTCCCTCTTTCGGCTCCGCGGGCCGGATAGAACAGCCGAACGGGCCGGATCCGGCCTGTGGGCTGTAGTTTGCCCACGGCTGGGATAGAACAAGCAAAAGGAGAGCGCCTAGGCAATACTATGCTTTGGCCCTCTAGAAATATAGAAGAGAATTGAGCCATGCAGGTTTGCATAGACTCAGTGAGAAATAAGTCACAGGGACAGAAGTGAACCAAGGCAGGGCTGCTGTTAGCTCAATGGAAAGTCAGAGAAAAGGGTCCCTTGGAGACAGGTTGAGGGGGTTAGCCCAGGACAAGCTGCCACTGCTCACTCCTCCCCTGGTTGTGAGTGTCACTGGGACCCTTGGCATTTGAGAGAGAGAGAGATAGAGCAGAGATATGTGCTTGAGAAAGGAGGAAGAAAGACATGTGCTCCAGTGGGAGCCCCCACTGGCTTTCTTTATCTTGAGGGGTTTTATCTGTTTTCTAAAGGCAGGAATTTTAGGGGATGTTTAAGGGGGGGGGTGGTCTCAATAGATTATTTATAAGCTTTCCAGGCGTGTCCTTTCAGGGCTGTGGTTTCCACTCATTGGTCGGTGCTAGGGTAGGGGTGACCAGTCATGCATCTGGTCCTGATGTCAGCCATGCGTCACTCCATATGGTTTTGCTGCTTTTCTGGGCCTGGAGCTGAAACACAACTGAATCCTAAATGCCATCCCTAGTTTGACCAAAACTCCGTCTCTGTGGTCAACAGACCTGAGGCTTTGTTCCTAAGATTATTTGATGTGGGTCAGAACTTTACTGTCCTGAGAAATCAAAGCTTAGGGGGGTGTCATGCAAGGAATCGTAAGGGAATCATATGAATCTATTCTCTGACTCCTTGTTTCCCCTCTAAGGGGGTCTAAAACTACATTTCCGGGGTTCTTTTTCCCCGCCTTACAAAGGGTTCAGCATTCTGAAGAAAGGGCTGTGCGTAGATGATTAAGAAGGAGTCCGTGGACGAAAGATATTTTTGAAAGGCATTGGGGGTCAGAGGAGCTTCCAGCTGAAGGAGCTATAAGGCTCTCACCTTGACCAAGGAACCTGCTTTTATTAGTACAATTTGTCCCAAGGCAAGGCGGAAATATACACTTCAAAGGGTATGGTATCAAAGGGTATACAGAAACATTGTCAGTTTGGGGAATAGCCTACAGCTGTTCAGGTGTTTGGCCAACAGGAGGCAATAAAATGCCCTGAGCTGTCTGGCAGTTAACAATCCCATTTAGGTTTGGGGGGAGTGCCTTTTAGCGGTTTCCAACAGGTAAACTACATGTGACTGTTGAGCTCCCCAAGCTTCACCAACCTTTTGGTAAAACTCTTTTAATTAATACATGCTGGAATTGGTTCTCGGCATCTCACCCTTTTTGATTTTTTAAATTAAACAAGAAAGTATGTTTTAAAATTTTTAAATTCAATGGAAAGGACAGAGTTCTATCAAGTCCCTTTAAATTGCTGTCAGGCATTGAAGGAATTAGCCTGCAGTCAGTTTCTTTCTGGGCCAACAGTTCTTTGAGTCCCAATTTCAATGTCCAACAGTTCCTTGTGTGTACATGTCAGCAATGATATTTCAATTCTGGATGGTGGACAAATGGTGGCAATGCAGGTCCGACCTTCTCTGGTTTGGTCCTGGGCAACCTGCGGCGACACACAGCTGCTGACTGCTAGCATGGCAAGGCGTCTTCACCATCTTCATTTCTGGACTCTTTCTCCTCTGTTCTTGGGAGCCACTGCTTATTCTGTGGCTGGAGCAGTCCTGTCAATTCCTCTCTGGGATCCATTGTTGCAGGAATCCACATGGGCTTGTAATTTTCTGGAAATATACAAACATATTCTTGACCAAAGGTTAATAAAGGAATCTTTTTGTTTGTTTGTTTTGTTTTTAATGCCCTTTAATGGTTTACTTTTCTATAAAGAATACATATATTCATATAATAACATGTGAACGCAATCACTGAAAAGCATATATAGTATGTGAGTATATAAGAAATTGTTTTTTTCTTTTTAAGGTATACATTCCCTTACATTGGGATGGAACTGATGGCCAGGCAACTGTCTATTGGAGTTTGAAGGCCTCTGGCTCTAATTCAAAAGCAGTGACCCTGGAAGATATAGGTCCCTTTAATGGCTCTGTTGTATTTTTATCTGGCCAAAGTGACACAACAATCAACATTACTGTCAAAGCTGATGATATACCAGAGATGAATGAGACAGTAACACTTTCTTTAGACAGGTAATAACCCATTTAGATAACGCTCAGTAACATTTATATGTTCGAATTTTCAGAAATAATTTTGTTTTTTGCTTCAATTCTTTTCTCCATATAGAGTGAAAAGAAAAAACTAAGAGATAATATGCTGGGCCCCTAACTATTGCCTTGTTTGTTTGTTTGTTTGTTTATTTATTGTTTAAAGTATTACAAATAGTAGTACATATGTCTCCTTTTTTTTTTCCCCATTAACCTCCCCCCGGCCTCCCCTACCCCCAGTACATGCCTTTACCTGCACACCCACCCCCTCCCCAGTGTCTTGTATCCATTGGTTATGCTTATATGCATGCGTACAAGTCCTTCGGTTGATCTCTTACAGCCCACCCCCCCCAACCTCCCCTGCCTTGCCACTGTAGTTTGACTGTCTGTTCAATGCTTCTTTGCCTCTGTATCTATTTTTCCCCATTTCTTTCCTTTAAAAAATCTTGCCTCTGCAGACTAGAAATAAACATATAATAACAAAAAATGTTTGAGTCCCAATTTCAATATCCAACAGTTCTGAGTCCCCATTTCAATGTCAAACAGTTCCTTATGTGTACATGTCAGCAATGATATCTGGATGGTGGGCACATGGTGGCAATGCAGGTCCGACCCTCTCTGGTTTGGTCCTAGGCAACCTGCTGCATCGCACAGCTGCTGACTGCTAGCGTGGCAAGGCGTCGTCAGCGTCTCCCACCTCTGGACTGTTTCTCCTCTTGTCTTCGTGGTTGGAGCAGACCTGTCAGTTCCTCTCTGTTGCAGGAATCCATATGGTCTTGGAGTTGTTTTCTGAAAATATACAAACATATTCTCAACCAAAAGTTAATAAAGGAATCTTTTCTATATAATTGATTTGGGATCCTTTTTATTTTTGCCCAAACGATTTTCCTTTGTCTTATTTAGACACCATGTGTGTTTTTCATGGGTGTCTTGCTGTTAGCATTACAAATGAAAATTAATTTTGTAAAAATTTTCTAGATGTAATTTACTTACAGGATATTTTTCCTTACATGATATTACCCTACTATCCCCCTTTTTTTGATTAATGGAGGCTTTTGTAAATTTTATAATGCAGTCTTGATAACTTTAAATTTTAATTTTTTGCACAAAAATATGACTGCTTTAGGTTCTTTGCATGTTCAGGAATTTTACCATGAGATGAACTACCAATAGAAATTTTAGTTACTACTTTAGGAACAGCTTTTTGTCCAGTACAATTAAATTTTCTTGAATAGTCACTTATTTCAATTAGCCTATTTAAATTAATCTGAAAACTTGATTATTATTTTACTGTCAAATTTAATACTCTACCAACAATCTTAGTTTACCCTGTAAATATTAGTGGAAAGGATTATTTGCATTCTTGAGTAGGCCCTAAGCATTCCTGGTGCTAGGCTGGATTTAGATATAGGGCAGCTGCTGTCAGCCAAGTCTCTGTCTGTTACCTGGGTCCCAATCTGAGCTGGGCCAAGTCACTGTCTGTCACCTGTGTCCCAATCTGAGCTGGGTGTGGGAAGCAAAGCAGCCATGGGGGCAGGAGACCTTCCTCAGATGGGGTGAGGGTTCAGGCCCCTGCAAGGTTGGGGGGGTGAGGGTCTGTGCCCCACCTCTGTTGACCCCCAAGTTCTCTCCTGATGGCTCCTCTGCGACTGTGCCTGTCTTAGGTTGTTCCTTCCCTGAGGAATCTTACCCGTCTCTGGCTAACCAGTCATCCTCCGGGGCCAAGCAGGGTGATGTGAGGTTCAGTTCTGTCTCCTTGGTAGCCTATGCCCCCGTGGCCTCCACGCCCAGCACCTGCCTTGGGATCCCCTCTCCTGCTGGCGGGGCCCCAGCACTGATCACATATCTCAGGGAACTCAGGTTTCTTCTCCAGGGAGGGCCCAGCTCACATGACTGGGCGAGAGACAGATCCATGGTACCATCCACCACGAGGCTTCAAGCTCAGCATGAACAGAAAGCTCAGGCAACAGCTGAGGGCAATTGGATTGTGAGAAGAGGGTCCCTCTTGGCACAAAAGGCAAGAGGGGCCAATATAGAATGCTCAAGTGCCTTCCCAGCGCCTTAATTCCTTTGAAAGGGATTAAATCCTTTCATGTCCTTTTTTTTTAAAATTGCTGCCAAATATTTAAAGAATTAGTTTGTAAGTTTGTTTGGGATAATTGTACAATATGCTGTTGTAAAATATCTAAAATTATAATGACATTGTAGAATAATATCATGTAAGGATATTCTTTGCTCTAGGCCATGGCAATTCAATTTCAAACTGGCTGTCAATTTCTTTTTTTAACTTTATATAAACTTTGTCAGGGAGGCAAAAACACAAATTACTTACTTTAGTTCAAGAGGCCAAATATATTGACTTCCAATTACAATCCTTACGACTTTCAAAGGAAACTTCTCTTTGTTTCCTTCCAAAATAATTTTTGGGCTACAGAGAGTTTCATTTAAAAATCTTTGTCACATGAAACAATTTCTCTTAAGGTTATGGTGACCACTACTATGGATTAGATTTAATATTTTATTTTTTTATAATTTTTTTTTAATTTTTATTTTTTACATATGTGTCCTTATTCCCCCATAACCTCCCACCCCCCACTTATGCCCCACCCCCTTGTTGTCTGTGTCCATTGATTAGGCTCATATGCATGCACACAAGTCCCTTGGTTGATCTCTCCACCTTATCCCCACCCTCCCCTACCTTCCCTGAGGTATGACATGCTGATCAACGTTTCTCAGTCTCTGGATCTGTTCTTGTTCATCAGTCTATGCCATACATTATATTCCACAAATGAGTGAGATCATGTGATACTTATCTTTCTCTGCCTGGCTTATTTCACTTAACATAATACTCTCCATCTCCATCCATGTTGTTGCAAATGGTAGGAACTCCTTCTTTTTTACCGCAGCCTAGTATTGCATTGTGCAGATATACCACAGTTTTTTAATCCACTCATCTGCTGATGGGCATTTAGGCTGTTTCCAAATCTTAGCTATGGTGAATTGTGCTGCTATGAACATTGGGGTGCATATATCCTTTCTGATTCATGTTTCTAGTTTCTTGGGATATATTCCTACAAGTGAGATCACTGGGTCAAATGGGAGTTCCATTTTTAGTTTTTTGAGGAAACTCCATACTGTTCTCCATAGTGGCTGCACCATTCTGCATTCCCACCAGCAGTGCAAAAGATTTCCTTTTTCTCTGCATCCTCACCAACACTTGTCGTTTGTTGATTTGTTGATGATAGCCCTTCTGACAGGTGTAAGATGGTACTGCATTGTTGTTTTGATTTGCATCTCTCTGATGATTAGTGACTTTGAGCAGGTTTTCATATGTCTCCTGGCCTTCCTTCTGTCTTCTTTTGAAAAGTGTCTATTTAGATCAGTTGCCCATTTTTTGATTGGGTTGTTTATCTTCTTTTTGTTAAGTTGTATGAGTTCTCTGTAAATGTTGGAGATTAAACCCTTATCATTGATATCATTGGCAAATATGTTCTCCCATGCAGTGGGCTTTCTTGTTGTTTTATTGATGGTTTCCTTTGCTTTGCAAAAGCTTTTTATTTTCATGTAGTCCCATTTGTTTATTTTCTCTTTAGTTTCCATTGCCCAGGGGCAGTATCAGTGAATTTCCTTCGGCATATGTCTGAGATTTTTCTGCCTGTGGATTCCTCTAGTATTTTTATGGTTTCCCGACTTATGTTTAAGTCCTTTATCCATTTTGAGTTTATTTTTGTGTATGGTGTAAGTTGGTGATCTAGCTTCATTTTTTTGCATGTATCTGTTCAATTTAACCAAAACACCATTTGTTGAAGAGACTGTCTTGACTCCATTGTATGTTCATGCCTCCTTTGTCAAATATTGAGCATAGTGATTTGGGTCATTTTCTGGGTTCTCTAGTCTATTCCATTGATCTATATGTCTGTTCTTGTGCCAGTACCAGGCTGTTTTAAGAACAGTGGCTTTGTAATACAGCTTGATATCTGGTATTGAGATCCCACCTACTTTGTTCTTCTTTCTCAGGATTGCTGCAGCTATTCAGGGTCTTTTTTTATTCCAGATAAATTTTTGGAAAGTTCATTCTAGGTCTGTGAAATATGTTGTTGGTATTTTAATGGGAAGTGCATTGAATTTATAGATTGCTTTTTTTTAATTTTTTTATTAAGGTATTATATGTGTACATATCTTACCATTGCCCCCCCCACCCCACTCCCATACATGCCTCACCCCCCAATGTTTTGAATCCGTTGGTTACTCTTATATACATGCATATAAGTCCTTCAGTTGATCTCTTATTTCCCCCTATAGATTGCTTTGGGTAGTATGGACATTTTGATGATGTTGATTCTACCCATCCATGAACACGGTATGTTCTTCCATCTGTTTATGTCTTCCCCTATCTCTTTTTTCAGTGTCATGTAGTTTTCCACGTATAGGTCTTTTACCTCCTTAGTTAAGTTTATTCCTAGGTATCTTAATTTTTTTGGTGCGATGGTAAATGGGATTGCTTTTTTAGTCTCTCTTTCTGTAAGTTCATTATTGGTGTATAGAAATGCCATAGATTTCTTGGCGTTAATTTTGTATCATGCTACATTGCTGAATTCATTTATTAAGTCTAGTAATTTTTTGATGGAGTCTTTAGGGTTTTCTATGTACAGTATCATGTCATCTGCGAATACGGACAGTTTTACTTCTTCTTTTCCAATTTGGATGCCTTTTATTTCTCCTTCTTGTCTGATCGCAATGGCTAGTACTTCCAGCACTATATTGAACAGGAGTGGTGAGAATGGGCATCCCTGTCTTATTCCTGTTCTTAGGGGAAATGGTTTTAGTTTTTGCCCATTGAGTATGATGTTGGCTGTGGGTTTGTCATATATGGCTTTTATTATGTTCAGGTATGATCCTTCTATTCCTACCTTGCTGAGAGTTTTTATCAAGAAAGGGTG
Organism: Plecotus auritus; assembly: GCF_963455305.1. Taxonomy (NCBI): domain Eukaryota; kingdom Metazoa; phylum Chordata; class Mammalia; order Chiroptera; family Vespertilionidae; genus Plecotus; species Plecotus auritus. Next base: position 116,742,453 of record NC_137776.1, on the reverse strand, counting down.
TTGGATTTTGCCAAATGCGTTTTCTGCATCAATTGATATGACTATGTGGTTTTTATCTCTCAATTTGTTTATGTGGTGTATCACGTTTATTGATTTGCGAATATTGTACCATCCTTGCATCCCTGGGATAAATCCTACTTGGTCATGGTGTATGATCTTTCTGATGTACTGCTGGATTCAATTTGCTAGAATTTTGTTGAGGATTTTGGCATCTATGTTCATGAGGGATATTGGCCTGTAATTCTCTTTAATTGTGTTATCTTTATCTGGTTTTGGTATTAGGGTGATGCTGGCTTCATAGAAGGAGCTTGGAAGTGTTCCTTCCTCATGAATTTTCTGGAATAGTCTGAGGATGATAGGTTTTAGTTCTTCCTTGAATGTTTGGTAAAACTCCCCTGTGAAGCTGTCTGGCCCTGGGCTTTTGTTTGCTGGAAGCTTTTTGATGACTGCTTCAATTTCTTCCATAGTTATCAGCCTATTGAGATTTTTAGAATCTTCCTGAGTGAGTTTTGGAAGGTTGTATTTTTCTAGGAATATGTCTATTTCCTCCAGGTTGTGTTGTTTGTTAGAATAGAGTTGTTCATAGTATTTTTTAACAATCCTTTGTATTTCTGTGGGGTCTGTTGTTATTTCACCTCTTTCATTTCTGATTTTGTGTATTTGGGTCCTCTCTCTTTGCTTCTTGGTGAGCCTGGCTAGAGGTTCATCAATCTTGTTTATCCTTTCGAAGAACCAGCTCTTGGTTTTGTTGATCTTTTGTACTGATTTTTTGGTCTCTATGTCATTCATTTCTGCTCTGATCTTTATTATTTCCTTCCTTCTGCTCACTGTGGGCTTTTCTTGTTGCTTTCTTTCTAATTCTTTGAGTTGTTGAGTTAGATGATTTATTACCATTTTTTCTTGTTTTTTTGAGGTGGGCCTGTAGAGCTATAAACTTCCCTCTCAGGACTGCTTTCATTATGTCCCATAGCATTTGCATTGTTGTGTTTTTATTTTCATTAGTCTCCAGGATGTTTTTAATTTCTTCTTTCATCTTGTTGATCACCCAATCATTATTTAATAGCATGCTATTCAGCTTCCAAGTGTTTGAATTTTTTGGAATGTTTTTATTATAGTTTATTTCTAATATTATGCCATTGTGGTCTGAAAAAATGCTTGACATGATTTCAATCTTTTTGAATTTGAGGAAACTTTGCTTGTGACCCAATATGTGGTCTATTTTTGAAAATGTCCCATGTGCACTTGAGAAGAACGTATATTCCGTGGCTTTGGGGTGAAATGCTCTGAAGATGTCAATTAGGTCCATTTGACCTAGTGCATCATTTAGCATTGCTGTTTTTTTGCTGATTTTTTGTCTAGAGGATCTATCCAGTGATGTCAGTGGTGTATTAAAGTCTCCTACTATGATTGTATTGTTGTCGATCTCTCCCTTGATATCTTCTAGGAGTTCTTTTATGTATTTGGGTGCTCCTGCATTGGGTGCATATATGTTTACCAGAGTTATATCTTCTTGTTGAATTGCTCCCTTTAGTATTATGTAGTGACCTTCCTTATCTCTTGTTATGGCCTTTACTTTGAGGTCTATTTTATCAGATATAAGTATCACAACCCCAGCTTTTTTCACATTTCCATTTGCCTGAAAAATATTTTTCCATCCCTTCACTCTCAGTCTGTGTGAATCCCTTGCTCTGAGGTGGGTCTCTTGTAGACAGCAAACATATGGGTCATGTTTTCTTATCTATTCAGCTACCCTATGTCTTTTGATTGGTGCATTTAATCCATTTACGTTTAATATTATTATTGACAAGTACATGTTTGTTGTCATATTTTTCCTTAGTGTTTGTGTTTCTTTTTGCCTTTCTCTTTCTTCTTTTTACAGCAGTCCCTTTAGCATTTCTTGCATTGCTGGCTTGGTAGTGATAAACTCTCTTAGCCCTTTTTTGTCTGTGAAGCTCCTGATTCCACCTTCAATTTTGAATGATAGCCTTGCTGGGTATAGTATTCTTGGATTCAGACCCTTGCTTTGCATCTTTGTATATTTCATTCCATTCCCTTCTGGCCTGGTGTGTTTCTGTTGAGAAATCAGTTGATATTCTAATAGGAGATCCCTTGTAGGTAACTTTCTGTCTCTCTCTGGCAGCCTTTAAGATTCTTACTTTGTCATTGGTGTTTGCCAATTTAATTATGATGTGTCTTGGTGTCGGTCTTTTGGGGTTCAACTTGTTTGGGACTCTATGTACTTCTTGGACTTGCATAGTTTTTTTCTTGCCAATATCAGGGAAGTTTTCTGTCATTATTTCTTCAAACAGGTTTTCTATTCCTTGCTTCTCCTCCTCTCCTTCTGGTATCCCTATTAAGCAAATGATGTTTTGTTTTGTGTTGTCCCAAAGCTCCCTTAGGCTCTCCTCTTGCTTTTTAAGTCTTCTTTACAGTTGCTGCTGTGTTTGTGTGTTTTTTCCTACCTTGTCTTCTAATTTGCTGATGCAGTCCTCAGCCTCTTCTAGTCTACTGTTTAAGCCTTCCAATGTGTTCTTTATTGCAGCTATGTCATTCTTCCTCTCCTCTTGGTTTCTTTTCATGTTGGTGACATTCTCATTCAGCTCCTTATAGTTCTCATTGAGTTGTGTGTATTTGTCATCCATCCGTTTAAACATCCTTATAACCATTACTCTGAATTCTTTCTCTGTTAAGCTGCTAGCCTCAATTTCATTTAACTCCCGTTCTGGTGATTCCTCTTTTTCTTTCCTTTGGGGATTGCTTTTTTGTCTCCCCATGTTTTCCTGTAATGTTTTAATTGTAGATCCAATTGCTTTGCTACCCAGGTTCTTTTGGGGATGGTGCTACTGGCGTAATCTCTCAGTTCTCCTGGGCTTGGTAATCTAGGGTAGCTCCCTACTTGAGCTATTTGGGTTTTCTTGATGTAGGCCTGTGAGCTTGAGAGGCACAACTGTGGTGTCTAGAAGTCAGCAGCCGTGGAGGGGAGTGTCCCAATTTTTGCTGTCTTGCACCCTTAATTGAAATCACGCGTGCCCAGTGGGGACTCACAGTGGCACCAAGGAACTGTCTGTCAAGGTGATGTGGCTCATGGGGTCTGCACTCAGGAAAGGCGTGACTGTGGTGCCCAGAGTTCTGTAGTTATGGGGTGGACAGACTCAGCTTTCGCTGTTGCACCTGTGGTGGATAGGTGCTTACTCCCAGTGGCGGCTCACAGGAGCACCCACGGTAAGTTTGCCAGCGAGGCTCACTGAAACACTCTGAAGGGCCCTGGCAGTATAGCCGTGTAATTGAGGTGCCTAGCTTCTAAAGATTTCTCTTTAGGGCAGATCCTATGGCCTCAGAGAGTAATCAGATTCCATGGTATTATTCAGGGTGGGATCTGGGTGTGGCTATATTGGTTGCCTGGAGACTGGAGGGAGGGGCTATCTCTCAGGAGAAAATGGCAACTGGGGCTTAGATATGACTCAGAACCAGACTCGCTACCCCCTCTCCTAGACCGTCCACTGCCTACTCTCCCCAGATTCCACAACTCCACCCCTTCTTCTGCACCTCAGCCACAGGTAAGTGTCTGTACCGAAAGGTCCTACGAACTAGGTTCAGTGGAGAAAGGCGCAGGCCCCAGCGCGAGGAGGGACCACATCTCTGCAAGTTCCTCTCTTGTCGGCCCTGCACGGTCCGGCAGCTCTTCAGGGCTGCCTTTGAGCTCAGATCCCAAATCCAGACTCCAAGGTCTAAAATCCTCTACCTCCCGCAGTCCCGTGGACCCTTTTTTTTTTTTCAGTCAGATGCTTTGCCTGTGCTCAGGGATGTGGCTTGGTGCCGTGTAGTTTCTCCCTGACCTCCTGGGCACAGAGGTCCGGCAGAATCTACTGCCTAGATCTTTGATTTTACCTTTATTGGGGGGATCTCTGCCCTTCCCGGCTGCAAACTGTCTCACCAGCTGCGCCTCCTTCGCCAATTTGGGCTGGATTCCACTTGTTTCAGCTGCTCCCTCTATTTGCTCCAGGACAAGACTCAGGACATGTCCGTCTATTCCGCTGCCATTTTGTCTCCTCTCTAAAGGAATCTTTTCTATAAATTTGACTTGGGATCCTTTTCATTTTTTGCCCAAACAATTTTCCTTTGGCTTATTTTGACACCATGTGATTTTTCATGGGTGTCTTGCTATTATCATTACAAATGAAAAATAATTTTCAAAATAAAAAATTTCTTGATGTAATTTACTTATAGGATATTTCTCCTTACAGGATATTATTCTATTATCCCCCCCTTTTTTGATTTAAATATTAGAAGGCTTTTAAAAATTTTACAATGCAGTCTTGATAACTTTTAATTTAATTTTTGCACAGAAATATGACTGCTTTGGATTCATTGCATGTTTGGCAATTTTACTATGAAATGAATTATCAATAACAATTTTAGTTAATACTTCAGTAACAAGGTTTTTGTCCAGTACAATTAAGTTTTTATTAATATTCACTTATTTCAATTAGCCAATTTAAATTAATCTGAAATAGGGTTTATTTTTTAACTTTACTTGTCCTAGGTTATGGACAATAAATGATATTAATTAAACTTTTGCAATTAGTCTTTGAGTAACTTAACATAAACTTTGACAGAGAGGCAAAAACACAAATTATGTACTTCAGTTTAAGAGGCCAAATATATTGACTTTTAATTGCAATCCTTCAGATGTTTGAAGAAAAAATCTCTCTACTTCCTTCCAAAATGATTTTCAGGCTACAGAGAGTTTTACTTAAAACTCTTTGTCTTTTTTTTTACTAAGCAACCTACAGGGCTGCTGTTTAATGCTGGCAGATATTGCCAGGCTATGTCACATGAAACAACTTCTCTTAAGGTTATGGTGACTACTAGTACCAATCAGATTTAATATTTTAATAACAATCTATGGTTTACCCTGTAAATATTAGTGAAGAGATTTCAAAATTTTTAAATTTATCCTTTTTATTAAATTTATAATTTTTAAAGAGTATCCCTTTTGGCTAATTTGCATATACAGAGGGATCATGGGAGGTCTCAGTAACTTTCTTAGAAGACTTAAATTGCTTACAAAGACATTGGCTTATTCCAAGGGATGGGTGGGCCTTTGCTGTTTCAAGATGGTGGCCCCCAGGGGAGTGACAAGCCATGTGGCCATCATGGCAGGAGCTATCTGGCAGCTAACAATCCCATTCAGGTTTGGGGGAAGTGCCCTGTAGCCGTTTCCAACAGGTAAACTACATGTGACTCAACCCTGTTGAGCTCCCCAAACTTCATCAACCTTTTGGTAAAACTCTTGTAATTAATACATGCTGGAATTGGTTCTCGGCACTACATGACTAGCAATATGCCAGGGGAGGAAAAGTCAGGAGATGGCCCGAGCCACATGACCAGCAATATGAAAGGTTGGGGGGTTTAATCTGCATAACCAACCATATCCTACAGGAAGAAAGGTCATTCTGGGGAGGAGGTCCTTGTTTTCCAGTTTTGCTGGTTGCTAGGCATGTGGGCTTTCTGCCTTGGTGACCTGTATCTGTCCCATCGCCCTTGCTCTGCAAGTGCCTATTATAACTGGGAGAGTCTTCACAACATGTCACTGCCAAGTACTTGAGCCAAAATAGAGAAGGGGGTGCTCTGAAATGGAGGGGGTGCCACTTTAGTCACCATGCCTTCACCAACAGCCATACCAGTCATGCCAGGATTGAAACATCTCCATTCAGACTACCCACTGCCCTCACAAAGGGTGAAAATACCAGCTCATCCTGGAGAGAAGCAAACCCTCAGTGAGGTCCTCTTTTATAAGAACCAAAGTCACTGTTTCCATCTTCATTCCACAGATCAGGGAGCTGCCTACTTTGTGAGCAAGAAACAAAGGCACCAGGAGCAAGATGAAACCCTCCACGTAGGCCCAAAAGCCCTAGACAGAGCAAGGAGGGAGGTCCATCAGCAGGAGGCTCCATGAGTTCCCCCAATATCTGTACCACCCACCAGTGGAACCCGTCTACCTGCCTTGAGGGCCAGCTGGTTCACATACTGGGTCTGGAATCCCAGAGACCTGCAATTTCCTTTATAATCATAAACATCCAACTAATGGATCAGAACTGCCTTTGGGGGTTTGGTTTCTATCTTTATACTATGAAAAAACTAGAATGAAGTTACCACAGAGAAAGATATGTGTATACACAGCTACTCGGGCAAATGCCTACTCAGAAGGATTTTCTTCCCACATGTACCCTTTATGCCATCTTTGGTATATATGTCAGTCACTGGCATGGAGTGGATTGTTGAATAAATGAAATCCACTCCAAGTTTGGCTCTAATTTCTATGTCCCCTGCAAGATGGCCAAAACCAGGTCATGGGAAAGAGGACTCAGACTCAGAAGACAATTGAGGCAGAGATTTTGCAACCAGGACAGAATACAAGTCCAAGAATAGCTCCAGTCTAGGCATAGGAGACTGCAGAGCATGGGAAAGCCACCCACTCAACAGGAAACACCCAAGCACCTAAAAGATTTTGAAGACCCAGGACAAATCCCTTCAACTTCTCCCACCAGGCCCAGCGCCATCTAACTGACATATATGAAACTTGATCAAGATTAACATCTCAGACACTTCCTAAAGGGTCTCAGTCCCAGGGATGGCTGTGCTGCTCCCAGGGCTGCGGTGGGACAGTAGTGCCTACCACCATGTGATTCACTGCATTGGAAAAGCAAGCCAGGACACTGATGAGAGTCGCGTTCCTGCGAACATGGTGCTCTGAGTGGTGCTGAGTGTGATGGCTGTGGCCTGCAGCCTGCACACCACGTACGTGCCCGCCTCGGGCACTGAGGCCCTGAGACCTGAGGGCAGATGCTGTCGACATTGCACACTGGCCCCAGTGTGCCTTCCATGGGTAAATTCACGGCAGTGGTATTAGAATAGTGGGAGTCAGCAATTTTGCACAGGAAACTTTGGGAGATGTTACTTAGTGCCGTCTGCCTGAAGTTGGGACAACATTGAACAAACAAGATGAGTTTGGTGCTTTGGAAAGTGTGAAAGCTGCAAGTGAACTCTATTCTCCTCTATCAGGAGAAGTTACTGAAATTAATGAAGCTCTTGCAGAAAATCCAGGAGTTGTCAACAAATCTTGTTGGGAAGATGGTTGGCTGATCAAGATGACACTGAGTAACCCCTCGGAATTAGATGCACCAATGAGTGAAGAGGCATATGAGAAATACATAAAATCTATTGAGGAGTGAAAATGGAACCCCTAAATACTAAAGTATGAAACAGCTTGACTGAGCATAGTTATTTATCTTAAATTAGTGGTGGATAGAAGAATTTTTGTTGTTGTTGTTAACCCATTAATTTTTTTTTTTTTTAGAAAGAGAAACATTGATATGAGAGAGACATCGATTGAATGCCTCCCACACATGGGAATGAACCTGCAACCAAGGTATGTGCCCTTGACCGGGTATCGAGTGTGCAGGCTGGTGCTCCAACCACTGAGCACACTGGCCAAGGCTGGATAGAAGATTTGAAATAGCAACTTTTAGTAATACCAATGGAAAAAGAAACTGCATCAATGCTATTGGAAGAAAATGCCCCTTGACTTCTTAATGATTGCAGATAAATGCAACACGCGTCTTCTTCACAACACCCTATGATTTTGAAGCTAGACTACAGTTATAGTATCGAGAATTCCTGAAGTTATCTGTGGCAAAATCTAGTTATAAAAATTAGGTATCTCAAGGGTAACATTGTTATCTTGAGCCTTATATAACATTGCACCTTGCTTACATCAGTCTCTGGATTTGGGTCAAAATACTTAATGATCTTTCCATTGGAAATAACTGGCAGTGGAGAAAAGTTTCTTAGTTGTTGGTGTCAGATGACAAACAATACTACCTTAATTTTGCAATATACTGAGTTTGCTGGTGCTGTTTTTATACAGCGAAGCAGCAGCCATGCAGGAAAATAAAAAAAGTTTAATAATAAAAACATTCGACCTCTTCATTAAAAAAAAGAAATTGATGACAAAGAACTCCGTGCTGAAGTGTGCTTGAATATAGCAAGCAGACTCCAAACACATATAAATAATAAAGGCCACCAATTTGAGCACTTACGAGATTGTACCTAAGTGTACTGTGCCACGTGACATTCTTCTGAGTTCATAAAGCTATTATAATAATCATAACCAGCATGCCTTTTTCCATACAAACAACTGTAAACTTATTTTTGCCCACCCCTGTATGTGGCTTCCCTCAAGTAAACCTATAATGAGGCAGCGGTATTCATTCTACCTAGCGGTATCTTTTGGCTTCAGGTTATTATAACCTTTGTTTCCCCTTTGGCACAAGTTCTGTAAATATTCTTTTTTAAGTTTCATGCATACATCATTCTGTTATAGTACCTCATCTCTGTGTGACACTTTAAATTCTTTTTGGAACAAGGCAGTGGCTTTTCCTAAGGTCATAAAGCCCACGGGGTACACAGTCTGAGGATACCTAGAAAAGGGTGATGGCCATGCACCTGCATTCTGGTGATGCAGGGCCCTATGTTCACTCTGTGGGGGAGCCTCCTGCTTTTGCTAGCAATGGCTAAAATAACCTGGTCTGTTTCTTTTACTGAGTGAATCACTAAGTCATTTTGCCACCTCCAGCAGAATGGGCTACAAGCCCGGTGAAGGAGATAATCACATAAATGATAGACCAAGAAGGGGTCTGGGTAGCGGAGGGACAGTGACTGCAGAAGGGCACATGGACGTTAGCCTAGGATGGACAAAGGTAAAAAGTGCCTTCTGAAAGGGAAGAGAAGGCACAAAAATCTGGAGACATGGTGTGGTAAGTGTGGGTCCAAAGTTCACGGAAAGAGGAGTGACGGAACAAGAGGTAAGAAAGGAGAGTGATGCAGGAGTCACATCATTAAAGGCTTTGCTAAGGAGTCTGGATTTTTATCCTGTAAACAATGGGGAGCCTGTGAAGGGTTCTAAGCAGAGGACTATCTGGATTATCTCTGCACCTTAGAAAAATGACTCTGACAGGGTGTGAAAACTGGGTAGCTTAGAGTAGGGGCTGGAGTCAAGGTCATCCAGGTGAGATTTAGTGAAGGCTTAAAATAAGGCAATGACAATGGGATGCCGAGTAAACCCCAGAGAAGTTTGTGACATAGAATTGGCAAAACTTGATAGCCTCATTGGAGCAGAGGCTATCAGTCTGACTCTCAGACTGCACTCAGGTGGCTCAGACTTAAAGAGCTGATTAGATGGCGATGTCCCTGATATAGGACTTTGGTAATGCTGAGCTGAGAGTGAATGGAGCAAGACACTGAACACAGATAGTTTAAGTGAGATGCCCAAGGTACCTTCCAGGACGAATGATAATGGTTGGATAAATGGCTGTGATTACATTTCTACCAAACAGTAGTTGATGTGCACTAAAATTCTGGAGAAATACCATTAAAGAGAGGGGACAAAGGTTTAGAAAAACATAAACATAGGTGTCAGTATTTTATTTTATTCCTTGCTTATCTGTATGTTCTGATCTCTCCAAAAGGGTAATATATTACTCTTATAATAAAAGAACACATGACTACACACTTTAAACATTAAAAAATATCAAACCCCAACCTGAAGAAAAAAAGAAGACCCAAGGATACTGAGCACAAAGTGTATAGAAGCATCAAGGTTGTGCCTATGGCAACCCAGGAAAAGTGCGAAAGTTGAGATGAGAACTTCGAACAGCTCTGCGGCAACTAAAGCCACTGAGCAGAAACAAGGACCTACAACAAAGTCTGGAAGAAAGGACTGTCAGAAGCCTGAAAACATTTATGTTGCAGCTTCTAAGTTCTCGAATATGGGCAATTTCCTATGCATATTTGAACTCTACCCCACTGGCACTCTATCTTCTAGCCAGAGTAGTGGCTGCATAAATGCTCCTAAATAAATTTGATTCTAATTCCCTCTAAACTCCGGAGGCAAGAGTGAAGGGGAAGAGCATCTGAACCGTGACACACACAATGTAGCTCAAAGGACTAGAGGGAAGGTAGAGAGAGGAAGTCAAAAGCCTTTCTTTCCTAATGCCAAGAAGTTATCCAAGTATATATTCAGCAATGGTTTAGAGCATGCAAATGTTCTTCATGGAAGGTATACCATTCGTAAAAGGGAACTTCCCCCCAAAATATGGAAAATTCGTTTTCTTCATTTGAGTCACAGCATCCTCAGGATTAGCCCATGAGGGCAGACAGAATCTTTGATCAGTTCTGGTAACCTTCAGAATAGAATGAACTTTGAGAATTTCCCCCTCATTTTATTCCCATGAAAACTGCTAAATGTGTGTGTCAAGTAAAAATCATCCTTGTTGGAGGTAGATCATTACAAAATAATTGTCTGAAAGTCAAAAACACACCAGCCACAAGGACAAGTGGACCCTCATGTGAGGAGACTTCCCAGAAGCCATTCATGTCACTGCTCACAGAGCTCTGCCAAGAGGAAGTGCCTCAGAAAAAAAACGATGCTGAGTCATAAGCCAACAAGGAATAGTTAAGACACCTTCGGACCAGGGGGCTGGACCAAGTTTTCTAAGAAAAGGGTGAAGTGGGGAAATCTTGGCATTCAAAGTGTGATGTAGAGGGCCATAAGGGTGACCATTGTTGTCCTTCAGAAAGACTAACTGTGCCTGAGCATTTATAGAGCTTTACAAACCCTCCAAGACCTGCTCCTTGAGGGCCCTTTTCCAGCAATGAACACATCAGGGGCTTGTGCCTAACATTCACAGCCAGTACAATAGTGTGCACCAAGCAGAAACTAAGGTGCTGTTAGGCTGCTTCCTTAAATTCCATTATGGCCAGGGACCACCCAGGAAGCAAACAGGGAAATATTTAATAATCAAATCCAGTCCTTCACGTTTCAGAAGATAAAAATCAAGACCCATTGGTAGGAAGTCCTGAAGATTGAAGTAGGGTAGTGAAGAGCCCAAGAAGTGGTTGGGGAATAGGGACAATGTGAATATCACTAACGGGCTCTGGCAGCTTCATGTTTCCTGATCAAAACTTAAGTTTTTATAGGAGACCATTACAGAGGACAGATGGATATGGGGCACTGGCCTTAAGAGTTCAGGGGGTCAGTATTCTCTTGAGAGAAAAGTGCTTCACTGGAGACTGGTTTGTGAGTAGATGCCTTGGAGGATCCCAGGGTAAAGGTAATAGGTGAGAATGGGCAAGAAAAAGGATAATTCTATGCTAGATAATGAGGAACATAACTACACAGGGGCAGTAGTCATTTAAAAACAAATGCTAAGAAGGGCTGAAGCACTCCCAAAGAGCATTAAAAATGTCTGAATTAAAACAGGTGGTCTACAATTGATGGTTGGAGAAGGGAGAGGTAGGGGAGAAAGAGGTTGTCTTTCATCCAGAATAAAGCACATTGAAGGGCCTATTGAAATGTTCCTCGTGATTATATCTGTAGTGCCAAGGAGAGTGTTCCAGGCTCCTAGGGTGGAGACCACCATAATGGGAGACTGAACACAGAGAATGGAAGAGAATGCACCATCTCCCCAATATTCTTTGCAATTAAAGCATGATGAGGATCACCGGAGGTTAATTCCACAAATAAAATGCCCAAACATAGTACCTGACACATAATAGACACTCAAAAAATATGAGGCCAATTGATCTCAAAGACTAGCTATTCCCTGCTTGAGAAACTTTGAGATAGGGAGAAGGTTCCTATGCTGACTAGGGAATTCGGCCTATACCCAAAATCCAAACCCAAAGGAGAAGAGGAATTCATCTTTCTGACTTGCTTCTCAAATTATGGCCTCTGCACATCCTTCCTAGTTACACACCAAAAAGAAAAGACCCAGTGATACAGACTGCATCAGTTGAGGTAGATGATGATGGGTGGTGTGGCCTACAATATATCAAGTCATTTTAGGAGGGGACTATCACACATTTACCTCCTTGAAAAAAGGAAAATTCCACCACAAACTTCCTTAAAGCCAGTGAGCCCCACAAGGAAGAGGAAGACATCGAGGTAAGAGCACCTGTGAAATCACTGCTCTGACCCTGGCTGGTCACTCTGGACAATGACCTCAGTGACCCCATCCTGCATGCTTGGACACCACTTCCATGATGAAGGCACTACCTACTGGTGCCCTCTCAGTTCCTAGTTAGTGAGGGCTTTGCCTGCTCTTCTAACTCATTCCATCGAGTGACAGGTCAGATGGACCTGAAAGAAGAACCTGTCAAGATCAAGACCTCATCATTACCAGGAAGGCAGGAACCAGTGCTGGAGTGAAGCGTGCAAGTGTTGATTCTCCTTGTGTGAGCCTTCCCAGGATAGCTCAAAGGTAGAGGTGACTGCCAGAGGATGGAGACATGACGTTTTAGCCTCTTACTCAGGTTGTCACAGAATAATCATCTCCCCTACATCATCAAACAGGCAGACCAACAATACTAAGATTGAAATGCCTCCATATCCAGGCCACAGTACATCTATCATAAAAGGAGGTGAACTATATGTGGTTAGATCATTATGTGTAGAAGCAAGCCTTTTCTTCAAGACCATAGGCACCAACTCCAACCCAAGTGCCAAGCAATAAAAAGGCTGCTCTTTTGAGAACAAGAAGGGAGGATTGCAGGAGCAGCAGGAAACTTTCCACAGTGGTCTCTGGGCCACTGGTTTCATAGGCTTTGAAAACCTAACAGTCAGAAGCTCCAGTGGAGTTTCCTTCATGTTGAGGTCAGCTCTCAATAGGGATGATTCACCTGCCTTAAGATCAAGCTGAGTCTCTTCCTATATCATGGATCCCAGGCACCTGGGTTTCATTTATGAATCTAGACAGTGCACTAAGATCAGTCTAATATGAAACACTTCACAAATAGATCAGCAATGACTCCCTCTGTAGAGACTTTTGATGTTTCTTACTTTTATTAATACAAGAGAAATTGGGTAAGTTTATCGCAGAAATAAGATGGGCGATGGGTGGGTAGGCATATCCCACTCAAGCATTTTGACCCCTTTTTTTGGTATGTTGTACTCTTAGGAAATGCTCATAAAATGTGTCAAATGAAAGCATAAGTTTAACTTTTCTCTTTAATGACACTCTCATATCCCCAGTTTGGGGATCCCACACTTGGGGCACTTAAAAGACAATTATGAGAAACCTAAAGTTTTGGTGAAGATCAAGGTGAGGAAATAGTTACCAGGTGAATTGTCTGAGTTTGCTTAGATGAATGTATTCCCCTGGTAAGGACAGGAAGAACTATTTTGAATTCCACACACTCCATGAGAGGTGTAGGGAAGCCAATGTTGAGTTTCCATGTCATAACTTTTTAGCATCATAGCTTGTAAACAGGAAACACTCACTAAATTTGAGTGGTTACATTAAAAAACTCACATTCATGCTTTAATTTTTTGGGAACCCAGAGACTAGAAGAAGATGGTCCCAGTCTTGGCTCTCTAGGGAGTGCAGAATGTAAGCAGAACTCAAAGCCAAACGGAAGGGGAATTTGCTTTCCTGACTATTTACTATTTCTCAGCTTATGGCCTCTGCACATCCTTTCTAATGATATTCCAACAGGAAAAGACCCAGTGATGCATTATGTGTCAGTTGAGGCCCGAGGATGAAGGGTGGTGTGGCCTACAATGTATCAAGTCATTTTAGGAGGAGACTATTATAGATTTTCCTTCCTGGAAAGAGGAATGTTCCACCATAAACTTCCTTAAAGCCTGTGAGCCCCACAAGGATGAGGAAGGCATCGAGGTAAGAGCACCTGTGAAATCACTGCTCTGACCTTGGCTGGACAGTGACCTCAGTGACCCCATCCTGCATGCTTGGACACCACTTCCACGATGAAGGTACTAACTACTGGTGCCCTCTCAGTTCCTAGTCAGTGAGGGCTTTGCCTGCTCTTCTAACCCATTCCATCGAGTGACAGGTCTGATGGACCTGAAAGAAGAACCTGTCAAGATCAAGACCTCATCATTACCAGGAAGGCAGGAAGCCAGTGCTGGAGTGAAGCGTGCAAGTGTTGATTCTCTTTGTATGAGCCTTCCCAGGATAGCTCAAGGTAGAGGTGACTGCCAGAGGATGGAGACACGACTTACTGGCCTCCTGCTCCAGTTGTCACAGAACTACATCAAATGGTCACACCAAACATAGTGAGATTGAAATGCCTACATATCCAGGGCAAAATATTTCTAAGACAAAAGAACATGAAAAGAAAATCTGGAATCCAGATCCTGGGATGTGCCCTCCTTTCCCAAGACCAAGGGTACCACCTCCATTTCCAGTGCAGAGAGATGAGAAGGCTGCTTCTCACTTTTGAGACCAAGAGAAGAAGATTCCAGTGGCAAGAGACTGCACTAGAAATTTCCCCCATGTCCAAAGTATCCAGGAATCCACTCATTGTTGAGAGCCACTCATTCTGGATCTGGTTCCAAAGGATTTTCTCCCCAGTTTATTTTTGATTGACATGTATGTCAATCAAAAAATGAAACATTTTAGAAATGGGTCTGGATCATTCTTCTTGCCTCCATCAAGAAAGCAAATAGGATGAGGTTATCAGCAGAAGGGAAACTGTGGCCTAGAAATGGGAAGAAGCCCTAAAATTTGATATTTAGAATGACTTCCTTTGGTCTCAGGCATGAGGCCAGCAACTCAGGTATAATCCGAGTTAGAAGCCAGTCTCAGATATACTCTTTCTATTTTATATAATGGGAGCAGAACTAGACCACAAGGTTGGCCTCTGACTGACAAAGAAGTGACGCACAACAAATCTAGGCATTCCAACAGATGACGAGAAATAGGTCCCTATATGTTCAGAGTCAGGGCTGAAATTCCTCTGACACCTGAATTGTCAGCGGAACTCATAGCAGCAGTAAGGGCTTCTTCATATCCACCTGCTTTCTCTCTTACAGGATCAATGCCAAATTTTTATATTTAAGGTAAAGTAACTTGCTGATAATATTAAGGCCAATCTTAAATAGAAATGTTTTAAACAATCAGCAGCTCGAGGAGATCTGAGCCTTGCTGAGCAACTGCTCTAGACACTTTCCTTGGAAGATGCTCAGAATGTGGGGGCTATGAAGAACTTCAGAATTTCTTGGAAAAGGTCTCAGCTGGCCAATGGCAGCCTCCAAGGGGAAATGTTGAAGTTCACAGGAGCTACAGGGAGGGCAGGGAATAACTATTTATATAATACTGTACAGCTCAGCACCTGGCATTAGAAACAATTCCTGAGAAAAAGGTGTGAGAGGTACCCCTCCTCTGCTCAGACTCCACTCCCTGATGGAGCTGCAGCACAACCAGAGAGAAGGCCTGGCCAATTGGATTCAACCCAGGGATCTCTATGGAATACCTATCTGGGGGTAGAACCAAGAGTATTCAACATGACTTTGGTGATATCCCAGGGAAGTACTAATTGTGGTAAATGTATTGAAGACAATGAGCTGAAACATCAAATAGCCAGATTTGTTCAAATCATAGTCTTGCATCTGAAGAGGAAGGAGAAGAGAGCAATGAGTGCAAAGTAGGTAAAAAACCAAAGGGAGAACAATTCTCCAGTGGTAGCATGGCTCCTTGCAGCAGGAAGACATGTCAGGTCAGCTCAGACTATATTGGAGCCTCAGAACCTTTCCAGTGTTGCAGGACAGAATTAACAAGCTGAGAATAAAAAGAGGGGATCAAATGACCTCTTCAATATGAAAGAATTGAGGTGCTGGGCTTCTCTTTAAATAATGGGGAATTTCCACTGATATAGGAAATCAGATGGTAGTGAATGAATGTATGAATGAATGATGCTTCTTTCACAAACTCAAGACCTAGAATGACATAAGAGGGGGGAAGTAGACAGACTGCTCACAAGTGTTAAGCAGAACAGAGGGGAAAGAGAACCATTCCCGAAAGAGGACAGTTTCTCATGGAAGATCCCTTCTCAGCTAGCTCCCAGGATGAGGTTACCCCAGGAGGCTCACGTTGGATCAGGCAGAGTTCTCCCAGCATTAAGGAGCATCTCAGGAAAGAAATAATATTGGTTTAGCCACAGCCCCTTTTCAGATAATACTCTTGGGTGTGGTTTCCAAAAACCCATCTATTTAATAGAGACCACTCTTTCTGTGGGCATTGACCAGGAAATAGACTTGAATTCAACAGTAAAGGCAAGTTCCCCCAAAGGACGAGCTATGTTAGGGGTAAGATGGCCCATCAGTGGGGACCTTTGACTCATCAGGGGTGGTCTAGAAAGCATACAAATTTCTCAAGTCCCTTTTTTCCCATTGGTATCAAAATCAGGAGTGCCAATTGCATCACCTGCGAGAGGAGAAACAGGAAAGCAATACCTAACGTAGGCCCACATGAGAGTTTGGCCCCTGTTGACAAATAAGATAGCTGAAGAGACAAAAATCAAGAGCCAGACCCCTGGCACGGGCGTCAAATTATGACATAAGTCCTGGTCTTTTCTCTCGGATCATACCTGACTTGGGATAGTTTTTCATGTGCAATAACCTTTGGTATCTAAAAGTCAAAAGCATATGGTAGTAAATAAAAAAAATCCTGCCATCCCTCTTTTACCAAACTCTATCTTTTCTTAATATCTGTGGCCTGACACAGGGAGCAAAGAAGGTTCAGAAATTCAGTATTGAATACAAGATTATAATTAGAATCCTTACATAGGCACCAAATTGGTCTATAAGATTGAGCACTCTCCCACTTTAGACATTTTCCCCTCAAGACTACTAACATGTCTTCCTCCTGGGGAGTTGTTGCACCCCATCCCTCTACCCCAGGCCAGGTTACAGTTATGGACACACTAAGAAATATCACAGCCAAGCCCTTCTACTCTTCCATCTTTCTTCTTAGGTGACTCCATTCTTCTAAGAACCCTGGGCTATCTCATAACTGGGACAAGTGCAGAGGGACCAGCTAATGCATGGAGTTCCTACAGCACCTGTTCTGAAACCTTGCCCAACCCTAACCTGGAGATCCAGGCCACTGCAGCAGCTAAGCCCATGATTGAGCATCCTTTGGATGCCCCTGCTTGTAATGGAGCCTCCATATTATCATCTAAGACTCTGATGGTGGGAAGGAATTTATTTCCACCATGGGAGGAAGTTACAAGGAGGCAGGTTTTAGTGTAATGTTTGAGGCAAGAATTTGTCAGGGCTGGCGCTGTTCTACAAAAGATTTAAAAACTGGTGTCAGTTTGGCAATGGCGGCGGGTGGCACTGTAGAGGAGGATGCCCGACAGTGCATCTTCCCCAAAGAGTTTGAAGCAGCTGAAACACTTCTAAATTCAGAAGTTCACATGCTTCTAGAGCATCGAAAGCAACAGAATGAGAGTGCAGGACAAACAGGAACTTTCATGAGGTCTTCTTTAAACCACACAGCTCCTTTCAGTCATTTCAGAAACAGAGAGAACATTGCTGGTGTCCGCAGCTTGTTGCTTCAGAAGAAGCGTGTTAAGTTTGAGTTGGCCTGTTTGGCCAACCTTTGTCCAGAGACTACTGAGGAGTCCAAGGCTCTGATCTCAAGCCTGGAGGGGCGATTTGAAGATGAGGGACTGCAGCAGATCCTTGATGACATCCAGACCAAGCGCAGCTTTCAGTATTAATCTCCAGCATCACTCTGCTGCCGAGGGAGCCCACCCCAGCACGGCACCAGTGTCTCCCGGGATCTAAAATTCTATCACACAAGACACTGGGGCTTCTTTGGGTACAACAGCCCAACTGGGTCTTGGTTTGGGTTGCTGTTTCAGACTTGGCTGTTAGACCATGATGACCATGGTGTCTTGGAGAGGCCTTGCCATGGCTGCTTGTTGGCTTCCTGAGCTCGCCTCTGGAGAGGGTGAGATGGGGGGATGTGCATATAAACTATGCCATTGACTACCTCAGATCATGGATTTGGGCCCCTGTGTTATTTTTAATTCCTAATATTTCATGTTTTGATTTCACTGTGTTTATAGTTTTTGAAGCTATACTAGAGCATATGAAACTGGTATGGCAAACAGCAGTCTTATCTAAATGCGAAAGGAAGAACTGAACCAGACCTGTGTCATTGTTTGAAATTCTGGAAGGTAGGATGGTGGTGTTGATGACCACAGAAGTGCCTTGACATTATTGTGCTTCACCAGGAAGGAGCTCACCGTGAAAAGCAGTTACATGTGAGGATAACTGTGCTGAGTGTTGTGGAGCCCATAGCCTTGAGGTAGCCGGGTCCTTTGCCTTTGTTGTTGTGTATTGTAAGTGATCCGGAAGTATTTATTTTGTCACTCCCAAATTAAGGTGTGTTTTTTTCCTTCGTGCCAGACATGAAGGCCTGAACACTCTGTAATCTCCTTGTATGTGGCACCTCATCCAACTCTCTGGCTTGGTTCTTAGCAACAGGTGTTACCTGATGAGGCTGTCTGATTGCCCTTTTCTGAGTCATTACAGTGAAGTCCCTCAATCTGACACGAGGTGGAAAAAACATTTTAAGAGCTAAACATTCTAGCTTTAATTTTTACGAAGGAAAATATACCTGTTTTCTTCACAATTTGTTTTTTTTTTTTTTTTTTTTTTTCCTGTTGGCTCTAAATGAATTCATGACCCAAAGAAGAGGTTGAGGAAAGAACAAAGTTGGCTTCAAAGGTCAAGATAGTTTTATATTAGCTGCTGACTAAGACAAAAATAAAGTATTTTTATTTGGGGAAAAAAAAAGAGATTAAAAACCCAGTGAAGAGAGGGTTGTAGGAAGGGACTTAAGCAAGATGGTTAACCAGCATTGGGATCCCCAAGAAAGGATTTCTGCATTATAATGCTGGCTTCTATCTCCAAAATCTGCATTGCTAAAACCTTATGGGCATGGACCATGTCTGATTCTTGGGCTCCCAGTGGAGTTCTTTAAATGTTTTCATAAGTCTGTTCATAATTTGGTGTCTAGTGGACAGGCTATTGGAAGTTGCTCATCACAGGACTGTTGTACCTAAAAGGGCCCAGCCATGTCATGCCTGAGCTTCACCCATGGACAGCAGCAGTTTTTAGGGAAAGGGCTCCAAAGGAGTTTCTGATTCTTGCAGCTTTGGTAGGAAATGGATTACACCCAAAAATCCGAGGTCTCAAACTTGGAAGAAAAAAGAAGAAATACATTGTAATAGCACATGGACAGTGGAAAGACTGGGAGCAGAAAGTATAGGTGAAGAAGCCATTCACTTGGATGATTCTTAGTCTCTGGAAAAGGGCCCTGACCCATCAACATCTCTGTCTTCCATGATTCCCAATGAGTGACATTCCTCAAGACATAACAAGGATGTTATTCTTCTAT
This sequence comes from Plecotus auritus, assembly GCF_963455305.1. Lineage (NCBI taxonomy): Eukaryota > Metazoa > Chordata > Mammalia > Chiroptera > Vespertilionidae > Plecotus > Plecotus auritus. The sequence goes on along the minus strand of NC_137776.1, from coordinate 116,723,179 downwards.
GAGGGATCAAACTTCTGGATAACTGGTCCCTGGTTAAAACAATATTTGAGTGACAGATAGGAGTCCCTTTTCCAGAGAGCAGGATGTGATGGGAAAGAGAAGTGCTTTCTTCCTTTCCAGGCGGGGACATAAAACTATGACCCGCCTGGAAAGGAAGAAAGCACAGAGAAGGGAAACTAAGAAAAGGGAAATCTGGGGGCTGGCAAGATATCTTTCTCAATTTCCCTTGGACAACAATCAAAATGTCATAGAATTAGATTTTTTTCTTGCTTATGTTTTTAACATGCATACTGAAACAAAGATCACCAAATGGCAAATATATATATATATATATATATATATATATATATATATCCCTAAAAAGACATATCTAATCAAAGTATGTTTGCAATAAGTTAGTATTTTATTTACAAAATACCATGTTCAGCACAAGAAGACCCATTCAGACACCTACCGGGGTTCTAATACACAGGACATCAGGTCTAATCTTCTTTGTCTTCAATCACATTTCTCACTGTCCCTTGCTCTTTGGATCTCCCCCTGACTTTTTACCTGCATATCTTTACCTTGCTGCTGAAGCAAAATGAATTTCCTCCCTTCCTTTTCCTTGCTAGCCAAATTCTTTTTTTTTTTTTAATTCTCACCTGAGGGTATTTTTTTTCCATTGATTTTTAGAAGGAATGGAAGGGAGGGAGGGAGGGAGAGAGAGAGAAGAAAACATCGTGTCACATCGATTGGTTGACCCCTGCATGAGACCTGACCATGGCCAGGGACTAAACCTACAACCCAGGTATGTGCCCTTGACCAGGAATCGAACCCACGACCTTTTGGTCCATGGGCAAATGCTCTAACCACTCAACACACCGACCAGGGCTAGCCAAACTCTTTATTGCATTAAGTTCAGTTGAGGCCTTTTCCTCTCCCCCAGATCAACTTGGACTATTTCAAGTTCATATTCAATCACCAATCCTCTGATTTCCTCAAGCACTACATAGATACCACCAAATTCAGCACTCAGTTTAAAGAGCCAGACTCCTGCCCTTTCCTGAGGTCAAGGAGGCCTACCCACAGCAAAGAGTGGGGCTTAGGATGAGAATGGATGGTCCAGTCTTTTCTCATCCCACTTAAGTTATGCTCTGAATCTGTTCAAATGCTCTGGCAGGTACTGAACCCACTGTTGTATTTCAGTGTGAGATATGGAAAAGATGACCAGCCCCGGGATACATCTGGATGGGTGGTACCCAGAGCAGAAATGTCCAATGTCTGCAGTAGCACCTTCCATTTTAAACATGGCTATCACAGTGGCTCTTTCAGAATAACATCACCCCAAAACGGACATGTGAGACCCTAGCTAGTGAATAAAGGCACTGGGTTTATTCTATCTGGTCATGGAAAAAAGCATGCTCAAAACAAAAGTTGGCTTTTGTCAACATATTCTTAGGAGCTGCTCTTTCTTATCAACACAATCCTGTGTCTGTAACTTTTTATTTAATTAGTTTTTCAGTGGATGCTAGGGGTGAGGAGAGTTTAGGACATGCTTTATTATACAGCACCCATTTCTTAGACCATTGATTTCCAAAACTGTGCTGGGAGGAGCTAGATGGGAGGTTAGTCCACATTTAACTATTGCATTATTGGACTCCTGCAAACAACCAAAATAAAACTATTCCAATGTAGTTTTATTAAAGTTTCTAATCCACAATGTCAACCAAAGGCCATTGCTGTCCAGCTGCTATGAGGTTATTTTTACAGTGAAAGTCTTTAAAACAATGCCACTATGCCTCCCTCCAACCTTCAAATGTCTGCAAACGGATCCACACTCTACCTTTGCTATAGTGCCAACTACTTTGCTACTGCTTTATTTGCCCATATCCCATAGGGCAAAAGTCTGTCTTGAACTCCACAACTGGGAAGCTCTAAGCTCTGTAATTTGCCCACCCCCAGACAGCAAACGTGGCCTCTTTCATCTGACCTCAACTCACTGTTTTGTGTGCATTTTAAAAAATAAATGATTTAAGTGCTCTCAAACTCATGCATCACAGAAATAACCATACATGTATCTCGATTTAACATGGTGACCGATTCCCATGTGCAAGAGTCCTCACAGCGGTAAAGCTGCACAGGTCCCCTGGAAGGTAAGTCGGCAGCAGGACCGAGTAACTTCTTCTTCTGCCACATGATAACCATTACCTCCAACACAGCGGCAGTGACCAGCATTTCAGTGGTTACCCTGCAAGCAAAAGGCAGAAGATCTACGTTCAGAGGGCCTAAGGAGCAGTCCTTCCCTCCATGCCAAGATGCCCTCGTTGGGAACAAAAATGCACTCCACCATGATGCAAATGACAGGAAAGGAAGCTCAAACTGGCAATGTGCTGTTTCAGACACGCTCATCAGTTATTCTTTCAATGAAAAAAGGAGGTAGGAAGTCCCAATTCAAGATTTGGAATGTAGCAAAGAAGCCTAAAGAAGAAGAGAGACATATTCATACCAATCCTCCCAGATCGATGCAGCAATCCCTCCCGTGGGCACTTTCACATAAATGTGCACATGCTACAAACACATTTTGTCAATAGCAGCAGTAGTTATAAATTACCTTGTAGATTTATACAAAACCCACCCCTTTGCCCTAGATATCACAGTGAGTGGATAAAATACAAATAGAGCAATTAAATTTCCTCCCTTCTGCAATTCAGTTTAAAATGCTCAGGAAGAAAATTAGAAAAAATATTCACTAAGGAAAAGCAATTCCAAAAGGTCAGCTTCAAGGTAATATTCATAAAACTATTATTCAACACAAATGTAAGGTTAGGGAGAGTATCCAAATGTTGTGTTAAATTAAATCAATTCCTTTCTCTCCACCTGTGAATAAAGTGCAATAATATGAAAAAAATTTCTCCCTGGTAAAGGATAGCAAGTTTTTAAAATCCTGTGCTTTTTTTTTTTTTTTTTTTTTTTTTTTTTTTGTAGGCACATAACATGTAATACCCAAAAGGAATCACTCTGCAGGTCTCTTCATCGGTTACCATACTACATTATCTTTCTAAATTCCTGCTTGTCTACTGAAATTTTATACATTCAAGATGACCAGCACTTTTATTCTGACTTTGAGTTCACTAGGAGACCAAGAATGAAGGCCAGAAAAATATCACGTGGGAAAAGTGAACCATCTAAACAACAGGATATATGATTGATTTATCACATAACTAGAGAATAAAAAGGCTCTTATCCCTACCCACGCTGTTTCTTTCTCTTGTTTTATTTAGTTCTGGACTTTTCTGGGGTGCGGGGGGTGGGGAATAAAGGGTGATGCTTCTCCTTCTCATAACACACACACACACACACACACACACACACACACACAGCATGCAATATGAGCTCATACCCAAGAACACATGACCCTCACAAAGAGGCAGCACAGAGCCCCATACACAAAAACTGGAATTCCTGTCCAAATTCAGGATCAGTCTTTGCAATATGTCTTACTGATCCAGAACCAAGAGAGGTGAATGGGAAACTAGCTCTTACTCAGAAATAAGAATCAGTAAGTAGCAAGGTAGGTCTGTTAGGAAAGCTAGGATGTGGGGGCCAGACCATCCCTGGGAGGAAAACACAATATAGGAATTCCCCAGCGGCAGGCAATAGGCAGAGACATAACCCTAGCAAAGACCCAGTGGTCAGGTTCAGGAATAGAATCCAGGAAGCGGGCAGAGAGGCTGGCAGCCAGGGTGAGCATCTGGCAGCACGGGGTGAGCACTCAGCTATGCGGCCCGAAGCCCAGAGTTGAGACTCGCACATCCCAAGAGTATGAGAAGACCCTGGCAGATCATTTAGAAATGGGGAACCTGACTGTTGCACACGGATAAGGGAACAAGATGATTACTGGGATGTGGACACGAGGCATGGATTAATGGGAGGAAGACAGTGCGCCACCTACTACGAGCAGTAGCTGACTTGAGGCTGAGCTGTTAACTTTGAACTCCAGGCTTAATACCCTAAGGCTGAAGGGCAATGACAGGCGTACTAAAATAGTAACTGCATAATTAATAGCACTGTCCACCAAGAAATGCCCAGGGTATACCAATACCTAGGATAACTCCTCCCGTTCACCTCCATCCACCCTGTAATCTTTATATACAACACATATTTATTGAGGGCTTGCTATGTACTAACTGTGCTGGTAGTCAGTCCTGAACAAGACACAAATCCGAGTCTCAAGGTATTGACAAGAGAGGGGTTGGTGACTCCTTGGTTCCTGTTGTGTCTCTGATGTGACCTTCATAACACCAGCCTTCCTTACTGTACCCACTGCTTGAGAGGTGGGACATTTTAGGGCTGGTGGTAGTTTAGGAAGGAGGAAAGGAGTCTCTATGCCAGACCCTAATCTCAGCTCCTTTTTTTGAGCAGTACTTTTGAGAAATAAAGGCAACAACTAACCCCAAAACAAAGGCAGTTATCACTTAGTCTCCATCATTATTGTTTGGGGGCAATCCCAGCCCTTGTCAGAATGAGGCACAACCTGTCTCCCAGGTGGGAGGGGTCAGTTGGGTATAAATTAACTAGTTGCTCCATGAAGATAAGTAGTCTCAAAAGACTGACCAGGACTAGGTCAAGAAGGCAGGGTGAGCCATGAGATCATCATCCTGAGAAGGATGGCTTCAAAGAGGATGGCTGAGAAGCCAGAGAGTTCAAAGCAAAAAGCAAGACCAGCTTCGTTAGAAAGGCAAAGCCAAGGTCTTGGCAGTTGGCCTCTCTCTCCATGGGGAACCTCTTTAGCCCTGAACATTCTAAGACAATTGCAGCAAGGGCCCTAGGAAAGAGCCCGTCTCAGCAAAAACCTGCCTTCACTTTTGTACCTGAGTTGGGAAACGCTGCTCTCTGGGCATGTTAATGACTTGTGTGATGTGGTGGCTAATCAAGCGGGCGTCCTGCAGGCTTAGGCTGGAAAACACACTTCCCACATAGTATGTTCCCAACTTGGCTCTTGAAGATGCAGGGACAAACAGAGTTGAACACCTAGAGTAAATTTATGGCATCTAGCTGCAATCCCAGAGCAGTGATGCTACAAAGGGAGCATCTGGGGTCAGATTGGGGGGTGGAGCAAGGGGGGAGGAAGAGGAACATTCCACATTTTCCCTCATCCCCACAGATGTTCACAAAAGCAGAAATTCAAAATAATGTCCCAATCAATGAAAACTACTTTTCTTTGTGTGCACATATATGTGTAGTATAAAAAGTTAATACATTTGCTAGTCTTCCCTTGGTTCTTTACTCATAAGTTTAAAAAGGCAATAGTGAACCCCCCAAAATTTTTAAATATATTTTTATTGATTTCAGAGAGGAAGGGAGAGGGAGAGGGGGATAGAAACATCAATGATGAGAGAGAATCATTGATCAGCTACCTCTTGCAGGCCCCACATTGGGGATCAAGCCCCCAACCCAGACATGTACCTTGACTGGAAACTGAACCCTGACCTCCTGGTTCATAGTTTCGATGCTTACCCACTAAGCCACGCTGGCTGAGCAAACCAAAAAAATTGTTAATGATTATTTACTAAAATATAATTATCTGTTCTTTGCAGGTTGTTTTTTCTTCTCTAATACTTTTCAAAATGATCCTGTTTATTTTTATGACATTGATTTATGGTTGATAAGCATTTTCGGGCAATGGTTCTAAGTGTCTCGTTTTATTGTTTGCCATCACCCTTTCAATAGCGTGCTTTTGGCCAGTAAAAAATGTTCTCTTTGTAAATACGTACAAACCCCTCCCACTCTATTTTACATTTCTGGTTTCCTAAACTTAGGGGTGAACGTTTTCGGAAGGTTAAAGGTATCAGTGAAAAGGAAAACCGTACTAAGACCCAGATCTGGCTCCTGCGCTCCAAGACTTGCCACAACAATGCGCTCACGATCCAGGTTCAATTCCAGATCTGAAGGGAGGGAATGACACTCCCAAAGGGGCTTACTTCTCTCTGCTCTCCCATGCAGCAGGAAGACTGCTCCTTTGCAGTGCTTAGCACCCCCCTCTGTAGAATCATGGGGTTTACTTCCAGGGCACTAATGAAACCATGACTTTAAGGGAAGGTTGCTTCCCATGTGAAATCTTTCCAACAGATCAATTTCTTCATCCTTCACAGCACTATTGATTCATTTCTGTTTCAGGGCCTTTGCTATTTGCTGCTGTGATATGGAATACCCTCTGCCCTGGTCTCCTGCTGATCAAATTCTTTTTCCACCAAGGCCCAGCTTAAGATCTACCTTCTCCCCCCGCCAAATTCTTTTGGTCTTTATAAATCTGCTCCCCCGGCCATCCACCTTCAAACATGCTCAACTCTCTCTTTTACGGTAGAGCTGGTATCCTGTGACATAACATTCAATGCAGAAAAGTGGCACAAGCACACAAGACAGCTTAAGGAAGAAGGTCTCACATGTCGGGATAATCGAAGTGGCACAGTGCAGCTGAGTTCATGTGGTGTTGGGGAAAACAGACCTGTTGGAACTGCATCTTGCTCTGACACTTCCTAGCTATGTCGCCTTAGGCAGATTACTTTTCCACCCAGTTTCACAATCAAAAGTTTCAGGGACCTGGTAAATTGGTTTAGGTGACAGCTGCTTTTCTAAACTGCTGGAGCTAGGAAGGTGAGGAAGATAAAGTTCTGCTTTGCGAAAGCTCAGACTGTAGGGAAGTTATTTGCCATAGCTTCAGGCTACCTGGCATTTAGAGAAGAGTAAGCTGGAAACATTGGGGGAGAAACTGGAGTCTGGAGCAAATCCAGAATTGCAGACAAATGCTAAAGGCTGGAAAAGAGTACAGTAGTAGGAATAGAGGTAGAGATTTGAGAGATTCCAAGTGCAATAATGTCATAGGCCTTGGTTCACTTCAGATTTAAGAGGATACAAGGATTAATGAAGAATCCTGAATCAAATATCTAGGCAAAGAGACAGGTGCACTGCTAGAAATGGGGTAACTGGGGAAAAGAGTTGGTGGGAGACATCACCCTGTACAGACTACAGGTATGTGTCTCACACAGATGACTAATGCCAATCTCACAGTCTAGCAGCATCTTCTTTCACAACCCCACTGAGTCCTCTTCCTTCCTCTTCTCTCATCCCTCCTGACTTATCCCTAGGAAGTTCATTGGTGACTTGAACCATCAACTAGGTTTCCTAGAGAGTAACTTTTGCATAGGATAGCCCAATTTTCTCTTGACCATTCCTCCAAGATTAAAAATATCTAACTGTTCCCCAAAGCTGCCCAGGCAAAGCAAGGCAGCCTGGTCCGTTACCATTGGAGGGTGGTGCTTCCACATTCTGAGCCAGTAACTGCCACCTAGGTCCTGCCAGGAACTGCCTTCTCTGAAACCCCCAGCTCTGCCCCCCACCCCCCCGCCCACACTGAGCATGCTCACTACAGGTTAAGAAAGTGATTCCTTAAATGGTCCCTAATTTATACAGATAAAATTTAAGCATGTATTTGCTTTGATGCACTAAGGAAGCAATTGTAAATACACATAAATATATGGCTACAAAAATATCTATTGAGGCAGCCCTTTATATTGCAAAAAAAAATGCAAGGACATTCTGAATACAAATCAACAGGAGAGCATTAAATAATTGCCACATATCCACACAATGGAATATTATATACAGATATCTAAGATGTAAAGGTAGGGGGTGGGGGGACAATGGGGGAAAAGAGGGACATCTGAAATACTTTAAACAATACAGATTTTAAAAATCAGCAAAAATAAATATAATCATGGGTATACAAAAATAATAAAATAAAATGTAAAGGCATTTTAATGGCATGTAGAAATACTTGAAATACTTATTAATACATAAAAATTAACAACTACCTATAATGTTTGTCCTCAATTTTGTAATGTCCATACACATACATATATACAAACATGTATGCATTATATATAATCAAACACATACACATAAATAACCAACAAAAAATAAACTGTGAGGCTATAATTATTATCTCTAGATGGTGGAATTATAAATAATTTTCATTTTCTTCTTTGTACTTTTCTGCATTTTTCCAGTTATCTTTGAAATATTTGGTAATCAGGAAAAATTTCTCAAAATGAAGAGAAATGTGCCACAAAATAGGCCACGTCTCAGAGGGACAACACTGCAGTGACGGCATGGATGCCATGGAGCACTTATTTCTTCAGCACTTAGTGGGATATTTTTTCTTGCTTAAAACCTGAGATGATCAGTGTCTTTATCTCTTACCACAAGATGCCTGAGAGCTTGGATTTCCCAGTTTTTCTTTCAGGCTCAGAGCTTCTCTCAAAATATATATTCTTCTATGCCTAGGCAATGAATGGGCACAGAAATCCACTAGGTATTTGGATACAATCATTTCTCTTTCCTTTATGCTCACTGAATTGGCTTTTGCCAAAAGACAAATGATCTGACTGATTGTTTAGTATTTTATTCTTTGGATTAATTAGGGATTCTATGGTAATAGACTAGAAATAAATTATCTTCCCCTTGAGCTAATTTAACTTTGCTTTTGCGATCTAGCATAGCCTCAGCAATTATCTGAAAGGGAAATTATATATATAAAATAATGCATCACATGCAGAAAACGGGAAAACGGTAGCTGATTCAACCAAGATGTCATGGATTGATTCCAGGCAGCTGATCAATGATTCTCTCTCATCATTGGTGTTTCTCTCTCTCTCCCCCTTCCCCTTCCTCTCTGAAATCAATAAAAATATATTTAAAAATAAATAAATAGGCCTCATTAACAACATTTTTAATGAATCCCCCAAAGTCTTTGACTAATGTTTGCCATTTTTGTCCATAGGAGATGGAGAGGAAGGGGAGTTACCTTGCCAACAAGTGTTTTTGTGGAGGAATCTATTTTTGTAGTAAGACCATTCATTGGCCAAATCTTGTTGTTTCGTGTTTAGCAGACCTATGGACCACCATGTGTCTCTCTTCTTTGCAACATAACTTACACATGGTGATGGGAAGTACTCTCTTAAACAACCCCTTTTCAAAGGTACTCTTACCTCTCTCCTTCACACCTTACATTTGCATAGCAAGTGAAGATTCATCAAAGCCTTTCAGATAAAGGTTCTGATGTGATCTTTGTGAGAACTCTATATGTCAGGTTGAGAAACGATGTTAGGAAACTAAATTACTTGCCCAGGTACTTCTGCTAGTAATGGGTGGTTCTCAGATGAAAACATCAGTTTTCTAACTTGTGATTTAGTGTTCAGTGTTCAATAACCCTATAATACCATAATTTTATCTTGATACTGAGTTTTAAGACAAGTTTTCTCATCTATGTGCATTTAACCACTTCTACACAGCCTCTCAATAATGTGTATGTATGTTGTATATCAACATTTTTAATTCTAGTAAATACCATTTTGGGATGCTGATGGCACTGTCAAGTACAAGCCAGCGTGTAGACATTCAACCCATTAACGCCCTCTGAGTAGGATGGTACAGTACTTCATTCATCAGAACTCTAGATAAACTAGAGAGCTTGCTTTCCCAGTCCTTGGTTCCTTCTCTCAGCTCCGATTCTGGTATGTTCCTTCCTGAAATAGTGTGACGTCTAATATAAGTTATCTTACTGTCTTTTAACACTGCTACTTATAGATCTGTATTACTCTCCCTCCACCTATACTCACTCACCCTGTCCTCTGCCCACATTCAAATACATGCACCATACACACATAAACAGCCTAGACTACAATTTCCCTACAAGAGATATCACCCTTATTGCCAGCAGGTATCTAAATTGGTTGCTGCATTAAATTCATCAGTAGATTTTTTAATTATTTGAGTACCTACTAGAAAGTAGGCTATGTAATTATAATTGTATATTTTACAATCCACTCTTCTCCCACCTGCCTCTTCTCATTTTTCTTGCATCATAAGTCTTTTCATTCATTTTAATAGCTTTCAGCAAATAACATCATATTTTATTTTAATGGGGCAGTCATCATGAGATCTCTACGTTGTCTCAGACTTCAAGATTTGAATTAGTCTGGGAAAAGTTTGAAAAGTCACTATTTATTTATTCTTTGTTCCCATTTAACTTTTCTAGACAGAATACTCTCCACTCTTTAAAAAATATATTGACTTCTAAAGGACAAGAATTTCATTTTCTTAGGTCAACTAGCCCAATTCAATATTTTTTGTTGCTATGTTAAGTTATAAAATGAAAAAAAAAATTGGAAGAAAACCTAATTTTGTTATATAACATTGTCACATGAGCCTGGTTACAAAGGCTCATGTTTATCATGTTCTCCTAATCATGTTTTCAAGATTATTTTTAAATAGCTTGGCAATATTTAGTTGTGTTAGTAGGACATATTATCTGGATTATTTCCTTTTTGAACTGTAGATAGACCTGGTAATTAAGGCACTTTAGAAGGTGAATATCACATCTAAAGTTGTGTTGCAGGACTAGGGAAATAATCTATTTGCTATGGGGCCCCATATTTTTGACATCACCATATAGGGTTGGTTCAGGACAACTTTAAGAGACAGCTAGTACTAGTATGTGTGCCTTCCCAAAACACATATGGTCACCCACTCGCATATATTTAGGTAGTGAGATTCTTTTATAAAATATGGCTAAGGCACTTAATGCAAACTTTAAACAATTTAGACTACAATTTTCATTGATTACTGCCTCCAACACGGAGTGCTGCTGGGAAATTAAAACCTAAAAGCCATGCTTTCTTTGCCTTGTATTTATTGAGCAAGAAAAAAAGAAATGGGACAATAAGAGATACACTAAGGAAAAGTTCCCCGTTCATAATACATTAAAGGCATTATTTTAAATGTGCTACTTTGTTCCTCATGGGCCAGCTCTTCCCCGGAACACAGAATAAGCAGAGCCTACACGCCCACAGATGTTCCCTGGCTCCCATGGGCAGTCCTCCACATTTCTAGGTCTGCTTTCCCACAGCCGCTCTTTTAAAATAGCTGAAGTCATTAGGCGTTATGAGAGGAAGCCATGTCACATTGAGACAACTAAGTTTATGACTTCTAAAAATAAAATAAGGGTAAATGTGTTGGCAAAGGGAAAGGCATTATTTCAAGTAAGAATTTGCAAAGGTTCTTGCCTGAAAGCTATAAACTCTAATTATGTTCTGATTTGCACCTAGAAAAATCCATCTTTTCCCCTGTGTTTCACTCTAAACAGAAGGATTATATAGGTGGAATACTGAGATCTATGAGTTGAAGGCATTATATAATTAAGTGCTTGAGAAAGTACATATGTACACAACCCTCTCCAAAGCTACTCGTCTTCCCCCGAGTTCCTAGGGCCCTCTGTGCCCAGTTGACTTTTGCATCTTTAAGTTGCAGCTCACATCTTCTAAACAACTGTCTAGCTTTCCTCTGAGCCAGATGTCTTAAAATCCCATGACTGGTGTTATTTCTTGTCCCTGAGGAAAATAACCATGTTGCATATTACTTCAAACTTTTACACCATCTTTGAGCCTTGATTTTTTTTAAACAGGATCTCCAAGTTTCTTTACTCTTTGCCCAATTACAACTTTTCCCTTGCTTCAAGATCTTTTCCAACCCTGCAGAGGAACCTGTCTCCTTCAGTTTTTTATTCACTTGTTGGTAATACGGTCTTTTGTTCAATCTTCCTTCACAGTTCCTTGTGAAGAAATGTACACGGAACCCAGACAAGCTCCTTTCTTTACAGATCATGAAGTAGTGCAAATGATTTGATAACCTGCAAGTTTTAAATTCAGTCACAGTTCCATAGCATAGTCAAACTGAATAGCCTTTCATAACCTCAATGTTCTCATCTGTAAAATGGGGGTCCCCACAAGTACTTCATAGTGCTGCTGTGAAGATTCAACAAGATTACACCAATCAAGACTTCAGTGCACTTCCTGGACTCTCATAAGTGCCCCCACCCCTCAACCCTTCTTTTGCCCTCAGTAAGTTCTTCATTAAATTTCATTATTTCCTCTGACTACAGACTTCAGGAATTAAGCCACTCATGCTTCCTGTAACTCTTTGAAAATTCCCTGGAAAGTACCGCCTCTCCTACTTTCATCTCATTTATGCATTTCATGTAGGTCATAAATCTATTCTAAATGCTGGTTAAGACTCAGGATCTTGCTCACTCCCTCCTAGAGAAACCATAAAAACAGCAAGAAAACACAACCATGGTTTTTGAGGGTTAAGTACTCTATTCTTTTTCTTTTTTTCTCAAAGTTTGGTTAAGCACAAACACTTCAAACTTCAAACTTGAATTCAGCACTTTTCCCATGCAAGGCAATCAGTATATAACAATACCAATTTGGCATACCCTTGCACAATGTGATATTCAATATAAAAGTAGGTGATAAGAAGCAAAGAATCAGAAATTGTAATAAAGTAGAAGAAGGGGAAAATTCTAATGGAGTTCAGGACCAAAATTGAGCTGTCCAAATCTATTGTTTATACATGGGCTTAATTTCACCAGAACTGCTTGCTCAGCTTAATATAAATTCAGAATAAAAAAAAGTCACTTTCTATGAAGAAATATGAACTGAAATTCATAGATACAGCAAGAAAAAAAGTTCTTCTCTCATCAATCTACATGAGCAAAATCACTTCACTAGTGTACTTTCAGAATCACGGTTTCTACTTTGTGACAGTTTTTGATGGAGATCACAAAAATGATAAGGTCTCTTTTGTAGCAGAAGAGAATGAGCAATTTGCTCTTCATTTTGGCAGAGGGATGACCCCTGAGTCACTGGTGTCTCCAAAGATGGAATACTGTTGGGTTTGGAAGTTGTTCCTGAACAATGGCCCTCTTAGATTGGGGTGGAACCAATATATTCTGAGATCTCTCCAAGGAAAGCAAGGAGTATGCAGATTCTTTCTTATGAGTGCCATCTATCACACTACTTCAGATCTTTGAGTTCTCAGTTCAGGGAATACAAATGTGAGCCAACGAGGCAGGGCATTCAAAAGGGATGCTGGGCATTATCCTCACCTCACTCCGCCCACCACTTACCCACCCACCTTCTTTAACAGTCCTAACTTTAAAATAAAAAAAGAAAAAGAAAGAAAATGTAACACACTTCTAAAATTCTATGGTGGTCTTCCTTGAGATGGAATGCATTTTATCAGACTGTGAAAGGCTGTCTCAAACTATGGATGCATTTTCCCAGGTGTCAACACCCCATAGAATTTCCAGTGAAAAGATAGGGAGCTTAATTCCTCCCTGAGCGGCTATTTCCTTAGAGTGTCAATTGACATGTCCTTGGTGATTGTGGGCCATAGCCTGCTAATGATTTAGGCTACCAGTTGGGGTTTTGCCCTATTGAGTTGCAGAGAAGTATATTTCTTCCTTGTCACAGCCTTTCAAAGTCTTAAAGTCCCCTCTTAGGTTTATTTTGTCCTTTGTTAAAGAGGACACTTTATTCTTTATACTCAAACCATTCAAAAGCATCACAGCTCTGCATCACTACAAAAATATGGCATTGGTATCTTGAGCAGCACCAGGAAATCTATCTGTGGGGGAGAGCAAGCCCTAATCCGTTCTTCTCTATAAATATTGGTTTCCCGGACAGCTGAAATGTAGAGGTATTTGTAGATGTCCAACAAGAAAACAAATGCTAGAAATATTTTCCAAAGGAATCAACTTTCATGGAGCTAAGTTTTATCCCCATTGGCGGATCTACCAGAAGGAAACTTCCTGTCCTTTCTTGACATCCACACCTCCGGAACATAATACATCGTCACTCATTAGGCCACCTAAGTCAGTAGGTTAGCAATCACAAGTTTCATTTCTAAGTGGGGTCCACAAAGAAATTCAGGGCAGTGAGAGGCCTAGATCTATCAAAGGTGAACTTAAATTACAGGATATACATTCAATGCAATTGTGGTAAATTCAATGATAAATTTTATTGAGTGGCATCATAAATTCAGAAGCCAGATGTGCTGTATTCATGTGATAATAGAATATAAATGTTTTCTGCATACATCATTCTAAATTTGGTTCTTTGTGAAATATTGAACAGTTTTTCCCTTTGCTTATGAGATTATCAAAGCCAAAATATCTAATTGATTCTTTAGGTAAAGAAACAGATTTTGAATTATTACTCACCAAATGTGGTGTTTTTTTTTAACAAATTCCCAGGATTTTCTTTTTCTATTCCCAAAGTCAAGATAGTCTGTAGTCTTACCTAAACTATAAAGAAGATAAAATGGAGATTTATTTTTTATTTTTATTTTTTTAGATACCGACGGATAGCTACTAAAAGAGCGAAGAGTGGGCTTGATTCTTGGAAACAATTTGGTGCATTAATTTTCTACAAATTCCCATCAGATGTCATCACAGTCAACACACTGTGCAGATGGGAAAGACTATTGAAACAATTATTGTGAGTCATTTCCTCAATCTGCCTTTGTTTTAGCCAATATGTCAAGTGGTGACAGACACTGTTAAATTTCACAAGCTCTACTGTCTTCCTGAAAACAGAATAATACAATTGACATAGCTCAGCTTGATAAATCTGCCAAACTGATGATGGAGGCTCTTTCCTTCTACTTTGCAATGCCAACCTCTAAAGATATTATGCAGAACCTATTCAACAAGGAGAGCACGAAGTCCATTTTATTCTCTCTGAATCCTTCCACTTGATCACCTGCTGGCTCTTAGTTTCCACATCCCTTTGAATTGATGCTAAAATGAATAAGGTAAATTTTTATTCAGTCTTTTCTATCTCACAAAAAAAATGTCTTTGTGGAGCCTGAGTTTTCCTGCAGTTGGCCACTTGTTTCAGCTTAGTCTGAAAGTTTACTACTTTAGATGACCTCGTTTACCACTTACCACTTAAGATGACTTATTGATGATCAAAATCTAGTTGCCTTCATCTGACTAAAACATGTTCTAATCTTTTGATGTGCATCATGGCATTTGAATGTCTAAATAAGAGAAGGGGAAACTATGGTGCTGTCCCATAACAGTCTTATTCCAATCAGGAGGAGAAACTCCTAAGCAGCTTCTCTTGCACAAGCACCTTTCTCACTGAACGTTCCTTTTTCACTCTTTCACTTGTGTGGCAAAGAAGCTCACCACTTTCAGTTCTGATTGTCTCTAGAGATAAGTACAGTGAGTCCTCAGAAACTCAGTTAAGCCAGAAGCCAGGCCAATCTTCTATGGCCAAGGAGGGGTGAAGGGATCCACGCCAGCTGTAATAGCCAGCTCGAGGCAGATGAAGCATTATTCAAATGGAGCGACCAGTCAACTCATATTTGACAGGGAGCCAAGAATACACAATTTAAAAAGGATAGTCTCTGCCAGGCAGGCGTGGGCTCAGTGGTTGAGCGTCGACCTATGAACCAGGAGGCCAGAATTCGAATCCCAGTCAGGGCACAAGCCTGGATTGCAAGCTCTATCTCTGGTACGGGGTGTGCAGGAGGCAGCTGATCAATGATTCTTATCATTGATGTTTCTCTCTCTCTCTCCCTCTCCCTTCATCTCTGAAATCAATAAAAATATTTTAATAAAATAAATAAAAAGGATAGTCTCTCCAATAAATGGTATTGGGAAAACTGTATAACCACATGCAGAAAAATGTAATTGGACCCCTACCTTATATCACTCACAAAAATTAACTCAAAATGGATTAAAGAATTAAACATGAACTTAAAAGATAAAACTCCTAAAAAAAAAAAAGCAGGAAAAAAGCTCTTTGACATCAGTCTTAGCAATGTGTTTTTTTTTTCTTTAATATAACACAAAAAGCACAAGCAAAAAACAATAAAAATCAATAAATGGGACTATATCAAAGTTTTGGCACAGCAAAAGAAAAATTGACAAAATTATAAAGCAACCTACAGAATGGGAGAAAATATTTTCAAACCACATATCTGATAAAGGGTTAATAACCAAAATATATAACTTATACAGCTCAAAAATAACAAAAACTAGTTAAAAAAATGGTCAGAAGAATTGAATAGACATTTTCCAAAGGAGACATACAAATGGATAACAAATATATAAAAAAAGCTCAACGTCACTATGCATCAGGGAAATGCAAATCAAAACCATAATGAGATATCACCTCACACCTACGAGAATGGATATTATCAAAAAGTCAAGAGAAAACAAGTGTCATTGCCCATGTGGAGAAAAGGATCCTTTTGCATTGTTGTTAGGAATGTAATTGGGGCAGCCACTATGGAACACAGTATGGCAGTTCCTGAAAAACTTAAAAATACAACCACCACATGATACAGCAATCCTACTTCATATATCCAAGGAAAATTAAAACAGGATATTGAAAAGATTTTTGCATTTCCATGTTTATTGCGACATCATTCACAATAGCAAAGCTATGGAAACAACCTATGCTCCCATCAACAGATGAATAGATAAAAAGGATGTGGTGTAGATATACTAGTACAATGGAGTATTATTTGGCCATTAGAAAGAAGGAAATCCTGCCATTTGCTAAAACATGGATGGATCTTGTGGGCCTTATGCTAAGTGAAATAAGTCAGACAAATAAAGATAAATACTGTACGATATCACTTTTAAAAAGCTGAACTCATAGAAACAAGCTGGTTACCAGGGACAGGAAGTTGGAGGAAATGGGGAGATTTAGATCAAAGGGTACAAACTTCCAGTTGAAGTAAATGTTTTGAGAATATAATACGCAGCGTTGTGAATATAGTTAACAATACTTTACTATACTTGTTATTAAGTTGTTAAAAGAGTAGATCTCAAATGTTCTGAGCACCCCCCAAAATGGAATTGTCTGATATTATGGAGACATTGGCTATTGCTATGGTGGTAATCACATTGCAATATATAAGTGTATCAAATCAACATATTATATAGCTTAAATTTACATAGTGTCATATGCCAGCTATATCACAATAAAGTTGGATAAAATAAACAAAAGGAGTAACCATTTCAGATAGTGCAAAGGCAACAACGGACCCAAGATTAGACAGAACATAACGGCTGATATGCAGAACTGAGATTCTGGCAGTCATCAGAAAGACTGTCCAAACTTGGCAGGACTCAGGCAACAAACTGCGTACAATCACACTGACTGGTCTCACTTTAAATTCTCTACCACCTGTCTTGGATACGCCCTAATATTCCTGGCAGTCATTTTACATTTCTCTAGCACATTTACTCTCCACTCTCATGGATGACTTTTCACACCTCACTTCTTTTAAAACCTCTCCAACACCTTCTTTCTATCCTAATGACCTTGCTTCTTCATCATTAAAAAAAAAAAAAAAAAAAAAAAATTGAAGTTACCAGAAGAGAACCTCTGGATTTCTACCACTGCATCTACCAACCCAAATCTGACTCCTCCAATGTGGTTTTCCACCTGTGAACATACAGTACTCTACATGCACCTGTCTAAAGTGAGCCTCTCCACCTGAGCACTAGATCTTGCCTTCTCAAGGATACAGATCCAAAAGATCACATGCCCTCCCCTATATCATCAAAGTCCCCTCTCTCCTGGGTCTTTTTCCTTTGCATTCAAGTGTGATCGTCATTGTCCTAAGTAATCCTATATAATAAAAGGCTAATATGCAAATTGACTGAACAGCAGAATGACCAGTTGCTATGATGTGCACTGACCACCAGGGGGCAGAAGCTCAATGCAGGAGCTGCCCTCTGATGGTCAGTGCACTCCCACAGGGAGAGCGCCGCTCAGCCAGAGGCTGGGCTCATGGCTGGCAAGCGTAGCGGTGGTGGCAGGAGCCTCTCCCACCTCTGCAGCAGCACTAAGGATGTCCAACTGCTGGCTTAGGACATCCCCTGAGGGCTCCCAGACTGCAAGAGGGAGCAGGCCAGGCTGAGGGACCCCCACCTGAGTGCACGGATTTCGTGCACTGGGCCTCTAGTGCATATATATATATATATATATATATATATATATATATATATATATATATATATATAAAGCTTAGAGGCCACCTAGGCTAGTGGTTCTCAAACCAAAGTCAACATTAGAACCCCCTGGAGATCTTTAATAAGAACCCCAACACCAGGGCTCCTGCTCCTCCAGAGATTCTGATTCAGTTGGTCTGTGGCATGACCAATATTTTGTGCATTTTGTGTGATTTTAATGTGTATCCAAACTTGAGAAGCACTGAGTGAGTCTAGATGTGTCATTAAATGAGATGAGAGTTGAGAGAGGTGGAGCAGCTCACACCAGCTCAGACAAATCACTAATGATAGAACCAAGACAAAAACCCAGCAGTGCTGATTCCCAGTCCAGTGCTCTTTTGACAACATCAGGCAAAATGTCACACACACAAATGTAATCTCTGGCAAAGAACTATGAATGCCACCATACGTAATGAACTTGCTAATTGTTCATCTCCACAGAAATATTGGACTTTTAGTCTTCAGCCACAATAGGAGAACTTAAAACCAGGACGCTGAGAAGGTGAGTGTAATAGGGAATGTGAAGAAACCTCTGCCCTGGTACCCACAGCAGATGTTTCAGAAGTTTGGGGATGGTGAGGGACCTGGAGGAGGGTGCCGAGGAGCAGCATGAGGTGTGGTGTGATAAATGGAGCTGTCTTTTTCCCATTACAGGAACATAGCAAGTTTCAAGAAACAAATCAGAAACCTGGAATGATTAATTGTGTGGTCTACAATGAGTCCTGGTGTGTTTGTCTACGAATCCCTTTGCTCTGCAGATCAGACACACCAGGTGCAGAGAAACACCTGGCTATGATGAACCCTCTGAATTTCTTAGTAACAAAGTCCAAAAAAGGTGAACAGTGGTTTTGTTTACAGGTGAACAGTAGGAAGGGAGTCAGAGCTGGTGAGAAAATTGATCTGATAGAATAAGAACAAAAGCATCCCTTAACACCCAGCCAACCTGCTGTCATATCTCTGGCTCTCCTTCCTCTCTTTCTAGACCTACTTGGCATCAATGAGGAACAACATGCTTTAAGGAAGTCAGAACTTCAATCCTATGTATTCCCACCCATTGATTCAGCTGACCTGCCAGTCACCTTTGATTCTCCTAAGTTTCAGCTAAGCATTAGCAGCGAAGAGCATAGCAGATGAGCTCGGGGCTTCCAGGGTCCAAATCCCACATTTTACTATCCATGTGACACTGCACAAGTTAGCTAGAGTTTCTATGCTTCTCTATCTGCCTTACCTGTCAAGGGAGACTCACCTTAAACTTCTAGTGATGACTAAATGGGAGTTGAATGTCAGGTGCCTGCAATACCAAATGGGAGCTACTAGTATTGTTATTAACAAGATGGCCAGGGAGATTTCTGGTATTTTTCTTTACAGTGTTATGGGCACTTAAACAATGCTGTTTGCATATCAACTGAATACGTCAGTTACACATAGTGTTGACCCCTCCTTGAAGCCGATGAGGTACACTAATCTTTAGTTAGCTAATTTTGTTGAACTATAGAGGCAGCACAGCTTGGTAGAAAGATCTAGATTCAAATATCAACTCTATTGTTTACTACTTGCAAGCCTTGAAGTTGTTTATTTTCTTGATGCCTCATCTGTACCTTAAAAAGTGGGAAGGAAAATACCTCATTTTCAGGGAGTGTTGTGAGAATTAAATGAAATAATGCAAATGCCTAGTACATAATAGGTTTCTATAATAAACAATAATTGACAAGACAGCACGTATATACCTAACGGTAATATAACTGCTCTCCATTTTCAATGTTCTCACTAACTCCTAATAGCATGTCTCCAAATCAGTTTGAATTTGTTATGTTTTGTCGTTTAATTCCAAGGAAAGTTCGATGGCACGTGACCACCTCTGAATGGCCTTTAAAGAGAGCATCTTCTAGAACAGAGTAATGCCAATGCCACTCTTTTAAAAATATCAGCGGGGGCGGGGGGATCTAAAACCTCTTTTGTCACACCTCAAACCCTTAGAAGGAGAAAGGTTTACATTTCTCTAAGGGTAAACGATTGGGTTTAGAGTAATTGAAATCAAAGGACAGGTGGCGGGGAAAACACAGATCTATGTAAAACAGAGTTATAACCAATGTTTCCAAACACATGGTGCGAAAATTGGTACATGAAATGTCTCTGGTGTGTCTGGTTTCTAAAGTGGAGACAGACTCACGGATACAGAGAACAGACTGACAGCTGTCAGAGGGGAGGTGGGGGAACTGGGTGAGAAGGGTGAAGGGATTAAGCAAAGAAAAATAAAAAAAGAAAGACTCATAGAGACAGACAATAGTGTGGTGGTTACCAAAGGGAAAGGGGTGTGGGGGGCGGTAGAAGAGAGTAAAGTGGGGGGATACATGGTGAAGGAAGGAGACATGACTTGGGGTGGCAAACACACAATACAATATAGAGATGATGTATTGCAAAATTGTATACCTGAAACCTGTACAATTTTATTAACCAATGTCACCCTAATAAATTCAACTTTTAAAAAAGCCAAGGGAGTTAAGTGAGGTTGATTTATTTCCCAAAGTGGTCATTTGGATTATGATGCCAGTGATGGGACATCGGTATCTTCTGAAAGCAACAGACTTGAAAGACATAAAGGCATGTGTATGGTCTGCCATCCCGTTTCCAAATGACGCTGACCCTGATGCTGCCTTCAGCTTGCTTCCCTGGAAGCAGACACAGAGACAGATTCCCGTGCCAGTGCTTCTTCGAGAAGTGCTCCCAGTGAGAGAGCTGGGAAGGGGAGGGAAGGGCACAAGGAAGGGAAGGAAGGCAAGAAGGCTCTCCGGGAGGGCAGCATGGGCTGACCCCAGGAGAACTCGGGAGGGCTAACTACACCTCCCAGCGGCCACCCCTTGGAGTAAGGAAGCTGGAGCTACTTGTCCTTCATTGGCCAGGGCCACCCTGGGACTGAGATGTGACCCCCAGGCTTCGTGCCCTCCTGAGCAATCTGCCAAAAAGAGTCACAGGTGCGGGCCCTTGGAAGTGAAAGTGCAAGGACATGCTGAAGCAGTGAAAGGTAACTTCCTGGCTCAGAGGATGAAGGGAAAAATGAAGTCAGAAACGGAGAGCTTTCCTCTCAGTTATTCCAGAGCAAATCCCCCTTCCCGCCACACACACGCACTGTGCCCTGATGCCCGGGGGAGGGAGTCCATCCTGAGGAAGCCGATCTGAGAGAAGGGGAGGCACGGGCATCCCCACCTGCATAACCACGATTCCACAGTAACACAGCTCAGTCTGAAATAGCCGAGCACGTGATTTGAGACAGAATATGAAGTCAGCTTCATAAACTGTGAAACCTAAGCCAAGACTGCATTTGATCTGCGATGGTTTTGATAGGGGCAGATATAGAATGTTGGGGAACCAGCAGGAAGTGTAAGGAATATTAATCGTGCTCTGCTAACTGTGACTGTTTTGTTCTGATTAAAGGAGGCACATTCTAGCCTGGCTGGGGCTGCACCCAGGACCTGGGAGCTCATCTGGAGATGTAGCCGCCTGTTTGGAGCTTTCCATTTGGAGCTGCCTATTATCAGGGAAAGATGAACAACTTTGTTGCAGAAACCAGCACTTGGAAGATCCCCAGTCCTTGCAAATCACTACACCCCAGCCCTCTGCTTACCTGTTAACTTCCCATTGGGCATACCCTTGGCTCCTTCCCCATGTAATCTTTTGTACTTCTACCCAATATAAGCAGCTGGCTTGTGGTGGGGGCAGAGCAGATTTCTGTGTATGACTTGCTGCTTTCCCATAGTGCTGGCAGTATTGGAATAAACACTCATAATGATTCAACCCTGTCTCTGCTTAATTGGCTCAAGTAGTGACAGGCAGCCCGGCCCCATTGTGTGTCCAGTTACAATTTGAACAAGTTTCTCCTCAAGAAGGAAACTAAAATCAAAGATTAAGAAGTTGGGGTGCAGAGGGAGAAACCAAGATGGCGGCATAGGTAAACACCTAAACTGCTGCCTCGCACAACAATTTCAAAACTACAACTAAAAGACAGAACAGACATCATCCAGAACCACAGGAAAGCTGGCTGAGTGGAAATTCTACAACTAGAAAGAAAGAGAAAAGCTCACTGAGATTCAGAGGAGCTGCAGGATGCAGAGGTACTGAGACGCGCGCACGGAGAGGACTGACAACTGAGTACACGGCTGACTTTCTCAAGCGGGAGGGAGACAAAAGCTCCTGACTGCACTGAACTCCAGTTCTGGGCGAGACTCTGAGGACCCAGGCTCATTCGAGGAGAAACTGGACTGTCTGGCAGTGGGCGGAACTCAAGGGCAGCTTTCTCTCAGAGATGCTTGCAACAATTACTATGGGACACTGAGACACAGGGGCCTATTAGGGCAGGGCTGACAGGAAACCAATGCTGTCTGCTCTGCCCTAAGACTCCGCCCCATCCAAGCTGAGCACAGAGGCTTTTGCAAGTCTTGTCTCATAAGGGTGTCTCCAGCACAGAAGTTCTCCCAGTGTAGACACAACTGATCCTCACAGCCAATTGGCCTGGAGGTCAATTCCTTCCAGTGATACCAACAACAATCAAGGCTTAACTACAACAAGACTGTGCACACAGCCCACAAAGAGGTGCACCAAGAGTGTCCACCTCAGGTAACTGGGGAGGCTGAGCCACTGGGCCTTATATGACACCTAGCACACAAAGCCACTCTATCAACTCAGGGAAGCAGCCAAAATGTGGAGACAAAGAAACAGGTCACAAATGACAGAAATGGAGGAAAGCAAACAACTGGATATAGAGTTCAAAACCACAGTTATAAGGTTTTTCAAGAATTTTCTAGAAAAAGCCAATAAATTTAGCAAGACCCTTGAGGATATGAAAAAGGACCAACTAGAAATTAAACATACACTGACTGAAATAAAAAATATCATACAGAGATCTAACAGCAGACTAGAAGATCGCAAGAATCAAGTCAAAGATTTGAAATACAAAGAAGCAAAAAACACTCAACTGGAAAAGCAAAAAGAAAAAAGAATCCAAAAATATGAAGATAGTGTAAGGAGCCTCTGGGACAACTTCAAGCGTACCAACATCTGAATTATGGGGGTGCCAGAAGAAGAGAGAGAGAAAGATACTGAAAACCTATTTGAAGAAATAATGACTGAAAACTTCCCCTACCTGGTGAAAGAAATAGACTTACAAGTCCAGGAAGCGCAGAGAACCCCACACAAAAGGAATCCAAAGAAGACCACACAAAGACACATCATAATTAAAATGCCAAGAGCAAAAGACAAAGAGAGAATATTAAAAGCATCAAGAGAAAAACAGTTAGTTACCTACAAGGGAGTACCCATACGACTGTCAGCTGATTTCTCAACAGAAACTATGCAGGCCAGACGGGAGTGGCAAGAAATATTCAAAGTGATGAATAGCAAGAACCTACAACCAAGATCACTCTACCCAGCAAAGCTATCATTCAGAATTGAAGGTCAGATAAAGAGCTTTACAGATAAGAAAAAGCTAAAGTAGTTCATCACCACCAAACCAGTATTATATGAAATGCTGAAAGGTATTCTTTAAGAAGAGGAAGAAGAAGGAAAAGGTAAAGATAAAAATTATGAACAACAAATATATATCTATCAACAAGTGAACCTAAAAATCAAGTGAATAAAAAATCTGATGAACAGAATAAACTGGTGAATATAATAGAATCAGGGGCATAGAAAGGGAATGGACTGACAATTCTAGGGAAGAAAGGGGTGTGGGGGGTGCGGGAAGAGACTGGACAAAAATTATACACCTATGGATGAGGACAGTGGGGTGGGGGGTAAGGGCAGAGGGTGGGGTGGGAACCGGGTGGAGGGGAGCTATGGGGGGGAAAAGAGGAACAATTTTAATAATCTAAACAATAAAGATTTATTAAATTAAAAAAAAAAAAGTAGGGGTGCCACCTTGTGGACAGATCAACCAATGCCAGGTCCAACTGTGCCCTCATCCTTCTCCCCCACCCCCTTTTCAGGGACTCAGCCTACTGTTCAGAACTCCAGCACTTTCTTTCAAAAACAGGAGCCAAGAATAAGAAAAACACCCCTGCCTGCCCCATTTTCCTTCCCAGCCAAGCCGCATGTGGTGACATGGGCTTTAAGCAGCCTCTTTAATCACGGGACCTACAGATCCCGCCTGCTCCTGGCTGGAGGCAGCCCCTGTGTGGCGCAGAGCCTTGTCCTCACCCCCTTCCAGCTGTTTTGCTCCATCCTTCACCTGTCACAGAAAGCCGATGAAGCAGGAAGGAACCTGGGGCCAGCCCAGGCTTAGCTTCCCTGTGTGCAACAATAGATGGTGTGTGGGAGGCCTTTTACGTCAAGTGCTGCCACAAACAGGACTGTTTGGAGGAAATAATGGCTGTGAGGGATTTAGGAAGTCATCTATCACTTGTTTTCAGGCAGCACCACACAAAGCAGGCTAGACATAAAATGGCAATCTCATTTCCAATGCCTTCCCCCCCACCCCCAACCATTCCCAGAGACTTAGTTTAATGCATAGTAACCATTCATAACCAGAAATTGAACATGTTTTATATTGAACATAGGCCTCTTCCTCTACTTTTGATAAGCTGTGGATGGGAGTGGGGGAGGATATGTAAAAGAGATCATCTCTTTTCTAGGTTTGAATAGTCAATTGATTTACTTTTTCCTGAATTTCTAATTTTTCTAAAATTTTAGTCATAATGTAAGGCCATTTACAGAGTACTCTTGTAAGAATCTGGGGTGCAAATAATAGAAATGCAACCCAAATACTGTGAGAGCAGGGCAAAAAAAAAAAGGTTAAATCACACAACTGGAATTCTAGATGGGCTTCAGGCAGGGCTAGATCCAGGAGCTTAAACAATGCCACTGCGGATCTGTCTTTATCTCTCAGCTACACTTCTTTTAACATGCAGTTTTATTTTGAAGACAAACTTAAAAGTAAATTGGATCTTATTGACCCCCTGCCTGGAAGTCCCGAAGAGCTTCTTGCCATCACACAGAGTTAAGCGCCTTCCAAATATCTGCAAGGCCTTACACGTATTGCCCTGGACTCCTCCCCAGACTTCTCACCTTCCCCTTCTACCCCCAACCATGCGGGCCTCATTCCCCAACCTGCTGAGTTCTTTCTGTCCTCAGAGTGTCTTATTTGTTGTTTCTTATACCTAAACACTTTCCTCCACGGCCTCCTCCTGCTCCACATTCAGGACACAACTCCAATACCATATCTTTAAAGAGACTGCCAGGGTTTCATTTTCCCCATCCCTGAACCCCTTATCTGACTTTATATTAATAGCATTTACCAAGGACTCATTTGGGGTTTTTGTTGTTGTTTAATTTCTGCCCTACTTGATTATAAACTCTAGTGTATAAATTGGCATATTTTATCCACTGCTAAATTTCCAGTGCCCAGAAAAATATCTGGCACATGAAGGGAATATGGAAATCTTCACGGAAGGAAGGAAGGAAGGAAGGAAGGATTCACTTTCCTCCAAAATAGCCCATTCATTCCATTCCTCAACTGAAAACTGCCTGCGTAATTTTCATCCACTTTTCCTATTATTGTCTTTTGGAGCAAAGTACAATATATATATCCTATATAATAAAGAGGTAATATGCAAACTTACCCTCACACCCTCACACAAGATGGCTGCTCCCATGTGGTCAAAGGTGGCTGCCACAAGATGGCTGGCAGGGCAGGGTAGTTGGGCGCAATCAGGCCAGCAGGGGAGGGCAGTTGGGGGTGACCAGGCCAGCAGGGGAGGGCAGTTGTGGGCAATCAGGCCAACAGGGGAGGGCAGTTGGGGGCGACCGGCCAGCAGGGGAGGGCAGTTGTAGGTAATCAGGCCAGCAGGGGAGGGCACTTGGGGGGCGACCAGGCCTACAGGGGAGGGCAGTTGGGGGTGACTGGGCCAGCAAGGAAGCAGTTAGACATCAGACAGGCAGGGGAGTGGTAGGGGGGTGATCAGGCTGGCAGGCAGGCAAGCGGTTGGGAGCCAGCAGTCCCAGATTGTGAGAAGGATGTCCAACTGCCAGTTTAGGCCTGATCCCACACCAACAGTCAGACATCCCCCAAGGGGTCCCAGATTGGAGAGGGTGCAGGCTGGGCTGCGGGACACCCCCCCCCCTCCGCCGCCAGTGCACAAATTTTGTGCACCGGGCCTCTAGTGTGTGTGTGTGTGTGTGTGTGTGTGTGTATCCTCATTTCACATGATACATATTTGTTGGATGGATGGATCGATAGACAGATGGATTTGGATTTCAATCTTTAATATGTCAGAATCCTTACACAGAGTTCAATCATTTTTGTTTAAGTAAATAAGTACTCAGAAACAACTATAATTATTTCCATTCTTTTGTTCCTCACCTGTCATCTTTCTGTGTCATCACTTATTAGTTAAAAGACATACGATTCAGGTTTCAAGAACAGTAAATGTGCTTTTGGCTAGAAGTCTCCTCTGAATGTCAGACTTTAGAAAAACATATCTGAATATTTTCTATGTCGAGAAAACTGTCACCATGATGCCCTCTCCCCACAAGTCTACAATACATTTTTCTTGTATCAGATGAGCTTTCTAATCTCATCTTCCAAGCAGTACAATTAATTGCCCACCTTCTGCACAGAATCCAGTCCTTGTCCTGGCAGTTCCAGCAAAGGATCCTTACCTCAAGCCCCTTCTTGTTAGATATGATCCCCTACCGCCCCTGACCTGGCACCTCCCACTCCCCTGTGCAGCCCCGCCCTCTGGCCCCTTCCTGGGCACAGTTGTCATTTTCCTTCCTGACACATACTAACCACCAGGTCTGCCTCTCCTCTCTCATGTTCCACCCACTTCACAGGTGGCTTCAGTAACATCACAGGTGATGAAAGCTCCAGGACTCAGCTCCATCCTTCCAAGACTCCCCACATGCCTCAGCTCTGTGGAATAATTTGCAGTCATTTTAGTTGTACAAGAAAACTAACCACGTAGAGCAGCTGAGGTGAGATGAAAGAAGAAAGAGAAATGGTTGCAGACTCAGTCCTGACATCTAACCAGGAGAGGTAAGGAACTCCTTCCAAAGAGGATTCAGCATTGCTTCTGTGACTTTTAGGTGAAAGACACTGCTCAAGGTTGACACTCTTTTCCCAAAAGAATGTCAATAATTACTCAGAATTCAGGGTTGTGCTTGAACTATGGCTCCTGCGATGTCCTCTCAGAGAATCCCAAACATACCCCTGTTACATACTTTCATGGGTACACCCACTCATGGGTACACACACACACACACACACATTTTGCTCACTTTCTAGCCCCTCTAGCTCCTCAACATAATATCTGGTCCATCATAATAACTGCCAAGACTTCTCATCTATCAGACCCTGTGCTAACATTTCACAAAAAGGACCCTATTCCACCCTGCCAACCACACTAGGACCAGAACTCTCTTTATCTCCATGATACAGAGGAGGAGGCTTCCATGTGTAATGCCGGTGGTCTTGATCCCGCATCTAGAAGGGTTCTGAAATCTAGAGAAGGGGCTGTGCATAAATTAAATAAGAGTCCAGAGACAAAACATAATTTTGAAAGGCATATAGGAAGTCAGAGAAGACTTAGCTAAAGGAACTAAGTTCTCCTTGTCTCAGGACCCCTTGCTTTTTATTAACACAAATTATCCTAAGGCAAGGTGGAGATATATACATCAAAGGGTAGAGTTTGTATACACAGTCTATTGTCAGATTGTCAGGTTTGGGAGAAACTGCCTTTGGCAATTCAGGTGTTTGGCCAACAGGAGGCAATAACATGTAGATTGAGATGCCCTCAACTGTCTTGCAGCAAGCAATCATCCTTTTCAGGTTTGGGGAATTGCCTTTAGCCATTCCCAACAGGCGATAACATATGTGACTCAGACCTTGTTGAGTCCCCAAGTTCCATCAACCTTTCGATGAAACTCTTGCAATTATGACATGCTGGAACTGGCTTCTGGCACATGTGTTTACCTCTTTTTTGTTTTTCTTCTGAAACGAGTGTCAACAACAAGCTGTTCTTGACCACAAATTTTAGACAAGGAAACCAAGGAACAAAGAAATTAAATCACTGCCAGCCAGGCTTTCTCTCTCCTGAGCTGCCTGCTTCCCAAAGGCAGCCTACCATAAAAAATACAAAACCATACAATTTGATGATCCAAATTACATTTCATTTTTTTAATTTACTTTAATCCTCACCCGAGGGTATGATTTCATTGATTTTTAGAGAGAAGGGAGAGAGAGAAAAAAAAAATGGTATGAGAGAAGCATCGATTGTTTGCCTACTGAATGTGCACCACCAGGGATTGAACTCGCAACCTTTTGGTATACCAGATGACGCTCCAACCAACTGAGCCACCCAGCCAGCACAAAAAGTACATTTTAAAGAAAAAAGAGGTGAAGGTACACAGAAAGCTGGGATGAATGTGTTGCGAGTACTGAGTAGTAACTCAACAGTGAGCTTCCACAGTGGCCAGAGGGACAATCAGCAGTCCTGGCCGGGCCTGTGGTGGAGCCAAGCCTGCAACTTCCCACAGGCAAACTTCCCGCGGGGGTCAGGTTCCGCTTTCAGTTACCTAAGAGGAAATTTGCAATGCCCTGTCCTGATAGACTAGGAGGGATGCATTCACTTTAAATACGTGTATCCATGCAATGCTGCCGGAACTCGCGGAATACAGGGGTGATTTACAGGAACTCCCCCATATCACAGAGGGAAACACCAGGACAAGACGGACGTTTGCTCAGCCATTCTGCCCTCTCTTCTCATCGCTCAACAGCTGGTGAAGCAGGTAGTTGAGAATGCTGAGGGCCACATAATAGCTAGAGGAATGCGATGTGAGATCTGTCACCCCCAATTCTTAAGAGTGAGAAGATGGGTGCCTTGTGCCCGTGCCACCCCTTGTTAAGTTGCGTGACCCGGGGCAAGTCACAGAAGCTCTCTTGAATCATCATCTATCATCTGGCAAGACTCACCGGGTTAGCGGGAGAATGAAAATGAAATAGGGGTAGAAAGCCTCGTTGAGAGGGATAGAATAGAGGTTGTGATAGATTTCAGCCTCACTGCTTCCTATTTATCTTTCATAGCTCAGCTCAGAGTCACTTCCTCAGGGAAGCCCTCCCTGACCTTCTCAACTAGACTGCATCCGTATCGCATACCCCCTCCTCTGTGTGCTTTACATCTGTCAGCTTATTGGGCGGTCGGGCTGCCTCTGCAGTCCGCAGCTCTATGAAGGTACAGCCTGGTCTTGGTCAGCAAGATTACAAGTCCAGGCCTTAGCACAATGTGCAGCACGTAGTAGGCACAAAAATAAATATGTGTGTGTTAAATGCATCAATGTGTTAGCATTACTAGGAAATTATACTTCGATAAAATCATAATGTATGCAATTATAATTTATAAAAGTTAACACCCCATGTATGGCCTACAAGCCGCACTTCTAGTCATCCTAACTTAGAGGTAAAAAAGAAGATGATTTCTTCTGTGTGGAAAATAACTCACAAAGTCCACACGCCTAACTCTTGAGGAAAGGCAGACCCACCCTCAAGCCATTTTTGTGGCAATCGGTGTAAAATGAGGCATGGGGTGACAGCAGCCAGGGCACCTGACAGCTGGGGAAGTGACAGCCCACGGTGGCAGAAGGAGGCAGCGTGTGAAAGTGCAGGCTAGCGCTCCACGCAGCAGGCCAGAGGCATTCCGCGTGAGGACCCACAGCCCCCACACCACCAGCTCCTCCTGCACCACCCGCCCCACAGAGTGCAAGGGCTGATGTTCAAGGAAGGGTGCAGGTCTAAATAAAAGGAAATACTGTTTGAGACACTCAGAGTCGAGGCAGAGGGATTGGGCCAGAGATCCTAGCAACATGTGTGCCTGACAGAGTGAAGACGAAACTGTTTCAGCTATAAATAAGCTTCCCTAAAGCTATGCATGTCACCCCATGACTGCTTTGCATCACTGAGGTGTTGGTGAGTACATGCTTTTCAGCAAGCACGGGTTAGGACCCATCCTTGGTGTTTACACCTCCTCCTTCAGAAGTCTTCACACTTCCTACTAAAGCCCTATAAGTAATTCCCCAAAACAAACCTCAGAGCATCACACCATTTTCTTATACAAGTGACCCAAATAAGATACAGCTCTGACCCCATCTCTCCTTGCCAGTTGGGAAAACATGGGACCTAATGCCCATTTACAAGGCAGCAGGGGTGGCGGGAGGACAGGGGGCAGAGGAGAGAGGCAAGGCGATAAGGATCATTTGCAGATTCAAATAGAGAGAGTTTTCTAATTAGTGCAGGAGCAAGAAAGTCTCAGGGCAATCCAAGGAGAAGACAAGTTGGCTGCCATGGTTGAAATTCACGTGTCCATTCATATATTCACCTTACTAGTTGTGTAACCATAGGCAACCCTATTAACTACTCTGCACTTCAGTGTCTATGCCTATAATATGGGGAAATTACAGTAACACCTCATAATTTTTTTAGGAGGATTAAACAGCTCATAGACGCAAAGAGCAGCAGCTGGCAATAGGAAGAGCTATTGTTTTTGTTAGGATCATTATTCTTGCCATTAGATACCTACTCTGTGTTGTGTGCTAAGTCATGCATGGTAGTAGAGCAGAGAAGTAGACAGATGATAAAGAAACAAAAACAATAATTATAGCTTTAGATATGGGAGAAAAGAAAAGGCTGCTGTGCTAACGGAAAATGGTGGGCTACCTGAGCTAGCATGACCAGGAAATGTCTCTCTGAGGAGTTAATATTTAAGATTCGAAGTCCATTGTTCTAAAACTAGGAGTTAACTTGTTCCAGGCATAAGAAACAGTGAGTGCAGAGACCTGAGAGCAGAAAGGATGGAATAGGACACGTTCTGGAAACTATTAGGAGGCCTAATGTGACTGGAACTGAGTGGGCCAGAGGGAGAATGAAGTCCAGGAAGGCTGGAAAAGTGGGCTAAGGAGGATGGAATGGCAGTCTGAAGCTAGAGCCTTCATCCTGACACCAATGTACTCCAATTCAGTTACATGCCCAAAGGCATATAGCTCAAAGGATGCGTGAACTTGCTCTCTCTCTCTATCTCTATCTCTATCTCTATCTCTATCTCTATCTCTATCTCTATCTCTATCTCTATCTATCTCTCAATCTCTGTCTCTGTCTCTGTTTCTCTCTCTACATTTTACATGTCTATGAATATGACAGCAAGACCCATCATAAAGGACCATATCCAGGAGTCACTATCATATTATTAACCTTCTAAGATTCTCAAATAATCACTCCTAATGGTAAATAAATCCTTTGATCATTTTGTGAATCTCATATTAAATTCTAATAAGAAAAGGGGATTAGAGAAAGTACCATCACATATCCAGATCCCTCTATACATCAAGAGCTGTTCCAGACACTTAACAGATGTTAAATTATTTCATTCTCACAGCAGCTATATGAGGGAAATATCTCTACTTTTCAGGAAAATATGTGGAGCTTGCCATCAGAGATTTTAAGTAACTTGCCCAAGGCAACCCAGCTAAGAAGACAGAACTTGAATTGGAACCTAGATCTCTCTGGCTCTCCCATTCATTCCAAAGACAGCTATTCATTCAATGTTAAGCACTTCTCATGAATCAGAATTCATTTAGTTGGTTCTTGTCCATTTCCCTTTGACATTTAAGATCTTACATTTCTTGTGACCAGGAGCATAGCATCTAAGAGCCCATCTCACAAAGGCTGATGGCAAATTTGTTTCTTGTAAATACTAAAATATGCTACAAAGAAGATCTACTTGGCACTTCTTTAAGAATAAGTGTTCTACTATGAAAAGAGAAGTTTAAGACTTTTGAGCATCTTGCAAATAGAAAACTAATTTGCCTTATCAATGTTTGTCTACTGTGCTTGGTCCGCAGGATAATTTGTGAGCCACCATATCAGCCTTACTTGAATTGTAGTCTTTTATCATATGGATGCAAGATCTATTTCTTGCTGTCAAAACTAATCAAAGCATCTAAAGAAACCAAAACAACCTTATTTACTTCCTCAAAGATCACAGCAAATGTCCTCCTTTTATATATGTAAGTTGATTTTTTTTGGCTGCACATCAAGGCACTTAAATTAAGAACAATATATCTTCATTTCAAATGTCGGTTGATATCCCATAAATGTTTGCTTTTAAAAAAAATGAACTCTCGTCTAAAGCTAGCAATCATGGCCACTGTATTATTAACCATTTAAATCAAAGTTTAATGCTTTTGACATCACAGAAACACGGATCCCACATTATAATAACCTTTGGCAAATGAATAGTAAACTAAACATAGGTTTCCCCAATAGTAATCTTAAAAGCTATGTTACAGATGAACATAGTTAAATAGAGCAATTATTGATATATGCTTTTATTCCAATACAGGGGAGGGATGGAGGTTGTTTAATTTTAATGTCCCCAGAGGTTGACTTTGCTCGTAACATTTATAAAATATTGAAAGACAAGAAGTGATACAGATGTGACTGCCGCCGTTGGTTTTTTTTCCAGTTGCCCTTGAAAGCTGCTGCCATAAATCTTGGATGAAGCCAAATAAGGCTGATGATTTTGATCTCCAATTCATTCTTCTCTATCCTTCAAAAGGTAAATGATCCTGATGGAATTAGAGCTGAGCAGAATGGCTTTCTTCTGTGATCTGCATAGGCAATGATGCGCACTGCCATCATTAGCAAAGTGGGGCCAGCTCCCTCGTGCGGCTGTGCCTGTGCACTGGGGCTGGAACGAGGGTGTTCAGAGTGAGGCACTTAAACATTCCCCCTGCCCTCCCCCTTCTGCCTACTTCCCCCTTCCGTGCAGGCTCAGCAGAAAGCCAGAGTGTGAGTGAATGTCTGAGAATCAAACACAAAGCTCTGCCACCGATTCCTGGCTTGGTATTTGGAAAAAGTCTCAGCAAAAGATGTTTTCAGCCCGACTCTGAAAAGAGTGCTATAAAAAGTTGTAGAAGCCGGATTGAAGGCAGTCCCAGGCTTCCCTTACAGAAAACATGGAAATGCTTGCCACCAAAACATGGAAATTGGATGCATCCTTTTCCGTCCCTGTGCGAAAACACAACGTCACTCTCCGAAGCCCCACGCGGGCACACAGAAGACAGCGCATCCTGTCATTAGGGATGGCAATGAATGTGTTTGCGTGGGCTGCAACTCTGCTTCAGACCACAAAGCAAACCCAGTTAAAGCAACCACAGAGAGAATCATTTATCTTCATAAATTCAGTTGCAAAGAGAAATTCATCATGTTTACTGTCTTTAAGAAGGAGCGAGTCTTGTAATAAAATGTTCTCTGGTCCAGATTCTTTGTATTTATGGGGTCCTTTTCTTTCTGCCTTTCACAGAACGGGGCACATTCTAAGCCACAGGCCGTACCTTCCTTAACATAACATAATAAATAAGTTATGTGTCTTGAAATGCAGAACGTGCTTGGAGAGGGTGAGAAAGGGTGTCCCTTCCCTAGGAAGTTACATCCTTGAAAAACTTCATGTATAAGGAATTGCAGATCTGAGCATTTCGAGCCAAAATACAAATCAGACAATGGGCCTTTGTGAAGAAACAGCATCCTTTCCTCCTTCCTCACTAAAATTGCAGTGAACTGTCCTGAGAATGCGTTCATTCGCTCAACAAACAATTAAGGAGCACTCCTGTGTGCCAAACATCGCAAAAATAAGGATATAAAACTAATGAAATGGGTCAGGAACAATTGGATTTCTTCCCTTTGAAACGTTCTGCGGTTGCACACATGCACTCACATATGCTCACAATATGAAACTGATCACTTTCCTAGGAGAAATGTCCCAGAATGGGCTTTTAGGCTCATTGTGGTCTTTTTCTCTCTCCCTCCCTGGGCCACAGAAAAGGGGTAGCAAACGTTGCCCGTCAATCTAGGAGCAAGAGATGTTCAAGGGCTGGAAAAATGTCTCTGAACCATAGTGGTCTTTGAGCACTTTTATGGCCCATTTGTCAGAAGCTTTGCAGGGTGTCCCTCAGCTTTGTCCTTTAAATTGTGTAATTCCATCAATTCCTGCTAGTGCCCTAGAAAATTTATATTACTTTCACTTTATTGCCTAGCTTTAAATGATTTTCTAGGAGGAGAGTATTTTTTGAACTCCGCTTCTTTCATTTCTATTTCGGTGTGCGTGCGTGTGTGTGTGTGTGTGTGTGTGTGTGTGTGTGTGTGTGTCACAGATTTCAAATGGGGAAAAGACTAAATTCGGGAAATTAGCGAGACAGAACCAAGACTCTGGAGTCCAATTGCCTGGGTTTGAATTCTGCCTCTACCTTTTATGAGCTCTGAGACCTTGGGAAAGTTACTTAACCTGTGCTAGCTCACTTTCTTTACCTGTAAATTGCAATGCCAATCCCTGCCTCAGAGTTATGATGAGGATTAAATGAGATAAAACTCATAAAACACTTGGGCATAGCAAGTATACAATAAACAAAAACTATAATTATAGACTGGTAAATTAAATTTAGTTCCCAATAGGAAAAGAAATAAAACTTAGATTATTTGGAAACAGTCAGAAAAACGAGTGCATACTAGGAACAATGGAAAGATTAAGAAAAAATCTGGCAAATAAACCTCATTTTATTGTATGCTAGGACTAATAAATTGGAGGGTCAGAGAGCCCCATGAAGAGCATGTTCTAGAGTTCCCCAAGGGGTTTGGTGTGGTCTCTAACAATTAGGGCAACCATAATACTCTTGCCCAAACCAGAATACTTTTGAGAGTGAAAGAATGCACTATCTAGCCCTAGCCTGTTTGGCTCAGTGGATAGAGCATCAGCCTGCGGACCGAAGGGTCCGGGGTTTGATTTCAATCAAGGGCATGTACCTCAGTTGCAGGATCCTCTCTGGCCCAGGCCCTGGTTGGAGCTCGTGCCGGAGGCAACTAATGAATGTGTTTCTCTCACATTGATGTTTCTCGGTCTTTCCCTCTCTCTTCTACTCTCCTTAAAAATCAATGGAAAAATATCCTCAGGTGAGGATTAACAAACAAACACACACAAACAAAAACAAATAAAATAAAAAAGCACTATCTAGTTAGTGTTAAACAACAGGTTTAAGCCAGAACTTAACTAGGTAAACCAGAACACTCCTGGACCAACCAGTTCAGAAGGTCATATATTTATAACACCTTTTGAATAACAAAGCAATGAGCTTGGGTGATTAAGTTAACTTGTATCTAGTTAAACAATCCTACCCAAAAGGCTATGTATGATTTGTAAAATTCCCTAGGGCTCTCTCCTCCCACCTATCTCTTTAGCATTCCTACCAAGGACTTGGAGAAAGATATAGACAGCATATTAATCAAGTTTATAGATGGCATAGACTGGGACAGAATAGCTAATATGAGAGATGTCAGCAGGCAGGTTTAAAATGATCTTTAAACTGGAACAGTAAAGCAGAGACAAATCAATAAAATTTTAAAGGAATAAATGCAAAGTCCTACTTTCAAATTAAAACCAATCAATAGCACAAATGGAATGCAAAAAAGGTTTGCAACCCCTTGTATGAAGAAAAAAGGAAAAATGCCTAGGGGTTTCGGTTGACCACAAGCTCACTATGAACATTTAAAAGGCTGTCAGGTTAGAGAGTGTATCTGCCTTGTTTTGTACCAGGGAGCTGTAATAGAACCAACAGACTTAAAAAAACCATAATGCAAGTCAAGACCACTATCAAGGTGCTGAAGGGATTCTAGCATTGAGAAAACTGGATAGATAATCTCTCTCTCTCTCTCTCTCTCTCTCTCTCTCTCTCTCTCTCTCTCTTTCTGCTTTTAATCCTGGCTGAGAAAAGAAAGAAGCCCTTTAATCCCTCACTTATCTTTTGATTAAATGTTCAGTGATGTCGGCAAACAATAAGTCATCCGTATTGTATACAGTACTAAGTTTCTAGGAATTTCCATATCTTGTCCACAGTACATCCTCACTGCCAAGCATTCAAAACATGCAGAGCTGCTAACACTGGCTGCATTTTAGGAGCTCATAAAAACCAAGGTCTAGCATCTTTTCTCCCCATTTTAAGAATGCACCTACCCTCTTTCTAGGTGGTTCTTCACTCCCTCCTCTTTGTTCCCAAGGCACGTGGTACTTGTCTCACAGGAATGGTAAATATTCATTCCCAATTTGCCTTCAACCACCAGACTCGAGCATCCTAAACTGCAGAACCTGCCTTCTGTGGGTGCTTAATTGTTTGAAGAACTAATCATTGAATTTAAAAAAAAAAAATGAATGGCCATAAATCTATATTATTCTGTCTGTCCTGAAGATATTTCTATCATCCCTGTTAGAAGAAGCGTTTTTTCAGAAAAAGAAAAAAATTGTTAGAGGGGACTTAGGCAGCCTTCCACTTAAAATGTCCCTGGAACCTGATATAATTCAATCTAAGTGTTCTTCATGGAATCAAAAGTTCAGGTCCCTCACACATTACAAACCAATGCACCGATTTCTCCTCCATATAGAGTCTCTTTTACCAAGAGAAAGAAATGCATGGCAATAGGAGAGCTAATGTTTCTGTTGTATTGCTTTATAGAATTTAAAGCAATGATGACCAAACACACACTTCCCTTGGAATATCAGGAAAGGGTCCCACAAACACTTCCCCAGTGAGTTAGTTATTGCAGTTGTATAAACCAAACCCTCTGCCGCCTCCAGTAACACTGATTTAAGGCCTAATTCTCTGAGCACACAAAATAAATCCTTCCAGCCAAATGTCCACTGATCTGGAACTCGAATCCACAAGACAATCATCTTCAAAGAATCTTATAGTGCAACTAATGTAATGCAATAAATTTAAAAGACCAGCTTGCTTTTCCCATCTTCTGCCACAGTGGAAAACAACCACTGCAGAAGAACATGAATCAAGAAAATTGCAGAACAAAGCTGGATCACTAATGTATGTGTCTTTTAAATTCCACTAATTTGAACATCTGAATTTCATTTTTTTCTTCCTCAGTTGGTTTTTGAGAGTGTTATATAATTTCACAAGTTGCTAATACACCCATACTTATGGTCTTATGATGTACAGAACAATGTTGATATCTAATAATATCAGCTGTTTATCAGAACACAGTTTCTCGGGTTTGGTTATCATTAAACATCCGTTAAACTTTTTATATGCTTCACTGACACATGATTGATTTTATTCCAGTTGCTTAATTTTAACTGAGCATTAGTGTGATTCTTTTACTCCCTAATTTTTCTCTTCCTTCCTCCCTTCCTCCCTCCCTCCCTTCCTCCCTTCCTTCCTTCCTTCTTTCCTTCCTTCCTTCCTTCCTCCCTTCCTCCCTCCCTCCCTCCCTCCCTCCCTTCCTTCCTCCTTTCCTTCCTTCCTTCCTTCCTTCCTTCCTTCCTTCCTTCCTTCCTCCCTTCCTTCCTTTTTTCCTTTCGTCCTTCCTTCTTTTCTTCTTTCCTTCTTTCCTTCCTCCCTCCTTTCTCTCTCTCTCTCTCTCTCTCCCTCTCTCTCTCTCTCTCTCTCTCTCTCTTTCTCTCTCTCTCTCTCTCTTCTTTTAATTCTGGCTAAGAAGAAAGGGAAGTACTTTAATCCTTCACTTATCTTTAGATAAAATGTTCAGTGATGTCAGGCAAACAGTAAGTCATAAAGTAGACATAAGGATTCAGGCAGTAATCTGTGGGCACATAGATCATTTTGTAATGATACATTAATCATTACACTTAAAGACAGGGTGAGAGGGATGAATTTTTCCAATTCTGTCTCTTGCAACCCAGAGATATTCATGAATTTTTAATCTAGACCGTTTCTGCAAACAAAAATGACTGTATTTTAATCTAAAAACATTTTCCAACCACACCCTATGTGTGATAAGAGTAGCACTGGAAAAGTGGAACTATTCCTACATACATAAAACATTTTTTAAAATAGTTAAGAAGCCAATAGGAATCATGTTCCTTTCTGAAAATGTTCAATACTAAAAATAAAAAAGCTGCAAGATAAAACCCAAGGTCGGCCATCTGCAAACAAGATGGCCTTGACTAGGCTACTTGCCTCTCCAGTCCTCAATCTACTTATCTGTTAAATATGAATAACTGGGTCACCCCATAGCATGCTAGTAAACTGGTTACATACGGAAAGTCTCTAGCAATGTGCATGACCTATATTATGCACTCAAAAAATAGTCCCGATTATTGAAAATTCAAAAGCTTTTAGCTTAGCCCTGGCTGGTTTGGCTTAATGGATAGAGCATAGGTCTGCAGCTGAAGGGTCCTAGGTTCCGTTCCAGTCGAGGGCACATGCCCGGGTTTGTGGGCTCGATCCCCAGTGGTGGGGCGTGCAAAAGGTAGCCAATCAATGATTTTCTCTCATCATTGATGTTTCTATCTCCCTCTCCCTTCCTCTTTGAATTCAATATATATATTTTAAGTTTTTATCATAGATGTCTTGTGCTTTTGATGTGTTTACAAAAGTCTCTGATTCCGTGATGGACACTGTACACAAGGACAGCAGTAAAACACCCGAGGTTCCTTCATAACTGGACTAGGTAACAGCCCTTACTTCCCCTCCTCACTGAAGCACCCTTGTCCTCTTCACAGTGGAATCATAAACGGAATGCCAGCACTAGTACCGTCTCCAATCTGAACAGCAGTTGTAAGGCTTTTAGTAAACAAAAAGTAACTTCAGCCCACAGAAAGTTTCTGAACCCCTAATTCACTCTATGCCAAACATGTTATTTGTTGCAAACATCAAGATGTTGGGAATCTTATAGGGCTAGCATATCAAGAGATTATATCCTATAATTGTGTAGACACAGCCTATTGTAAACATTCTATTGAAGATATTGCGAGTCCTTTAAATAGTCCTTTTCATATTGCCAAATTCTTAGTCATTGCTCTCTAATGTTACCTTAGATTCTAATGTTATATTCTTAAAAGTTAATAAATTCATAAACTACAGGGGTTCACCACCATTCTGGTTAGAATCCCTTCTTTGGGGTCAATCCCTAACTCTTTGGTGGAATCAGACTTGTGTATCTTTTAATATATCCCTAAGTCTGACCTAGAACAAGTTTGAGTCATCCAAGACTAAAAACTGGCCGGTCATTGACTTGCTGAAGCACAAGCCATGTCATTATTTTTAGTTTCAAAGCATAGAAGGGGTGGAAAGCACAGCCATAACCAGGCTGTGGAGGATTATAGGGCCATTATAGGGCCACACACAGTGACTGAGCAAGAGAAAGCCCTGAAGATACTGAGAATAACCGCCATTGGGAGAAGTGAGAACTGCTGGGTAGGGCTAAAGAGAATAAATGTTTATTGCAGCATTGGAACAAAAATATGGGCAATTCTAGAAAGAAGATTCTATCATGAAGTTAAATGAAACAAGATAATGTATGCAGCATGGTTAGCACAATGCTTGACACAGAGTATGTACTCAATAAACAACAGTGGTGATGATGATGGTGATGGTGATGATACAATGCCCAATACTATGAGGGTCCTTGAAAGTATAAATGCTGTATTTTACTTACTTCCTTGTCCCAAGTATCTAACTCAGGGGCTGGGAGGTAGAAGATATTCACATTTTATTTGTTGAGCTGAACTGACTAGACCTGAACAGAGAATTGCCTCTGATAAGGAATTAAGAAAAGGAAAAGGAAAGAAGAAGAAAAATCAAAGAGCTCCTGGTGAAAATCAAGGTGTACTAGTATAAAGAGAAAGTGGAAGAGCTCAGCATCAGGCCACCACTGAGGAATGTTTTCGATAAACACTGCCCATCAAGTGACTAAGCATTCCCTCCTTTGACTTCCACAGTCCACAATCACCTCAAATGAACATGAAATAAATCGCTGTAGAAATAAAAATGGACCTCTCTGCTTTTCAAAGTTTGAAACTAAACTTTCTCAAGCAGGGTAAGTCTAAGTAACTAAGGAGAAGTTTTAAAAAGGAGGGGCTAGGCATACAGGAGTGTCTCCCAGAGTCTGTTTCTCTGAAGATGGCAATGATACCTGATGAGCAGGGGAAGACAGGGTGCCTGCCTTCATTCAGAATAGCAGTCTCGCCCAGCTGGTGTGCTTCAGTGGTTGAATGTCGACCTATGAACCAGGAAGTCATGGTTCGATTCCCAGTCAGGGCACATGCCTGGGTTGCAGGCTCGATCCCCAACAGGGGGCATGCAGGAGGCAGCCGATCAATGATTCTCTCTCATCATTGATGTTTCTATTTCTCTCTTCCTCTCTGAAATCAATAAAAATATGTTAAAAAAAAGAAAGAAAGAAAGAAAGAAAGAAAGAAAGAAAGGAAGGAAGGAAGGAAGGAAGGAAGGAAGGAAGGAAGGAAGGAAGGAAGGAAGGAAGAAAGGAAGAAAGAAAGAAAGAAAAAAAGAAAGGAAGAAAGAAAGAAAAGGAAGAAAGAAAAGGAAGAAAGAAAGAAAAGAATAGCAGTCCTCATTATTAACAAGGACAACCACTAATATTTTTTTAGGGCTGATTGTGTACCAAACTGTGCACATATCTCAGCAACTCACTGAGGTAGATGTTATTACCCTCTTTTTTAATGAGGAAACTGGAGCTTAGTTAAGTTAAATAATCTCTCACACAGCCAGGAAGTAGAAGAGTCCTGTTTAGACTCAACTCTGCCTAACTCCAGGGACTGAATTTTAGTTGTTACCAGAAACCAACAGTATCTTATTCTGTAACATCATGTGCTCATAGATCCTACTACATGCTTTAACTTCTCCACTGTTTTATACACATTGCCTGTGACCATAGGTTTTAAATCTGGGTCCATCGACTCCATAGAGCAATTGCTTTAGGGTGTCTGTGAATTCCCTAAAATGAAAAGAAAGATGGCATGAGTATAATGTTATGAACATTTTTCTGGAGAGAGGAAGGTTTATTGTGACAGAAATTCTTAAAGGGGGTCTGTGCCCCCCAAACAGGTTAAGAACCACTGCATTACACTATGCATTCAAGAACAAAGGATGCCAATTCTCTATCATTGTTATGGTAATGTCTCTCTGGAAATAAGTAAAGTTAGATAAACAATATGTAGCTATACATTGTGTATCTGAATACATTTAAGTCCACTACCACTGTCTTTGTATCTCTAAATTTAAAAATACAGGTGAGGGTAAGCAGAGAAGGAGAGAAAGGAAAGAAAAAGGTAAAAAAATATTTGTTAAAGAAAAATAGAGCTATTCAAGGAAAGCCAACTTTGTTAGCTATTCTTAAATGATTGTGAATATTCTGAGAAAGAGAATAAAACAGTTTCTTTCACTTGTTCATTTCAATGCACATTCCCATTTATGCAAAGAACTGTTTTACCACCAGGCAAAATAAAAATGGGGAGTTCTCTGGTCCTGCACCGAGAGCTTGAATCTGCCCTCTCAGCACAGACCCAAAAAAGACCTGGCTCCCAGTAGCTGGTAGACAGAGCTTCAGACCCCATCACAGAGACCTGCGCAGGATTTCTACTAATGGCGTAGATTGTGGGCTGTGGCCAATGATAAAAATGATCCTCTTTAACACCTACTCTCTTTCCAATGGGCTTCAACTATTTCAACTGCCTAACTCATTCTCCCCAGAGGTTACCAGGTACCAGGTATATGTTATTGTAGACAATTTTCTTTCTCCCTAGACTTTTTGTTAGGTAGATGTAATACTTTCCACATATGTCTTGCAGGTCCTCTTTAACATTCAGTTTCCCTTGGGTGAAAAGCATTTCTGTACACACACACACACACACAAGCAGTCACACACAGACATACACACCCACACATGAGTGCACTCACAGCATAACTGGATACTATGTTTGTTTTGTTACTAGGGAGGTGGTTCATCTGTGGCTTAAACTGCTTGTCCAATCAGCATCCCAATGGTACCCTGACTCTAATTTGTTTTAAAACAGTTGCCTCTGTAGAAAAATTATTTTCCTTCGAGGGAATCATGAGTTTTCTCTGGAGACCTATAGTCCATTGTGTTCTTTTTTAAGGTTAAAAAAAGGAAAGCTAGGTATAAGCATTTTAGTTTTTATTTGGGACAAAGAGGGGTTTTTTTCCCCATTGAAAAAAATAAGATAAAGTGACTTGGCCTTTCCAACCTTAAACCAACCCTGAGGTCTTGAGTTCAACCTTTCTCCAAAAAGAAAAATGTCAGGACTGAAATGCACCCAATTTCACCTAATTTTCTGTGCCTCACTCTTCAAGAAGATGGATTGAGATGACTCCCCTCACAAAATGGGCACAACTTACTTGAGAAAACAAGAAATGCAAGCCGGTTGTGTAAGTCACCGCACCCTTCTGGGGCAGGTTTGAGGCCCTCTGTGCAATTCTCATCTCATAGCTTTCCAGGGCCAATTGTGTGATTATACAGAGCACTCTTTCCATTGGCAAGATCCATTGATCCTTAAGTGTACATTTTCTGGCATCCAATAAACTAGAACGATGAGCGAGCAGTGTTTTCTGCTCCCTGAACAGCGAAGGGCTAATTAGTTGCATTTGCAGATTAATGACTTTCAACTAGAAAGGGCAAATGCAAAGGGATAAGCTACGGCCACAGTGACAGAATGCAAATAAAAGTATTTATAAGGGCAGGAAGAGGGGGGGGAGGCCAGGAAGGGCCATTGATTGATTTTACCTTCTGCACTGTGACACATTCCAATGAGGGAGGGCACTCTGCCAGCAGGACAGCCTTCAACAAAGCTACCACATAAACAGAATCTGTTGATAGATACAAAAAAGGCCGGGAGGAGAGACAGAGAAAGAAATTCTCTATAGAAAGAGCAACAGGGATCAAGAAACCTCTCCCTCTTCTCACCCCAGCTAGCCTTTGCCTTCTCTTTATCAGAGCAGCTTTCAATTTCAACTCCCTCTCCTTCTGCCCTGACTCTCACCCTCATCCATATAAAGGTTGACTTGATAGCTTGCTAAGAAACTTCTTAGCAAGGACACAAAAATAACATATTCAAATTCTCTGTTTATTCCTGTTTCCTGAAATAACATTAAGCTTCTGAGTTTGTCTCATTATTTTTAATCCTATATCCCACACACGTACTAAGGTGCATACCATCTTATTCCTGTGATTTATTGGGTTAGTCAAAGCAAAGGTCTTTTCTCTACTCATGAAATAAAAAGAAAGTGCAAGGCCACGGTTGCAGCGAGATATAGATCATTGGTTCCCAGACTTTGGGACTTCACTACCTAAAAATATGTTAAATAAAATTGGGTAAATGATGTAGGATTTGAAATTTTCTATAGTCCCCAGTAATTCACTGAAAAAATATTTACTGTATTTACCATAACAATAAAAGGGGTGTTTTAAAACTGTAAATAAGGAAAGACAATCTCAGGATATAAGACAGACCTTTATTTTTAATATAGTTAGCTTGATTAAAAAAAAAACATGTAACCATTTCATTATATTTCTCATTTCTCCATATATTGCTAGGACAAGCTTTCAGGCCACAGTGTGGAACCCACTGATGTTGAAACCCTAGTTAATTAATACAGGAGCCAGAATACTGGTCAGGGAATAGAAATGTCACTTCTGTGGGCCAGGCTTCCTGATCCAAACCTCACCTCCCAGCAAGGTTAAGATCCTCTTATAAATTTTCATTGCAATCTGTATTTTTCTTGCATTTGCACTTACCAAAATTATCATAAACAGCACCCTCTATTCATAGCAGCATTATTTACAATAGCTAAGATCTGGAAAGAGCCCAAGTGCCCATCAGTAGATGAGTGGATAAAAAAGATGTAATACATTTACAAAATGGAACATTATGTGGCTGTAAAAAAAAAAGAAGAAGAAGAAGAAG
This sequence comes from Plecotus auritus, assembly GCF_963455305.1. NCBI lineage: Eukaryota > Metazoa > Chordata > Mammalia > Chiroptera > Vespertilionidae > Plecotus > Plecotus auritus. The sequence goes on along the minus strand of NC_137776.1, from coordinate 116,679,490 downwards.
AAGGATCTATTACCCTTTGAGACAGCATGGAGGGACTTGGAAATGATTATGCTAAGTGAAATAAAGCAATCAAGAGAAAGACAAGTATCACATGATCTTACTCACATGTGGAATCTAATGAACACAATAAACTGATGAACAAAATAGAACCAGAGGCTTGGAAACATGGAACAGACTAACAAATCTAGAGGGAATCGGGGTAGGGTGGCAGAAAGAGATTAACCAAAGAATTTATATGCATACTAGAGGCCCGGTGCACGAAATTTGTGCACAGGGGTGTGTGTCCCTCAGCCCAGCCTGCACCCTCTCCAGCCTGGTCACCCCTAACTGCCCTCCCCTGCCAGCCTGGTCACCCCTAACTGCCCTCCCCTGCAGGCCTGGTCACCCCTAACTGTTCTCCCCTGCAGGCCTGGTCCCTCCCAACTGCCCTCCCCTGCTGGCCTGATCGCCCACAACTGCCATCCCTTTAAGGCCTGGTCCCTCCTAACTGCCCTCCCTTGCTGGCCATCGTGTGGTGGCCATCTTGTGTCCACATGGGGGCAGGATCTTTGACCACATGGGGGCAGCCATCTTGTGTGTTGGAGTGATGGTCAATCTGCATACTACTCTTTTATTAGATAAGATAGAGGCCTGGTGCACAGGTGGGGGCCAGCTGGTTTGCCCTGAAGGGTGTCCCGGATCAGGGTGGGGGTTCCCTTAGGGCGTGGGGCGGTCTGGGCGAGGGGCCTGTGGTGGTTTGCAGGCCAGCCACACCCCCCGGCGACCCAAGCAGAGGCCCTGGTATTTGGGGTTTATTTATCTTCTACAATTGAAACTTTGTAGCCTGGAGCGGAGCCAAGCCTTCTGCTTGCTCCGTGGTGGCAGCCATTTTTTGGGGGATTTATGTATCTTCTATCATTGAAACTTTGTAGCCTTGAGTGGAGGCCTAGGCCGGCAAGGGCAGGCAGAAAGCTTGGCTTCCTCCATTGCCGGGGAAACCCAAGCCTCCCTCCTGTTCTCTGTGGCCGTAGCCATCTTGGTTGGGTTTATTTGCATATTCGCTCTGATTGGCTGGTGGGCGTGGCTGGTGGGCGTGGCTTGTGGGTGTAGCGGGGTGATGGTTAATTTGCATATTACTCTTTTATTAGATAGGATATGCATTGCCCATGAACACAATCACAAAGGCCTGGGGCAAGGTGAGAACCGGTGGTGGAGGATAAAGGGGAAAAGATTGGGGAGACATCTGTAATACTCTTGACAATAAAGATAAGTTTTAAAAAATGGTCATAAACATATTTGTTTGCTATTTGTTCCACTCTTTGTCCACACTCTGTCTCTAAGATCTGCTACAGTGGGGTTCCCTATCATAGATACAGTAGATTTTTAAAAACTTGATGAGCTAAAAATATCATTCTAGTTTCTGCTCTGCCATTTAGCAGCCAGGTGACCTTTGGAAAATCATTTAATCAAGCTATTTCTTGCCCCGTCAAGCTTGTTTGGAGTATCTAATCAGATGATGCACGTGAAAAAGCCATTATCAACTGTAAAACTCCATGAGGCTGCAATTGACCAAAAAGGATGAGCAAGGGTCTTCTCTTTCTTCAAGTTATATTTCTCCACCTAAACAATTCTGTTAGTTGGCCTTTGTATAAGTCTTTTCAGTTAAAGTTCTCCTTACAATTAAAATATAACACCAGAATAGACCTCAAATTTCTAGGAGAGAGTAAAAAGAACTTAAGACTGGACATAATGCAGCCTGGTTTCCAATTTCTGCTCCTTCACCAAAAAGCCATCCTGTTTGGTTCTCAGTTCCTTCATCAGTAAAATGGAGAACATGGGTCAGCTCTAAAATTCTAGTTCCATTGGCATGGTTTCATCAGGGTGATTATAAGGGAAATAAGCACAAAAGAAAAGACTTTACTCTTTGACACTTAAACATTCCTGAGCATCTGCAACTTGCTAAGCACATCTGTATAATGTAGTTCAGTTTAAATTATTCCAGATAAGATAATTTAGCTATATAAATTTTTATTAAAAGAGTATTAGCCCATTCTTCAAATTGTTTGGTTGTCTTTCTGGTATGGATACCTTCAGCCATCTATCAAATCACTTTGCTTTGTTTTGTAACATATCCTCCAACATTAATATTTTTCATAAAGACTATTATTTTTTCTAAATGGATGCCATCCATGAGAATAAAACTTTCAAATTCTTCAAATTCAACAGATGTTGACTGTATGTGGTTCAAGAAAAATTGCACTGGACCAATTAAATGGGCAAGGAAGATTTTATTCAAAACTTGCATTAGAGAGCTTGAACTCACCTCCTCTGAAAAGGTGGGAGGATTTTTAAAGCTGGGGTGAGTTCATGGAAAAGCTCTAGAGGACTTTACTATGGATGGATGGTCAGTATGAGGAGGCCATCTATGTTTGCTGTCAATTATCAATGTTAGGCTCCTACCCTCCCACAGAGACTGGGAGATATGAGCTCTTTTTTTTTTTTTTACTTTTTAATTACAGTTTATATTCAATATTATTCTGCATCAGTTTCAGATGTACAGCATACAGAGTAGAAAATCATGTACTTTCAGAGTGGTCCCCCGATGTTTCAAGTACCCATCTGGCCCCATACATAGTTATCACAATATTATTGACTATATTCCCTATGCTGTAACCTACATCTCTATGTCTATTCTATAATTACCAATTTGTGCTACTTAATCCCTTGCCTTTCCACCCATCGCACACCCCATGCCCTCCCCTTGACAGCTGTCAGTCTGTTCTCTGTATCTATGAGTTTGTCTCTATTGTGTTTGTTTATTTTGTTCCTTAGATTCCATCTATAAGTGAAATTATATGGTATTTGTCTTTCTCTGTCTGATTTTATTTCACTTAGCATACTACCTCTAGATCCATCCATGCTATTGTAAAATGTAAGATTTCATTCTTTTTTATGACCAAGAGGAATTCTATGGTGTAAATGTTCCACAGCTTTTCTATCCACTCATCTATTGATGGGACTAGGGCTGCTTCCATATCTCAGCTATTGTAAATTGTGCTGCTATGAACGTAGGGGTGCATCTGTTCTTTGGATTAATGTTTTGGGTTTATTCAGATATATCCCCAGAAGTAGAATCACTGGGTCAAATGGCAGTTTCATATTTAATTTTTTGAGGAACCTCCACACCGTTTTCCATAGTGGCTGCACCAGTTTGCATTCCCACCAGCAGTGCACGAGGGTTCCCTTTGCTCCACATCCTCACCAACACTTGTTTGTTGATTTATTGATGACAGCCTTTTTGGCAGGTGTGAGGTGATAGCTCAGTGTGATTTTAATTTGCATCTCTCTGATGATTAGTGCAGTTGCCCAACTTTTCATATGTCTATTGGCCATCTGTATGTCTTCCTTACTGAAGTGTCTGTTCACGTCTGCTCACTTTTTAATCGGGTTGTTTGTTTTACTAGTGTTAAATTGTCTGAGTTCTTTATAAATTTTAGGTATTAACCCTTTATCAAATGTATCACTGGCAAATAACTTCTCCCATTTCGTAAGTTACCTTTTTTGTTTTGTTGATGGTTTCCATTGCTGTGCATAAACTTTTTAGTTTGAGGTAGTCCCATTTATTTTTTTCTTTTGTTTCCCTTGCCCGAGAAGATATACAGGAAAAGATATTTCTAAGATAAATGTCAGAGATTTTACTGCCTATGTTTTCCTCTAGGAGTTTTATGGTTTCAAGTATAATTTAATGATAAGACTGGAGACAAGATCTTATGCTCTGGATTTACCAAATTTTTAGTCAATAATGATATTTTCTTTTCTTCCCACAAATACAGTTATACACCTTGTAACGGTTTTGCAGTGATATATTCTAACTTGAGGGTCTTTTCCATTCTACTCAAATGCCTCTGCACCTATTCCTGATCTTCATCTTTTAAAATGTTTACCCACCAATATTCCATCAAATTTATGAGTAGCATACTGTTTTAAGTGTCAGCTTCCTTCAGTGTTTTTATTTCTGTCACTTGCAAATACAGTTCTCCCAAGTCTCAGAATTCTTTGAGCCCTCATCTCTTCCCAGAGCACTCTCAGTGGCACTTTAAATGCTCCCATCTCCCTTTCATTACACTTAATCACATGGCAAATTTAAAAGATGAGCCCCGATAAAGAAGGCTCGTTAACTTTAATGGGTCACTTTTTATATTTGGGTGAAAGGCCTTAAACCCTTGTAAATTAGGCTAGAATTTATAAACCATAAAAAAAAAAAAAAAAAAACGTGATGACAAATACTGATTTCCTAGTAAATTCCTTCAACACACTATTTCCTCATGCATGATAAATTGGTAGTCATCTTTTCTGTTATTATTTACACAAATGACTTTGACATTGTCTTTATACATGGACAATAGACTTAAACCGATGACAGATATCACAGATTAGGGTACAGCCATATATTTCCCTTTGTTGACTTTTACTGGAGAGAAAAATCTGAACATAATACGTATATTCATGCTTGCACACAGAATTAAAAACATACTTTATACCCTGTTTAAAAAAATAAAAGCAGGCCAATTTGAGATGGATAAAACCATACTTTATACCCTGTTTAAAAAAATAAAAGCAGGCCAATTTGAGATGGATTCAGAGTTCCCCATATAAATGCTCAAATGACTGAGATTATGTGGTTCTGTTTCACAAATTATACCTCTGTGGTAAGACTCCTCTTCAAGGAGGCTCTACAGATCAATCAGTTCCGGCAGCAACACCCTTAATCCTGCTGGGAGACTTTGATCATTTTCTGCTACCAGTGAGTTATTGCTTGACAAGTGTTTAAATATGATACGTTGTGAAGTTTAAAAAAAAGAATTTATTTACACAGGAAGAGAAAAAAGTATATTATCAATTACATAGTTCCCTGAACACGTAATCACGCATGTGGGTAGAAAACCCTTCAGGAAGTCTGTCCTCTACCATTTCCCACAATGAAGGTCGCCTCCAGAAACACTCATTTAGTCTCTGTGGCCACATTTCAAGCACCTAATCTCACTTCGAGGTGCCCTCTGCCACTTCGTGTCATCCAAACAAATTGCAGGTAAGTGATGGAGAAGCTTCGCTTATACCCTCTCAATATTTACTGGCTGGTCTACTCTTTGTAATACATGCTGTGGCGTTAGACTCAATTTCATCCTCCAGTGGCTGGCAGACAATTCGGACAGCCTCACTGAGAAGTGGAGGATCTTGCCTTGCGTTGCCTTTCGGGAGAAGCCATTCCCTTATCTTAAATGAATTAGTTGGAGAACTTTCCCCGCTAGCCCAGCGTCTCAACAAATCTGTCAGGCCTGCTGCAGGGATGGCTCACTTAACACAGCCCCCTGAGCTACTGGGAGGACAGTCCCAGGAGGCTGCCTCTGTGAACAAGGGTCCCCAGCGCCACACCAGGCCCTAAGGGATGCGAATCCCAGTCACACGGGTTCCCTCGTTTCCCAAAGTGAAGTTGGTTCAGTGTGCCAGACAGAAAACCAACTTGATTAGATTGTCATCTTCTTCCACAACGGGGTCTGTCTGCGTGAAAAGATGTGGTCCTTCGCCGTGCCTTCAGGCTGCCTTTAAAAACAGAGCCATTTCCAAGATCAGGGGGTCAGAGGCACAGGGCTCTGCCTACAGGTGCTGGCGGACCTCTCCCACTGCTAGTTGCCTGGGTTTCAATTGAAAGTCAGTTCAAAAGTCGCCTTGAAATGTAATTCCCATTCTTTTTTTTTTAATATATTTTTATTGATTTCAGAGAGGAAGGGAGAGGGAGAGAGAGATGGAAACATCAATGATGAGAGAAAATCATTGATTGGCTGCCTCCTGCATGCCCCCTACTGGGGAATGAGCCTACAACCTGGGCATGTGCCCTTGACAGGAATCAAACCCAGGACCCTTCAGTCCACAGGCCTACACTCTATCCACTGAGCCAACCAGCTAGGGTGTATTTCCCACTTTTTTTAAAAAAAACAAACAAGTAAATCTATCTATCCAGGAAAAGATATCAAAAATATAAAAGTAAGTAAAAACAATCCCGTTTATATTTTTTAAAAATATATGTGTATACATATATTTTTATATATTTATATGTACATATGAGGGTGTGTTTGGGTATTTGTCTATACAAAGAAAAACTCTGAATGGACCCACTGCTAACTCTTATCAGTGGTTCCCTTGAGGAATGGGACTCAGGGAATGGGAAAGAGGAATTTTGCTAGAAATTTTTGCTCTGTTAGAATTTTTACAACAAGCATATATTGCCATTATCATTTTTAAGTGTTGAAAAAGCAGTAATTTCTCCTGTTTATTTAATTTGTTACCCCACTGGCCAACTCGAGCATGAGGGTTCACTGTTAGACTGAAAGTGGGAAAGACAGAGCCCAAACTCCTTCCCTGCTTGCAGAGGGCAGCTCATCGGACAGAGGCCACAGAACAGGTTGGAGACATGAGCAGGAGTCTCCACATGGGCCTTTTGAAATCTCATTCTCAATCTTTTCCTCATGTTCTGATCTCATTACCATCCCAGCTCTGCACACTTTATGGCTAATGAATCAAACACATTTAGAGCTTGATCTGATCCCTCTTTTTTCAAAGCATCCTTTCTGAACACAGCCTGTGCTTTACTTGGTATTAGCTTATTTGTGGCTTTGTGAAAATTGTAAATAGTGTTTTGCTGGGCTTTTGTAAAGGTATTTATGAATAAGAAAAGCAGATTAAATCCCCCAGGCCCCATTCTGCCTCCAACACACAACCCCTCTAGACATCAGAAAGATGTGCCCGTGGCTTTTCTGAAAGCAAAGGAAGGCTCGTCATTCCATAATCACTCTCTGGTGCAGATTGGCACAATATCAGAGCTAACACAACGGAGTACATAAAGGACCAGGTTATAACAGCTCTGCTGCTGTAAACTGAAATAATAAACTTTAGCAAACACAGAGGACAGCAAATTCAATTTGACAGTCCTCTCAAAGCAGACGAAGAACAACAGAGGGAAGCTGACTAAATAGAATTAGGATCTATTTTATTTGATTATTACATCACTGGGTGAAGCAACATGTAATGCAATTCCCCCCAAAATCGTTAATTCTGTGCTCACAAAATAATGGTAGAAATCAAATTACCATTATGTCCTACATTCAAAATCACTGATTTTCAAGCTGGAAGGGAAATTTTAACTTCCTTGAGCTTCACAAATTCTTTCTTTAAGCAAACAGTCAGGTGAAAGTCCAATTTGTAAAAGAGAGAGATGAAAGTTTGCTCTCTTCCACGCGAGAGGGAGGGCTCTTGTTGTGCCCACCCGAGCCACTTCCCAGTCCCTGGGGCGGAGTCTCTGGGGGATTCCTAGGCCTCTATTATGGAGCATCGTTTGGGAAATGACAGATCTAGGCCACTGCCTTCATTTAAAAGATGCAGATGTTAACTCTTAAGATTTGCAGCTAAAGATAGAATTTGGGAAGGGGGAAGAAAGAGAAACCACATCCAGATGAACACGCCTATTGGGAAATCAATAGTAAATTCATCTTTTAAGGGGATTAAGTGACAATAGTTAAATTTTATTGACCATTTGCTACATGCCAGAAATAGTGCTAAGTGCTTTATGAGCAATCATTAGCACATTAGATTTTTACAACATCCCCATGAGGTAGATGCTATTATAATTGTTATTAAACAAACAGGCTTGGGCTCAGAAAAGGTGAATGAGTGGCCCAGGGTCACACAGCTTAGATGTGGCAGAGCTCACTCAAACCCAGGCAACCTGGCGTTAGCAGCAAGGGGCCGACCATTGTGCTTTCTAACTGTTCTGCCCATCTCCCTTGCCATCGCCACTTATTTTTTGCCCCATCACTTTACCCATAAAATGGTAGGAAGATGACATTTCACTGGTTTTACCATAATCTGTGGACATAACTGTGCACGTTTCCCACTGGAATGAGTGTCCAGCTCAATACCTGTGTAGAGACTGCCAAGTTTACGCTGTCTATTCAGATCAGTCCAGCCAACAAACAGAATACTTCTGCTAACAATAAGCTCCAGCCGGTGTTGCTCAGTGGTTAAGCATCCACCCATGAACCAAGAGGTCACAGTTCGAGTCCCTAACAGGGCACATGCCCAGGTTGCAAGCTCTATCCCCAGTAGGGGGTGTGTAGGAGGTCGCCAATTGATGATTCTCTCTCATCATTGATGTTTCTATCTCTCTCTCCTTCCTCTCTGAAATCAATTAAAAAAAAAAAAAAAAAAGGAAGAAGCTCCTCAAATCCATAGAGACGGCCAAGTAAGACAGAATTGCAGACACTCTGAAAGACAAGAATCAAGTCCAGGATACGGACCTTCTAAGAGCAGAAAGAAAACAGGACAGATCAAGCTGAGGCATTTGAGGACAAACCCAGACATGGATTAATAGAGGATGGGACAACCAAGGACCAAGTCACAAATAATCCTGACAAGAGTCAGAACAGATGAATTAAGTGTGAGCCAGCAAGGAAGTACTGTCATCAAGAAAGAAGGGTAAGTGACCATGGGATGCCCTGTGCGACCTGTAAGGACTTCACAATAAACCTTCCAAGGTCCCAGTCATCGACTTAGACCTTAAATGTGCTGTGTCCAGTACTGGCTAGCACACGTATTAAATAGTGGACAGAAAATAAAGGCCGAAAAGGCACAGAGAAGTTGACTAGAAAGAGGAAGTAATCTCTGGAGAAAGATTCAAAGATGTAGGCTTATGGTATTTAACCTAAATGAGATAATACTGAAGAGAAAATAAAGGGGAGGGATATCAACTGTATAAACTATGCCTGCAAGAGGATACTGACCGCTTGCTCTCCATTTACACAAAAGAATTCATTCACTGGTTCATTGAGCAAACATTTATCAAGTACCTACTGCGTCCTGGGATACAACTGTGGAAAACACATCTAATTTATACCCTGAAAGGAATCCACAGTAATTAACATTTCAGTGTGATGGGTAGTGTGATAGATACAATAGAAGAACACAGGGACACAAAGTAAGGACTGGTAAAAACTTATTGTGGTGTGGTTGGAGGAAGGCAGAGTCTTGAAGGAAGAGTAGGAGATTTTTCAGAAAATCAAGGAAGGGGGAAACTTTCTAGGCAGAGTGAATAGTATATGCAAAGGCATGAATATGGGAAACCACTGAGCACATTCAGGGAACTGCCATTATTACACCAAAGGAGGAGGAGAAAAACAGGAGATAAGCCAGAGACACAGGCTGGGACTAGATAATGGAGATGCTCTAATGTGAGCTAATAAGCCGGGTTTAGATCTAGCTAGTTACAGAGTCTTGTTACAAAGTCAAAATACTTAATATATGCATTGGAATGGGGCCGCTCCTTGCTACCCTCCACTCCAGGCTGCTGACCCTGCACGGGACATTCAGACCTCCTTAGCAACAAGTGAGTGATGCCTCCAATCTCCTTCCCAGTTCTACACCAGTATCTTGGTTTTTTTTAATTCTCACTCGAGGATATGTTTTTATTGATTTTAGACAGAGAGCAAGGGAGAGAGAGGGGAAAAAATTGATGTAAGAGAGAAACATTGATTGTCAAAGTAACCAAAAAGGAACAAAGCTTCCCTCTAGGGCAGCCGTGAGCAAACTACGGCCTGTGGGCTGGATCCGGCCCATTCGGCTGTTCTATCCGGCCCGCGGAGCCGAAAGAGCGGAGGGTTCTCTTGCTCTCCCCTCCGCTCCCTTACTTTGAATTTATATTAGTTCACACAAACACTCCATCCATGCTTTTGTTCCGGCCCTCCGGTCCAGTTTAAGAACCCATTGTGGCCCTCGAGTCAAAAAGTTTGCCCACCCCTGCTCTAGGGGGATAGTTAAGACATACAATGCTCTCTACCTGGCAGGGGGAACACTTTCAATGCTGCTGGTCCTGTGGAGGCCTGGATGCGATTACTTCATTTCTGAGACTATTCCATTGTCCAAGTGGTGGAAACACTGCCTGGTCAAGTCTTCCTCTCACATCCCTAAGGGAAACGAGGAAAGTGGGAGAGCTGGCTGGGGACTGGCCTCTTGGAGTGACAACCTTGAGCTTATAAACTATGGAGACATAAGCATCGTTTTGTGTTGAAATTCTTCTCACGGTGATGTGGCAGGGAACCCCTGGCAGTGGCCTCTGCCCCCACATTTGCCCTCTCTTCACCAGAGACAGCTTCAGGACTGAAGCAGTTGCGACTTACCATTTCAGGAGCTGCCAAGGGGAAGGAAAGCACTCCAAGGTCATCCGGCAAAACAGGTAACTAACTGCAGTGGGATCAGCATCCACATGTTAACTCTGAATCTCGCCACTTAAGCTGTATCTTTCTAAATGCACTGCATTTCACCTAAATCCAAACATTTCCAAGTGATATTGTGAAAAGTAAAAACTCAGCTGTTTCCAGTAAAAAATAAAATTTGCATTTCTTGGTCAACTTTATGAGTCGTGAATTCTCCCTGGCTCATTTTTCCTCATCTTTCCATTACCTGCTGACCTACTACTGTGCAAGCATTTTCCTCCTCATTTACTGAAGATACGATTTTTTTATCCTGTTTTTTTTTCCCCTTCCTAATGCTCACCTAATTAACAGTCAAGCAGCTTTTTATACAAAATCTCCAAGCTTTAACATTTTCCTTCTGACTAGAAGTTTAAAGAAAGAGCTACTGAGTTTCAAAATTTCTTTTTTCCAAGAGTTTTATCTGTTCAACCATCAGACCATCCTTCCTGAAATAGGCCAGTGTGAGTGCCCGCCTCTGAAACTTCCAGAAACTGAGAGATCTGTGCTTCCTGTGATGCTCAGGAATATTTCAGGGATGGGGTCCTTCAAGGTCATGCTGTGGCCATCTGAGCTTTATCACAGGTAACACAGTGGAACCATCTTCAGCCCTATTAATTTCGTCTTCCTATTGTGCTGCCCTTAAGACAGAAAACAAGAAGCCATGTTTTCACACTTTTATTAATTCAACAGTCATTCATCGAGCACCTACCTACTAGATGCTAGGCACTGAACTAGGTGCTGGAATATTATGGTGAACAGATGTGCCCTCCACCTGAGGGAGTTCACAGTCGATAGCAACAATTCTTAACCTTGGTTACATAAATCACCCAAACAGCTTTCACAATTCCCAGAACATAGCCAACTCCAGACCAGTTAAGTCAAAATTTCCTTGGGTAAGGCCCATACATACATATTTTTAATTTATTGATTTTATTTTATTTTTTAGAGAGAGAGAAGAAGGAAGAAAGAGAGAAACAGAAGTATCAATTTGTTGTTCATTTAATTTTTCATTTATTGGTTGATTCTTATATGTGCCCTGACCAGGAATCGAACTGACAACCTTGACATATAGGGATGATGCTCTAACCAACTGAGCTACCTGGTCAGGGTTACACATACATATTTTTTAAAGGTCCCAAAGTGATTCCAAAGTGTAGCCAAGGTTGAGAACATCAATTAAATAATCATGCAAATAGATGTAAATTATAACATTAATAAAAGCAATAAAGAACTAGTCACACTTTGACAAGACTTTGATATCACTCATATATGTGCAACCAAGATTTGCCAAGCACCTGCCACTTGTCAGAAGCTACAAAGGTAACATAACTTTGGGTTGTAGAAACATGGGCCATTTGGCCATCCTTCTTGTCAGAGTTGAGCACTGAGCACTATGGGATTTCTGGTCATTCCCAGCTTTTCCAGTGAGTGAAGCCTCAGGACTCCCACCAGGCAGGCATGGTAACCACAGGGCACAGGCCAAACTGAGAGTCTGACTCCCCTACACACTGGCAGGAAAGCTGAGCAATGCCACATGGTTAAAATTCAGTGCTTAGGGGACCCACAGGAGAAAAGGGAGGTGGTATGATAATCTGGACTGACAACAGATGTTTAGGAAGAGGAAACAGGAAACCTGAACCACTAGGTCTGTTTGCAGATTTAAAAGGGAAGATAAATTCTCAAAGGCTCTAAGCAAGATTGTCTCGGATTTGCTAAGGGATATGTGTAGAATCCTTATATAATGAGCTTCTTTCAATAAACAAACAGCATTGTGGCTCTACAGAAGCGTCTTGATACTGGAGGGGTTATTAAAACTATGAGAGGTGGTGATTTAGCCCTGCATTGCTGCCCACATTTGAATGCCCTCCTGCTCCTACTTGTTTAAAGCACTGCCTCTCAAGAGGATGCGATTTTTTTTCTTGTTTTTTTTCCCTCTGATTTTTGCACTGTATCAGCTAGAATTACACCTGAGAAAACTCCTATTTGTTCGTTATAGTCTTCTCTCGATTTTTTTTAAATCTTTAGTCTATCTTTACGTTTTAAACCTGACTTCATACAGGTCTCTACAGTGATCATCTAATTGCCACAAACAGATAATGTTCAATATTAAGGATCCATGATGCATGGATCTATACATATCTTCAATGAGAAATGATTTTTAAAATCCTTCATCGCCCAATTTTTAATTACTCAATTACAATATCGTATTTGTGTGTTTTAAAAATACATACTCAAAATGCCTTGAGAAACAAATGAGCTGAGAATTCAACATGCTTTTAAGATCCCAAACGGAGAGAGTAGCTAAGACTGTATTTGATTAAAAAGGGAAAAAGAGCTTCAATTTTAATAAGTACAGAAGATTTGGATTTAATTGAAACAGAGCACAAAATCCACACTGTGAACTTAGAAGCTTTATTCTGATGCCACGTCACCTGTCTGTTTAAGTCTGATTTTCTGAGGTCTGGCTTAAAATGGAACTCAAAGCTCTGCATGATCATACTGCTGAGCAAGACTCACCACCCACACACATCCTCACCAAGTATAAAATTTAATAAATAAGATGAATCTGCAATGTTAGTGCCCAAAGCCCATGCTACAAGTTTTTATACTGAAGGTAGACTCTTTGGTGCAGTGCTTCCTAGGATTAGCCATGTCTACACAGGGACACGCGGCAGTTTCCTCAGGCCATTGAAGCCCTAGCTATTCTGCTAAAAAGCTTGAAGAACTCTCCTGTCATGTCATGAAAATGTCCTTGTTGGGATTCCAAAATGGCAGCGGCGTAAGTGGAAGCTACACTGACACTCTCCCAGAACCAAACTGGAAATACAACTAAAATACAGAAAAACCACCCAGAAAAATCAACTGAAGGCAAGCTGAAGAGAACCCTGATAACCAAAGATGAAAGTGGAGACCGCATAGAGACTGGTAGGAAGTCTGGAGGCGTGAAAGGGCTGGCCGGGCTCCCACAGGCAGCAGCTAAAGATCCAGAGAGATATCTCAGCTGTCGGGGCGGGGTGGGGGGGGGTCCCCACTGAGAACTCTGGGGTCTAAACCCCAAGGTTGGCCCCCCAGCAGAGAGCACCAGAACTGAGAAAGGAGCCCACATAACATATGGCTGTGAAAAGCAGCAGGGTTGCTGTCTGCCAGCAAGAGACAACTGGAAATTCAGGCACCTTTTTAAAGGGTCAACACACAAAAGTTTGAGTGCAGCCACTCACCTTGGGCTCCGGCAGAGGGAGGACAGAGTGGCCTGGAACTGTGTGAGCAGAAGCCAGGATTGGCAGTTCTGGAGTTGGAGCTCAGAGGGCAACCACCCCAGTTTCCTGTGCTAAGTCATTCTCTCAGGCTGCAGAGGAAATCATTCTCCTGTGGACCTTTGCTATCCAGGTGGTTTTTGCCCCCCCGGGGGGGGGGGTGAAGTAGGGGAGCAGTTGCCCCATCCCAATGGAAGACCTTTTGCCCCACCCTATGGTTGATAGCCTCAGGCTAATCAAAACTGAGTGTCAATGAGACTGCAGGCAGAGGAAGATCTCTGGAGACTTTGAGTCTTTGCCTGATCAAATCCTGGGCCCAGGGCTAGAAAAAGTAGACCCTGGTGCACATCTTGGTCCTTTCCAAAGGCACCCAGCCCCAGCAGAGGGAGCCACAAACTGTGGATTTCTAACAGTGTCAGTCACAAACAGCATCTGACATTGTCCTAAACTAGAGATTGGGACTCATAGCAGATCTACCTAATACAGAGACACAAACCAATCGAAACAGGCAGCCAAAATGGGGAAACAAAAAAGCAAGCCCCAAATGAAAGAACAAGAGAATTCTCCAGAAGAGCTAAATGAAATGGAGATAAGAAATTTATCAGACATACAGTTCAGAATAATGATGGCAAAGTTGCTCAACAGCATGTGAGAAGATATAGTAACTAAGAAGAGTGACAGCACTAATAAAGAACACAGTGGAAGGAATACACAGCACATTAGGGGAAGCTGAGGATCATATCAGTGAGTTAGAAGATAGGGTAGAAAGAATCATTCAATCAGAGAACCAAAAAGAAAAAATAATTTAAAAACCAGAATGACAGGTTAAGGGAACTGTGGGACAACATGAAACATACAATATTCCATATAGGTGAGCCAGAAGGGGGAAAAGTGAGCAAGGGATAGAGAATATGTTGGAAGAAATAATGGCATAAAACTTCCTTAACATGGTGAAGGAAAAAGTCACACAAGTTCAGAAGGCACAGAGAACCCCAGGCAAGAAAAACCCAAACAGACCCATGCCAAGACACATCATAATTAAATGCCAAAAATTAAAGACAAAGAGAGAATCTTAAAGGCAATAAGAGAAAAGTAATTTGTTATCAACAAAGGAGTTCCCATAAGGATATCAGCTGATTTCTCATCAGAAACTCTACAGACCAAAAGGGAATGGTATGAGGTATTCAAGGTAATGAAAAGCAAGAATCTGAAACCAAGATTACTATATCCAGCAAGGCTATAATTCAAAATAGATTGTGAAATAAAGAGCTTCCCCGCCCCCAAAAAAAGGGGGTGGGGGGGCTAAAGGAGTTTATCACCACCAAACCAGCCCTGTAAAAAATGCTAAATGGCCGAAACCGGTTTGGCTCAGTGGATAGAGCGTCGGCCTGCGGACTGAAGGGTCCCGGGTTTGATTCCGGTCAAGGGCATGTACCTTGGCTGCGGGCACATCCCCAGTGGGAGGTGTGCAGGAGGCAGCTGATCGATGTTTCTCTCTCATTGATGTTTCTAACTCTCTATCCCTCTCCCTTCCTCTCTGTAAAAAATCAATAAAATATATTTTTTAAAAAATACTAAATGGACTGCTGTAATAAGAAGAAATAGAGAGAGAAAAAACATCGGCATAAAGAATTAAAATGGCAATAAATAAGTACCTAGCAATAATAGCCTTAAATATAAATGGATTAAATGTTACAATAAAAAGACATAGGGTAGCTAAATGGATACAAAAACATGACCCAATTATATGGTGGATTGGTAGAATTAACATCATTAAAATGTCCATACTACCTAAAGCAATCTGCAGATTCAATACAATCCCTACTAAAATACCAATGGCATATATCACAGATCTAGAACATATACTCCAAAAATTTATGTGGAGCCAAAAAAGAACCCAAATAGCTGCAGCAATCTTGAGAAAGAAAAACAAAGTTGGATATTATAATACCAGATATCAAGTAATACTACAAAACCACTATAATCCAAAAAGCCTAGTACTGGCACAAGAATAGGCATATAGGTAGATCAATGGGACAGAACAGTGAATCTGGAAATCAACTCAGGCCACTATGCTCAATTAATATTTGACAAAGGAGGCAGGAATATACAATGGAATCAAGACAGTCTCTTCAATAAATAGTGTTGGGAAAATTGGACAAAAAACATGGAAAAAAATGAAACTAGACCACCAACTTACACCATACCCAAAAATAAACTCAAAATTTAAGTCATGAAGCCATAAAAATGCTAGAAGAAACCATAGGCAGCAAAATTTCAGATATCTCTTGTAGCAATGTTTCCAGATACATCTCCTAAGGCAGTGGTCGGCAAACTGGGGCTCACGAGCCACGGTTTGCCGCTCTGTTGACTAATGAGTTTGCCTACCACTGTCCTAAGGGAAAGGAAAATAAACAAATGGGACTACATCAAAATAAAAAGCTTCTGCACAGCAAAAGACCATCAACAAAGTGAAAAGGGAGCCCACTGTATGTGACAACATATTTAGCAATGATACTTCTGATAAAGGGTTAATATCCAAAATATATAACAAAAGGAAGATAAACAATCCAATTTAAAAATGCACGAAGAACCTAAATAGACACTTTTCCAAAGCAGACATACAGATGCCCTTTTCTGCCACCTTATAACAACCCCTCCCAGTGCTACCCATTATAATATGTATTCAGCTAGACTGGGAGCCAACTTACATTTTCCCAAATAGAATTATCACAAATACCAGCCAATTTCCTAATCCCTTACTTTATAACAGGGTCCTGTTCTAATGATTTTAGAGTTGTCATAAAAAGTATTTGCTCCTCAAGCCATCTTTTGTAAAGCAATACTTGACCAATGTATATAGAATTTTTTTAAAACCCAGGGCCAGGTTAGGATTTCACAAAGGATTGAATATTCAAAGTATAAATAAACTATATTAAAGCAAATCATTTTAATAAGACAAACTAAGGTTATTAAACTAAATACATAAACATCAAACTTGGAAAATTATTAAGCGTAAATTATTTTTCAGTCTTTCCCTCCATTTTGTTCTGAGGATATGCTTTTCTTTACTTAGTCATGTGGCAGTGTCAACTAATTAAATCTGAGTTTTCCTTCCTTTGTATCTGTCACAACTTCATCCAAAATACAAGATCAAATTTTCTAAAATCAGCCTTGGCCAGGTGGCTCAGATGGTTGCAGCATCATCCCATACACTGAAAGGTTGCAGGTTCAATTCCAAGTCAGGGCACATACCTAGCTTGAGGGTTCAATCCCAGGTCGGAACATGTACAGGAGGCAACCAATTAATGTTTCTCTCTCTTTATTTTTTTCCTTTCTCTCTTTCCTCCCCCTCCAAAAATCAATACAAACTTATCCTTGGATGAGGATTTTTTTAAAATTCTCTATTGTTTAAAGTATTACATGAGTCTCCTTTTTCCTCCATTGACCTCTCCCCCGCCACCCGCTTCTCCAAGCACAGCCCTCACCCTGGATGAGGATTTTTTTTTTAAATTTTTAAATCATTTCACCAGTCGGCCCAAGTGCCCACAACCCTTGAAAACCTAAGTAATTAAGATTATATTGGGTTAGTTCAGAATGCAGTGCCTGTGAAACAAATATGCCTTTGGCTTGGAGAAAACAAACTAGAACAAACTAGAAATTCTTAGTGTACTGAATTAAACAAACCACTATAATTCTGACTTCATGATACTTTTATAAGTTCAGCCTAAATTTAAACCCCGCCCCAAAAAATGTGCATTACTTGTGCACTTAAAATTTAAATTAAATTTTAAAATAAAAACAAACAGACAGAGTTGGACTTTTATGGAAGTTTGGAGTCAAGTGCTCCAAGCCTACTTATCTACAGATAGATGTGAAAAGTCTTGAAACAAACCAACCAAAAAATCAAAGAATTCCAGTCAGCATTTCTCAAGCAGGAGAGGTACGCATCACAGAGCGGTAACCCTCATCTCTCGGGATCACTGAGAACACTGTCTTTCTCCAAGTAAATTCCACTTTACCAAGTCTGAGGAGGGTCTTACCTGTAGCAGCAGCCTGCCCTGAAGTGATTTTTCACTGAGACAGCTACTGTAGAGAGATGCTCTCACTCTGACCCTCAGGAAGGGAGTCATCGAGTAAAGATGGGGAAGCATAAAACTTTCCTATGTAGAGTCGAGTCAAGGTGTAGATAGTAAATGTCTTCAGATAGTAGTCGGCATATATTACATACTCTGAACATTCTGCTCTTTTGAGAAATAGTAACTTTAAAAAAAAGAGAAACAATTGAGCTTAGAATTTTGCACAAGAAAGCAAGAGTGAACAAAGGGTCTGAAGAATAATAGTTTCCGCAAGCCAGGAATGTCCAATATGCTAGATATCTTGTTTGCCTCTCCAAGTTAATTGTTCGCCCTTTCTCAACCTTCTCAGTGACCTGGGAGGGTAACCCACATGGTCTGCATCAAAGGGTACCCTTGCCCTCTGGTTTCCACCTGGGTTAGGCCAATGGCAATTAAGACCAGGAGATCAGGAGCAGAAGGAGAGTGAATAGAAAGTTGGGGAGGGGGCGGAAGAGGATATGAAATAAAGAAAAAAGGAACAAATTCAGAAAGATTAAAAAAAAACTGAGAAAGGTGGGAGACATCGAATCAGAAAGAGAAACTTAAAATGCTGCTGAGATCCTAAGAGAGGCAATAATGCAAAGCGTGAGAAACCCAGGAGGTGGGCTTCGCTCTCCTGAGGAGGCAAGGTCTAGGCAGACAGAAGAACTGCTCAGAGTGTTGCACAGGGCAGAGCTCTACATGTGGACTCATGTTCCTGAATGCCAGCTGCTGGTAATAGTCTCCAAAAGATGTCATTGAGGTGTTTCCGTTTCCAATGCAAGGCTTTATCAGCCTCTGAGAGCTGCTTTAGACGTGGCCTGAGGAGCCTTGTGATAGGCCATGGTTGCAGAGAAGTGCTTCTCTTTCTCTATTTCCAGGTGCAAAGAGGGAGACAGAATAAGTGGTTCATGAATACCCTGCTGTGCTGCACTGCAAGTGTTTCATTTTCATACAATCTATTTAGAGAAGAGATGAAGGAATTGGTCGGTCATTGTGTCCAGAAATATCTAAATGTTTGAATAAGACTGGAGGTATAACTCTACTGTACTCCCTGATTTCTTCCATTCATCCAAATCCATTCTTATTATTTAAAAGCACTCACCAAATTCTACTTCATGAAGGAAAACATCTAGTGCAAAGGACTATTATGTATTCTCAACATAATACCCCAAACTTGAATGATAAGCAATTGTGTTCCCCCCAAATGTGCACATGGAGTCTAGCAAATAAGAACATAAAATTATGACAGGAAGAAAACAAACCAAAAGCTAAAATTATCAGTGGAACTGATTAGCATATGTATAAGGGATTCTGGTACAGATGTGGGAGGCTTTCTTTGGAACGTAAGTTTTCAGAGCAGTAATTCTTAATCATTTTTGGAGTTGTGACATCTTATCATGTATTTGCCTTCTATGATAATCACCAATCTCCTTCCAAAAGCATATTTTTAAATGAGAGGGAATAATTTTATTCTCAAACATTTGCTTTTATTTTTACTCTCCTTGAGAATCACCCTAGACACAGTGGTCGGCAAACTACGGCTCGCGAGCCGCGGTTTGCCGCTCTGTTGACTAATGAGTTTGCCGACCACTGACGTAGACTCTCAATTCCAATAATTACAGGCTGTTGTTGTTCCTTGTGATTAAGCCCCTACCCAGTGGTCGGCAAGCTCTTTAGTCAACAGAGCAGCAAACTGTGGCTCCTGAGCTGCATGTGGCTCGCAAGCCGCAGTTTGCCAACCGCTGCCCTAGAGGATCATACCAGTTGATGCAATTATTGGTGCTTAAGAATACAGAGGCATCTGCTTTCTGCCTCTTTTCTTTCCTGTGGTGGGTATTTAAAAATAGCCACTGACCACAGCCAAGAGTGTGGACAGAGGTAGAAAGCTGAGGTGAGAGCTGTGACTACAAGAAACCTTCAAAGTCTGGATAGGACATTTTGCAATAGACCTAGAGACGGGGTGGATATTGACATGTGTTTTCCACATACACATACACTTGGATACCATTCCATTCAGGCAAAATGTTATTAAGACAAAAATCAGTGATTCACCTCATGGCAAACGCCATTGTATTAAGCCATTTTCATAGAACTTAATTGATTATTTGCATGAATGTGAAAGGGGCGGCTATATACAAAACCTTTGGTTTTATTATTTATTTTAAGGTAACGTTCAGTTCTTCCTATAGGATTTTATTAGAAGCTCTGTATGGACAGAAATGCAAGATGATGCAGGTTAGAAGGGATGTTTCTATTGCATAGGAATAAGTCATCCATAAATGTAACTCAAGACTACATACGACACTGTATTTCTTCCAATGAATTTTAACTTCTCAGTAATCATCATGGCCCTTTGGCTAGGTGTGTAGCCACTAGCTATTGATTGCTGTTACCTACAAAAGATCAGAAAAAATAAATGTCAACCTCCAGATCATGAAAGAAACAAAACACACATTGTCCTGATGGTCTCTATCCATGCTTTCCAGTGATTCTTTTCTCTCAGTAGTAGATTGATGGTCTCCAAATGACCCCGACCTAACTTTATCAGGGAAGTGAGGTCTCAAGGGGATGGGGGTCAGTGCACAAAACTGAAGAAGCCAACTGTGAGATCTACTCAGGAGCTAGAGAAAGAATACAAAAGGCTTATTCTCACACCATCCCCACAGATTGAGAAACATCTATCTATCCATTGTCAAAACAAGGGATCTGTTTGAGTTATTTAAGGGGAAAAACTCATGGGGGAGAAAAGGCCTTTTGATTTGCTTGATTGTTTGCGCTGAATACCCAGTCTGATCCAAATCATTGACTTTTGTAATTCCCAATAGATCAAGATCAATTCCAGTTTTTATCTACAGAATTATTTAGCAACCAATACTTCTGCTTCTCTCCTAGGGGGGGGGGAAAAACAAAACAACTTAAATCCTTTAAAAATAAACTTTGAACTTTAGTCATAGCAAATACAAAAAAAAAAAACAACACAAAAAACAGACAAGGCATTATAATATCATTGCAGAGCAAATGCTTAAATTCCATTTAGAGGAAATGTCATCACAGCATAGCATATTTCCGGTCGAAGGCTACATCGGTCTAGTCAGAATGATGCCACCAAGACAAAGAGCAAGGAGAGGGGCGGGCCAAAAGAAGGAGAAGGAAGCTCAAGTCAAATATAATGAAAAAGGGGAATAACCTTACAGCTAAACAGTTTACTTTTCAAAGGCAGCACAAGGGCAAAATGCTTTGTGCAAAGAGAAAATTAGTTTCCAAAGTATATGCATTCTACAAAGAGCCAAGTTAATTATTCAAAGCAAAGGCCCATGAATTCCCACAATTTAGTCATTCTATTCTGACACTTTCAGGCCCAGCGAGCTGCTTCTTATCACTAAGACTTTGATAATTGGCTTAGACATATCAAATAAACTTTCTGGAGAATTCCATCGTAAGCAGGTATGACATCCTAATAGGGGTTTTATTAGGCCTTTCTCTGTGCAGTAATGTATTAGCAATCACTGTGACATTTTCTGCTCTGGGGGGTTTTGGCCTTGCTCATTTTTTACACTTGCTAGAAAATAAATTTATTCACGGTGGAGATCTAATCCAATACACTACTCTGTTTACCTTGGTTTATAAAGGAACAGGCCTCTCAGAATTAATGAAAAGTGACATATACATCATAGAAGAAAATGCACTGACTTCAGCCAGGCATAACCAAATAGCAAGAATCCCTTCTGATTCCACAGACTTGGGGATTCAGTCGGTACAGCTTTGGTATCCCTTTCCCTGATCGCACTTTTGCCTTCCATTCCATCTAGGCAAAAATATATACATATAAATAACAAGTGTGAATTAAATTTCTCCTTTTTTAGCAGCAATTGTATTTTTTTTTAATTTCCTGAGAAAATGTCTATTGGATAATATCTGATACACTGCCATTTGCTCCTTTGCATTTAATATTCCTGATAACCAAAAAAAAGTTGAACTCATTACTGTATATTTACATATTAAAAGTGGAGCTGTTATTTGGGTGGCATTCAGTGGAAACTAAAAATGGAGCTTACCTACCAGCAAGGGGCAAGCAGGGCAGAATGAATGACAGAATTTGGCATCTTTCATCATCCTTTCATTCTTTGCATTTGTGCAAGAACAGTACTAATGGGAAGACATATAAAGCACCATCAAAATATTACTAGTAAGGTGATAGTGAAGAACACGCTGAGATAATGTTAATGTAGGCTTTTATCATATAACAAAGGAGCATCAACAGAGGTCATCTCTGTAATTTAATGCTAGATATTTTACCAACTTCCCACTTTCCACATTAATGACGATAATGTTAATATGGAAAAATACACAGGAAATCTAATTCATTTCCACCATTGGTTTTCTTTGTCTCCCTTACCTAAATTCTTTGTGCCCTTATAATATGTTTCAATTCAGAAGCATTGGCAAGGGCTGGTATCACTTCAAAATACTTCCTCTACCTTCTGGGTGATAGCTGAAATTTCCTAGTTAAATATTTAACATGATACTTGTTTTATGTTAAAATTCAAGTATTTAGTCCTCCCCAACTCAAAATTCTGACTTAGTAGGCAAAGAGTAGGACCCAAGAAATTGCATTTTGAACTAACTTTCTAGATAATTGTGATATATAGTAAGGTTTGAAAACCACTGCCTTGATGTGAATGAGCTGTGAAGCTTTCATGAGAACAGGCATTGAGGTAAGGAAGTAAACTAAATATAACTGACGACTTGCTGTGTATCTGGAACTGTGCTAACTAATAAACACATGCTAGTTCATTTCATCTTCACCTCTCCTATCAAGAGGATTTTATTATTCCCATTTTACAGATGAGAAAACTTAAATCTCAGAAAAATTTAATAACCAGGCAATGATTACATGGCTAGGAAGTCTAGTGTTCAAACTTATACCTCTAGTAATAGAAGCAGTGGTTATACAATATTCATAGGCTTTCAGAGATAAAATGATGATGATGCCATCTTATTGAATATGTATTCTGACCTAGACACTGTGTAGGCATTTTTCATATAAGGTTTTACTAAGTTCTTACAACTACCCTTTGAGATAAATGTTAATTTCACTTTATATTGAGGAAACTATCTTAGAGAAGTTATATATCTTGTCAAAGTACACAGAGCTGTACCATAAAGTGGAGAAGATGAAATTCAAATCTAGAAGCTGTGCTCATCCCACAGACACTGCCACGAGAGTACTCAAATCTTAGAGGTGGAAATGTTACCTGCGGTAGGCAGAATAACCTTCCACTGATGTGTATGTGCCTAATTTTCAGAACCTTAGAATATGTTAGGTTTCAAGGCGAAGAAGAATTGAGGTGGAAGGTAGAATTAAGGTTGCTAATCAGATGACCTTGAGATGGGAGATTATTCTGGATCATCCGAGTGGGCCCAATGTAATCACAAGGGTCCTCAGTAGGAGAGCGAGACAGAAGAGGGAGAACCAGAGAGATGACAGCGAGAAAAGACAAGGAACCAGAAGGAAAGCATCGTGCCAATACTTTGATTCGGCAGTGAGTTCATTTCAGGTTTCTGGCTTCCAGAACTAGAAGATAATAAATTTGTGTTGTTTTTAAGCACTAAGTGTACGGTAATTTGCTGTAGCAGCAATAGGAAACCAACATAGAATCCCTCCAAGTTAGAGAGATTGGAGACTTGCTTTACAGCTGTGTTAGGATTAGCCCTGGCATATTTAAACAAGGGGCTGGTACATAGATCACGGTCATTGTTTGTGGCAGACGACTTTCGTTACTCACTGGTCAGCCATTCTTTCCCCTCTCCCTTGCTTTACAGAACCTCAACCCAGGTTAGCTCTCAGGCAGCTCGGTGCTTCTGGAGAGGTGGCCACTCCCAGGGCTCAGTGGATGTCTTGATTAATCTTAGGGAGTTGTGTCAGTTCTATTCCTCTTACCAGTGAGTGGTTTAGAAGTGGGAATGAAACAGTCCCACACATGAGATACGAGGGGAAGTCTGAAGGGGGATTCTGGAAGAGTTTTTTTTACTTTTCAAAAGATCCATGAGGAAGACTCTTTACTCTTCTGACCTTTTCATAGTGTTCTGTGCTTGAGATGCTGTAGAAATTAGGAGACAGCTTGACAACAAAAGTCAAAAAAGAAAGAGTGACAGAGTAGAACAATGGAACAAAGCTGGGTCTTTGATGATATCATTGAACCACTGAATTAGCCAACCCTGGAACTTGACTAATTCTAAAGCCTTTTGCATGAGATCATAAATGGCTTGTTGTTTAAGTCAGTTGAGTTGGGATTCTCTATTACTTACAGAAGCATCCCAAGTGATACAATGAGAAGTAAATTAGTCATCTGTTTTTGTGCAACATTTATTGTGCATGGTTTTGTCCCCTTTCCTGTCCTTGCCAACTGTGACCCTAAGCTACTCCCAGGGGACAGGAACTATCATTACAACTGACCTCCTTAAAAGAAGATGCATCAGTGTTGTTAGGACTATTTAATTCTTTAGTAAAAGCTTCCTCCCTAAGATTTCTCACCTTTATAGGTTTGAATTCATTCAATAACTGTGGAAGCAAAACTTCATTGCAGTTGATGTCTATTAGAGGCAAGAATGAGATTTGGGAGCCATTAGATCACATTTAATCAACGAACTGAGAATGTCCAACTCTTACTCATCGATCTGTTAGGTTCTGAGGTTATGTGTGCTCAAACAGAAATGGCAAAGGAATGAGAAATTATACTCCTTTATTTATTAAGCTCGGTCCCTAATTCCCAATATATAACTCCTTGATAAATTTAATAAAAATCCCTTGGCTTGGGTACAGGGGCCTAAAAGGAATCTCCAAAGTTGAATTTCACCTCCAGCTTTCCATTTGGGAAGAAAACAGCTCAGTGCTCCCAGGTACACACAGGTGGGAGAGAAGAGGTGACTATTGGGTAGTCTGGGCTCCTGCAAACAGGAGGTGGCCTAGCCATCTTGCCCTGAAGCCCTGTAGGAGATGAAAACAGAAGGGAGTCACACTTTGTGCATAGTCTTTTAATATAGAGACGCCCACTGACCTAATCAGTGTCATGAAATATGAACAATAAAATTAGCAACTCCTCTTCCAAAAGAAGAGACAAGAAAATGAAGAGTGGGAGCTGGGAGAAGTGTATAAGGCAAATTCCTTCTCAGAAGGCATCAGTATCTAGCCTTTAAAAATATAAGGCTTGCCCAACTGGTGTGGCTCAGTGGTTGAGAGCTGACCTATGAACCAGGAGGTCATGGTTTGATTCCTGGGCATGCCTGGGTTGCAGGCTTGATCCCCAGTGGGGGACATGCAGGAGACAACTGGCCAATGATTCTCTCTCATCATTGTTGTTTCTATCTCTCTCTCCCTCTCCTTCCTCTCTGAAATCAATACAAACATATTTTTTAAAAATATTTTTTAAATCCAAGGCTTTCCTTTTATAAGATGGTCAACATTGCCCTGTTCTTAGCATTTAATGTACACTTTATTCATCACTAATTTATACTTTCCCCTATGGCTTGGGTCTTACAAATTATTATATTTATATGCATTTATTTCCCATGGCTTTGCTAAAAAGTAAAAAATCATAATCAGAACCAAGTCCAGACAACATGTAGAATAATAATACAGTTTAAATCCTTACTAGAGTGCTACCTTATTATACACAGATGGTGTCTATGTGGTAGTTAACATACTCATGGGATGAAACAGCTGGTCTTACTGACTTTTAGGCAAAATTTCATTTTAGGGAATTTGGTGGGAACTTTTTGGCCTCCACAAATTCAGGTACACCAGAGATCAGCAGTGTGCAGTTTGAGCTCTGCCTTAAACCACAAAAGCCAAGAAAACGGTATTTTCCAGCAGATATCCAACTCCAACCCTCAGATCCCAGCTGCCATGGCAGGTTTTACCAATGTCCACCAAAGCTCATTTTCTCATTTCTGCTCCCCTTGTCATTACAGTCCTCTCATAGGTGAACAACTGAAATAACTCTTCACCACTGTGGCATGAAGGCTGTTCCTCAGTCTTGTTCTAACTTACCTTTCTCGAATGTAATCATATTCCTAAAGGCTCCACTCCAGCCAAATCACTTTTAACATATCCTATTGTACCCATAACCAGCTTCTGTGTTCTCCCTTCTCTGCTTTTTCTCACGCTATTGTTGTAATGCCAGCCTTAGTAGCAGTAAAAACATCCTTGAAGATGATCCAGTCCAAATGATTCATTTTCATCTGAGGAAACTTAGTTCCAGAATTTCTGGAAGCAGACAATATAGTGTATAAGTTAGCCTTTGCTCTATAACAAACCACCCCAAAACTTAATGACTTAAAAACAATGACTTGAGATTTTTCACTAGGGTATGGTTGGTGGAGTAGTTCATCTGAAGATTTTTGCCTACGTCCCTCATGCAGCTGCAGGGTCAGCTGGACTAGAAGGTCTAAGAGGATCTCACACATGCGTGTCAGTTGGTATTGTTGTTGTGGACAGGGCTGTCTTGGTCTCCTCCCGAGGCTCATCCTTCAGCAGCTTTCCTTATATGCTGGTCTTAGGGCAGTGATCCATGAAGAGAAAAGGTGGAATCTACACGGACTTTTGCAGCCTAAACTCTGGAACTCACACGGTATCATGCCCACTAAATTCTACTGGTCAAAGCAAATAACAAAGCCATCCAGGTTCAAGGGTGTGGAGAAGTAGATGCTGGATGAGAGAAATAGCAGAGTCATATTGCAAAGTGGATGTCTGCCAGGATGAGGGGAACTATGGCCATTAAACACTCTTTTACTCAAAACACAGGTAAACACAGTGAGGTTGCCCCTATATAACATCCATGGCTTCCTGAACAAAAGCTCCTTAGAACGCTTCTACATAGGAACAGAATGGGACTCAGGGACCAATGTGGATGAATGTATCAAGAAGCAGCTAATTAAGTAGATCATTACCGAGTCACCTTGCCATTGCTGAGTATGGTTCTGGTGCACTTTGAAAAGGTAAAAACCACAAGATACACTATTACTGAGGAAAAGGCATGGAGTTATTTATGCAGACAGCTCTACCCATGTTGGCAGTAAGT
The DNA here is from genome assembly GCF_963455305.1 of Plecotus auritus. NCBI lineage: Eukaryota > Metazoa > Chordata > Mammalia > Chiroptera > Vespertilionidae > Plecotus > Plecotus auritus. The sequence continues at coordinate 116,652,776 of NC_137776.1, read as the reverse complement.
AAGCCCAGTTCCCATGTTCTTGAGTCTGGTCATCTGCTCTTTCAGCCACCAAACTCAACTGTCAATATGCCAAGAGATGATTAGCTTCCTGGAGCCTGGACCATGCTAATCAAACCCATGAGTGGCTCTTCTATAAAGAGGATTGCATTAATTTGCAAAGAAGCAGAGTCCTCTAAAGCAGCGATTTTCAACTGGTGTGACATTAGGATTTTTAAAAAACATGCAATACCTGACTGTTTAGTCAGGGGCACTGACCTCTTTTCCCCTAGACTGTCAAATTAAAAAATGACAACAGCCAGCATGACAATAGCCATCCAGTGTAAATGAATCAAAGTTATACCCTTTTTTGGTCAGATTGGCAAAAAAAATATATTTTTTTATGTGCTGCGGAATTTTAGTCATGAGTTTATGTGTGCCATGAGATGAGAAAGATTCAAAATTGCTGCCTTGGAGAAAAGTTCCCTCCAATCCTCAGTTTTCTCATCTGTAATATTTAACTAGATGAGCTGCTATAAGAATTAGAAAAGGTCCTAGAACATGGTAGTATGCTGTTTATATTACTATAAATAGTAATTATTAAAAAACAATTATAAAGTGCTTACTACTATTGTAAGTCATTATTAAATACACACTTTATTTCCAGTAACACCAAGCTCTAATTGCAGGACTCTGATGGGACACTGTTACATTTAGAGAAATCCAGATCAACACTTAAAACTTGGCGTGAGTGCCACCTTCTCTGACAAGGCTTCCTGGCCATCTCCTATGTTTCCATTCTCATATTGCTACACATTTGTTTGTAAAGGGCTTGAAAGAAGAGAGGAAATGCACCAGAAGTGCCAACCAGCTTCATCGTTTTCTATGACCTAGATGGAATGTATTCATGGAGATGTGGGAAACAACACAGATTATCTTCACAGATGAAGATGTGGCTAACGAGGTCTCATTGTCTAAAGCTACAATGGCAGCCTTAATAGCAACCACCTGGGAGGCAATTTGCCCATCTTAACACTAAGACATTGCAATTAAAAGTTTAGATTAATTTTCTACCATGATTCCAGAGAAGGAGGATGATGCTCTGTTGAATAAGACGGCAGTATAAGACTTGGGTGAGGTGAAAAAATACATAGTTTTCTTAAAAATAAAAAAAATTGTTTAAAATAATATTTCAACTACAGTTATTTCATTGTTCCCATTTTTTTCTAAATAATTAATTGGATAATGTACTATTTCCTTTTTTTAATTCTCTTTCTACAGTTCCCCTCACTCATATTCTTGTTAAAATAACAGACCATGTCAATCATTTTGAGAATACTGTAGATGTTAATCTTCCCACCAGCTAGCACAAAAACAATGGTCTTTTTCAGTTGGATTTATCCACTCAAACCAATACCTTCAGCAAGGAGAGGGCATCCGCATCTTCACATCTTACTTTCAGGAAGCTTCCCATAATTCTCCAAACACTGATCATAAATAAGCCCTGCTCTGAGATATGCTGGAGAGTCCCATGGACAGAGGAGATTAGCCAAGACCAGGTGTCACTGAGATTGAGGGAAAACTCACCAGCCAGCTACTCAGATCACCAAATCAAAAATGAAGAGATTTTCGCATTCTTCAAACCAATATCCCTACTAGTAGGTACTTGTCTTAGTCTACTCAGGCTGCCATAACAAATACTACAGACTGGGTGAGTTAAATGCCAAAGATTTATTTGCTCACAGTTCTGGAGGCTGGAAACCCATCAGGGGGCCAGCAGGGTCCCGTTCTGGTGAGAGTTCTTTGCCTGGCATGCAGACAGCCATCTTCTTGCAGCATCCTCACTTCTTGCTGTCTTCACATCGGAGAGAGAGAAGGAGAGCTCTCTTCCTTTTCTTCTAAGGGCACCAGCCCTATTAGATTAGCCCCCACCTTTAGAGCCTCATTTAACCTTGGTTACCTCTTTAAAGGTCCTGCCTCCAAACACAGTCACAATTGGGGGTCAGGCTTCCACATGAATTGGGGGTGGGGGCACAATTCAGTTCACAGCAATATGCAATGGATATTTAAGTAACTGATAAGCAAATCAAGGCATGAGCAAGGGCATGAAGGCAAGGAATAAAAGGACAAGTAATTCTATTTAACTAGCATATAGGCTATTACTTAAAGGGGAATGGTGCTGGGCCAGCATGGCTCAGGGGTTGAGTGTCGAACCAAGAGGTCATGGCTCGATTCCCCAACAGGGCACATGCCTGGATTGTGGGCTTGATCCATAGTGTAGGGCGTGCAGGAGGCAGCCAATCAATGATTTTCTGTCATCATTGATGTTTTTCTCTCTCCCTCTCCTTTCCTCTCTGAAATCAATAAAAATATTTAGGGAAAAAAAGGGGTGGGGGTGTGGGTGAATGGTGAAAGATATAATTAGAAAGCTGGGTTGGGACCAGATGGAGTACTTTACTCTATGGGTGATGGTTAGATAAAGAAGGTTTTTAAACTGGCAAGAACCATGGTTAAAGTTGTACTTTACAAAAAGTATTTTGGCAGAAGTATGCAGAATGGCTTGGCAAGGCGGAGATCAGAGAAAGGAAAAATGATTGAGACGACTACAGAGAGAAACTCTACATTGTCAGAAATCTGATCGGAAGCATATCATAATGGTCAAGAGTGTGGGTTCCACCAGGCAGTGGAGTCCAAATCCTGGCCAAGCCATGTACCAGTGTGATGCCCTAAGTCTTATTCTTCTTACCTGCAAGATGGAGAGAGAATTAGAACATACCAGGAGATAATCCATGAACAAGTGCATGCTGCATAGCAAATATTCAATAACCCTAAACCATGGTAAATAAATGTGTTATTCTCTGTACCTGGCATTATTAACCATATCCAGTAAGAAAACATATTTCAACTGTTTGAGCAGAACAAATTTGTTAAGCAGAGTTCATGCTCATCTGTAGGATCAAATGTGGCCTCATAGCTCGAAGAATGTCACTTGTTGCAAAGACTGGGAAAGGGAAGGAGGCTTACTGCAAGCAATAAAAAAGAAAAATATTCCTCTGAGAATTTTTGTTTAATTTCAAATATATAGACAGAGAGGCAAAGAAAATTCTGTTTATAAAAAAATCATATATTAAATCTACTAGAAGGTCAAGCTTGTAGATTCAGTCTTTCAGTGGTATATGTTTATGCTAATTTATGAAGGTACATTCTGTTGATTACAAATGAAATGATTTTGCTTGGCAGTCAAGTGCAGAAAGACAAATATCAAATCTCAGTACATTTCCAACTGTTTTGCAAACAGAGATAAAAAATAATCCCTAAGTAGCATCACTTTCAAGATACAAATCAACTTTCAAGTACACTGTATTGAGTATGCAAAGCCAAGTTTACTCAAAAAGTTTCCAATAATTGGGGTTGAAGAGTATTTATTAGAAGAACTTGCGCACTGTGCGGAAATTGACAGGAGTGGTGCTTTTTGGCACAGCGTGATGCTAATATCTGTAATTAAGAAAAAGCTTAGAGCATCTGCAAAGCCAGTGCTTAGTTTGACAGATGTCTCTGCAAGTAAATTTACTGGGCTTTGTTATTTGTTTCCAACCAAAGGCACACAAAATATTTAAAGGCCATGTGGCATCTCTTCACTTTATAAAGAGTCATGACTTCTGAGCCCTACAATCGCTTTTGGAATTATTAACATCATTATTATCACTTTCCCCATCTGCATTAACATCCTCACTTCCAACACCAGCTCTGCTCCCAACACACTCTCTTTATCTCTACAATTTCCCTTACTCCTTCCACAACCACAAACAACATCAATGATACTCTACCACCAATGATACTAGTTCAACCACTTATGTTGCCAATTCCACCACCACCATCACCATCATCCCCAAATCCATCTTCACATTTTCTTCACCATCATTATCAACATTATCCACCAACCATCACCACTATGTCTACCTCATGACCTGCTCTAGCATTCCATCGCTCCTCTCTTGCCATCACCCCCATTATCATAGTCACAACCAGTCTTTGCAGACTCTTGTGGTTTCCCCTTCTTTCAAATCCCAATTGTCTGAGACAAGTGGCAATATGGCAATTCAGTCATTTAGCAGTTAACCCACTTACTGTATATTCATATGGTAGTCCCCAAATCAATTTCTGCTGAAGTGCTCACAATTTAGGGTAGAGAATAATTTACAAAGAAATAGAATGCTTTTATTTTCATTTTTTGTCTAGCCACTCTACCACCACCATTTTGATTTTAATTTTTTTATGTGACACTGGATTTTGAAACTCACCTATTGCTCATCCCATCCCTCACCCTCACTGTACAACAAGCATGTCAAACTCAAAGGCTAACACAGGCCAAATAAATGAGGCATGCAGCCCATGGGTCCCAAGTTTGACATGCTTGCTGTACAATATATCCATGGGAGTTTACACATTTAGTAATATTTTTAACAAAAGCAGAAAGTTCAATGATAAAAACATACTTCAGTCAAAGAAGTCACATCAAAATCACAATGTCAAGAAATCTCTGGGATCAGAAGTCTTACACTGAAATGTTCACTTTGAAAAACCTTCATTCACGTGTAGACAACTGACAGCAAAATGTGTTAAACATGATGATGCCACTAACGCATTTTCCTGGGAAATATGTTAACAAATTATTTTTTTCTAAAGAGCACAAACTCACATAGAAAATGTTTTCACGTCACTCAGAATTTTCCTAACTCCAATTTGTTCATGTGAAAAGACTTGACCAACTGATTTTTCTCAGGTCAATCACCATTGTCATGCATTACAAACAAAAATACTTCAACTTAAAGAATCAATAACAACTCAGTGTTGCATTGTAAAAAGGTATTATCTGTTGAGAAGCACATGAAAAATTTAAGAAAATAGGAGTAGGAGGGGTCTTTGGTCAATACTAAAGAACAACAATACTAAATATCCTTCATCATTTTCGCCTACCCCCAGTCTATTCTCTACATTTTGTTCTGTGTCCCAAGAAGTTGAACCTTGCTGGCTGCATCACCTGGGCTTTCTTGCCAACCAGCTTCTACCTAGTTGGATACAGCCAATGGGAGACAATGGAAAAGTTGAGGTCTCTCTTCCCGCTTCTGGACAGCGTTGGTCTCTGTTTGTGTCCCTCAGGGACCAGAGTTTCAGCCCAGCAGGGCTCTCATTGTTATTAGGATACCACACACTATTTCTTTCCCTTGTTCTTTTGGTCAGTTGAGTGGCAACAATTTCTTAATGTTGCTAGTGTCTGGCTGCTTCCACTTTTCTTTTCTTTTTTTTTTTAATATATTTTATTGATTTTTTACAGAAAGGAAGGGAGAGGGATAGAGTTAGAAACATCAATGAGAGAGAAACATCGATCAGCTGCCTCCTGCACACCTCCCACTGGGGATGTGCCCGCAACCAAGGTACATGCCCTTGACCGGAATCAAACCTGGGACCTTTCAGTCCGCAGGATGAGGCTCTATCCACTGAGCCAAACCGGCTAGGGCTGCTTCCACTTTTCTACTCCTGCACACACATCTGAATGTAACCTTTCCATTCGGCTTCCTTCATTTGAGCCATCTAGGATGAATTTCATCTCCTGAGAGCAACCTGATTGGAACAGCAATAAAGATGGAGACACGATCCCTTTGCTGATCTTTTAAACGCTTTGAGCCCTGACCGGTTTGGCTCAGTGGACAGAGCATCAGCCTGCGGACTGAAGGGTCCCGGGTTCGATTCCGGTCAAGGGCATGTACCTTGGTTGCGGGCACATCCCCAGTGGGGAGTGTGCAGGAGGCAGCTGGTCGATGTTTCTCTCTCATCGATGTTTCTAACTCTCTATCCCTCTCCCTTCCTCTCTGTAAAAAATCAATAAAATATATTTTAAAAAAACAAAAACGCTTCGAGAAGAGGTCATCACCAAAATCTAGCACAGGCGGACTCGTTTTATTGCACTTCACCTTATTGCGCTTCACAGGTGTGTGTGGTTTTTTGCTTTTGTTTTTTTTCTTTTCTTTCTCCAAATTGAAAACAAAACCTGAACCAGCGAAAAGATTATGACTCATGTTATTGTGAGACAACCCCCTTCTTGATTGCTGCGGGCTGGACCCGAACCTGCAATATCTCGGAGGCTTGCCTGTAGATAGCTAAAACAGCTCAGCAGTCTGCTTCAACTAGCATTAAGGAAAATAGCCTAGTCAGGCAAGAAGTTTTTCCCCAGATGTATCAGTCTCTCCACTTTCAGCTCCACCCCAGGCCCTGAGTTTATAGAAGAAAGGGGGAAATTAACATTACAATTTGCTCACCTCAAGCTACCAAGTAGGAGGCAGAGTTTCCTGGTAAGCTTCCACCTAGACAGAGAACAGCATGTAATTAGAATTGCCTGCCCGCCCTCCCCCACCCAACCTCCTGAGAATCTAGGCACAGCGCTGAAGGCTCAGGAGAGGAAGGATACTATAGTTTACAGTTTAGCGCTGTAGCACTAGACTTCCCACAATGCCTTTAGATCCTTCATAGTATTTGGCTTAAATATTGCATAATTAGGAAATCAAATTCTAGCAATCTGCATGGAGAAGGCAAACCAAAGAGGATAAAGAAGACACTGAAAACATAGCTGCATTACAAAAAGTAAATAGCATTTGGAGACAGGGTATACAGTGCAATCTCCTCTCATGGGATTGTTCTAATTTTTTGTTTAAAAAGACAACTGTAAAGCAATTTTATTTTAATCAAAACCTATTTTTCCATTGACTTACATTACGAAATCAAAGATGTACTCCCCACAGGAAATACTGTAGCCCTAAGTCTAAAGAAAAATCACATTTCACAAGGCAACAAACTCCTCTAAAGTCAATGATCTAAAGTAAACTACTTAGTTTTCTGACAAAACAATAATCACACTCAAAATAATTCAAAAAATACAAATCAAGTGTCCAGAACAACATTCCCTTAAGGATAGCTCCACATAAAAGCCAATTCTCCTGTGAAACTTCACTATGAGGCAGCCCACGATGTTGTAATTTACAGGAGGAAATACATAGTTGGTTTTCCTCCCATTCTTGGCTCAGGACAGAGCAGGATCAGCCAATCAGAGGCTCCTAACGCCCCGCCACCCCCCATCCAGAGAACCATTTTCAAGGATGAGAGAGCAATGTGTTGCTGAGACCGGCTGGATGTTGGATGGGACTGAACCCCATGAAGGCCTCTATGTACACACTTTACATTCTGCGGCCGATGGCAAGATCTCATCTTGGGGCAGGCAACCAAGACAAGCCTCGTAGGTTAGTTCCCTTGCTTCTTAAACCTGCCACCTTCCAGGCCTTTGCATTCAGCAGGCCCTCCTTGGGTATGGAGGCCGGGTTTTGAAAACTTCCTAAATGATATTAGCAATAAAGGTGAAGGGAGCATTTTTTTGTTGTTGTTATTCAGAACGAGCCCTTTCTGATCACAACTAAGCTTATGTTTGTGAAGCCTCCAAGCATAGGAGCTGACTGCCAGGGAAACCAAACACTTGATTAGAGGTTAGATTTCAGCTGCTTCCCACCTCCCACACTCTCCATCCTCCACCCGTGACCCCTCCCACCCCCTGTGGGGTATAGTTTGAAGGAACCCAGGAGGTGCCACTCAAAACTTACCTATCCTGTTGTCTGTCATTTCTTTCCTAGTGACTCACTCCTTTAGTTTAAATCCTTCCTTCTTCCAGAATTTTCCTTTAAAAATTTTTTATTTTTTTATTTTTTTATTGATTTCATAGAGGAAGGGAGAGGAAGAGAGACAGAAACATCAATGATGAGAGAGAATCATTGATCGGCTGCCTCCCGCATGCCCCACACTGGGGATGGAGCCTGCAACCTGGGCATGTGATCTCTGTCTGGTTCACAGGTCGTGGCTCGACCACTGAGCCATGCTGGCTGGGCCAGTCTTCATTTAAATTAGCAAATCCTTCCAAAGGATACCTTGTTACACCTTAGAAACCATGCTCTCAGCATTGTACTCTTGGGGCCATCTACATTAGAATCACCAGGGATGCTTACTTAAAAATGTGCGTTCTTACCTCTGTGAGAATAAACAAGTCATCTTTTCTGTCAAAGAACCGTTTAGACAGCCGCCATTTTGGACTGCGTGACTTGGCAGCTGCCATGTTGGCCACATGGCTTGCAGCTCCCCTGGGGGCCGCCATCTTGAAACAGCAAAGGCCAACCCCTCCCTTTGAAATAGCCAATCGGGAAAGACTGTGTGCCTAAGCTCCAATCAAGAGCAAGGAACAGGTCCCGTGCATCAGGGGTTATAAACCCTGCACGCTTCCAGACCATGTGTGCACACCTTCTACGTAGCAGTAAAGATGTTTGCCTTGCTGCCTGGGTCCGAGTATGTTTTGTATTCTACCAGAACCCCTGACTTGGGGGGGGGCTTGCCTTATTTCTAACACCTCCACCCTAGACCTTCTGAGTTAGGAGCCCAGGGATTTCTCCAGGAGTCTGAATCTTAACAAGCTCCCAGGAGCACATTAACATTCGAAAACCACTCCTTCGTGTGAATGGGGTTATCAAACCTTTTCCCTCAGCACCGTTCCAGGGAGGGAAGGCTATTATCCTATCCTGTGTACCCACACTCTGGAGCCCATGCCTTCTCTACACTCCAGTCGCTAGAGCCCTTCAGAGATACGATCCCAATATCTTCCGGCTTCAGTAGGTGCCCTGCAGTTTGTAAGGTATGTTCTAACTCCCTCTCTCTTTTCATCTCCACTGCAGTCTCAGAAGGTTTATTTTTACACCAGTTTTCTACCTGGAAAAAAAAAAAAAAAAAAGGATTTTCTGAGAAATTAAGTATCTTTTTCAGGGTTACACAGAACTGAGATTCAAAACCAGATCTAACGCTAAGTCTCATGTTCTGAGCCTGGCTTGTATCACTTAAAAAGTTAAATAATCCTTCAAAGGGGGAAGAAGAGAAAAAAAAGAGGGTAAATGGGACTTGGACTAAAATATTAAATAATCAAAAGATGAGAGCACAGAAAGGGATTAAAGAATCCTATGTTGGACACTTACAATTCAAAGAAAATTGCACTGATTCTCCTGAAGGCAGTCAGATTGTGCCACCACGGAAACACGGGACTAACCAAAGGCCAGCAGAACACCGGTTGTTCTCAGTCACGGAATTGATACCACAGCCTCATGTGGAATTTTCCATGTTCTGCAGTGGACAGAGCACAATGAAACAGGCTATATTTTGACTCTAAAATATATTTTAATAGAATTGTTATTAAGCAGAATGTTCAGCATTCATAGGCAGAGAGAGGACAGTGTACTAGTAATAATGATCCCACATGTACCCATCCCCAGCTTCAACAATTACCAAGATTCTGCCATTCTTGAAGAAAACAAGTTTAAAAAAACAACAACATCCTTTTAAATACTATAACAACGTATAAATTCAGAATTCCCCACTGCCCATCTCAAAATATTTCCTAAATAAAGAAGTGAATATGTATATTAAGGAGTAAATGTATATGCATGCAGACATGTTTTTAAGGGGATTGAATTGTTTCGCTGGTGGGGATGCATACAAAATGCCTGCTTAGGGCTCAAAAATGTGTGCGTTTTCACAATGTGCTTGATGGCAGGCACTAATGGCCCAAAAAAATAAAATTTAGTCCTTATAGCCTGTCCTGTCTTTAAGCGAAATGTGTGCCGTTTACTTGGGAGCTATGTAACAGATGTGGGCTGGAAAGGAAGAGGCCGGTTATGAAGCACTAGGGGAGGCTGTGCAGATGTCCCTGTTTTTAATGTGCGACTATGCAGGTCCAATTTATCTCACTGTGCATCATCTAGGACTTGGTGGAACAGCTCGTCATTATAGATCTCCAGCACCCTTCAAGGCCTTGGTTATCAAAGGAAAAAAGCGTTCTTAAACCTGGCCGTCTAGGCACACAGGGTGGTGATAAATAAGAGGGAAGGAGGAGAATGCTTGAGGGGACCTCCATGCCAGGATACAGAATGCAAAGATTTATATGGCCAGACCTGAGCCCTTGTGGGAAGGGATTGCTAAGATCTCCTGCAAAAGATCATTAGATAGTTTATCACACTGGAAGCCTGAAACTGCTTCATGAGGATAAAAAAGTAATCTTTTTGCTTTCCCAGAGCTGTAGCTTTCTGTAGACCCAGTAATTATCTCATAGTAAGTGATGGTCTTGTGCCAAGCATCCTACTAGATCCTTTACATAAAGACTAGAGGCCTGGTGCATGAGATTCATGCACTTGGGTGGTGGGGGGAGTCCCTCAGCCCAGCCTGTGCCGTCTCACAGTCTGCAGTCCGGGAGCCCTTGGGGGACGTCCGATTGATGGCTTAGGCCTGCTCCCCATATAGGATGATCTCACTTAATTTATATAACCCTTCGAGAAGAGTGTTGCTAATGGATTCCAGGGAGGAGGGGGTTGGGATTTGGGTGTAATTTGAGATAGAAAGTGGCTGATCCAGGATCTTCACTTAGTTCTTTCTGATTCCAAAGTCTTTTTTGGAACTCTCAACACCAACGAAGTCATTGTCTTTAATACAATCCTTTTGAGGACAGTCTAGCAATATGTATCCCTGTACTTGATTCAGCAATTCCTTGTCTGGAAATTTAATCTGTGAAAACAGTTCAACAATGCTCCAAAGCAGTATCCACATAGAGATTCATCATTTACAATATAAAAAAAAAAATGGCACCTACCTGGCTGGTATGGCTCAGAGGTTGAGCATGCACTTATGAATCAAGAGGTCATGGTTCAAATCCTGGTCAGGGCACATGCCCAAGTTGCAGGCCAGATCCCCAGTGGGGAGCGAACAATGCCTCTCTCTCATCATTGATGTTTCTATCTCTCTCCCTCTCCCTTCCTCTCTGAAATCAATAAAAAATATATATTTTTAAAATGGCACCCACCATTGAGACTGAAGAAATTAATTTTCATAAATCTATATACTGAAATAGTATATACCTATCTAAGAGATTCAAGGTAAGGTACATATTGATATATATATCATCTCTATTTATTTTGAGGTGAAAAACAAATTATAGAAGAGTATTATAATAGAACTAGAGGCCCGGTGCACGAAATTCGTGCACGGGGGGGGGGGGGGGTGCGTGTCCCTCAGCCCAGCCTGCACCCTCTCCAATCTGGGACCCCTCAAGGGATGTCTGACTGCCTGTTTAGGCCCGGTCCTGATAGGATCGGGCCTAAACGGGCAGTCGGACATTCCTCTCACAATCCAGGACTCCTGGCTCCCAGCTGCTCGCCTGACTGCCTTCCTGATTGCCCCTAACCCAGGGGTGGGCAAACTTTTTGACTCGAGGGCCACAATGGGTTCTTAAACTGGACCAGAGGGCCGGAACAAAAGCATGGATGGAGTGTTTGTGTGAACTAATATAAATTCAAAGCAAGAGAACCCTCCGTTCTTTCGGCTCCGCGGGCCGGATAGAACAGCCGAATGGGCTGGATCCGGCCCACGGGCCATAGTTTGCCCACTGCTGCCCTAACCGCTTCTGCCTGCCAGCCTGATCGCCCCCTAACCACTCCCCTGCCAGCCTGATTGATGCCTAACTACTCCCCTGCCAGCCTGATTGCCCCTAACTGCCCTCCCCTGCCAGCCTGGTCACCCCTAACTGCCCTCCTTTGCAGGCCTGGTCCCCCCTAACTGCTCTCCCTGCAGGCCTGGGTCCCCCCCAACTGCCCTTCCTTGCAGGCCCAGTCACCCCCAACTTCCCTCCTCTGCTGGCCTGGTCACCCCTAACTGCCCTCCCCTGCAGGCTTGATTGCCCCCAACTGCCCTCCATTGCAGGCCTGGTCCCCCCCAACTGCTCTCCCCTGCTGGCTTGATCCCTCCTAACTGCCCTCCCCTGCTGGCTTGATCCCTCCTAACTGCCCTCCCCTGCTGGCCATCTTGTGGCGGCCACCTTGTGTCCACATCGGGGCAGCCATCTTTGACCAAATGGGGACAGCCATCTTGTGTGTTGGAGTGATGGTCAATTTGCATATTACCCTTTCATTAGATACAATAGAGGCCTGGTGCATGGGTGGGGGCCGGCTGGTTTGCCCTGAAGGGTGTCCCAGATCAGGGTGAGGGTTCCCTTGGGGCCTGGGCGAAGGGCCTGTGGTGGTTTGCAGGCCAGCCACGCCCCCCGCGACCCAAGCAGAGGCCCTGGTATCTGGGATTTATTTATCTTCTATAATTGAAACTTTGTAGCCTTGAGCAGAGGCCAGGGCCAGCCAGGGTGGGCAGAAAGCTTGGCTTTCTCCATCGCCAGGGGCAATCCAAGCCTCCGGCTGGCTCCAGCTCCATGGCTGCCGCCATTTTTGCTGGGATTTATTTATCTTCTATAATTGAAATTTTGTAGCCTTGAGCAAAGGCCAGGGCAGGAGGAAAGCTTGGCTTTCTCCATTGCCGGGGGCAACCCAAGCCTCCTGCTCTCTCCAGCTCTGTTGCCGCCACCATATTTGTTGGGTTAATTTACATACTCGCTCCTGATTGGCTGGTGGGCGTGGCTTGTGGATGTAGAGGAGGTATGGTCAATTTGCATGTTTCTCTTTTATTAGATAGGACTAGAGGCCCAATGCACGAAAATCAAGCAAGGATAGGCCCTCGCAGCTTCTCCAACTGCTGCCTCGGCCCTTGTAGCCCCAGCTTTATCTGGAAGGTCATCCGGAAGGTTGTCTGGACAGTGGTTCTGCTGTTCAGCTGTTCGGTCAATTTGCATATTACACTTTTATTATTATAGATTAGGCATGAATGTATGTGTGTGTGTTAAAAGATCACAGCAAACTTACCGGTGGTTTGAGTCTCTTCTAATTATTTAAATGTTTAAACTATTATAGTATCAGATAAAAAAGATAAATTTTTCTCATTTGAAACATTAAGTCCCTGATCTTTTCTCCTCAAAAGTCAAACTCCTCGTACAATCCTGCCCAGCTTTTGACAGTGGCATCAGGTATATTTTGTAAGAGAGGAAGGGTTTGTCTTTAATCAGATGTCACCTAATTTGCAAAATCTCCCCCACCACTGGAGGCAGGAATGGATGCTCCCTCCCTGGAATCCCAGGACATCTGACATCCTGAGTGTACTCTTCATTATAACAGTTATCTCACTGCTGTAAACATGTGAGTTACACACCTGTCACCCTTCCCTAATTCTGAGATCCTCAAGAGCGGGGACCACACTTCTTTTACCTGGCACATGGCATATATTTAATATACGTTGATGAGTGAAGAAAAAAGAAAAAAGAGGGAGAGGGGGAAGGAGGGGAAAAGGCAGGGAGGAAGGAAGGAGAAAAGGAAGGAAAGAAGAGAAGAAGGAAGGAACAATGTTTACCTTTAAAAAGCTGGTGAAATATTCAAAGCCCATACCACTGAACCATAGCAGCTCATTATGAATCAATTCATCAAAGCCTGAGCTAAAGGTGCCACTGGGTTATAAAACGATTATGGACATTGTGGTTAGACAACAGATGTAAATCCTGGATTTTTCATTTCGAAGTTTTGTGAGAAAGTCTTTTCCTCTCTGAGTTTTAGAGTCACCATCTATAAAATGAATAGGTTAATACTGACATTTCAGGTTTGCTGTGAGGACAAAATTATGCATAATGCCAACACATAGTAGACATTCAATAAATATTTGCTGTTATATTACACAGCTTGTTAAGTATTTGCGCTGTGAGTGGATCATAGGAGCACAAGAATATAAAAGTCAGGATTGACTTCAGATCCAAACTGATCAGTTACTGGAACAGTAGTGTCCCCAAATCCTCCAGGTGGTCAGTGGGTCTCCTAGGTAATCTGTCCTGTGAGGCACCCAACTAGACCACTTTGGTTCATGGACAATGAAGAATGTCATAGAAACAAATGTCTCTCAAAACAAAGTTGAAGTCTTTGGTGGCCTCTTTGGTTTCATGTATCAAATAAATTTTCTAAATAAAAAATAAAATCAGTCCTAACCAGTTTGGCTCAGTGGCTAGAGCGTCGGCCTGGGGACTGAGGGGTCCTGGGTTCGATTCCGGTCAAGGGCACGAACCTTGGTTGCAGGCACATCCCCAGTGGGGGGTGTGCAGGAGGCAGCTGATCGATGTCTCTCTCTCATCGATGTTTCTAACTCTATCCCTCTCCCTTCCTCTCTGTGAAAAATCAATAAAATATATTTTTAAAAAAATAATAAAATAAAATAAAACAAACAACACATGAAGATAGTAGGGACTCTGAAACATTGTTAGTGGGAGTAGAATATGGAACATTTCTTGGGGAAAATAAAGAACACATTGAGAGTGTCTATGAATGTGTAAAGCATGCATTGCCCTTTGATTAAGCAACTGGTCATGTAAGAATTTATCCTGTGAAAATGTGCAATTCTACATGAACAGTGTGAAACACTGTTTGCAGGAGTGGAAACTCAGCAACAACCCAAATCGATAGGGAAATGGCTAAGTAAATTAGGATACATCCCTCCAGTGGTGTATACTGCAGCTGTGAAAACGAAATTGATCTATGTGTACTTCCATGATTAAAAATATGCCAGATGTATGGCTAAGTGAAGAAAGCAAATTGCAGGGCAGTATGAGCCCAATTTTACAAAAAATAGTAAAAGTAATTTCTGTATACCCATATCTAAAACCTGGGAAAATGTATTCAAAGTTATTCTATCTTATGGTGATATGAGGACCTTTCACTTTCTACTATAGGCAGTGCCTTATCATTTATATTTTGTACATGAATATGCATTACTTTGGTAATTAAAAAACAGTAATGTTATCTTTTTAAATCTAAGCTGTTAATGGGAAGGAGGGTAGAATACAGAACAAAGCATGGCTTTGTTAAGGTCTTAAACTATTGTTCTGATGTTTCTAGTCCCAAGGCCCTTTGACTTTACCCAAAGAATCAGTTGAGCCGTGTAACTCCATTAGCTAACCTTATAGGTCTGACTGATGGTAACTGGGACAGGAGAATACCTGGAATGGTCCCCCCTCCCACTTTTTTTCAAAAGGAACAAAAGCCTAATATACAACCTGGCTGTGAAATATGTAATTGGAAAAAGTATTGCCCCTTGGTTAAAGAAGTGACCTCCAATGGGCAATAATTCCTCAAGATTGAACATTCTGTTACAATTGTCCACAGAAACTTAAAGAGGTTATTTTCTTGATCTGCAGGGCATTCATTTGCTACTATAAGTATCCCACAGTGTAATGTATATACCTTACATCTAGAAGATTAATAGCATTTCTCTGGTGCTTTCCCCCTGAACTTCTCAATACAAGCGTTTTTGTGGAAATGATTTGATCAGAATCACTTCTGAGCCTCAGCATTCCAGCATTCCTAGCTGTTCTTCCCTCTTATGTCCATAACTGTTGCATATTTTTCTTTTTAAAAAAATCACCCCTCACTTATAATTTAAAAAATGTAAATAAAAACTATTTCTTACCTAGAAAATTGGTAAGGATTAAAGAAATGGACGAAATCCAGGTGGGTGAGTGTGGACTCAGGCACTGTTTGGGGGTATAAATTAGTAAGCACACTTGTGGGCAATGTGTACCAGAATGGGAAGTGTGAATCACTGTGACCCAGCCACCTCGCAGGAAGTGAAAAGATGTATACTTAGTGAAAAACAAACAAACAAAACAACAGATGTTTAAAATTATAATGTTCAGACAATAGAACATGAGTTCTGAGATATTTAACAGATGAAAGGATATTATAGTGGATGAAATAATATCCACTTCCACCCCCCCCAAATCCTTGTCTACTTGAAACCTAAGAATGTGACCTTAGTTGGAAATAGGGTATTGGCAGATGTAATTAAAAGTCTCAAGATGAAATCATCCTGGGTTTAGGGTGGCCTCTACATCCAATGATCGGTGTCCTTATAAGAAAAAGGAAGAAGCCCAGGTTGCAGGCTCAATCCCCAGGAGGGGGCGTGCAAGAGGCAGCCTAACAACGACTCTCTCTCATCATTGATGTTTCTATCTCTCTCTCTCTCCCTCTCCCTTCCTCTCTGAAATCAACAAAAAAATACATTAAAAAGAGAAAGAAAAGGGGAAGACACTGAGAGACACACAGACACACAGAGAGGAGGGCCATGTGGTGACAGAGGCAGAGACTGGAGGGAGGCAGTTGTAGGCCAAGGAACTCCAAGGAGTGCCAAAAACCATGAGAAGCTGGAAGAGAGGCATGGGACAGAGTCTCCCTCAACGCCTCTAGAAGGAACCAGCCTGTCTACATTTCAGTTTCAGACTCCTGGTCTCCTAAATAAGAGAAAATAAACGTATATTATTTTAAGCCACTTCATTTGCAATAATTTGTTATGGCAACCCTAGGAAACTAATACAGATGTGATTCCTGGAATTTGTTTTAAAATAATCCAATGATAAAGGGGAATTGGGGAGAGCCAGAGAGAGCTACAGATAAGATGAAATTAGATAATAGGTATATGGGGGTTATATAATATTCTGAATGCTTTTGTATATATTTGAAACTTTCCATAATAAAAAGCTAAAAATAAATATTATGTAGATTTAAATTTATAGACATGGAAAACTATCTTTGAACATCTTGTTGGATAGAATAAAATAGGTCACCAAATTTGTTGGTATCTTATGATTTATCCTAAACAGAGATTCCTAGAAAAGTCATCAAATTGTTATGCCTGGAGAGTGTGATTTGAGTTGATTTCTTCTTCGTGTTATTTTGTATTGTTGGAATTTTTAAAGGAAGCATGATTGATTATTATTTTAAAAGTTAAACTATTTTCAACAACAATCCATATATATACAAGCCTAAGCCACCGTTACAACCAGATGACCGGAATGATCGGTCGACCAGTTGCTATGATATGCACTGACCACCAGGGGGCAGACGCTCAACACAGGAGCTTCCCCTGGGGGTCAGTGTGCTCTCACAGCCAACTTCCTGCAGCCAGCAGCATCAGCGTCCATTCCTTCCGTGCCCGGCCCGGCGATTGTCGCCACCTCTCCCGACCCTGCCAGCGCCTTCAGGCCCCTGGTGGGATGGGGAACCAGGGGTGGGTGGTGGTGGATGTGGCTCCAAGGGCAGGCTCCCTCATCGGGGCCAGCGGCCAACCTCCTGTGTCCTGTCCTTCCCCCCGGCCAGCAGGTCCCGGTGGGCCTGTGGGCCCTCCACCCATGCCTCTCCCTGGCCAGCAGGCCCCAATTGGCATCTGATTGCCAGCCAGGCCTAGGGACCCCACCCATGCATGAATTTGTGCACCAGCCCTCTAGTAGTAATAATAATTGTCCCCTTCAAATTACACTATAATAAAATCACCTTCTTTACTCCCAATGTGCTTGTGATAAGTCTGACATTTCCTATTCCCATTTTAAAGAAAATAGAAGATCAGGGAAATAACCTCTCCAACATCACTAAGGATTTTAGATCAGAATTCCAAATTAAGCCCAGAGTTTGCCCAAAGTGAAGGTGACGTCATAGTCAGCAGTTACCTTAGACATTTCCTTCTCCCTATCAGCAAGCAACTTCAGGAAGTTTGATCCCTGTTCAGACATCACCAGATACTCATGTGATCAGGAGGGTATTTGTCCAGCCTCTGGTTGTGACAGGAATTCCTCAAGACCAGTGTTCTCGCCCCAGGTATCAAGAGGACCATCCTTTACTATGCTGTGCTGGAGGAAGGAATGCGATTCGGGAGGAGACCACCATCCTTCTATCCAGCCATCATTTGGAATGCAAGAGGAACATCCAAAGAGGGTTTATATTCCAACGGGGAAAATAAATACCTCCAGCATAGAGAGCAAATGCAGGACACACTTGCTCCTCATCCCAGGTCTGTGACAGCAACCCTAATGTACCTTGGCATTCTTTTGGTCTGGAGATTGGACAACAATCCAATAGAGATCTGCTCCCTGTAGAGTTGGTTCACAAGATGAAACCTATTTGCCATCCATTGGTCCTATTTGGGAACAAATTCTAACCAAAAGCCAAAGGAGCAGTTTGTTGGCAAAATAGCAAAATAGAAGTGAGGGAAATTTTAGAAAAATAAGGGTATTAGTTATGTTTTATTTACCATCTACTAAGCACCTACTATGTGCCAGCTTTGGCAATAGAAAGAAAGCAAAGTAAAACATGGTTTCCGCCCTTGAGGAGTTTATAGGAAAAGACATAAAATTGTAGAAATTAGAAAGGTAGACTTCAGAAAGACCATAAGACAAGATTCTGTTAAGGGCTCCTTCTCCTTGGCTAGAGCTACACCTATCCAAAGGTAGACTCAGAGTTTAGATTTCCCAGAGCTACAACCCAGGGATGCTCCAAATCAATAGGCTTTATTCTTTGTTATACCCCAAAAATGTAAATGGCCGGGAACCCTTCAGCACAAGAAGAATATTTTGTAACTAGGTATGGCGATAGATATAAACTAAACATATTGTGGTGGTCATTTTGCAATGTATCTACATATCAAGTCATGATGTTGTACATCTAAAACTAATGTTACTTGTTAATTATAACTAAGCAAACAAAATACTTGCCCTTTTTGAAGAAATACAGGGAATTCAAAGGGACTGACCCTCTACTGGTTATAGAAATACCCGGTGCTATCCTTTGTTGAGCAAGTGGAAAGTGCATTTCACTTACAGTCTCTAATCCTCACCACAACTCTGCATGGTAGATATCATTATCCTCATTGTACTCGTGAGGAAATTCAAGTCCGACATGGCCAGGAAATGGCTTTTAAAAGGTGGAAATGAGATTTAAACTTAGATCTCTCTGAGTCCATGTGCTTTACACCACCCACACCACCTCTGAAAAGGAAAATAATACATCTATAATAATAAAAGCCTAAGCAACCATCGCAACCGAATGGATGACCCAACAGGCTGTGTGGGGCAACCAGGCCAGCAGGGGGGTTAGTGAGGGGCTACCAAATGACTGAACAAGCAGGCTGTGTGGGGCAATCAGGCCAGCAGGGGAGGGGCAGTGAGGGGCGACCAGGCCGGCAGAGGGGGGCAGTGAGGGGCAACCAAGCTGGTGGGGGGAGCATTTGGGGGTGACCAGGCCAGCAGGGGGGGGCAGTAAGGGGCAACCAGGCCATCGCGGGGGGGAGGGGTAGTTGGGGGCAACTAGGCTGGCAGGGGGGCAGTTAGGGGTGATCAGGCAGGCAGGCAGATGAGCAGTTAGGAGCCAGTGGTCCCGAATTGTGAAAGGGATGTCTGACTGCCGGTTTAGGCCCGATCCGGCAGTCGGACATCCCTCAAGGGGTCCCAGATTAGAGAGGGTGCAGGCTTGGCTGAGGGGACCACCCCCCACCCCCAATGCACAAATTTCTTGTACCGGGCCTCTACTATAATATATAATATATAATATATAATAAATATATAATATATAATATATAATATATAATATATAATATATAATATATAATATATAATATATAATATATAATATATAATATATAATATATAATATATAATATATAATATATAATATATAATATATAATAAAATATATAACATAATTTTATATATATATATATATATATATATATATTTTTTTTTTTTTCAGCAAAGGCCCAAAACTATACAGTACTGGGGAGGACACTTGCATGTCTATGAATGATCAGAACTAACATTAGCACACTGACGGCAGACATATAAATGGAAGAAAGTGGCTTCTGACACTCAGAGACCCCAGTACAATGCTCTCCAAAGCGTTTGACTTCATGGACTCGGGTCAGAAAATGTCTCCTTGTCTCCTTCTCCAGAGCTTAGACAGCAACCAGAACTTAATTCTGTTATTGGAAGATGCCAGCTCTAAGGAGAGAGAGCAGCGATGTATGAAGTCATGTCAACAGAACGCAGGAGGCATATTTGTGTACCAGCCTCGGCCTTGGTGGTGCCGCTGCTTTCTTCTGAGTTCCTGCGGCTGAGCAACTGGAAGTCAAAGTGGGAGAGACAGAAAGGAAACAGAAATGGCAGACTTTGGAGGAAGGTGAGATGTGGGGCTAAAGATTCCCTTCATCAGCCCAAAGGTGGGGGCGGGGGGGAGGGTGAGGCGGGGGAAGTCCAAGGAAACTAAACCAGTTTGATTCAAAGATACTGCAAAGTGGAAAACAAAACAAAAAAATCTTCACAACAGATAAGAGCTTTCTTCCCAGAACAAATCCCCCAGATTAGTTAATCATCCAAAGTTAAAACACAAGGTTCTTATATGTTGTTTTTTTGTATTGCCAAGATGTTTCAGTGTTCAAGTCGAAGCCATAGATTAAACGTCCTTGTATTTTTGTTGTGATTTTACTGCCAAATGCAAATATCTAAGTGTAAGTGTGTCATTACTCTCCCGCTGTTGTGGTCTGATTAATTCTCACAATATTAGCCAGCAATTCATTTTATCCCTTGGTGTCACAAGTCCAGCTGAAGGAGATAAGTGGCTGAAAAAAGATCTCTGAGAACAGTTATAAATGACTCACTTTAAAGGAATAACAAAGCAGCCAGCGGATAAGCCCAGCCGAGTAAACCTTCCGTGCATCGCACAAAACTAATTCAGCTTAAAAAACTTCGGCAAATTATAGTCAATAATCTTCACTGTCAGCCTGCTGCTCACAAAACTTTGCAGAAGAAACTTACTGCTGAAATGCAAATATTTAATTAGATTTTAATGGTGAGGTTTATGTTTCCTAAATCTGGTCATCTGTCTCAATTACGTTCTCCATTTCTTACAGTTAACCAGGAATTGTCATCCCCATGGGCTTGGGGGGATGTTTTCTCTCTCCTCGTTCCTGTTCAGCATCGCTTTTTCCCCACAAGTGAGGTTCTTGTGTAAAGAGGTTGGTTTGTTTTCCTCTCTTTTGGAAAAGAGTAGCATTGGGGAGGAAAAGTGCTTGAGCGATGCTGTTAAAGCTAATTGTCCTTCTGTCCCAGGAATGGAGAATCTTCAGTAGCTAAACAAATCATTGTCTTTTCTTACCTCACTGCACAGGGAAATTAATATACTTTTTTATTTATTTAAGGCCTACTTAAAACAGTGCTGTATATACTCGAAAATTCTATTTTTCCTCCCAAAGTATTCTGTAGCTTAGATTTTACATTAATTTGAAGAAATTAGTGCACAAGTGTGGCTGTTCATGCCCCTTTTAACAAAACCTATATTAAAATGGGTCATAAATTCTTCAGAACGGGTGCTGGGTGGGGGGAGAATATGGAAGCTGCGTTTCTGAGCTTCTCTTCTTTGTTGCAATCATCAACTGTGCATCCTGCTTCAGACCCACACTGTGCTCTGTGAGCCTGGGGCTGGAACTCTGAACCACCTTTCTCCTCTGCCAGCTGCTGTGAGATTCCGCCAGCAGGGGGCACTAAAGACAACTGGAGCCCTGGCCCGTGTGCTCAGTGGTTAGAGAGTTGGTCCATGCACTGAAGGGTTACAGGTTCGATTCCCAGTCAAGGGCACATACCTCAGTTGCAGGTTCCATCCCCAGCACAAGAAGGAGGCAACCAGTCGATGTGTCTTTCTTACATCAATGTTCCTCCCTCTCTCTCTCTCTCTCTCTCTCTCTCTCTCTCCTCCCCCCTCCATCCCTCCTTTCTACTCTCTAAAAAAGCAATGGGGCTCGGCTATCGTGGCTCAGTGGTTGAGCATCCACCTATGAACCAGGAGGTCATCATGGTTCAATTTCCCGTCAGGGCACATGCCCAAGTTGCAGGCTGGATCCCCAGTAGGGGGCGTGCAGGAGGCAGACAATTAATGATTCTCATCATTGATGTTTCTCTCCCTTCCTCTCTGAAATCAATAAAAATATTAAATAAATCAATAAATAATAATAAAGCTATGGAAAAATATCCTCGAGTGAGGATTAAAAACAACTGGAGGTCAGGAGGAAGCAGAAGGGACTGGCCCCTCCTGTCAGCGGGCCATCCTGTGCCCACCCCGCATGCTCCTTCACCCAGTAGTTGATCCCAGTTTGCAGTGTTTCCCACCCTGGTAGAGATAGCCTCCTCTCACACTCAGAGACCCCAGTGCAGCCAGCTGCTCATCTCCCGCAAAGATCAGGGTTCCAGCCCCAAGGGGCCTTCCTCTGAGCCTCTAGGTTTGATAATCCATCCTCTTTCCTTTGTTCCCCCAATCAAAGGCGGTCACTGCTTCCTGCAGTCGCTACCTCTGTATCCACATCTTCATGTTCACATTTTGCATTTTTCATTCTTTAATACCATGGATACCATTTTTTGTATTGAATTCTGCAAATTAATTGGCGTTGTTTTAGCCTCCGGTCTGGACCCTGACCGAAACACCTTGTTTGTTTGAAAATCAGATAGACCTGGGTGGAAATCGCAGCCCTACTCCTCACCAGCTGTGCGTGACCTTGGCGGATTTCTGAACATTTCTCAGCTTTCCTTTGTCTTTATATAAAATGAGTGTAACAGCCTACAGTTGGCAGGATTAATGAGATTATCTATGTCGAGTGATTTATACATAACATTGGCTCAAAAAGCTTATTTCTGTCCCCTTCACCTTCTGTAGGCTTGAGGACTCTCATTTATAGTAGACAGGAGTTTTATGCTTTCCTCACTGAGAATAAATTCATTCTTTATCCTTCTTGACAACCTATATTATGCCAATTGTAGTTCTAAAATCACTGCCGTTAGCACCTCCACGATGCCTTAATTCCAGGTGCAATCCTCACATCACTCCTTCCTCCTGCCAGTACGCTTTTCTGTTAACTGTGTTCTCTTGCCTTGCTTTCTGGCAGCCTATCTTATCTTCCAGTTATTTTGCCAGCGCTCGTGACATTTTTCTTTAAGATGTTCCCGCATATTTTATTCTCTCTCCATATGGTTTCTGCCCCCCCTCCCCCCATCTCACCCTCCCACACAGGCTCACCTTCACCGCTCACACCCCTCACATTCTTTCCCTTGCTCCTTAGAAACTTCACATCCTGGTAAAATAATTGCACATCCAAATTGGCAGTTACAAAATAGTCATGGGGGTGTAAAATACAGCGTAGGGAACATAGTAAAAAATATTGTAATAACTATGTATGGTGTCAGGTGGGTAGTGGAAATATTGGGGGGAGCCCTTTTTGAAGTGTATGATTGTCTGAGCACTGTGCTGTACACCTGAAACTAAGACAACATAATATTGAATGTAAACAGTAACTGAAAAGAACTAAAATGGTTAAAATCTTAAAAAATAATTGCACCTCAGATCATACTTGCCTTTATAAACATCACATTCCTCTCTGCCCACTCACTTCTCCTTTGTGAAGCTTTTAGAGTATGGTTTAGAATGGACCCCTGGTAAATATGCACTGAGTGAAGGCGTTGATGAAATCTCCATTTATCCCAATCATCAAGCTTTTATGTTCCATCCTTCCCAAATGCCTAGGCTTTTACTTTTGGAAAGCTGCTATTTCCTCACTCCGCACAAGGAAGAATAAACTGGGGTCATGTTCCTTTCTCTGTTCTGCTCTCTCCATTAGTATTAAAATACAAAACAAAACTTCAAAGACACAAAGAGATATAAGGTATTCAAAGATCTAAGGCAGTGTGCTTATGTCTAATCCTCCTTCACTCAAAAAATACGACTTGCAATGTTTTTGTCTGATCTGTTGTTTGATAAGACTCACATACAACGTCTGCACGGGCGAGCATGTTAGGTGTTGCTATTCAGTTATAGCTTCTGTAGCTGTGTGGGTGAGTGTGTGCACATAAAATATTTGGTGAGTTGCACTCATTTTGTAAAAACTCCATTTATTTATATCTAATTTATTACCCCCAGGTTGTAAAGCAGGCAGACACTGCTACAACAGGACACTCTTCCCATATGGATGTTTTTTTAATGGCTCTGTGTGACTCACCTCTTCTCCTTTGGTTAGGTCACACAGTTTCACAGTTTAATATTTTCATATCAATATTCCTATGAAAATGTGACCACATCTTTGGGTCCTCAGTCTTTCTCCTTAACATAGAATCCTCTTGTCATGGATTTCTCTTTGATTTTTTCCCACAGAACTCTGGCAATGAACTCCCCACACACTCCAAGAATTAGGTGTTGACCTTAACTGTTGCAAGACTTGAGTGAGGCCATGGAAGTCATCTGTGTGATGCCCTTCCTTCCCCAGCATTTCACAGAAATGGAGCCAAGGCCAAAGAGCTGGCACAAGTCGGCCAGTTTCCAAAGTGGGGAGGGTGGACCTGGGAGGGAGTTTAGATTCCCGGAATCTCAAGTCAGTGCCTTTCTCGTCGCTTTTATCACATGACTTCTTTGGAAAGCCCCGATGCTTCTTTCAAATCCTGAATATTGGGAGGGAACTAGTTTATTACTTTTAATCTCTTTTCATTGCATTTTGATGTATAATTTTTCTGTCTTTTTTTCCACCTCACGATGCATACAAAAATCTTGACTATACGCATGACTCCTCAGCAGCACACTGCCTGCCCCTGCTCCTGTGCACAGCCTTCGGAACTGAGGGGCAGCTCAAGGGAAGGGAAGGAAACTAAGATATGACCACAGTTGCAAGCATAGGACTTTCTGTTCCAAGATGGTGGAGTGAACACATTTCCCTTAATGAATCAAAATAACAAACACTTTTAAAATAAACACAGTATGGGTATATAAAGGATGCCTGAAAACAAGAAACGAAGCTTACAACAGACCATGAGAAATGTAGGAAATCCTTGAAATATAAGGCATCTGGGGAGCTCCAGAGAAATTCTGTATTCCCATTACAATATTTCATTAATTACCTCATGACTAAGCCAGAGCACTCCTTTTTGTTTTTTGAAATTGATTTTTACAAAGAGAGGAAGTGGGGGGGGGGGGGAAAGAGTGTAGGGGGAAGAAGAGAGAGAGAGAGAGAGAGAGAGAGATTGAGATTGATAGGTTGCCCTCTACATATCCTCTACTAGGGATTGAGCCCACGACCTGGGCAAGTGCCCTGACTGGGAATCAAACCAGCAACCTTATTGAGCCACTCCAGCCAGGGCCACACTCCTTCTTTATATTATTTGACCTTAAGCTTGGAGCTAAAAGGAATAAGAAAGAACATAATATTTTATATTATTTTTTAATCCTCAAAATAACTATACATTTGGCATTATTATCCAAATAATAATAACGAAAAGGTGAAGTCCAGAGAAGTTAAGTAAACTGCCTGAAGTCTCATAGCCACTAAGTGACCGAATGGGGATGGGAACATGGGCATTTCTGGCTTTGAAGCCTTTGCAGTCTGCAGGACACCCATGCAGAGGAAGGACACGCACCGACCATGCACAACCATACAGCCGGCATGGGACCAGATACAAGGTTATTAAGGACCCCGCATCATGCAGGTAGTTTGATTTGCTGAAGGATTTTCAAGGCAGAATTTGAGCAAGACGAAGAAAGCTAACTGTAAGAATGCAAAAAACACATTGGTGGCTGAGGGTCACAGTTTTAAACATATTCAGACATACGGAACCTCCCTTCAAGAATGGAAGTCGTCTCATCACCAGGTAATGGTCACTATCCCCAGTTTCTCTTCTAGTGCCCACCGGAACGCAGAGTGCACCTATGTGAGATGACCAGCCAGACATTAGGACAGCAGGCCCTGGCTCTGGGACGGGAACAAGAGCAAACCCATGGTCTTGTTTTCATTAGCACATGTCCTAACACTCTGGATGGTCTCAGACATGAGCTCCCTTTTTATTTCCTTGAACGCTTAAAGTCATCACTGAGGGAACTATGACAAGTCCCCAGGGAAAAGCAAACCAAGTGGCACACATGCCGTCATTCTCCTCCCCCTCGGAAGTCTTCCCAACCTCCACAGAGGCTTGGAGCTCAGTGACCTCCCAGATGGGTCTTCAAGAGCTGAGAGATTTCCATCAGTGTGTGATCCCTCCTGTGGTTCATCCCATGAGCAGCAGATTCTTACTTTAAGGTACTCTCCTCAGAGAAAGAGCTCAGCAGCATGGGAGAAGAAGGAAGAAATGAAATGACAGTGTCTACCATGTACTGGACCCAGTGTGAAGTGCTTTAACTATGTTATCTCATTTGATTTGCACAAAAACTCTACACGGTAAAGTGAGTGTCTCATTTTGACAGGTGTTAAAACTGAAGATGTGTGAGGTTAAGAAACCTGCTCAAGTTCATGCAGTTAGTAAGGTTATATGGACCCAGAGTCAAACATGGGTCTATTTGACAATATAACCCATGCTCTTTTCATCGTTACCTTCTATAAAATAGAAACACTGAAAGTGTTCTATGCAACGGCCCATCTTATACATCTATGGACGTGTATGTAAAAGAAAATACTATCCTTATTCTTATGCTAATGTTGCTTGAAAATAATTTTACATAAAACATTTGGGGGCAGGGGGAGTGAGGGAAGTCTGTCTTAATACAGAAAAGATTGTTACTATTACCTAGTAAATAGTTTTTTATATACCACACTCTGTCATCGGCAGATACTGTCAGGGCCTGATGTTCGAGTCATTATGCTTATGGGATTTAATTTTTAATGATGCAAAAATTATGCACAATGTATCATCATTTCTCTCCCAAACCCAGAGTCTGATAGGTAATAATTGCTCCTTACTTAGTTTGCTAACTCTCCGTGATATTAAGTAGAATGCAACTAAAATCAGAAAAGTGGCTCTCTGAAAATGGCCTTACGGATTCTGTGCTCATTTTCTTCCAATAACTTCGAGATTAGAGTTGTTGGGTATATGCGTCAATAGTTTTTCTCCTGACTAAATACAATAGAAGTTCTGGAAAAGCTAGTTGGTGGTCTTTCCACTTCCTGCAAGTGCAAGGAACTCCGTAATTGTATTGGTCAGAAGAATACTAGCCAGTTTCATTTAACAGGAAATTGCTACACTGAAACATTTTTAATATTGAAGAGTTGGTATAATCCTATATAATAAAAGCCCAGCAACTGAAATGGTGGAACAACCAGAACCACCAGTATGACCAGAACAACCACAGCCCCTCGCCCCTGCCAGCCTCACCCCCCCATAGGGGGAGGGGCTGGCCGGCAAACCACCTGTGGCCCCTCACCCCGGCCGGCCCTGCCCCCTGGCGGGGACCCCCACCCTGATCGGGGCCCCTATCAGGGGAGGCCGGCCAGCCCCCACCCGTGCACTGGGCCTCTATCCTATATAATAAAAGGCTAATATGCAAATCGACTGAACGCAGAATGACTGGTCACTATGATGCGCACTGACCACCAGGGGCCAGATGCTCAACGCAGGAGATGCCCCCTGGTGGTCAGTATGCTCCCATAGGGTGAGTGCCGCTCAGCCAGAAGCTGGGCTCACAGCTGGTGAGTACAGCAGCAGTGGCGGGAGCCTCTCCTGCCTCCACGGCAGGGCTATGGATATCTGACTGCCAGCTTAGGCCCGCTCCCCATGGGAAGCAGGTCTAAGCTGTCAGTTGGACATCCCCCAAGGGCTCCCGGACTGCGAGAGGGCAGAGGCCAGGCTGAGGAACCCCCCTGAGTGCATGAATTTCATGCACCAGGCCTCTAGTAAAATACATAAAAGTATATTTTAATAGTAAAGAATATTTGTCCTGTAACACATTGCAACTCCCATCTCCCACTTGCAGGCCCCTCTGTTCCATCTACTTTGGACAATGGTGCTACTCTCAGACCCAGTAAGAGGGGCCTTCCCTGAGTCCCAGGCTTACAGGGCACCACGCCAGAAGCCTTCTCCAGCCACACTTCCTCCCATGGTGTGAGAAGTGCATATGGTCAAAAAGACCTGCCTACCCAAAACCCAAACCTTCCCTTTTCTAGACTACCTCTGGGCTCCAGAGTCCCTTAGATCCCCTGCCTAAATTCCCCCCAAACTGCTTCTAGGACCGTATGGTTTTCTTCCCAGGTCTGTCCTGCAGCCTACAGCCTGTCCTGCCAGGATGCACCACCCCAGGCCTGAGGGGTGCATAGTGAGAGGGTAACTATTTGTGGAGCTTGCGTTAGAGCCTGGACAGTTAGCCTGGCATCTATCCAATGTATTCATGGAGGCTCCTGGGCCTCTGACAATGCAGAGACATGCAGGCTGGGAAGAGAAGGGGGTGGGCTGTCATCCAGGAGCCGGGCCTGCTCTTCCTGTGCTCAGACCTTGTCCATAGTGCAGCTCCATGGGGTCCAAGAAGTCTAAAGGCGAGCCTGGTTTTCCACGTCATTGTAAAGGAATTTTTATACAATAGGGTGATAGGATATACCTAATAGTTTGCTAGCTTGATTTACAGTTTTAAATATTTAGACATATGGAATCTAGGCCTCTATTTGTCCTCGTGTCCTGAGCCTCGTAAATATTTGGGAAAGCCTGCCAGCCCAAAGAGAGGGACAAGAATAAAGGGGAAATTTATTCTCTCCTAGTTCATTGTCACTTCTTCTGTTCCTAAATCATCAAAGAAATAACTCCCATTCCTCAAATGTGTCCATCCAATGAATGATGTCTGAAAGGGGGAAATAATTTCATTTGGTGACTACATTTCAATATTTGCTGATTCAATAGACATCTGTAGTGTAGTACTTTCAACAATAAAAATGAATTTAAAAATAAATAAATAGGATACTCAGCTATGTGGAAAGAAAAGGTAAAATGAAGGAAAAAGAAAAAATATTAACATTAAATTAGCCACCGCACATCTACCACACAGAGTCTGGTGAGAGAGCTGGCGACACACACATAAGAGCCTCTTGGGTTCCGTGGAGTCTGTCCCAGGACCATGGTGCACTGTTCTGGGCGGCACAGCTTCTGTGGTAACCAGCTGTGGTAGCCACCTTGTCCCTGAGTCACTGAAGTCCAAGTGAAGGAGGCAGTTTCCAAAGTTCATTTCTAAGGGTGCATTTTCGAGTAATTCTGAGAGGCAGCTTGGCGATTGCAAAGGCTATGAATTTACAAATCAGATAGATTTAGAGTCGACGTTTACCTCTGAGCCCTAGGGACCTTACTCATGTGCACCAACCTTTCTGAACCCCGATTCCTCACCTGTAATATAACACAACCTAGTTCACCAGGCCATCCTGTAGGTCAAGTGAGAACATGGGTAACATACCTACTGGCAGCTCTGGGACACAGCAAGTGCACAACAAATGTTGGTTCTCGCTATTTCCTTGTTTCCTCTTCTGAGGCTGAGTCTTTGATTCTTACTGGGATTCTCTACCTTTGGCAAACAGATCGACTCTAACTCTTCAATCTGCAACTGAGATCTGCTTCCTGAGTATTTCCATCCTCTCACCTCTTTTGGATGTAATCACTTTTCCTGATTCCCTCTCTGTGGGAGTTTCATGCTCACTCTCCCATAGAGAGTCAGCAAAGCAAGGGAGGATGAATAGGGAATGGAGGCAGGATCACTCATCCTTCATCAATGCCATGTCAAATTGCCATCAGGAGTTCTTAATGACCCTTCAGATAAACAAATGTTCACCCGCTCCAAATTTAGTACACGCTTCAAATCCACATATGCTAGGAGCTCTGCAAATTTTATCCTTCCTCTATCAAGATAATTTGCATAACAATTACACCTACCAGGAGACATTGGACTCTGCAACATGCACCATTTGCAAATCTCTGCAATGGAGAATCACTTTTGCAGTGGATGGAAAGGAGAAAGTGGGGAGTTGATCATTTACCATAATGGCTTTTTCATGATAAGCAGCGAGCATCTGTGATTATTTCCAAAGGCAGTGAATAGGTTCAAAGTCTTACATTATTGGACTTTAATTAGGAGTCTAGTTTGCATACATTTTAAATGTTAATCACTGTTCAGTGAGCTGGTGAACTCAGGTAGGTCACCCACAATCTATTCTCTCTCCAGAAAGAACATGTCATCTTTTCCTTTTTGTTGAGATGTAAAGTATCGTGGGACAGTGGTACAAGACCCTGCTTCTCAAAAGAAAATGGCAAAGGGCAGGCAGAGTTCAGAATGATGACTCGGAATCTTGGGATTTGCAAATCTCACTATCCTTAGCTACATTCTTTAAAAAAAAAAAAAAAAATATATATATATATATATATATATATATATATATATATATATATATGTTATTGATTTTTTTACAGAGAGGAAGGGAGAGAGATAGGGAGTTAGAAACATCAATGAGAGAGAAACATTGATCAGCTGCCTCCTGCACACCCCCTACTAGGGATGTGCCCGCAACCAAGGTACATGCCCTTGACCAGAATCGAACCTGGGACCCTTTAGTTCGCAGGCCGACGCTCTATCCACTGAGCCAAACCGGTTGCAGCCGTGGGCAAACTCGCGGGCCGGATCCGGCCCATTCGGCTGTTCTATCCGGCCCGCAGAGCCGAAAGAGCGGAGGGTTCTCTTGCTCTCCCCTCCGCTCCTTTACTTTGAATTTATATTAGTTCACACAAACACTCCATCCATGCTTTTGTTCCGGCCCTCTGGTCCAGTTTAAGAACCCATTGTGGCCCTCGAGTCAAAAAGTTTGCCCACCCCTGGGTTAGGGTGTTAGGTACATTCTTATAACACTCCTCCCTACTCCCCAAAATGTGGAATCATATATATTGCCTACCAATGTCACTGATTTTTACACCTGTTTGGGAACCTCTGAACATAATCTGAGGCAAATACAGAAGTAGAGTCAAATATTTTTGGCCTGAAATTAGTCTGAACTGGATTTGAGCAGGTTATGTGAACAACAAGCTCTCAACCTGGTCCGTCACCCAATTTCGCCTTCTGGCAAAGTGAGAAAACCAAAGACTAATGCAACAACTGTATTTTCTTGAATAAAACTGTCCATTGTTATAAAGCTATGTCCTTTCTGTTTTTCAGGAATTGAAATATCCTTTCTTTTATAAAATTGGTTCTTAGTAGGTGGTAGTCACGTGTTGCTTGTTTTATAATAAGTTCTTGCTTAGTAATATTTAAAAGTTGGTGGGTCTTCTGGATGTAGGAACAAAACAAATCCCTGTTACAAGGGTGAAATTCCCCCCCCCCCACCCCCCAGGGAATGCTGATTTAGTGCACCTCTAGCCCTGGTATTCTTCGGGCACTAAGTATGCTGCACAGGTCCGCTAAAGACCAGCTTTGACTCCAGTGTCTTGTGATCTTTCTTTTCCGTCCACGACAATACTTAAAAGTCAATATTTCTCCATTTCCTGCCTCTTCTTTTAATGAGAAAGGACAAACAAAAATGTACACAAGGTGCTTAAAGACAGAAATTATTTCCTCAAAATGCTCTAATCATGCTGTTGAAAACCACTTCCTCCTGTGGCCTAATCACATAAATCACAGTAAAAGGTTAAAAACAAAGTTCAATTGTGCTAAATTGCCTGTAATGTTTTCTCAGAAATGGATTTCTTTCTGTTAAAAGGTGAAGTCATTCTGGCTTCCCATTGTTTTGCTCAGTGGGTCTCTGGATGGTAATTTCACATCTCCTATCCAGATTGTGGGCACGGGTGTTTGCTGCGGAGGACTTGTTGAAGTTTTAGCAACATTTGACTCAAAACATTGGGCAGAACTTTCATGAAATGTAATTACATTTCACCAGCACCAGGGGGCAGCAGCCATGTTTTGTAAAAGGATAAAGATGGTAATATGATTTCGTTTCATTACTTTTGCCTTCATGAACTCTTAAAATACCATCGAAAACAGTTTAATTTCTTTATTGTTCAGGGTAACAAGAGACTAAGCATTGTGAGTAGAAAAGTTCCTCAGAAGTGTGATTTAATTATTGAATAAATATGATAAATTGATTACAGAATGTTATCAGCCCCACCCCATCCAGTCTCCTTTAGATGACACCACTCTAATCTTCCCCAAACAAAATCCACTCCAGTTGCTTTGCGTCAGTGGTCGGCAAACTCATTAGTCAACAGAGCCAAATATCAATAATACAACGATTGAAATTTCTTTTGAGAGCCAAATTTTTTAAACTTAAACTTCTTCTAACTCCACTTCTTCAAAATAGACTCGCCCAGGCCATGGTATTTGTGGAAGAGCCATACTCAAGGGGCCAAAGAGCCGCATGTGGCTCGTGAGCCGCAGTTTGCCGACCACGGCTTTGGGTACACGTAATTATTCTTTCCCCAAAGAACATTTACAAATTCCGTGAGTTAAATCGTTTTCTTTTTCTGGTGTTCGTGTATCTTTATGCTCCACATTGGTGAATTGACTGGTTTCCCCTCTCACTGGCAGTACAGTTTGCCTCTAGCTCCTAACTATTATAAGAGGAAAATTAACTAGCACTTATTAAGCGCCAATTAAGTGGGATATGCTTCCCAAATATTTTCTCTTATCCTAACAACAACCGACTGCCCCATTTTACAGGCAAGAATATTGTCTCAGAGATGTTAAATAAGTTGCCCAAGACCACACAGCTATGCTCTCTCGCTCTTCACTGGACTAGCTGTGTTTTCCACTGAGCCCTAGAGCACATAACAATGCTTTTTGAGCAAGCATGTTAGCTTCTACATCTTTTCCTTCCATGCAAGGATCACTCGGTTCAGGGAAAGAAAATGTAAATTAGATTTACACAAATATTCAAATCAAAACCGTTTGGATTTGATAAGAAAGCTCATGTTTTAAAAAGAAAAAAGGTCAGTGTTTCCTCTCTCTGTCCCTTAGATTGTCTGTGATCAGGAAAACTGCCAAGGCAGCTGCAATTCTGTGAACAGCAAAACTATCAAAATATGTTTTCAAAATCTTCTTATTTAATTCGAATTGAAAAATGAGAAGTGGGCTTACAAACACTTTCAGCTCATGACTGATGCGTCACACTTGTGTGATTTTAAACAATGATTTCTTTCATCCTTTGTGGCTTTGAGCAACGAGCCTTTTCACCTATGTTGCATTTCAAATAGAATACAAAATTTCAGCTATATTACATTTTTATTACAATTAAGGGCATGGAGTTAAATTATATATAAATCAATCCATCTAGTTGTCTTATATTCATTGTACAAATTCAATTCAGAATATGTTTCATATAACTTAGTTTCACACCTGACCCTACTGGCAGAGTTATCTATTTTGTACCTTTATTCCTTATATATGCCACTGTCTCCTCTGTGACCAAGATTTCACCAATTCACCAGGCTCTGAATACCCTTTCCATTCAGAATCTTTTTGGAAAGTACATTAAGCAGAGTTTAAGTTTATTTTCTTGAATAAAACTGCCCATTGTTATAAAATTATGTCCTTTGTGTTTTTCAGGAATTGAAATATCCTTTCTTCTATAAAATTGGTTCTTAGTAGATGGTAGTCATGTGTTGCTTGTTTTATAAGTTCTTGCTTAGTAATATTTAAAAGTTGGTGGGTCTTCTGGATGTAGGAACAAAACAAATCCCTGTTACAAGGGTGAAATTCCACCCCCTCCCAGGGAATGCTGATTTAGTGCACCTCTAGCCCTGGTATTCTTCGGGCACTAAGTATGCTGCACAGGTCCGCTAAAGACCAGCTTTGACTCCCGTGTCTTGTGATCTTTCTTTTCCGTCCACGACAATGCTTAAAAGTCAATATTTCCCCATTTCCTGCCTCTTCTTTTAATGAGAAAGAACAAACACTTGAAAACAAATGAAGGCAAAAGTAATGAAACGAAATCATATTAACATAAGCAGAGTTTCTTTGATTTCCTCCAAGATCTCTCACTCAATGGGCAATTAATATTCATACCGTATGATTTAGCAGTCCTACTTCTGGGTATATATCCAAAGGAAATGAAAACAGGATAGCAAAGGGATAGCTACACTCCTATGTTCATTGCAGCACGATAGCCAAAATATGGAAACAACCTACGTGTCCATCAACAGATGGATGAGTAATTATGTGCTGTATACATACAATGGGATACTATCCAGCCACGAAAAAGGAGGAAGTCCAGCCATTGGCGACTAGTAGATAGATCCTGAGGGCACTATGCTAAGTGAGATAAGCCAGACAAAGACAAATACCACATGGTATAACTTAGATGTGAAATCTAAATAAAAAGTCAAACTCAGAAATGGAGTCGGAAAGTGGTTGCCAGGGTTGGAGGATGAGGAACTAGGAATAGTTGGTAAGATTTGAGAATGTAATGGATAACCTGATGATTATAGTTAGTAACATTATGTGGTATAATTAAAGTTTACTAAGAGACTAGAACTTAAATGTTCTCACACACAAATAAAAAAGATAAATATGTGAGGTGATGGATGAGTTAATTAGTTAAATGAATCATTTCACTACACACACACACACACACACACACACACACACACATACACCAAATCATCATGATGCACATTTCAAATATCTTACAGTTTTGTCAATTATACCTCAACAAAGCTGAAAATAGACCTACCATGTGTGAACCACCACTTTAGGAATTACATGTGATATTAAAGTGTAACAGGGGCAACTTTGTAAAGTATATGATTGTATAAGCACTATGAAACTACACCTGAAATTAACACAAAATAATACTGAATGTGAGCTGTAACTGAAAAATACAATGTACAAAAAAATGTAACAGAGATAGAACATTGTTCTCCAGGGGGTAGACTCTACCAGCCAATGCAACCAGACCATCTGACCTCTAGTTGACCTTTAATTCTCCTACAAAGAGAGGAAATTAACCACATTATTCTAAAAAAGAGATTCTTTCGTTTACAAAAAGATTCACTGTGCATTTCCTAAGTGTACAATAGAATATGTGAAATATGAGTTGATGCGTACACAATTTTTAGGAGAACATATTGTACTTTCACAATATTGGAGAGAATTTGGTAGTTTTTTTTCTGTTTGCCAACAGTAGGAATTAATAAAATTAATTTTTATTACATAACGTCTTGAATGTTATTTATTTTTAGGTAAAAACTGACCTTGGGAACAAGCAATTTGCCTATTTTGAACTTTTGTTAAATGGAATCAAGAATGGTAAACATTTTTTCTTTTCCTATAGTCTCTCTCTTTTTAATATGCTTTTAAAATATGTTAACATGTTCATTTGTTTTATAGACTATCAACTTAATGTGACCATTTCCATTTAAGCTGTAAAAACTACAAAACTATTACCACAATCAATAGGATTTCAAGAAACAAAAATGAGATCTAATTACACTTTACTGTAGTCATATATTGCCTGAATAACAATCATAAGTTACCAGTAATATAATTAAATGCGGGAGGTGTTATCAAAGATGCATTTTAAGGTCTAATTAACTGATAATAATTATGGCTTAATGCTCAGGCTACATGATAATTAGTGAGACATTAACAGAGAAAAGCTGCTAATCTGAAAATTACAAAGCTCTTTGTCACCTGTTGCAGCATGGGTGAAGTTCTGCCTCCAGAGAAATGGCCTCAGTTTCATAGGTTGGACCAAGAAAGAAAAGATGTGGTTTTATGTGCACCTGGAATAAAATAATAATTATTGCTCCTGTACTCATTTAAAAAAAATTTTTAATTGCGGTAAAATACATATAACATAGGCCCTGGCCAGGTAGTTCAGTTGGTTAGAGTGTCATCCGGATATACCAAGGTTGTGGGTTCGATTCCCAGTCAGGGTACATACAAGAATCAAATAATGCATAAGTGGAACAACAAGTAGATGTTTCTCTCCTTCTTTCTCCCTCTCTTTCTCTCTCTCCCTCTCTCTAAAAATCAATCAATAAAAATATATATGACATAAAATTTGCCATTCTGACCATTGTTAAGTGCGATAATTCAGTAATGTGATGTGTATTCACATTGTTGTGCAACTAATCTCCTGAATTTTTCCATCTTGCAAAACTGAAACTCTATACTCATTAAACAACATCTCTTCATTCCACCTGCCCCAGATTCTGGCAAACCATTCTACTTACTGTTTCTATGAATTTGACTTCTCCAGGTACATCATATAAGTGGGACCCTACAATATTTATCTTTTGTGACTGGCTTATTCCACTTAGCATAATATCTTCAAGGTTCATCCAGGTTGTAGCATATGTCAGAATTTCTTTCCTTTCTAAGGCTGAGTAATATTCTATTGTGTGTGTGCACCACATTTGGCTTATCCACTCACCTGTTGAGGGACACCCGAGTTGTTCTGCCTTTTTGCCTATGGTGGACAATGCTGTTATGAACATGGCTGTATAACTGGACCCTTCTGTGGATTTCATAGAAACAGTGACATTTTCTGGGCCAAAAGCTTGACCTCTGGTTGTCCAATTGCATCGGTGATGCATCCCCCGGCAGTTGGTGAAGCAGCCTTCACCTTGAGATCAGTGTGCTTCTTCCCAGGAGGGGGTTGGAGGTTAGGCCCTGAGAAAGGTGCTTTCACTTTCTATTTCTGATATTTTTGAAGCAGAGGTTAGTCTCTCCATTGTAGAGATGAGGACACTGAGGCCGAGAATTTAATCATTTGTGCAATATCTCAAAATAGTGTCAGGGAGAAGTAATATTTCCTCTATTCTCTTATGCAAAACAACTTAAACTAATGAAAGCTAGGTTAACAGGAAAAAAAGCACACAATTTTTATTAATATGCATGCACAGTAATTCACAGAAAAGATATAAAACTCAAAGAAGAGGTTAGACTCTGGGGCCTTAAAATCAATCAATCAATCAATCAACATATATATGACATAAAATTTATATGACATAAAATTCCCTCTCTCTTCCATTTTCACAAAGGAAATGGGATTTGGGGCTTCAAGAGACCATAAATTATGGGGAAGTGATTAGGAAATATACAGGAGCCCTAGCTGGTTTGGCTCAGCAGATAGAGCACCAGCCTGCGGACCAAGAAGTTCCGGGTTCAGTTCCAGTCAAGGGCACGTACCTTGGTTGCAGGTTTCTCCTCCTGGTCGGGGCACGTGCAGGAGGCAACCAATCGATGTGTTTCTCTCACATCGATGTTTCTCTCTGTCTTTCCCTGTCTCTTCCACTCTTCCTAAAAATCAATGGAAAATATCCTAGGGCGAGGATTAACAAACAAACAAACAAACAAACAAACAAACAAACAAACAAAAAAGGAAATACATGGGAGAACTAATGGAAGAAAATGGTTATTCAGCAAGGTCTGTTTCTGTGAACTTGTCTCAGTGTGGGCTCTCCATCTCTGGTAATGAGGGCTTCCCTCTTCTGTTTCAGGGGTACTTTTACGAAGGGAAATCTGTGCCCTGCTTTTAAGCAGTTAGTAGGAATCTTCCTGTATCTCTCAACTCTCAGTTGTCTTCAACTCAAAATAATTCTTATTCCAAAGTGGTATATTTTAGGTGGTGAATTCTGATCCCCTAAATAGTAAATGGGATTAAAACCGTCTTTGGGGCTCTAAATCCCATATACCTTTCCCATTATTTAGATAACTAATAAGAACAACTATATATATATATATATATATATATATATATATATATATATATATATATATATATATATATATTATTGACTTCACAGAGGAAGGGAGAAGAGAGAGAAACATCAATGATGAGAGAGAATCATTGATCAGCTGCCTCTTGCACGCCCCCTACTGGGGATCAAGCCTACAACCCAGGCATGTGCCCTGACTGGAAATCAACCCTGACCTCCTGGTTCATAGATTGATACTCAACCACAGAGCCATGCTGGCCGGGCAAGAACAACTCTTCATAAATAAAAATTATGCTGTTTAAGGAAAGTCATCCTGCATTTCTCTCATCTGTACAACCCTCCCATTCACTCAATCACCCCCTAGTATGTGCCTAGCCCCATCCTAGGCACGATGGGATGCTGAGGTATAGATGAGGTTGTATCTGTAAGAAATCCACAGCCTATCTGGGAGGAAATGTGAAAGACACAGTAGAGGGTGAGTCAGGCACATGAATTCTGACCCGAGTGCTGCCCACCATCAATCCTCTGCTGGACACTTCACCTCCCACTCTCCGCATGAACCTGGAAAAGGGGAGCATTGGATTGGATTCCCTTTAGAAGTAAATGTCTATGTCACGCAAATAGGCAAACAGAGGTGCATTTCACCATGTGACTTCAGGTAAGTGCTTAAGGCCTTGATGTCTTAGTGTTTTCATTTGTGAAATGGAAGGTGATCTTGCCTTGCAAGATGTAGGGAAATTAAATGCAATGTTTCCAAAACAGTGCCAAGAATACTCTTTGCTGCAAAAATGGTGGCTAGTATTGCCATAAATCTGCATGGTATAAATCAACAGCAAAGTTGCAGGGTGAAGATAGTGATATGGCAAAGTGCTTAAGTGGTAGTTGTAGGATTTTGTTTCCCCTCATGGAGAAAAATAACCCACTAGTAGGTACAATTTGGTTTGCTATTCTGACTCCTTTTGTGATAATTAGACAGTGAGCCACTCTTCAAATTCTACCTTGCAACTGCAAAGAAAATATCCAAGGATTTCACAGGCTCCCCCCGGGTAGGTGGGGTAACAGTTATTTATCCAATTTTAGAGGGGAAAGAGACCTGGAAAATTGTGGAGTTCTGTGATCCCCAAACCTAGCTGATCATCAGAAATACCCGGAGGTTTTATAAAAAATACAGATTTCTAGCCCAGTTCCCAGGGAGATGCTGATGCCAAGGGTTTGGCTCTGCTCCTCCTCCCCTCCCCAGACATTGAGGCTCCTCCACTCCAGCTTCTGCATCTCCTTCTGCCTCCAGGTGCTTTGTCTCGCATCCCGAAGTCTCAACCTGAACTCACCAGCACCCATAGGTTGGCATTTTACAGAGGGCTTACATCTTCCTCGGCCACAGGCTGGGTCTTCCAGGAAAGTATTTTCTTATACCCAACATTCTGCAGCTCTTCTTGTTGTGCTTTGCTTTTTTTGTTATTGTAGGAAATGTGAATGTAGACAATAAAAAAGAAATGAAAATTTAAAATCATCTGTAGTCCCACCACCTACCTCCAGAAATATTAACATGTGCACCCATGCACGCAAGCACACACAGACACACTTTTTACATGAATGGGGTAACACTACACATTATCACTTTGTAGTCTGCTCTTTCTACTTTACTCTGTTTCATCGTGGGTGACGACTGCTCTGGGGAAAGCACTGAAAGCAGGTTCCATTCATTGTCCCCCATGCAGACAAGCAATCCTCGTGCCCAGGTTTTCTGAAGGCCTTGACCTCTAGAGGATCAAGATGGATTCTGAAAGTGCAGAGTCCGCTGACATAAGGGCCCAGGAGGCTGGGACAGGACAAAGCATGAAAGAGTAACTTTCTGCAGCTCTTCTCTTCTCACCCCTCACGGCCATCTCTCCAAACCCAGCACACTGAAACCCCAGCCCTGTGGAGCATGCGGGCCCTGCCAGGAACCGGGCACAGTGCCATCCCAGCAGATGAACCAGAGAATAGGTAGTCAATGTTGATTTCCACGGACAAATAGGAGGATCAAGTGTGGCTGTTGAAAACGACTCCTAGGTAAGAGTTTATCCTTCAACACTCAAATCAAGACAGTCACCATCAGAATTCTAGCTGAGGGACCAATTCGCTCTGACCCAAGAGGACCAGCTGCCAAGTTTGGGGGGAAATGCTTCCGTGGAGAGGGGACGGCGGCAGCGAGGCCAACAGCTCTCTGGTGGGTTCCCCTCGCATTCTGCAGAATTCCTCTTCAAGCCAAAGCAAACTGGCTGGCCCAGCTCGGGCCTGGTTAAGCAGCCATTAGAATGCAGAGCGGCTCTCCAGATCCACACAGAGTCCATCACATTTGGGCTGTGGCCCCGACGCAATATTTGCTATGAAAGTTTATGCAGCCACAAAATTAAATGAGGAAAGCGCATTAGGAAGGTTTGAAATCTATGTAACTCCAGCCTGACGACTGTGAAAGATCACAATGTAGCTGCCAGCTTGGTTGTTCTTCCCAGTCTAAGTCATGCTAGTCCTTCTGGGAAAGTTCCATCTAACCGGAGGCGGGAGGCACTCACACCCCTGAGGGCTTGGCCCCTGTGGCCTGAGAAGGGGGTAGGATGAGCCGCTTGAAGATATGCCACTTTGACATGTTGTTTTGAGCTGAAGGCAAGCAACACCCAGTTGAGCCAGGAAAAACTTTTACTTCTCTCCTAACTACCTAAAAGGATTGAGATAGGGAACCTGTACCAGACAAATAATTATTACCACAGGTAAGTTTTTATCTCAAAGACCTACCTGTAAGGCAGGGCAAACTTCTAATTACCAATCATCTGCTCTTTTTATCATCCTGTGAATCACCCTGCTCCCCTTTGGAGCCCCAGGCCCCTGCCCCATTCCTTAGCTCAGGATGGCATATAAGCCTCAATTAACCCACTTGCCCTGCAGTCTCATATCTTTGGGCCTCCTGTACATACAAAATTAAATTTCTTTTTTCTCCTGTTAACTTGTTTTGTGTCAATTTAATATCAGACCTACCGAAGAACCTAGAAGGGAAGAAGAAGAAATGTTTCCACCCTCACACCCAGAATCCCCGGGCAGGTAAGCTGGCCCGGCCTGCAGCTGCACTCTCGCCTCTCGCCAGGACGCTGCTAGCTAGCTCTTCCAGCTGCCACTTTGCCAGTCATGGGCTGATTGCTACAGGTTTCAATGGGTAATTTCAGAAGGGTCTGAAAATCCTCATTCAGCCACAGAGGAGGTCTTCCAACAAGATCTTTTCAGTAACTCATGGTTCAACAAACTATGGCCCAAGACCAATCCAGCCCCCACCACATTTTTAAATAAAGTTGTTTTGGTTTTTTTTTTTTGGAATACAGCCATGCTCTCATTTACATATTGTCTCTGGCTACTTTCACCCTACCAGGCAGAGCTAAAAAGCTGCAACAGTCTGTTTGGCCTCAGAAATGGAAAATATTCACTCATCTGGCCTTTTACAAAAGAAGTCTGCCAACTCCTCTACTAAACCATTATAGCATCCATTTTTATTCGTTACTGTTGTATGAGAATTATCTGTATATCGTAGAAAAGACATGAAAGCAGTGATTATTTGGGGATGAAAAGATTATGGATAATTTTATTTTCTTCTTTTTATATATGTGTATGTTCTACTAATGTTATGAATTTCTTCATGATTTGGGGAAATACTTTTTTTAAGAAAAAGGTGAATGAATGCTCTTACTATGTAAAAAATAAATCTACAGGACGGGTTGTAAATGCACAGATGATGCTAAAACCAGACCAATTACTGCATTTTCTTCCACAGATAAAGGTGAATTTCTTAGCATACCAATTATAGGTTGTATATTAGTTCAGGTCACCCAAGAGGCAGTAGCTAAGCCATGAAGAACTTTATTAGGGAAAATGCCTGTGAGAGAAAATGGGAAGGAGCTGGGTACGCTCTGACCCCAAGAGAAAGAGAAGGCAAGGAAGGAAGATTGGCTGGAAGCACCTGAAAACGCAGTGCAGGTCTAAGAAAAGCCCAGCAAGGCCGATGAGGAGGTCTTGAGTCTCCAGGTGATGGGCGTGCTTCACCTCCTCACCACACTCAGTGGCTGATGGCAGCAGCCTGTGGGAAGAGCGGCCTCGTGAAAATGCAGGGACGGATTTGGGAGGCCAGCAGCTTGAACAATTCCCCCACTTGCAGGCAGAGATCCTCACTTAAAGAAAGCCATGCAGAACCATACAAAGTGTGTGGTTCTATGAGATAAGTAATTTTAAAACCCAGATTCAGCGTATCAATGAGGTTCCAAAGAGACACCAAATATTTGGAAGGGGAGTGAATAGACCGTAGTGTTCCTTAATTCATCCTCCTTATTTTATAGATAAGAAGGTGTTTCGGATGGCCCACCCTGTAGAAAATGGCCCATAGTCATCTTTCTCAGCAGAGTATATTTTATATTCTGAGCATCATTGATTTGAGAGCTGGAGATATTCTGACCTTGGCTAAATCTATGGAGAAGAGAGAGTTTCCGGGTGAAATGAGCCTCAAATGTTGGGATCATTCTTTAGACTTGGGCCCAGATTCATCAGTGATCAGATTTTCAGGCAGAAGTCAAATGCAAACCCCATCCTCTATTTCTTAGGGGCATATAAAATGTCAGCCTGAGGCTGGATTTTAGAGGTATCTTGTCTGAACCTTTCAATTCACCATAGACGGTCACGGAAGCTGAGGACACCGAAATAGCATCACTGAGCAGCTACACTGTGAAGTCCACTTGTGTTTGAAAAAGTTATTTCTAGCAGCAAAACAAAGGCTGGGTTGCGCCAGAGATCAATTAAGCGCTTCCTATCATAGTCCAGGCAATATAGCAGGAAAGGGAAAGAGGAGGACGCGTGACCCCTGGTTAAAAAAAGAAAGCGCAGAACCTACACATTAAAGAACCTCGTGGAGGAAGACAAACCTATTTCCAGACTGAAGGACTTTGCGCAAGGTGAGGCCTCTAACCGAGAGGGTCAGTAAGGACAGAGCATGTGAATGGAAGATGAAGAACAGAAGCTCATGAGCAAAACTGGACTTGGCCAACTTGAGAGCTGCTGAAGCATTCCTGTGGAGCCATCTGGTGAGTGGTGGGAGGGGTTGGGGGATAGAGATATAGGCTCAGGAGTTACCAGTAAAGATCTGATCATGGAAGCTGGACACAGAAGGCCTGGGGAATGACGATGCTTCAGGGGTGGATGGAGGGACAGGAGCCACCGGAGCACCATGGGAAAAGGGTAAGGGAGACGCAGGGAAACAGGAGCTGAAGATGCCAAGAGAAGAACCTCCAGACACCATGACCAACACCAGTGCTGATGTTACAGAGAGAGCAAGTCTGACAATCAATTTGGAGAGATCCCGGAGGTGCCCGGAAACCAGGCCAGCAGAGCAAGAGTTAGACTGCAGAGCTGGAAGGGAGTGGATTGTGAGAAAGAGGAACCTAGAGGTGAGGGAAGGAATGAGAAAGAGTGGAACATCCATTCCAGAGATGAGGGTTAGCATTGGCCAACCTGGAGCTTCCCTCGATTATGCTGCTGTCGGGTGCTCAGATGCTTTCTGACACTTAAATGTGCCTGATCTGGGGTCCAGATAACTGCACCCCACAGAATGCAATGCATTAAGGATTCACTAGGATTTTGTGAACCCTAGCACAGTAATGTGCAATAACTT
The DNA here is from genome assembly GCF_963455305.1 of Plecotus auritus. NCBI lineage: Eukaryota > Metazoa > Chordata > Mammalia > Chiroptera > Vespertilionidae > Plecotus > Plecotus auritus. The sequence continues at coordinate 116,609,847 of NC_137776.1, read as the reverse complement.
GCTACAAAGGAAGCTAAACTCTTCAGGATGTGATCTATCTATCCCTCTCTTCACAAAGGCTCATTTATGTTTCTTCAGAGCCCATCCCTCAGAGGAGAAAAGGGATTTGCAGTTAAAAGGCCTGTATATGAGGAAAAAAGTATTTAAAAAAAATTTTGTAGATTAACCTATTAGCATATTCATATCTTGGATCTCTCTCTGTCTCTTTTACACACACACACACACACACACACACACACACAGAGTAGATATTATATATAGAAAGTTGCTTGAGTTTTTCTGCCTATGGGATCACCATTACAAGCAGTAATAATAATGGTTTTCAAAATATTTTTGTGTCCGCTCTGTAGCAAATCTTAACTATAAAGATGTTAAGCAGTAAACATTCTATTACAAATAAAACTTACACCTGTCTCTGTCTAAAATGCTGCAGTTTATTATTATTGTTGTTGTTATAAGAAAAGGAAAAGGCAACCCTGTAGGTATAAACCTTCACAGAAGAAAAATATCATGCCGGCAACTCATTATTTCCGGTTGTTATTACGTTAGAAGATAGCTTCTAGGTGTAAGGCACATACCTATAATGATCACATTAAGGCAGAAGCTGATTAATAATAGATGAGATCTGATTATATCTATTCCTGATGTTAGTTTAATAACCTATGGCATTTTTCAACAAAAAAAATAATAATTTGAATCCTCTTGCTTTAAAAAAAATCATTCTCGGCACATCTTACTACCAACCTGGAGCAAACAGGCTGCTTTCGAACCAAGGAGTAGTCCCAGCATGGGTCTCTCTGGTGCCTTTTTACAGCGAGAACTGACATTTCAAAGAAATAATAATAACAAAAATTTTAGGTTGAATTTCTGGCCTTTTAGAGATTTGGGGAAGAGGAAGTTGATAGTTTTCATCGTTGTGTGTTGTGATTCTGTTTGTTTTTTCTTTTCTTTAATAAAATACATCAGCTTCTACACTCACACCAGACCCAAATGCCTTGTATTTCCTGCCACGGCACTTGGTCCAGTGCAGTCACAGTCTGAGAGGATTGAACAGCTGCTCTGCGTAAAGTACTTGGTTTGTTATTTCACATGATCAGAAACTTTGTTGCTGTTTTCCCTTATCCAGTTTTTATTGAACCCTTCACCTCTTGCATAAGCCCCATGTGTTAGACTGAGTGATGTACCCCCACCCCCACAACACCTCCACTCCCCACTAAAGGATGTGTATCTGTTATCATAGATGGCAAAAAGGCCTTTGCAGCTGTGGATAAGGATCTGAGATGGGGAGACTGGGCTGGAGTATCGGGTATGCCTGATGTGATTATGAGGGTCCTGACCAGGGGAGGAGGAAATGTGAGGACAGGAGCACAGATGGAGTGACGTGCTTTGAAGATGGAGGAAGATGAGCAAGGCAAGGAATCCCGGCAGCCACTAGAAGCTGAAAAAGGCCAAGAAATGGATTCTCCCTTCACAGCCTCCAAGAGAGCCAGCCTTGCCCACACTGTGATCTTAGCCCTGTGAGACTCAGTTCAGATTTCTGATTTCCAGGCCTAGAGAATAACTTTGCGTTATTTTAAGCCACTACGTTTGTGGAATAATTTGTTACAGAAGCAATTGGGAAACTAATATACCCCATATATGCTTTCCTTTCAAAAGAGGAAGAGAGAAGGGTAGATTGCATGGGGCAGAGGAAAAGGAATTTCAATAGTGACTATAATCTATGTGAGCTCAAACGACAAAAGATGTGTTCTTATAAATCGTAATTTTCCTATGGAAAGATAATGCTTACCTATATAGAAAGCTGAAATGTTCAAAGAATAAACAAACAGCTACTGTTGACATTCTATTGTCTTTCCTTCCAGCCTCTTTTCTATGCATATTTTTACCTAGTTGAGCTTCTACTGTCAGAGTGTGGCAAGTAACCATGAAGACAAACAACTGTTGCCCATTTTGTAGATAAGGAGATCGGGGATCAGAGGAATTAAAGTCCTTTTGCCCACAGAGCTCATGAAGGACAGATCCTGGATCCCCACCTAGATCGCTTTAACAACGAACCTCTTTTAACCACTGCGCACCCTGAAGCTAGGAGGCCAGAGTAAAACTATGGGGAAAATTGTGTCCATCAACTCTGATGAAGGCTGTGAGATTCCACTGCTGTGGAGGTAAACCGCAAGGTTCCTGGAATGCAGTGCTGATGAGCCTCCCAGCAGAACCATCTTCCTTTTTCCCAAGCCCAGCCCCCCTCTAAGAGGCCCATGGAGCTGGGAAGACCTAGCGGCAAGGGAATTGTTAGAGAGGAGATGCATAAATGAAAACCCCTTTCTTACCAGCAGGCAAATTGCTCCATCCATAAAGCTGAAGGGAAATAGGTTTTAAAAAACATTTTGCACCTTGGCATCCTCCAGAGATTTCAGGGTCACCAATGCTACACTACTCTCTGTTGTTCCAATTAAATGCATTCGCTCTGTCTTTTCAAAGAAAAGTTAGAAAGGGAGGGAGAGGAGCAGGGAGGGAGGGGAAGAGTTTGCGGAGCTCTCTGCATTGAGAAAAGTTGATTAACATGCTCTCACAATTTTGCATATCGGTGTCATCCACAGGCTCCTTTTTTATTATTATTCATTAAACATTTCTATTTGCGTCAAGCAACTGGGAAATGCTTGCATGTAACAGTTGAATGCCTTGTATGGTCAGTGATGTGGAGAAGCTAATGTAAATGAAAATAAATTGGGTATTATGCCCAGTAGGAAAGTCCTGGATTCCTCATCTAATTCCCTCCCTAAGCCAGGGTGCAGAACTTCCGGTGCAGTGCAATTTCCCCTTGTAAGGTGCAAAATACAGCCTCAATGCGTGGGCAGTTTGAAGGATGTTTCATAAATGGGGAGAGAATCGGCATCTTGCGAGGCACTTGGAAGCTGCTGTCCTCTATCTGAGTTCCAGCTGGGACATTCATCCTGAGAGAGGAGAGAAAGAGGGGTGGGGGGGGGGGAGGGAGAGAGAGAGTATAGGCAATAAAGCTAAATCACTCAGGAGACCTCAGAGGGCTCTCCTCCGTGCCTGGGTGGAGCTGGGCTGCAGCCAAGGCTGTTCTATCTACTCCAAGTGCAGTTCTCCCTCCGGCAAGGTCATTCTGCCCAGTAAAGCAGGGGCAGGGAAGTGGGGTTGGAGCTGAGATGAGATCCTGGGCCCTTTTTACGCAGAAAGTCTGTTGCCACTGTGCTGCTCAGGTGTCTCTTCATGGCATGTTCCTATTTCTCACAGTCCCAGAGCCTGGCTGTTCTGGGGTAATTGGACCACGTGGTTGCAATTTCCTCTGTGCTTATATTGAGACCTGTACTGGGCGATGATAAGGCTTGACTGAACACTGATCGCACACCAAGCACTATTTTATTATTTTTTAAAATATATTTTTATTGATTTCAGAGAGGAAGGAAGAGGGAGAGATAGAAACATCTATGATGAGAGAGAATCATGGGTTGGCTGCCTCCTGCAAGTCCCCCACTGGGGATCGAGCCCACAACCCAGGCATGTGCCCTTGACCGGAATTGAACCTGGGACCTTTCAGTTCGCAGGCCGACGCTCTATCCACTGAGCCAAACAGGCTAGGGCCCAAGCACTATTTTAAAAGCCATATGTTTTTTGCTTTCTCATTTAATTCTCAAATCAACCCATTGAGGTAGGCACTCTTACTATCCCCATTTCCTACATGAGGAAACTGAGGCACAGAAAGAATAAGTAACTTTCCTGAGACGGAAGCAGCTCTTAAGTGGAGGAGGTAGGATTTGAACCCCGGCTGCCCACCTCCAGTCTTCAGCCACTACCTCTTCTGCCTCATACATTAATTTTAGCTAATTCTCACAGCAACTCCTAGGATAGATAACATTATATTTTATAGATGAGAAAACTTGGCCTTGCCCAAGCTCACTCAGCCTCTCACATTTATTTATAATTCCATAGGGCAGTGGTTTTGCAAACATTTTTCTTCTGCTGAAGCCTTCCTAGAAGTGAAAATGTATTGGGACCTTGAGGCCAAAGAAAACTTTTCAGATTAGAGTGAGAAGCAACTCTTCACATTTCCGTTTGCAGCAGGGGGGCCAGCACCCCTCTTTGCCTGTTCCTTAGCACTTACCACAATTTCCGATTATTTTATGTCATTGTTTGGTACTCACTCATTGTCTGTCTGCACAGCTAGCCTGGATGATATAGGAGAACAGGAACTGAGTCCATCTTCGTCCCCATTAAAGTGCCAGGCACATAGTAAGCATTCAATCAATATTTATTGAAATGTATGAGTGAAGTAATAATAGTCTCCCCTCAATCCCATTATGGGGCAAATCAAGACAAAACAGAACTTCCCAAAACTGGAGAACAGAGGGAAATGCTAAATGAGGTTTCCCATTGGTTGAGGTTCTATTCCATTTCTGCTGCTGGGAATCACTGTGCCTAAACTGTTGTTGCTGCTGCCACTGTGGGGAGAGGGTGGCACTTGAGGCCATGGGCCCATGCTCCAATCACTCAGCCCTGTGGTGCCACTGGGGGTAGGAGGACAGAGGAGCCCAAAGAGCCTCTTTCAGGAAGTCACAGACTACATTATGCCTAAGGGATTGTTTTCTTTTCATTTGAAAAGTCTGCCCAGACGGTGCCTGGTGAACTCACTACAGAAATTAAAGCAGAATTTACTGAAGCATTTCAGTGTTTCAACAGTTCCTATCAGGGAATTCTGGTAAAAAAAATCAAAGAACCACTAAAACAAATGTCAACAAATTTGGCTACATCAAGTAAATTCAGAAAGTATTCACTAATAAAGTTAGAAAAAATAGAAAAATATCTTTGACAACTATGACAGACATTCAAAGATCAGGCAAATTAATGAGAAAAACTCTCAAACTCAGTAGACAATTCTGCAGTGGGATAAAAAGACAGTTCTCCAAAGAAGGACTATGAATGGCTAATAAATTTAATGCTGTTCAATGTCACTGGAAAGGAAAGAACTGTGACTTAAAAACCACAAGGCACTACTTAAAAAGTCAGGTTAATTGAAATATAATTTATATCAGTGTTTTCAGGTGTATAGTAAAAAGTCAGGTTTATTGAAGTATATTTTATATACAATAAAATTCACTGTTTTCAAGTGTATAGTTCAATGAGGTGTGGCAAATATAAACAGTCATGAAAGCACCATCAAAATCAAGATATAGCACATTTCCATCACCCCCCAAAGTTCCTTCAGATCCCTTTCCTGTCAATCCCTTCCTCATGCCAAGACGCTTATTCAACTTTTCCCCCATAGTTTTTCCTTTTTCAGAATGTCACTTAAATAGAATTGTACAGTAAGTAGTCTTCTATGTTTGGCTTACTGTCTCTTTCAATCTATCAAATTAGTAAAAGTTAATAATAATGTCGGTGAGAGTGCTCAGATACAGCTAATGTGTGTTTAAACTGCTATGAACTCTCTTGGGTGCAAACTGGCAATATGTATCAGGACCTTAAAAATACTGGGACATTTTGACCGCTGATTTCATTTCTAGAAAATCCTATACCAACAGTATTTATCAAAGATGTTCACAGACTTATATTAGCACAAGGATGTTCATTATAGTGTTACTAGAGGCCTGGTGTACAAATTCTTGCACCAGTGGGGTCTCTCGGCCTGGCCTGCTGGATTGGGCGGAAACCAGCTCTTCGACATCCCCCAAGGGGTCCCACATTGTGAGAGGGCACAGGCCAGGCTGAGGGACCCCACTGGTGCACGATCGGGGCTGGGGAGGGATGAGAGAGGTTGGCCAGCCAAGGGAGGGACCGCAGATGGGCTCCAGGGCATGTCTAGCCCATCTTGTTCAGTCCCGATTGGCCGGACCCCAGCAGCAAGCTAACCTATTGGTTGGAGCATCTGCCCCCTGGTGGTCAGTGCTCATCATAGTGACTGGTCTACCAGTCAACTGTCTGCCCCCTGGTGGTCAGTGCACATCATAGCAACTGGTCGACCAGTCAACTGTCTGCCCCCTCGTGGTCAGTGCACATCATAGCGAGTGGTAGAGCAGCCTTAGCATATCATTAGCATATTATGCATTGATTGGTTGAACGGCCGACCGAACGACTGGACACTTAGCATATTAGGATTTTATTATATAGGATTTATCATTATGAAAAATTACAAACATCCTAAATATTAGGCATAAAGAGAATGTATAAGTAAGTTTATATAACAAAAACATTTATCTATATCCAATTAGAAGTAAATTTTACTAAAAGTTTTTGATGGCATGGAAAAATATTTATGGAATTAGAATAGCACAAAAGCAACCTACAAAGCTACGTATACAGTATGAGATCAGAGTTGTGCTGCGCCAGCACGGCCAAGGGTGAACTTGAGTGGGGATGGCTGAAAGGCTTAGAAAAGACAGACAAGAGAATGAAAGCTGGGTCTTGGTAGGACACTGCTTCCTGAGAGACAGCGCCGACACCCCACAAGCTGTGTCTTTATTTTATAGCCAGATTTCCACGAGGCAAAGTAAGGGCATGATCAAGATGTTTACAACATTCTCGTGAGTTTCAATCCTACTCAACTACATGCACCTGAACTCTATCAAGCCTACATTACTCAGGCACGTGGGGCCACGTGTTCGGACCATAGGTTCAAGCTTACAACTATAGCTGTTGGCTGTAATTGTGCTGAGAGGGCTCTGCCCTCCGAGCTGGGACTTGCACGTGGCCATGAGAGGACTGTGCCTCATTAATCCGAGGCTTGAACCTGTCCAAAACACTGTAGCCATGCCCCACCCAGAGTAAAATGCAGAGAGAAAAGACTAGAAGAAAAATTACTGTCTCTGGGTAATTGATGGCTGTAAAAAGTAAATATTCTTTATTGTCTTAATTTTCTCCAGTGAATGTATATTATGTTTTTAATTAGAAAAAAATACCTTATAAAAGATATAAAGCTCTGCTTTCTAACATAAATCACTTTTGCTCTACTCTAAACGTAAAGAAGATTTAGATCCACTGGTCATTCACTCACACCTTTAACTAAGATTTATTAAATACCTACTAGATCCCAAAGACTCTGCTCTAATCTCAAAGAGACATTAAGCCAATATTTAAACACTTAATATTAATTATTTCTAATAATTTATCTTGCATTTTACTCTATTCTAGATACTAACTATTTTTCATACACTATCTCATTTCCTCATCTATAAAATGAAGAAACTACTAGGGAGATTATGAAGAGTCACTGTGAAAGCACTTGGCCAGTTCCTGATATAAGTCAACAGCCATTTGTTCTAATCTAAAAGGTGTTACAACAGAGGCAAGAACTAAATAAACTAAGACCTAAATATACTACAGGAACAAAGGAAGGACAATTCTACAGAGCAAAGAGAGGTAGAGACACTTGCACTTTGCTAGACAGATGTTCAGGATTTTGCAAGTGGCCAAGTGAGGGAAAGGTATTCCAGGCAGAGGGGCCAGTCTCATCTCTTTGAAGATGACTTTTCTAGCTACTTCCACAAAGAAACAGGTCCCTGTGCGATCTATTCATAGGAGTCCCTTTAAAACAGTGCTGCATACTTGCATGAAACTGCTTCCAATGTGAAGACACCTCTGACAATGCCCAGATTCATTCTACAACTTGGTTCTAGAGGAAAAAGGGACAATTCCTTCCCATGCATTGAAACTAGCTCTTTTGTTGGCCTTTACTTCACAAAGAGTAGGACCTTCAGAGAAACTCATCAGAACACAGGCTTTTAGGTAAATGGAAACAGGTATACAAACCTTAAGAGGCAGCAAAACATCAATACTATTTTTGCCAACAAAAAAGGGGTTTGCTTGTTATATTTTTTTCTTTACTCTTTTCTTGTCCTTCAGACACCATCATCATCTCAGTTAGGAATTAGGTCCAGATAAATGCTTTTGGCAGCAGATGGAACAGTTCTGTCCCTTTCAATACACATATTCGTATACACTGAGTGGCCAGATTATTATGATCTCTGAACGCATAATAATCTGGCCACTCAGTGTAGACTGACCACAGAGCTGGGATTTTAAAATAAGGTTTTTCCATGTATAAGAACTGCATTGTGGGTAGTTAGAAAGAAGCAGAGGACTTACTAGCCAGAGGCTGGGGGCCACTATCTCCTGGTCCCTTGACATATCAAGATTTGCAAGCTTTCCCTTATACATAAGTACACTGAGTGGCCAGATTATTATGCGTTCAGAGATCATAATAATCTGGCCACTCAGTGTACATAACCTGCAGGGGTTCTGAACTTTCCTGCAAAAATTCCAGTTATTTCAGCAATAATTTCCAAAAACCACTGCTTCTGCTAACACTTTGCCCCGATTTAAGGAACCTCTGCTCTTTCATTTAGGACCTAATCCCCACTCCTCTTCCCATTTTCTCATGAGCACAGCTCACAAGGGGCTCATTTATAAAGGAGTAGGAGAGTCACAATGGACTAACAAAACAATGACATCCCTAGAAGTGGCCAAGTTCAGCAGAAGCTCTACATTTCCTCTACAGTCTCCGCCTCCTCATAATGCAAGCAGAGGAGCTGGAAAATGTAATACCTGCTGGGGACACTAGTCTCGAGAGAGAGAGTGTGAAATACCTTGTATTAGAGATACTAAGCATATAAATGAGGCCCATCCAATCCATCTTGAATTGCGTTGATGCTTTGCTCACTGCTATAATTTTGCAGAAGGTAAATTGGGTTACTATGAAGTTTTCCCAAGTAACCAATTAAACAATGTGTCACTTTATTGTGATGTGATGGAATTATTCAATCCTAGAGACAATTGTCCATGTGGAGTAGGAAGCCTATAAGGTGAAAAGAAAAAGAAAGAAAGAAAGAGAGAGAGAGAGAGAGAGAGAGAGAGAGAGAGGAAGGGAGGGAGGAAGGGAGGGAGCAAGGAAGGAAGGAAGGAAGGACAAAAGAAAGAGGAAGGAAGGAAGGAAGGAAGGAAGGCAGGAAGGAAGGAAGGAAGGAAGGAAGGAAGGAAGGAAGGAAGGACAAAAGAAAGAGGAAGGAAGGAAGGAAGGAAGGAAGGAAGGAAGGAAGGAAGGAAGGAAGGAAGGAAAGAAGGAAGGAAGGAAGGGAGGAAGGGAGGGAGGGAGGGAAGGAGGGAGGGAGCAAGGAAGGAAGGAAGGAAGGACAAAAGAAAGAGGAAGGAAGGAAGGGAGGGAGGGAGGGAGGGAGGAAGGAAGGAAGGAAGGAAGGAAGGACAAAAGAAAGAAAGAAAAGCTTCTACTCACGAATCTCCTTTCTCTAATACCTAGGAACCACTGGACCTTCTGGATAAATATGTCCTGTTTCATTTCAACTCAGCCAACCTACCATGGCTCTGAGCAGAACCCATAAATTCCCCTATAATTTATTAGAGACCTTCCTAGCACTCCATTCAACCAGTTTATATAGCATGCTCTGTTAAAAAATGATCCCATCACTGGAAATGAGAAAATATAAGACAGGGCCGCAATAGGTTTAGAGTGACTGCATTTAAATGTTTATAGACAGGAATTGCAAGTACATCTTGTCTTGCTACTGACAGGGCAAACAGCTCTGCACATAGCCACAAGTGATGGAATATGTGTCTATGGACACTTCCCAAAGGATGGCTGGACATAACATCATCCACAACTTTCCCTGCATTCTAAGATAAAATATACAAGAAATGCTCACCTTTTCTATGTAATTCTAATCTTTTGTTAGCATCTTCTTTTTGCATTTTGAGTCCCTTGAGAAAGGCATGCTTTAGAAATTGAAAACCTATTTGAAAAAAATAATGATGGAAAACTTCCCTAATTTGGTGAAGAAAATAGACATACACGTCTAGGAAGTGCAGAGAGCCCTAAACAAGATGGACCCAAAGAGGCCCATACCAAGGCACATCATAATTAGAATGCAAAAGGTTAAAGACAAAGATAGACTCTTAAGAGCAGCAAGAGAAAAGCAGTTAGTTACCTACAAGGGACCGTGGAACTGTCAGCTGATTTATCAACGGAAACTTTGCAGGCCACAAGGGATTGGTGAGAAATATTCAAAGTGATGCAAATCAAGGATCTAGATTACTCTTTCCAGCAAAGCTGTCATTTAGAATCAAAGAATAGATAAAGACCTTCCCAGACAAGAAAAAGCCAAAGGAGTTTATCACCACCACAACAGTACTATATGAAATGTTAAAGGGGCTTCTTTAAGAAGAGAAGAAAAAAAGATAAAAATATGAACAATAAAATACATATCTATCAATAATTGAATCTAAAAAAACAACAACAAAATAAACAAACAAGCAGAACAGAAACATACTCAGAGATACAGAGAACATTTTGATGGTTGCCAGAGGAGAAGATGGGGATTTGGGTTGATGGCTGAAAAAGTAAAGGGATTTAAAAGTACAAATTGGTTGTTACAGAATAGTCATGGGAATGTAAAGTACAGCATAGGGAATATAGTCAATAATATTCTAATAATTATGTATGGTGTCAGATGGGTATGAGATTTATTGGGATGATTACTGAATTAGTTATAGAATATCTAATCACTGGGGTGCACACCTGAAACTAATATAATATTGTATGTCAACTGTAACTGAAAAATAAAAATGATTTGGAAAAAAGAAAAGAAAAAAAACGCTTCATGAGCACCATGTAGAAAGAACCCTACTGTTAATGTGTTGTTTCTATTCTGTGTGCAATATATTTTTATCCAGGGCCAGCAGAAGAAGGAAAAAAGAACCATAGATTTTTTTTTTTAAGGAGAGTAGGAAGGGTTTCCCCCTTCCTGAGAACGTACAATTATGCCACAAGAAAGTTCCAGGGCATCTGGATAAGTAGGAAAAGTTGCTAAAAAGACCACGAGAAGTTTGAGCCTTCATGAACTTTGTAACTTCCAACTTTCTCAGAGCTGCAAGTGATCGACTAGAGGGGCCCCTCAGATTCAGTCAATGCCCTATGTACTAAGCAGTGTGCTAGATCATATCACTTCCATGATGGTCACATGAAAAGCCTTTAGAAATCATAGGAAGAAAACTTGGTTGCCTTCTGCTAGCCAGGGAATGCCACAGAACCGAAGTAGGAAAATACATATCCTACTTAGTAGGAGGCTCCCAAGATTGAGGCTAAGTGTCAGAGACAAGGTGGCTCACAGTGTGACTAGTGCCGGTTGCTATTTTAGAATGATCACTGATGTTCAAAAGAATTTCCAGTGGCTACAGAAATTTAAAGGGATGAAACAAGCTCAAGTTCAAGGAGAGTCTTCAAGGCAAACTATGTATAATCACCAAGGTATCCTAAGATGCCTCCACTTTCACTACCTATGGATGGTCCCCAGGAAGACAAAGTCAGAAACAAAATTTTGTCAGGATCCTGAGAATGAATCCACATCTCACAATAAACAAGCTAAATAAACTAATGTGTAAAACCAGAATACAAAAATTCCTTTTTCACAATAAGAAATTAGTATCAGAGGAAACATAAAGTTCATGTAAACATTGTGTTCTGGCTCTGTACACAGATCTTTATGGAGAGTACATTGGAATGCACTCAAAACAAGTAATAGAAAATCCAGCTCATATTTGATTCAACAATAAAGATAATTTACTGACTCACATAATTCAAAAGGTTTGTGGTAGGAAGTACTGCAGGCAAGGTTAAATTCAGTAGTTTAAGGCAATCACCAAGGATTAAGTTTCTTTCAAAATATTGGCTCTATTTTCCATCATATTGACACCCTCCTAGCACCTTTTTTTTATGGCTACAAAATGGTTGTCAGGAACAGTAAGACGATATACATTTTTTAAATTCAACTACAATAACTGAAGGAAGGGTTCTTTCTACCCAATCATCAAATAAAGGTCTACACTTCACTCTGATTGAACTAAATTAGATAACTACCTGTCCATGAACTAATCACAGTAGCCAGGAAATTGATTTAGGCTTAGGTCATTATCCATCCCTGAATCAATCACTGTGATAAAGAATATGGGTTTGTGAAAACTGGTTTAATGCCAGTCTCTGGAGGTAAGGGATGGTAGTACCATCCAAACTGCAGTACAATGCTATGTAACACAAACAGAATGGGATGGATGCATGGGAGGCAACTAACGGTATCAGTTGTACGAAGCTAAACCATAATCAGAGGGTTCCCCTATGAACATGGAATCAGAAGAAACCCAAATGTACAAATGTTTAATGGCATCAAGATAAACAGCAGGATTCACCCCACTCTCTATAGGAGTTTCCTTGCCAAGGGTTCTAGAAAGTGATTTACTTCTGATTCTATCAATGCACATTAATAATGAATAGGACAAAAAGACAAATACTGTCTAATTCCACCTATATGAGGTTCCTAGAATAATCAAATTATAGAGACAGAAAGTAGAGTGGTGGTTGCCAGGGGCTGTGTAGAGTGAGAATTGGGGAGTTATTATTTAAGGGGTACAGAATTTCAGTTTGCAATATGAAAAGAATTTTGAAAATAGATGGTGGTGATGGTTGCCCAACAATATGAATGTACCTAATACCACAGAATGTACACTTAAAATGGCAAAAAATGGTGACTATTGTGTGTCGTTTACCACAATTTTTGAAAGAAGAATGAATGGATCAATCAGATGAGGTAAGGGCATATCTTGCAGGCCTTGGAGCTGACTTTCGGTATCTCACTCTACCTGGTAAAGTGCTATGTGCTTGTCTTTTAGTCAAATTATGATTGAACAGGTCTTCCCTTTATGTTGCAGAAGAGACAGGGTCACACACCACAGTGACACACAATGAATAGTCCACATTTGGACTCAAGGAACAGGATATAGACAGTGCCCTAGTCTCTTACCACCCCGTGGCTTAGGCTATGTCCTGCTTAAACTGGCACAGCTGGAGGCAATTTAGGTTGTGCTCCAGGAGAGAGACCCTCTAGTGCCCTGCCACTCATATATTTGTAGCTGGGAGGTGACAGCGATCACCTGACTTGGTTGCTATAAAAGGAGGCACAGCCATGCTTGTGTGAAGAAACGTTCCATTCTCGGGGGCCCATCTCCTGGGAAGTTTGCATATCAACATCGGTGCCAACCAGTAGAACATATATGACTCTCTCTGCAGGGCCAGCTCATTACTGAGAGGAAATTGCTGGAGGCATCCCACAGAGAAACTGTCTTGTCTCTCCTCATCATCTTACATCCACGTGCTTCCAGGAAGCTTCGCTGTGGTCCCTAAGTACTGATTGAAAACACTGATTGTGTTTCAGGAAAAACCAATAGGACAGAGGAAAATGTGTCACTGGTAGTGACAGTCGCACTTCCAGGGGCCTGGGGAAAGAGCTGGTGGAGTTAGAGCAGGTAAAGGATGCAGGGGTGTCCCGGGTGCAGGTGCCTGATAAGGATTATAAGCCATGCAAAACTGAGGCTGGGCTTTAGTCATCTTAGCATGAGTAACGGTGCTCCATAGAGCTCTTTATTATAGTTGCTTTGATTTCTCTGTGCCATGCAGATCTGATAACGGAACTCTAAAACTCCACGCACATACTCAGCTGATATGGCCCAACAGCAACCACAGATATGCCTTCCAAAGAATATGTCTAATGTTATAGCTAAAGGATAAATAGTTCACTGACTTCTTAATAATTCTCATAGGCTTAAATGCCCCATCGTCTGTCGGTGAATTAGCGTTTCCTCAGTGAAGGAGCAATTACAGAGGAATGCAAACATTAGCTAGTAATGATTTAGTATTTTATTTAGGCTTTATAGTAAGTGAGAAACTTAACACACTAATCTCATTAGGATTATATATTATTGTTTTTGACTTGGTAACAGTGTTTGAGAATGTATTAAGTATGGGATATTGGAATAAATACATACATCAGTACTTCTAACCCTTTAAGTACTGTAAGTTCAGTCATTCCCACTTAATAGATGAAGAAATCAAAGGAACTTGTCCAGGATCACACAGTTAAGAAGTAGTAGATCTGCTGGCCATTGTGGCTCAATTCTTGGGCAGGGTATATGCCTGGGTTGCAGGCTTGATGCCCGGGTTGCAGGCTCGATTCCTGGTGTGGGGCATACAGGAGGCAGCTATTGGAATGCACTCAAAACAATAGAAAACATGATTGTCTCTCGTCATTGATGTTTCTCTCTCTCTCTCTCTCTCTCTCTCTCTCTCTCTCTCTCTCTCTCCTCCTCTCTTCCTCTCAGAAACCAATAAAAATATTTAAAAAAAGAAATAGTAGAGCCCAGACAGCATGGCTAAGTGGTTGAGCATCGACCTAAGAACCAGGAGGTCGTGGTTTGATTCCTGGTCAGGGCATATGTCCTAAATGTGGGCTTGATCCCCAGTGTGGGACATGCAGGAGGCAGCCAATCAATAATTCTCGCTCATCATTGATAATTCTATCTCTCTCCCTTTCTCTCTGAAATCAATAAAACTATATTTTTTAAAAAAAGAAATAGTAGATCTGTGATTCAAACTCAGATCTGTCTGAACCAAGAAACCCCTATTCTTAATCATCATGGTTAAGTAGGCCTAGCTCTCTGCTGGACCAATGCAGCTTTGGTGGGCGTTCTGCACTTTGAGTACTCTACTCAAGAGACATCTAAACAAAGCTTCATGTTGAAAAAACGTAAATTTTATCCTTTAGAAAAAATAAGTGCCAAAACTTGATGTTCCATAGTATACACTGTGACTGGTGTAGACTGTCCCATCTGAAGAGGGAATGGAAACTGCATTCCTGAGTAATAAGTGAATTCCCTTGTTTCCAACCTTTGTTTTTGAAGCTTCCTTCAAAGGATTAATGCTTGAATAGCAAGAGGTTAAGCAGGGATTAGCACCCAAATTCAAATTCTACCTCATAATAACTGGTTACTATTTCCCTGAGCCCCATTTTTCTCATCAGTAAAATGGCCATCATAATAATGTAAGATTATTAGTTCCTTTTTAATATTAGCCATTCGAATAAGCATGTCATTGTGGTTTTACTTTTCATTTCTTTAATGACTGTATCTTCTTTGGCAAATTATCTGTTGAAATCTTTTACCCATTTTTAAAATGGGGTCATTAGTCTTCTCAGTATTAAGTTTCAAGAGTTTTTAAAAAATAACTTCTGGATATATACCAAGTGTAGGTGAGGGTGCAGAATAAGTGGCAGTCTTCAACTTTGCTGGTGATCGTGTAAAATGGTACAACCACTTTGGAAAACTGCTTGGCAGTTTCTGAAACAGTTAAATATACACCTACAATATGGCTCAGCCATTCTGTTCCTAAGTAAACAAAAGAAATAAAAACATATTTTCATAAGACAAAGACTTGTGCGTGAATTTTCGTAGCAGCTTTGTGAGTAATAGCCCCAAACTAGAACCAACCCCAATGTCCATGAATAAGTAAATGGATAAACACACTGTGGTATATCCACACAATGAAAGATCATTCATCCATAAAAATGAATGAAATACTGATACATGCTATAACATGGATGAATCTCAAAATAATTATGCTAAGTGAAGATAATTATGCTAAGTGAAAGAAGTCAGACAAGAAAGAGTACATATTGTATGATCCATTTATAGACAGTTCTACAAAGTGCAAAGTAATCTATTGTGACAGAAGCAAATCAGTGATCGCCTAGGGACAAGGACAGGGGCATGGGGGTTGAGGGCCAGGGGAATACAAAGGGCACATGGAAACCTTCATTGTTTTCCTCATGGTGATAGTTTCCTGGAGAGAGATAGAGATCAACATAGAGACTGTTTCTCTGTCGCATTATTGATGTTTCTATCTCTCTGTCCTTCTCCCTTTTTTTGTAAAATCTAAATAAGTGTAGATTGTTAGCTCCCAGCATTCTCCTTGACCTGGGAATTGCCCCTGATACACAGGAGGGGCCCCAGCAGTCAGGCCTGTACCATGTGATCCTGCCTTCCTGGCCAGAGCTGGTCCATCTGAGGGCAGGTCACTAAAGATCAGAAATACAAATGAATGCCAGTGTTCTAGAGAAAAGCTCCCTATTTTTCTGCTTCTGAGGTCCTGAAGTTGCCCGGCTCCAGCCTGTCCGAAGATAGTTGTTTTAATTCTCAGAGACTTTAGTGTCCTAACAATAAATTCCTTTTATGTTGGCTGGTTGGAATTGGCTTATGTCCTCTGCTACCCTGGGGAAGAAACAAAGTTGACATTTAACTCATTGCATTGATATCCCTTATGCTTTCTATTATAGGTGGCCACACAATTATTTAAAAAAATAGATGTTCAACATGCTCTGTGGGTCATTCATCCATCCCTTCGTTTAACAAATTTCATCTGATGGCACAATATGTGTCAAGCACTGTACCTGACATTGCCACATCTTGTTCAAATTATACAACAGCATGTATAAAATTATCATGTTCACAGTTGAGAAACCTCAAGTTCAGAGGGGGTTCAGTTATTTGTTTAAAAGTCGGAGTTCCATTGGATCCTGCCTCTCGAACACCAGAGGTCACACTTTTCCCATTACCCAGGCTCTGTTCCCCAGTGGTAGTAAGCTCCAGCATCAGCAGGGAGCTCTTGGTGCCAGTGCTGTGGCCTGAAGCTTGGGGAGCCAGCAGCCAAGACGTTCCCTGGCCACTCTCACGGCCAACAACATTGGCAGCTCAGGGGCTTGTCCCTGCAGGACTTAGTGTCCTGGGAGCAGGTGAATTAACTGTTCTAGAAGGAGGGACAATCAGGGGATCCTTTTTCCCTGGTATTGATGTCTGCTGCCTAGTAATGAAATGGACTCCTCAGTGACAAATGAGCAGCAAAATCCTGAAAGTAAGAATGGTCAACTGGTCAACCACAACCACAGCAAATGCTCAAGCAAAGCCAGTCGTGGCCACAAATCAGAAGACAATGGGGCTGGAATGTTCTTCCTGAAGATCTGGAGCACCTATAAAAAGCTCAGGGACGAGGCTGCATTTTTACACGGTTGCTGGAAACACCCCTAGTGACTTCAGTCGTCTGGCTCAGATTAAAGCCAGAGACCTCACCCTGCTTTCTCTTCCCCTAGGAACAAAGTCTACCAGAGCAGGAGGAGATTTTCATCTTCAGTTGTACAGAATTCAGTCTAGTTGAAATGTGTTACTCTTGAACTAGAAATTATAATAAATGGGGGAAATCCCTAGATCATCACATTATATATTCTTCCTTGTGACCCGCCTGCAGAAATATGAAAACTGCCCAGGGCTCCTGTGCACTTACACTCATCACTGTGTTGTTTGTGAGAACAATGGAAACCAGTATTCAGTAACCTGGGCGTGTTGGCTTAAACTATATCCATGTGATAAAACCTATGTACACATTAAACATTTCCAAACACTAATTCATAGAAAGGAGTAATGTTTATGATTTGTTAAATGCTAAAAAGAGAGTACAAAAAGAGGTCTGAAATCTGAACCTAAAATGTGTGTGGTGTGTGTTTATTTGAGTGTGTTAGGGAGAGAATATACCAAAATAGTAACAACTGTGATCTGAGTATGAAGAAAGAAATGCTTTCCCTCTGACTTTTATGTCTCATCCATTATTAGAATACTTGTAGCCTAAATGTAATGTGGTATTTCAGGCTGGGTCCTGGAACAGAAAAAGAATATTAATGGAAAAACCTGGGAAATCTGAATAAAGTCTACAGCTTGGTTAATGATAATGTACCGATGGTCTTATCTTAGTCTGATCATTGCACCACGGTAATGTAACTTGTTAATATTAAGGGAAGCTGAGAGTTTATTATGGAAACTCTCTGTACTAACACTGTAACTCTTCTAGAAATATGAAATTATTTTTCAAGATAAAATGTTTTACAAAATACATATATGGCAAGCCACACTAGGAACCGTAATGGCAGCAAGCCCCTGTGCTTTGTTTGTTAAGGCCGCATCATTTAGCATGCATAAGCTCTTTATTTTCTGGATGCATCTTGTAGTTCCTCTTAGCTTATGGACCAGCGCTATCCTGGGCTTCCCTGGTATCCCCAGACACGGCACTTAGACCAGTGCCGGGAGAAGGTTGGCAATCATGATCGGTAGTTGTCCTGAGAAAGAAGACATTAAAAGAAGCCCCCAAAATCCATTGTTGTGTTGCTTTTCTCCTTTTTGTAAGTGCTTATAGCTCATTTCCAAGGGCATTTTGGATGGGTGATAAAACATATTCACAAATTAATTAGTTTGAACCATATGAAATTGCAGTTTTAGGCCCAAGATGTCGAATATTTGCACTCAAACGGTTCCCCTTAAATAATGAGTATATTATGTTATCATTGAGGGAGGGCCTCAAAGTCATTGCCTTACAAGTAACAATATTCACTTCACTGCAGTTCATTTCCACCAGTTCCTCTTCTGTAGGGTTTGCAGTTCTCAACTCATGCATTTTCTTCCTTCCTCAAAAGTTGCATAAGCAATAAAGTTTTACCCAGTGATATGGGACTAATTTCTAAAACACCAATTCAAAAATCAGATGTCATGACACACTGATGTGTCTCAGTTGATTATGAGGAGTGTAGCAAGTAATTCCTTAATATTTCAAAAAGTATAATTGATTTATCTTCTGCTTTTTAATATACATTAGAACAGATTCCAGGTAACCCTTCTAATAGGCTTGCAAGCACACTCACTCACTCACTTCCAAAGTGATGCAGGAACAGTCAGGGCTCGGGAACCATGCCCAACACCGGGTGTGCTCACAGCAAGTCAACAGAGCTGCAGCCTGTGCACCTGCAGGCAAGGTAGGGGGAGAACCAGCATTAAAATGGCTCTGCTCTCTCATCATCAATGTTTCTATCTCTCTCTCCCTCTCCCTTCCTCTCTGAAATCAATAAAAACATATCTTTTTTTAAAAAAAATGGCTTTGCAACGGCCACATGTTCTGAATTCAGAGCACAAGGTTACATTATGGAACCACACGTAAGAAGTTTATTTGAAAGGTATGTGCACCCTGACATCTGGAAGGATACCTCTTGGGTTATGGCCACGTTCATTTAAAGCAGCGCTTTTCATTAAAGCATGCTTCTAAAAAAAAATACAACCTCCTGATTTATTATTTATACAAAAATTCTGCCCGAGTGCCTACTGTGTGTCGGGAAGCACTTACTACTGTAAGCACAAAAAATTAGTTGTGGAGACAAACAGTAAGTCAGACAAACACGGAAGCATTGTAAAGAGTGCAAATGGTCCTGAAATAAATGAAGAGGCTCCAGGTGAGGGGGTGGGAGGTGGGCGGGCAAACTTACACAGGGAGAGCAGGAAAGGAGGCAACTATACTGAAGGTGGAACCTGCAGGACCAGAAGAGGACAGCCATGCAAAGAACAGGGAGACGGTGCATGAGGCAAACAAAGTTCTTGAGGTTGGAAAATAAAAGCTGGTGCCAATTTGCTGCGCCATGTCACGTGACTTTCCCCTGGTAGTTAGCAGCCCAAGCAAAGTACACAGAAGGCATATTTTGGATTGACACAGAATTTGGGAATTAGCAGTCGGTGTCACTGAGGGTCTAGAAGGTGGAGAATATGAAAATGTTACCGTTCCCCAAGAGATCAGAGACACAACATTTACCCAAGCAGAACTTTTTTCTTTTCACTCCTACGCCTTCCTGGCAGAGATCTGAATGTGAGTGAATCATCACAGAGACGTGGAGACACTCAGAACTGTCGAGCAGATTTCACTAAAGCTGGAGGAGTCTGAAATAGACATGAAAGTTCACATCATTGGGATAATGTCATGTCTTAGAAGACAGTCATCATCTATTCAGCAACCAATCGAGCCCAAGGCAGCACTCTTTTCAGTACTTTTCTATAATTCCATCCCCCAACTCAGGAAATATTGCAAAATCTGTGATAACTTGCCATGTCTCCATATTATCTACCATTAACATAAATCAAGCCTTCGTGTTTGTAATTTATGTTTCGGCACTTAGAGGATACCTTGCTTGTTATCTTAAATAGATAAATCAAATCAAAATTTTCTTAATAAAATATGAGAAATGTCATTAGACCTCTGATTTATTTAAAGGTGTCTAACATTCCTGGTCTCCATTTATTTCAAGTTTTTAGGAAGAAAAATGGTTAGCTGGAGCACCCTGCTCTTATTTTTATTCCTTCATTTAGGAGATTACATCACAGCCTCAAACCATTTTTAATAAATAGATATGCAATTTTTAACTGTTGATGTTTTTAAAAGAATAAACATGATCAAGATTAATTCTTGCAGTCCCAGATATTCTCAAATAATAGATTAGTCTGCAAAGCACACTTGATTCATGTCTGATAGTCAAGCCTTTTTTAAAAAAACTTCATCCATATATACAGATATTTACTCCTTTGTTTGCTTAGAAGCCAGAACTGCATATGCAACAGAGGAAATGAATATGGACGGAACACTACGAGGTGGCACATACCAATTATCAACCTTACAAGTTGTATATATTCAAAGGGAATGACTGTAATATAGCAAATTAACATGGTAAAACAAAGAGAAAATGGTGTCCACAGATTACAAAGATTCTTTTCAAAAACAGAATGCCAATAGAACAGAATGAAATAAATGAAAAATAAAGAGGGCAAGAGGAAACGTTTGGAGGTGATGAATAGGTCTAAGGCATAAACTGTAGTTGCTGGCTTCACTAGTATATACATACTCAAACCCATAAAGTTGTATACATTACATAAAAACATACTGTATGCCAATCATATGTCAATATTAAGTAGTTTTTTAATATAAAAAGAAAAAAAACAATTACATAAATGGAAAACACTGAAAGACAAAACCAAAGTCCAGATCAGCACTCAGAAGAGGAATGGAGTTATGTCCATCAGGTCTCAAGTTAGAAACTGGTTCTCTGTTTCAGGCGCCTCCTTACTTATATTTTCCATCTGAGAGTCTGAGGGGCAGAAGGTTTGTTGCTGACCTTCTGATCACCAACTTTCTTCATTTATTACTTGAATGACTTTTGTCCTCCTTGTGTTGGTGAACATATAGAATGTAGATGCTGATGAAAACTCATAAAACAACATAATGGAGCTAGTCACTATTTTTACAATTTCGGAATGGTCAGCAAAAGAATTCATAGCCTGACATCATTTTGGAGGAACTTAACATGTTGATATCTTTAGTATTTGCCAAATAATAGTATTTAGCAATGTTGAACATCAAAGTAACATTTGTGGGTTTTTAAAAATATACTTTTATTAGTGTCAGAGAGGAAGGGAGAGGGAGAGAGAAATAGAAACATCCAATGATGAGAGAGAATCATCAGTTGGCTCCCTCCTGCAATGACACCCCCTACGGGGGCTTGAGCCTACAACTCTGGCATGTGCCTGACCGGGAACCAAACCATGACTTCCTGGTTCGTAGGTCTATGCTCAACTACGGAGCCACATCAGCTGGGCCAAAGTAACAGTTATTGTGAAATGAGAAATAATCCATGTTGGAAAGGTTAAAACACAAAAGAAAAGTAGTAATTACTAAGGTCATTCCTACTCAGTGTTGACTAAACATAATAAAGCATAGAATGGGGGGGGGGGGGGCTTAACTAGGCTCAGCAACTAAGTAGCCAAGTGATCTAGAAAAACTCAGGAGCTTCAGTGTCATCAGGCACAAGGTAAGAGTAGGAGACAGTGTGATTCCAAAGGTCTTCATTTCGCCATGGAGTTCTGTGCTTGACTCTCAGAGCCATGATGCTGCTGCCCTCCATGGAGCACACACTGAGTGGCCAGATTACTATGATCTCTGAACGCATAATAATCTGGCCACTCAGTGTGTGTGTGTGTGTATAATATATATATATTAGAGGCCCGGTGCATGAAAATTTGTGCATGGGTGGGGTCCGGCCAACCTGGCCGGGGGGAGGGGACATGGGCAGTTGGCCCGCCTGCCTGCTGGTCAAAATCCTGGTCGAGGGGACAATTTGCAAAGTAGCCTTTTATAATATAGGATACACACTGAGTAGCCAGACTATTATGCGTTCAGAGATCATAATAATCTGGCCACTCAGTGTAGATTCTTATACATTAGTTTCCAACTTTTAAGTATGCTTAACTGACAAACTACTGGCTGTCTAATAAAACACTCCATTTCCTAGCCTTGGTCTTGCTACCCTTGAGAAATACTGAGCAATAACAGTGAAAGGGATTTTAAAATTATTTGTATAAACTCAAGCTTGAAGCAACATCCTCCTTTCAATTTCACTTCTACTCCTTACATGACTTCTTCCAAACCAGAAGTCGTTGGATGCTGTTCTCTCCTCTCATTTATGGTAGATTAATACTATATTGCACACACACTACTCATTGTACTCACACTACTCCTTGCACACGCATTACCTCTACTCTCTGTGCACACATTAAAGAATTATCAAGAGTAATAAGAATCATACAGCCAAAGAACAAATGGTGCAAACAGTGCCGTTTACCAGTGTCAACTTAAAAGCCTCTAAATATTTCAAAGGTTAAATAAGAAAGAATTGCTTTCTAGTCTCAAAGAGGCATACCTGTGGACAATTAGGAAAAAGAGTAACAGGACCCTCAGTCATAACTAACACACGGCAAAGCCACTTCTTAAGAAAAATAAAGAAGAAAAATGGTTACCACTTAAGCTTCAACTGGGCAAAGGTCAAGTTGCCCAAACTAATTTTAAACAGGGACTTATAGGACTAGACAGCCTAATGCTGAGTCTCTTTCCCCCCATTTTCAGATTTGCAATTTCTGTGGCTGACCCTCCAGGAAGGTTGCCTATACCCTACAATGGTAATGAATAAAACAAATGAGCAACCAGAAGCTAAAAGAATGAGGGAAGTCCCCGTATTCCTGCAGCTCAAGGTCAAAATTCAAAGGCGCTATTCCGTAGCCTATCCAATAAGATAAAAGAGAAAAATTCAGAGACTTGAATTTAGTCCCCAGAGACCAGTCACCCCATTCCATAAAAGACTTCATAGCCCTCCTCCGCAGCTATTGTCAGCAGCCCTTTCCATCCATGTCCCCATTAACACAATAGCATAACACGCTCTGGCATACACTGGAGTAATGGAATAGCAGTTCCATCCAGCATTTCCAGTGCAGGGGTGGCAGAGAAGGTTGTGGTGGGACCCTGTGCCTCCTTGTCCAGCAATGTTAGAGGGTTTCCTACAAAGCTGCGGTGGGTTGTGGAGACAGAGTGGGTTGAAATAGGCCAACCAGGAGGTGGAAGGTCTGACTCTACCTAATGATCTAAAGGGAAAGCCAAGTGTGCCTTGCAATTTCCTGGGCCCAGGGAGAAAGGAGAATTGCTCTGCCTCTCCCAATTCCTGGACAATTCCAGGAATCTCACATCCTGAATATCCCTTTGCTCTGTTTTGTGGGTCCTGAACAGAAGCCTCAAACACTACATCTAAACTGCAAGGAGGAGTGTGTTATAGGGAGATAGGAACGTGTCCCACACCCCGGCTCTAGCCACGGCCCCTTCACCGTACCCGGAGATTCAGTTCATAAAACAAGACTCATTAGATATTACTGCTTTCTGATGGTCTTCATGCTAAGCCTGGAACGAAGTGAAATCTCACTTAAACTACCCTATTCTCAGAGAGTACTGAGGCCGAAAAATGGGCCGAAAAGTGTCTCAACCCATCAATCCGATGGTTGTGCCGGATCTGCTTTAACTTAACCTGTGAACATGACACTCCCTGTCTAAGGCTGAGGCATCCTTCCTCAATTCTCAATGATTCCTCTCAAATCCAGGTTTTCTCCAACAGTATTCAAAGTATTTTGAGCAATTGCTAGTTTTCTACCGAGGTTGAAGGGGCTAGAAGGAAACTGGTTCATGTTAACACAGTCCCCACACCCAGGGCTGGGATCAGCAGGGGCTTTTATTCTAACAAACTGCCTGTGCAAGAGGCTTTCCAGCAGAACAAGAAAGAAGAGAAGCTGATGGCCCGGCCAAATGTTCGGAGAAGTATGCTGAGTTTGAACTCAAATTGAAAAGGACCCTATTACAAAATATTCTTCTTAAAAATTGAGTTGCCATCTTATTAAGTTCTCAACATCTAGCTTGTTAAAACAGATACAATAGATAAACAAGTTAAGTAAACCTTGAGGAAACATCAACCTCAGAATGTGGGGCATTCTACAGGACTCCTGACATGGTTTCTCCAATAAGTGAGGCATTAAAAAGTGTGTGTGTGTGTGTGTGTGTGTGTGTGTGTGTGTGTGTAACGATGTAACAACTAATGGCAACGTGTGCACCATATTTGAATCCTAATTTGCACAAACCAAATGTGAAAAGTCTCTCGTGATAATCAGGAAAATGAAAACATAGACTGAGTATTAGATGACATTAGCGAAAAGTTCTTAGCAGTTATAAGTCTATCCTGATACTTGAAATTTTCTTTCATATTCTCAAGAAAAAATGGGGGAGTAGAAAAAACAAAATGGGCAAAATGCTGATTACTGCTGAAGCTGAGTGATAGCGAGATGCAGGTGCCTTCTAGTCTCTTGTGAATATTTCAAAATTTCTATAATAATAAAGGTTTTAAAAGCCAATGTATCATTGATCTAAAAAAGTGCATAAATATCATTACTACAACATAATTTAATGTAGCACAGAATGGAAATAATCTAATTGTCCTTCAGTAGAAATTAAAAAAAAAACTATGATAAACTGATCTGATGAAAATTATGCAGCTATTAAAATGACAATATGGAAGAAAGCAACAAAGAAAATGCTTGTGGAATTATTATTTTTATAATAAGGACTACTAGTACATCCACATTATGATCATAACTCTTTAAAATATGTGTTAATGTCTGGCCTGTGTAGCTCAGTGGTTAAGCATTGACCTATGAACCTGGAGGTCACGGTTCGATTCCCAGTCAGGGCACATGCCCAGGTTGTGGGCTCCAGTCCTAGTATAGGGCATGCAGGAGGCAGCCAATCGATGATACTCTCTCATCAATGATATTTCTCTCTCGCTTTTCCTCTCCCTTCATCTCTGAAATCAATAAAAATATATTTAAAAAAATAAAATCTGTGTTAATAAAAACAAAGAGTAAAATAACAAGAAAACATAAAATATCATAAAGTATGGTGAAATATATTTTTTCTTTTTTATGATATACTACTGATTTTGAAACAAATAAAAAGCTGATGTGGCCTGGCTGGCATGGCTCAGTGGTTGAGCATCGACCTATGAACTAGGAGGTCATGGTTCGATTCCCGGTCAGGGCACATGCCTGGGTTGCAGGTTCAGTCCCCAGTGTGGGGCATGCAGGAGGCAGCCAATCAGTGATTCTCTCTCATTATCAATGTTTCTATCTCTCTCCCTCTCCCTTCCTCTTTGAAATAAATAAAAAATATTTTTAAAAAAAACCTGACCTGAACAAAATAGCAACAAATTGTTATGAACCTCATATGCTGAAATGTAGCATATTGCAGTAGAAATAACATTGTCTTTGGAGATAGACAATGTGGGCAAGTTATTTAAACAATCGGAGAACCAGTTTCCTCATCTACCCTTCAGGGAAGCTGCGAGGATGAGAGGTGTAAGTGTCTGTCACAATACCTGGCATGTAGTGAACATTCCGTAAACACTACTTATCACTATTGTCATATTAAAGATTGAAGAGTTCTGAAAAACAGAAAATAAAAAGGGAAGTGAGCTGGTGGTGAAGTGGACACAAACTTTAATGGTAATATGTGTTATGTACAAAAAATGAAGGAAAGGCAAAATGCACTGAGGCTTTAAAATCTTATCTGGGCCAGTTTGAGGTAAAGGCTAGTTGGAGGGGCTAAAGATTGTATGAGGGGCTGGTGAATGAGGCAAAGGCACTCAGCGTACAGGTGAGTAAGCTTCCCCTGTAGAAAGAATGGGAGAGCCATATAACCCCTCGCTATATGCAAACTATCCTGCAGCTTCAAGGCAAAGCCTATAGTTCTAGAGAAAGGGGGAGATGAGCATGAAAGGAGGAGACTAAGAAAAAGAACCTAGAAGACCTCAAATCTGAATGGCACAAGATATATTCAAGTGGCTTTATTTGGGGGAAGAGAAGTGGGGCAGAGACAGGCAATCCCTAACTGAGATTGATATAACAGGTGACAGAGTTGATGACATGGAATTCATGTGAGATTATCTCATTCTGTCTCTCCATCGTAGAAGATGAGAAAATCAGGTCCAGAAAGGGGAAGGTTCCAGGTACTATGGCAAGATTCTAGGGCAAAGCTATGCCTGGAACTCTGGCCAATAGGCCCTGAAACCAGTGCCCTTGTCATACGTCAGTATGCCATCCTCCAGGATGGTGCATCCCATTACCATCACCAAGTCAATTCGTTTTACCCATATTTATTAAATATCTGTAGCTTTCAATGTCTTACAGCAAATGATAAAATGTGAACACGTATTCTTTTCACTGACATCTCACATCAAAAACTCCTACTGACTTCAAATTAGAGAACGTATTTGCTGAAAAAATGTTCCATCAGCACATACTATATGCCAGGCATATAAAAATGAATGGCATAGGGAAACAAAAAGAAAAAATAAACAAATGGGACTACATCAAACTAAAAAGGTTTTGCACAGCAAAGGAAACCATCAACAATATGAAAAGACAACCTACCGAATGGGAGAACATATTCACCAAAGATACATCTGATAAGATTGCATTTGGAGATGATTAGAACAAGGAGACTGCCCGTGCTAGGGCCAGAGAAAACCTGTTTCTTCAGACTCACAGGTATATATACTTTGCAAGAGTTCCACTATTTTTCAGACGACAGAGCATTTAAAGATATATACTGACATGAATACCTTAAAATTTTCTTAAAATACATTGTGGGCATAAAGAATGTTAAATACTCTGAGAGCTTTGCCTTGTCCAAGCACATCCATCCTTCTATTCACAATCAGTCCATTTCCTGCAGCTGGGTGCTGCCAGGAAGACGCCCCCAGGAGAAGTGATGAAGCTTTAGGACAACTCGGCCTCCCACCTGGCAGACTCTCTCAAGATGTCCGGCAACCTGACCTCTGATTTACATCCTTCTCCGCCGCATGCTTGCTGCACCTAAAATATTAATAGGGTCTTGGTATCTGTCATTCTTAATTTCAGAGAGTAATAAGGACATGCTGAGCCATCGCTGATCTATTTGTAGAGTATGTTCATCGTAGCTCTCATTAGCTAAGTTACTGTTTTTTTTCAGGTGCTTTTTCTCCACTAATCATTTTTGATATTTCGCAATTTGTCACCTGCAACTCTGCACACTTGTTGCTCTGCATACTTATTATGTATTTCACAATGTCTTTATCGCAACAATTTATTAAGTAATTATTGTGCCCCATCACATAATAACAAAATCTTGACAAACATCTGCAGAACTTTGCTAAGATATGAGTAGATTACTAAACCTGGCATAAGAATGATATGTTCTTATTTTGAACTGAGAAAGCTGAAGCAAAAAGTTAAATAACTTCCTAGGAACTACGAAAATCTAATATTATCTAATTCTAGAAGCTTGAAATGTACTAAGTTTAGATTTGAAACATTCATTTAACAAAGGCAAACAGGTATTTCTCTTGTTTAGAGTATATGATTCAAATATAATTGAAAAGGTAACTAATAAGTATTTTTTTATTGTTACCTAAAATGCAAATTCTCTCTTAAGGTTTCCCCAGTCTTTTTACACTCCTCAATCTAGTCACACTATCATTTCTAAGAGATCAATATTTTATCCTCCCCAAATGGGATGGTGGTAGGGCAAAATGTGGTATAAGCCACAGCGCTAAGTTAAAAGGCTTATGCTTCATATCCAATTACATATAGCACAGTCTACCTCTAAACACGCAGGATGATCAATGCTCATACTATACTGCAGATGATCGTGTTACTGCTTACTTTCTATAGTAGCCTGGCCCTCCAGGAACAGGGCTCCGATGAATGGATAAAAAAGCTTTGGGGCATTTACACAATGGAATACTATGTAGCTGTAAAAAGGGGATCTCTTACTCTTTGTGACAGCATGGATGGACCTGGAAAATATTATACTAAGTGAAATAAGCCAATCTGAGAGAGAAAAATGTCACATGATCTCACTTATTTGTGGATTCTAATGAACAAAATGAATTGACCAACAAAATAAGACCTGAAGCATGGAGGCATGGAACAGACTGACATACCTCGATGTGGGATTGGGGGGATGAGAAGAGATAAACCAAAGAACTTATATGCATAGCCCTTGGACACGGGCAATAGGGTAGTGAAGACCTGGGAGTGTAGGGGGTGAGAGGCTGGAAGGAGAGGGGAGGGGTGAAAATGGGAGATATCTGTAATACTATCAACATTTTTTTTTAAAGGGTGAGGAATGCAGGTGGAACCAGAAAAGAATTTGGTTGCACTATAGCCATCACTGTTTGCGAAATACCTCTTACTGTGGCTTCAAGCAGAAGCAGAAATGCTCTCCATTTAGAGGCTGAACTAGCCTCAATTGTGCTTTTACCTAACGCTGTCTCTATCACAAATCAGATAGTGACACATCTCTTTTTTAAATGTGGCCTAGACTCACAAAATGACAAGTGAAAATAACAACCAGCTGCTTTGTTTCTTCCTCCTGGGTCACAACTGAAATGCAAAACAACCCAACCAATCAACTAAATAAAAAACTGTTGGGGGAGGTGTATTCAATGTTCAATATTGTGTAGTTCAAGTTTAAATGGATAATCCAGTTCTCTTCTCCTGACCTTGAAGAAGCTCACAGTTTTTCAGTCGTAAAATGTAAATCTCAGACCACCTCCCCAAAGCATTCAATGACTCACTCTATGAATGAAAACATTACATAAGACAGGATGCTCGGGAAACAGTATTGTAATTAACCCAGGATTCTCCACAAACTCCTTCTTACTTTCCACTCCTGCCACTAGAAATCTTCTGAAAATTAGTTCTCGTTCCATCCTTGGTACTCAGAATATAAATAAAAACTTCTTGGGTGAATAAAGCTCCCTCGGGGGCTTAAGCTAATTCATCATTCTGATCAGTGATCAGTCCATGTTACTGCAAGGGTAGACAGTATAATAGAAAGTACAAAAGAATGTTGACATCATAAACATCTTGAGAGTTACTTTCCATTTTCCATTGAATTCCTGACACAAACACTTCCTCTTGGGATCTCTTTTTGGAAAAGCCTAAAATGGGTGTGGCCGGAGGGGTGAGTACAGGTGTGGGAGTGTGAGAGAAGGGATGAAGACTATGGCTCTGAAGGTTCCAGTTGATTGCCGTTTGCTCCATCATGGACTGAACTGCTACATAATCTTTCGTATTTTTAAAATATACTCTGCATGTCAACTATTTTGGCCAGAGAGCAGTTTTCTTTGTCTCAGCCACAATGATACAATTACTTGCTAACATTGCCATAATAACACCATTGGGTAATGCTGTGGGCTGCATTGTGTCTTTCCCAATTCATATGATGAAGCCGTAACCCCCAATGCACGGTGTTTGGAGATGGGGCTTCGGGCAGTGAATAGGTTTAGGTGAAGTCATGCTGGTGGGGCCTCATGGGGTTAGCTTAATTATAAGAAGAGACACCCGAGAGTTTCACTTTCTCTGTCTCCAAGAGGTCACGTGATCACGCATTGAAATGGCCACTGTCTGGAAGCCAGGAAGACAGCCCTCCCCAGAACCCTGCCATGCTACACCCTGATCTCACACTTTCAGCCTCCAGAATGATGAGAAATAATGCCTGCTGCCTAAGCCAGCCAGACTCTGGTATTTTGTTACCACAGGCTGAACTCACTAAATCTGGTGGAGAGACAGAGACCTTCGGAGAGTCATTTCCATAAACATAGAGTTGTTGTAAATGCAATGGACAGTTACTCCATTTGCTTCATACTCATAGTTATGAAAGTTTCATTGAAGAAGACACCTATTGGCCAGTGTCCAGGGCTGCCACCCTTAGTTCAGCAAGAAGAAGCAGAAGCTCTGAGGAACAAGGGTGAACACAGGCCTTCTCAGAAGATGGAGCCGTGAATTCCATTTTCTACCCATGACGTCCTACTCCAAAGGCGGCAGACAGGAGTCCAGGCTCTTCCTGGTCCCTGCGTGAAGGGGCCAGGGCCCTGCCACTGGGGAGGCCAATGCGGGGGCAGACCGTGGGCTGGGCAGGCCTGAGCCTGCACCTTACTCCTCAGGTCTCCATCCAGCAAACTGGAGCTAACTGGAGAGGTCACTGGCCTCCAACACAGAGGAACTTCAAAGGGAAAGAAGACTGCTAAATTCCACTGTACAAACCAGGTTGGTTCAGTTCTGACTTTTGCAAACCTGCAGCTTTCTACGGGACACCAGATGTTTCTGTTACATTAGGGCTCAGGCAAGGCCAACATAGACAGCAAGGGTTGAGAGACAAATCAGTTTCTAATAAACTGTTTTCTCCTGCTTAAAAAAAAAAAAAAAAAAGAATAAAATGTCAACACCATGCAGGTAAGTACAGAGATGAAAATGAAAGCTCTGCCCAACACTGCAAGCTTTCTATTGTTAAATAAAATTGATTTGGATCAATCTGAGGTAACTGCTGGGCGATGCAAGGTTTTACTTTTAGATGCGTCATTTCTGTTTGTTGCCGAGATCTGGGCTCAGCAGGGACACTGCCAGTGTTTTTCCAGTGGCACAACGCAGCTCAACAAGAGTTAAAATAAGAAACCCTACCTGTTTAATCTGCCAGAAAACACGAGAGGAGCAATCAGCTCTGGGAAGAGGCGCTCTGAATGAGGCACGCCTGGATGCTTTAGGCCATGCTGTTTGTCAGTCTTTCAAAATTCAAGTCATTACCAGATGCTGATCTACTATAATATTGTGATATTTTATCTGATTACACTTACCTGATTGTGCCTTATCTGCTATTCGCCTTCCCATTCTTCCATGTATATTAAATGCAGGTGCTTTTATTATTCTGAGAGCTAGAAAGTGTTGACTGCTCTGAATATAAATGGGGATATTATATCATTAACTTGCTCGGAAAGCAGGGCCATTCACTGTGTAAATCACATGGAAGGTACCTGCTGGAGACAAAATAAACCATAATGTCTTGAGAAAGAAAGCAATGAGGAACGAGTAAGGAGATAAACATTTAAGGCATTGTTAAAGAAGGGTAATCTTCAAAATCCTATTTGGTTCTTTCGAACTAGCATTTGTTGATAATATAACCTTTATATTAGAAACTTTTTTAAGTTCATTAAAA
The DNA here is from genome assembly GCF_963455305.1 of Plecotus auritus. Lineage (NCBI taxonomy): Eukaryota > Metazoa > Chordata > Mammalia > Chiroptera > Vespertilionidae > Plecotus > Plecotus auritus. Next base: position 116,578,688 of record NC_137776.1, on the reverse strand, counting down.
AAATAACTTTGGGGGGGAGGCATCATAACATGGAATGTTATCACCAATAGAATTGCATAGAAACATGACCACTAATATTCGATGGCTTGTCTAAGTTAGAAAAACGTTTTGAAAGTACAGGCCTAATCTCAGAGCAGTACGCTTTGCTTTGGCAAATATATTCTTACCCTGTTTGGGTGTACAGCTTAAACAAAATGAACAAATGGCCAACTGCTTTAAGCATTTCCAGACGTTATAAGGTGGATAGTTTAGAAAAGTGAATAGTTTGGTTGCAAATTACAAAGGAAGTAATATGCAGTGAATTAAGGCAGAACCCGTGACAATGCACGGCTGCCCAACAGTCCGGGGTTATACGTTCTGCTTAGTTTCCACTATGTTGGCCCCACTAAAAGTTAATCCACAGTTATTTAAGTGGAAAGCTTCAGAAAACCCATTTTCCGAACAAATGTTATGTGAGAGTTGAAGTGAGCCACTGCCCAGGGTTAGCTAGACTATCGGATGGCCTGTTCATTAATCTGTGTGCCAGATGCCTCTGCCCATGAAGAGCTGGGAGCCAGGCCGTGCAAAGGAACACAAGCTACACTCTTTCCCCGAAGCAGTGTGGCCAGCCACCCTCTGACTATCGTATCTGAATGTGTGAGACAAAAGAGAACAAGTGTAAGTGTGGCAGGCAGTGAGACAGATATGAGCAGAGGAAGGACAATGGGCCAGGGACAGAAGGTCACCTAAGCCCTGGGTGCTCAGCAGCTGGCAAAACGGGGAAAACCAAGTCCTTGTCCCCAAGGTAACCTTTCCTTCACTAGCATATCACCGGTCAGGGGGTTCGGACCCTCCCCTGGCCTTTCCTCTCCTGGCATGTCACTAGTCGTGCGGTAAACCCCCTTGGAGGAGGAACAAGGAGCCAAAGAATGGCCTCAAGTGACTCTCCTGTGGGCCCTTTCAGGCCCACTCCCTTGAGCATTAACCCCTAGGGATAACATCTAGGCCTCAGGAGTGTTTCAGTTCCAGGCCCAGTAAAGTAGCAAAACCAGGCAAGCAATGTGCTGGCTGACCTCAGGACCAGCTGCATTGACTAATGAAGCCCTGCCCAGGCACCCACCATTCAGTAGAGACCAAAACCCTGAAAGAACACACCTGGAGAGCTGATGAACATTCTATTGAGATCCTTCCCTGGGACCTCCCCTAAAATCCCTGCCCAAATAAGCCCTAAGGAAGGAGGACTTGGTGTGCTCTACCTCTTGGGAGCACGCCCACACCTTACCTTTACCCCTCTCTCTTCAGCTCCAAGGGCCCCTTCTTTTGTCTCTGTAACTTGTTTCCTGAACACATTTCTTCTATGGCTCATGTCTTTTACCTCTGTGACTTTCTAAATAAACTCTTGCTTATAGTTTGACTCTTGACTCTGAATTCTTTCTTAGCCAGAACTCAAGTACCGAGATTTGAACCAAGGTCCAGTCGGACTCCACTGATCCAACACCTGGCACCATTTCACCACCACCAATATAAGGACAACTTGGGAACACGAGAAGTAAAGTTCTTTCTCCTGAGTAATCAAGGAGGATGTGGTTTCTATCCTCACTTTCCTCTCAAATTCCATGTGCGGGCACACTGAAGCTGGAGGTATGGGTGCTACTCCTCTCTCCCTGCTGTTCACCATTACATACAAATGCACAGAAAGGTCAATTTTCCTTAAACTGAACAATGCATGTTTCAACCACCTCTATAAGTCAAGGTTGCTCTTGAACCAATGAATCCTTTATTGTTCTTATAAACCATATGCTAGAAAATAAAACATGAGCGTGGAAGAGGGTTTGGTCTTTTAGTAATTCTGTATTTGCGCACACTTTCTCAGGAAAGATCTAATAGGTTTCTCTCAACCTGATTAACTTCACTTATTTGTTCATATATAAAAATATACTTTAACTGGGCATTTTACATTGCTTAGAAGGTCTATTCTTGAAAAATGGTTAAAATTAGTGAAAAGACAAAATAAATATCCCAAATATAAAAGGTGAAACTACAAGGCTTTCAAAAGAGCGTACAGCAGAATATGTTCATGACTTACAGGTAGCCAAGATTTGTTAGGTCAAAGAAAGCAATAACCATAAAGGAAGATAATTAGGTTTCATCAAAATTAAAAATGTTTACTCATCAAAAGAGACCATTAAAAAAAAAATGGATAGCCAAGCCATAGACCTGGAGGAAACATTGGCAAAATATGCATCTGATAGAGGACTGCTATACAGGATATACAAAGAACTGTGACAATTCAACAACAGAAAGACAAACAACCCAGTTTAAGATGGGCAAAAGATTTGAAGAGTACGTATATTTACACAAATGGCCAATAAGCACACGAAAACGTGCTAAATGTCATTGTCATCTGGAAAAGCAAATTTAAATCACAAGGGGACACCACTGCACACTAACCAGAATGTTCACAATTAAAGAGACTGACACCACCAACCAGAGGATGAGGTGGAGCAGCCTGGTTCCCGGCAGGATAAAATGACACACCATGCTGGGAAAGGTCAGGAGTTTCTTTTAAAATGAAAGATACACCTACCCCAGTGGTCGGCAAACTGTGGCTCGCGAGCCACATGCGGCTCTTTGGCCCCTTGAGTGTGGCTCTTCCACAAAATACCCCGGCCTGGGCGAGTCTATTTTGAAGAAGTGGCGTTAGAGGAAGTTTAAGTTTAAAAAATTTAGCTCTCAAAAGAAATTTCAATCGTTGTACTGTTGATATTTGGCTCTGTTGACTAATGAGTTTGCCGACCACCGACCTACCCTATGACCAGCAGCTCCACACATAGGAATTGTACTAATAAAAGTGAAAATGGGTCCACAAAAAAAGACCTGTGATATTCCTAGCTACTTTATTCAGACATCCCAAAACAAGAGAGTCCCAGAGACCATCCAGAGAACAGGTCAATAAATGGTGGTAATTTATTCCCAGTGTGATTAGTAATACCAAAGAACAAATTGCTGATACATGCGAGAACGTAGATAAATCTCCCAAATATTACTCAGAGTAAAGGAAGTCTTACACGAAAGAGTATATATTGTATGACTTTATTTACATGATGTTAGAACATGCAAAGTTAATCTACAGTGGAAAAAATTCAGAACAGGGGTTGCCTCTGAGGCCTGGGGGAGGGATTCACTGAAAAGGGAAATGAGAGAACTTTCTGTATTCCATATCTTGATAGGTTGCACGTGTCTGTGTTTGTCGAAACTCAGTCAATGCATTCTTAACAAAAATCCTTTAAAAAAATACCTGCTTGTCCAAATGTTAAAGGCTGTAAGAAGTGCAATGAGGCACACAACTGTACAAAGATTATTTTAGTCACAGGCTTTTTCTTTTTCTTTTTTTTTTTTTTAAGACTTTTTATTGATTTTTAGAGAGGGAGGAGGTGAGAGCAAGAGAGAGAAACATTGATATGAGAGCAAAACATTGATCTCCTGACCAGGGATCCGGGCTCCCGACCTGCATTCCAGGCATGTGCCCTGATAGGGAATCCAACTGGCGACCTTTTGGTGCACAGATGATGCCCAACCAACTGAGCCACACCAGCCAGGACATGACATAATTTTTTAAACTCTGTTTTCAAACATCTAACCATCCTGGCCACTCTATACCTGCCAAAAACCGGAGATGATAACTGATGGCACCTCAGAGACCATTTCCAGGCATCTCCTGCCACCTCATTCCTCATCTCAGAGATGGACTGAGGATTACTTGGGTTCATATTCACTTGCCTTTAGAACATCTCATTCATGTATAGAGTCAGGGAATGATGGCCGATTCCAAATAGGGAGACGGGTTATTAGGCAACATACCTATCAATCAGCTGCAAGTTTATAGTCCCGTGGTAGATGCCAGAGAAACATGGCAAGAGTTGGAAATGTCTTTGGCTACCATGGTTATGCTTTCAGACAAGTTCAATGTGTGAAATCAATAAATAAACAGATTTTATATATACATGTACATGTATATATATATGTATATGTATATAAATATAAATATCAAAAGCACTGCATAATCCAGCCTCATAAATCTGGCAAAAATAAAACTAGGACACCCCAACATATTATTGGCAGGTTTTCCCACATCACTGATGAAATCTATCCTTTCTGATCCCACGACATCAGGGTCAAATTCAACTCAAGAGATAGCCAAGGCACATCTCCATGAGAACAAGCTGAAGAGTAGAGTCTGCAGAAGTGGGAGAGGAGTGTCTCACTGACATTAATATGTACCTGCACACACCAGTCCTCCGTTGCTCTCACCGGTTAGTCTGCAGACACTGCTTGATCTCTAGGGCCTCACCGAAATCCAGGGGTCTGGGTAAGCAAACACATAGAGCATTTTTAAAAGTCAAAAGAGGTTGAGTAGCTATTTGCTTATAGACTAACTCATCCATCTAGAGATTGATCTCTGTCAAATTTCCCGTGATTCTGTTACTCTATTATTTATGAGGATTGTGGCATCATGTTTCAGAGATTCCCAACCAGTCAGCACTGATGGGTAGGCATTTTTCTTGCTCACTCAGTGGCAAGACACATATGTAATAAATTCTTAGGAACTTTATCTCCTTCAGTTAGACTCAACATAACTGCTGACTCAATGATTTGCCACAAAATCTGTCCCTGGATAAAAGGGAGGACCACACTCTACAGAAAAGAACTATTTCAATAGTTCAGCATTTCTAAGAACAGAGCAAAATAAGGAACTATGTTCCATGGATGAGAAATTGTGTCTAAATATTATTATACCATTTTAAATCGGTTCCAAATGGAAAAATAGCAACAGATTAATTGCCCACATAACCATTGGATAAAAAAATTTTTAAACAAACTTTTTTACTTTCATAGCTGCAGATAGGAGTTATTAACCACCTGCCTTTGTATTAAACATTATACGAATAAAAATTACGTTACAACCAGAAAATAGTTATTGATAGAATTGAACATTTATTCCCTAATAATTCTTCTTTGCCACTTAAAGCTTGAAGTTAACATGATTTCAACTCTTTTTAAAATCCATTACCTCTAATACTAAGTAGATGACAACACAGTATTTCATTGTAAATGAAGGAGGCCTTAAAGAGATTTTTAAAAATTTACCAGCAGCATCCATTATCTCCTTATGAGGAAAGAGTTAAGAGGGAAAAAATGACAATCTAAATTGGAACTCAGGCTGTTAAAGGAAATGAAGGGACACAAACAACTACCAGCTGACAGTCCTGCTAGCTGATGCTCTTACGAGAGCAAGCTCCCCTGCATAACAGACCATGGAGAGACAAATTAACATTTTACTTCTCTACCTCTTCAAAACACAGAAATGAGTATGTCTCCAGAATCAGACAGTAATCAGACAAGGCTTAAGATCTCCTGAAGGGAGTATGTTTTGACCCAAATTTATCAAGATTAGAAAAACACCCTAGAGAACAGAAGTCAGGCACTGGCTAGTTTGGCTCAGTGGATAGAGCATCGGCCTGCTGACTGAAGGATCCCGGGTTCGATTCCCGTCAAGGGCACATGCCTGGGTTGTGGGCTCGATCCCCAGTAGGGGGCGTGCAGGAGGCAGCCAATCAATGATTCTCTCTCATCATTGATGTTTCTATCTCTCTCTCCCTCTTCCTTCCTCTCTGAAATCAATAAAAATGTGTGTGTTTAAAAAAAAAAAAAAAAAAAAAGAACAGAAGTCAGCATAAACCAGCCAAAGAAAAATCTTCATTGAAGACAAACTGTGGGGTGCACTCTACACCCGAGATGAGTGAGACCTCTGGAGCAAGGCTGACGCCCCCACAGGTGTGTGGCTGAGTACTGAGCAGGGTATGCACGTGAGGAAGCTGCCAAGGTCAGGACAGAACCACCACCAGGGCAGGAGGTACTAATGCCCAGCGCCCACACAAGGCTAGGAGGGCCTGCTCCAACAGCCACGGACAGCCTCAGGATTCACAGGGCATGGAGTGCATAGAGGGTGTCCCATCAGTGGTAGGAACTAATGTGCCCTAGAATGAGCATGTTCCAGTCTGACCTAACAATTCTTAAAGGAGAGAATGGGAAGGATCCAATTATTTACAAATAACTCAGCTGTCTCAGTAAAAAGACTCAAGACTATTTAGATGAATACGAATACCCAGCACCCAACACAGTGAAAGTCAGAATGTCTGCCATGCCATCAAAACTGGCCTATAAAAACACTGCAAAATATGACCCATCATTTGGCCATAAAAAGATTGAAGTACTGACATATGCTACAACATGGGTGAACCTTAAAAACAAAAAAGCCAGATACAAACAGCCATGTCTTGTATGATTCCATTTATATGATATGTCCAGAGAAGGCAAATTCATAGACTGAAAGTATATCAGTGGTTACCAGGGGAAGGTGGGCCTGGGGAGTCACTGCTAATGGGTATGAAGTTTCTTTCGGGGGTGATGAAAATGTTCTGGAATCAGATAATGTTGGTGGATGTACAACTCTATAAAAACCTCTGAACTGTATACTTTAAAAGGGTGAACTTTAAGGTATGTAAATTACATATCACAAAGCTGTCAAAATAAATGATAGAAATACATTGTGAAAGGTTTATAAAAGGTGAGAGACAGTGTTACAAATGCGATGCTACATACAAATACACTGTAAAGAAAATTTAACAAATAAATAAAAGGTCAAGATTGTAAAACTGAATAGAAAAGGAAGACCTGACCATCTTCTGCCTACAAGAAACATGACTTAAATCTAAAGACACAAATACATTAGAAGATTGGAAAAGATATACCATACTAACACTAATCAAAAGATTTTTTTTCAAAATATTTTTTTATTTTCAAGAAAAAGGATTTTAAATATAATAATGTTACATGCAATAAACATTAATATTTCAAGCAGAAGTGGCTCAGTTGGTGAGGGCATCATCCTGTGCACTGAGGGCTCAATTCCTGTCTGGCCACATACCCAGGTTTCAGGCTCCATCCCCAGTCAGAGTGCAAATGGGAGGCAACGGAGGGATGTTTCTCTCTCTCCCTCTCCCTTCCTTTCTTTCTCTAGAATCAATGAAAAACAGATCCTCGGGTGAGGATCAAAAGTAAGAAGACAATCAGAAAGCAGACGTTGTTATATTACAAACAGAACAAAGAAAGACTTCAAAGCAAAAAGCATTACTAGGGAAAATAATGTTATTTCATTATGATAAAGAGATAAATTTTTAAAGAAGATGTGACAATCCTAGACATCTATGCACCTAGTAACAAGTTTCAAAATACTTGAAGCAAAAATGACAGCATTACAAGGAGAAATAAACAAATTTACAAATTATTGTTGGAGATTTTAATACTCCTGTGTGGTTGCCAGAATTTTAAGAGCACCCCCAAAATTCTCAACCTTGCTATCCATGCCCTGTAAAATTCCTAGACAAGACTTGAATATATGATAACTCATTCCTGTGATTACATTATGTTATATGGCAAAAGTGAAGGATTTTGCACCGATGGGATAACTTGTCAGTTGACTTTGAGTTAATTAAGAGAACTATCCTGAGCAGGTCTGACCTAATCAGGTGGGCCCTTTAACGTAGGATCTGGAGATTAAAGATGGAAGAAGTCAGAGACTCTCTATCCTAGTGGCTTTGAACAAAACAGGCTGCCATGGGTTCTACAGCTGCATGGCAGTGAATTTTGCCAACAATCTCCTGGACTTGGAAAGCTGCCAAGCCTCAGAGGAGCCCACAGCCCCAGCTGACACCTTGATTGCATTCTTCTGAGACCCTGAGCAAAGGACCAGCTACATCTTCCCCAGGTTCCTGACTCATGGAAACTGTGAGATAATAAATGTGTGCTATCTCAAGCCCAATTTTTGGTAATTTGTTATGCTGCAAAAACTACATACCCTCTCTCAGTAAGTAAAGAAATATAGACAGAAAATCAGTCAGAATATAGAAGATTTGAACAACACTATTGAGCAACCTGACCTGATTGACATTTATGTAACACCAGACAACAACAGAGTATGCATTCTATATAAGTGTTCAAGAACTGTTTACCAAGATGAAAAAATTAGGGGGAGTGATTTTTCCAGAATATTGCAAAACACCACAAAGACGGAGCAATTAGACCTTCACAAAGTTTTAGGTAAATGAACAACCAAATGAGACTTAATTATTGTATTTAAATATTTTAAAATGCAGCTACTATAGAAGATAATGAGCTTTTATTGCGGGAATAGAAACAGGAGTGTTTTACTATCAAATTTTCCCTATAAGCTGACAAAAAGAAGCTGTCTCCTAGCCTGATGGCAATGAAAGACAGAAGATGAATCATTGCTTGTGGAAAGCAATTTATTTAGTCACTTTGGACTGCTGTTATTTATACTTGTCAGCACATGCTGTTTGTTCGATTAAACATAAAAATCTGAAGTTCACTTTTCTTTCCTACCCCCATCTTAATTTTTTTTAAAAAGATACAGATTTAAAACATTAAAAGAACATCTTAAGCTTCTTGTGTTTCTTTCTATGATGTCACTTTGGTGCTATTTATTAAACATTCTGCCAAAAATGAAAGATTATTCATTGCTTTGATAAGTCAAATTGAAATGCTTACAGAGACTAGATATGGAAATATAATTTGGGAGCTCTTTTTCCAGGATCATACAAACACAAAAATTTAAAACAAGGCACTCAGAAAAGTGTTCATTGCAACACTGCACTGAATTGTGAGGAAGCCAGAGGCAGCAAACTCACGGCGAACAAAAAGTTCCATTTCTTGACTGCAGAGCAACTGAACTATTTCAGATAAGTTATAATACTCATATTTGTCACATACAGAGTATATATTTTGCTTTGACAATACCACAAGATTCTCACCATTTAACTGCAATCAACCTTAAAAAAAACTAAAAAAAAACTAAAAACTTGTTCATATAAAAATATTGCCATAAAAAAAAAGATACTTGGAGAATCTGCCGAGAGTAATATACTAGTAAGCAATGTACGTCAAGTAAATGCGCGACCAGCCCTGCCAAGCAGAAAGGCCTGCTATCCTTAATTACATTTCTCACTGAGTTTATACCTTTAAAATGTCAGACACAGCCCACGAGTTCAGGGCTAATTTCAGCTTTCAGTGATAAACATATCGTATGCTTCAAATAAAATTAAGAGTGGCCATCCATCTACCACAGAGTACACAGGTCCATTTCCTTTATTCTATTGTTCCAGTGAACAGAAATGACACATTTTCCAGCAAACAAAGAGTCTGACTGCAATTAGGACTCAAATAAAATGTAAGTACATATAACAGACATGTTCCAATGTCTGAAGATGGTGCCTCATTTATTCAGTAACTCAATAAAAGAAGCCACCTACCCTCCTCACACCAAAACAACTTTTTTAAAACACATTTTACAATAAAACTTCTTTGCACACAATTGCACGTGTTCCTTGCAGACTGGTTCATCATTAGATACATCAATTATCACACTGAAGTGTCATACTTCACGCAAACAAAACTCCTGATGTGATACTATTTGCCTCTGCACTGAACAGTCTCCAAGGACCACGTAACCATCAGGTCTCTCACACGAGCTGTCATTTCTCCCTATTGGTGGTGCTTCCTCCGCACATCTCCCAGCACTCGCCCACCGCTCCAACGGTCTTCTGAGCTTCAATAATCAGCAACCACAGTTCATACACAATTCTAAGATACTAACACTTTATAATTTCTTGATTATACGTACTAGATTGTGATATCATAAATATATCAACCAATGGATTTCAATTTGTGCAAATGCTTTTCCTCCAGATGGTTTGCTTTTTACCTTTCTTCTCTTTATACTCTTGCCAACACTTGAGTATCTCGTGTGTGTGTGTGTGTGTGTGTGTGTGTGTGTGTGTGTGTGTGTGTGTGTGTACATGCGCCCGGGTGCATACGCGTGCGTGTGTGTACTCCTAATTTATCAACAGATAATAAGTATTAGAATAAAAGGAAAGAAAGTTAGAGGTTACATCGAGATGGTGGAATTCTTCTCTATACCTCTTTTGTCCAAGTTATCTGCAATAAACTTACAATGCTACAAATGAGAAAAAAAAAATTAGGAAACAAAGCTTTTTTTAAAAAAACTCTGAACTCCAAATCATCTAGAGGAAGAGAATTCATATTTGGATGGAATGTGCAATTACTATGGGGAATAATGAAAGGAGGTGGCATAATGTAAAACTTTAATCTTTTCTTATAATGAAAAAATACTACCTTAAAAATAAATTTTTTGCAAAGCCATATGCAATAAACACTCAACATGTTGGCATTTTGAAGTAGATCTTTAATAGCCCCTCCAATCAGAAATTCTGTTTCTCTGGTTCACTATTATAATTTTTTCAATTATCTACACTAAAAATGAAAAACAGATTTTTAAACAAAGTTCTTTTGACATTTAAAAAAATTTAAAGTGTACAGGTTGAGAATACAACAAAGAATAAAAAACTTTATCTCAAATAATGATCAGTTAAGGAAGAAAGTGCAGGATAGGAAAATGGCAGAAGAGCAAAGGAAAGAGCTAATAGTGAGGTGGAAGAAAAAAGGGAAAAAAAGACCAAAAAGATTTACTAAAAACGTTGGTCAGGCCCAGCCAGTGTTGCTCAGTGGTTGAGGATCAACCTAGGAACCAGGAGATCAAGGTTCAATTTCCAGTCAGTACACAGGCCGGGTTGCGGGCTCAATCCCTAGTGTGTGACGTGCAGGAGGCAGCCAGCCTATGATTCTCTCTCATTATTGATGTTTCTATCTCTCTCTCCCTCTCTGAAATCAATAAGAATATATTTAGAAGAAAAAAAAAGTTGGTCAGGTAGGGATGGTTTAAAGTAGACACATCAGTCAAGTTAATGTGGGGAGCCTCACACAGTTTTCTATCCATTTGGTAGTTCCATAAGTTCCAAATATAAACCTCATTTTCCTACCATTTAAACTCTATTTTCTGATAATATTCAGCTAATAAAGGCAAACAATTTAAAACTAATTTATAATATGTGCTTATAATTGATAACTCACTGAATTTCTATATACTAACAATGAAATATCAGAAAAGAAAAGAATAATCCTATTTACAATTGCAACAAAAAGGACAAAATACCTAGGAATACACTTAACAAATAAAATGAAGAATCTGTACACTGAAAACTATGACATTGTTGAAAGAAATTGAAGACACAAATAAATGGAAAGATAGTATATGTTCATGGATTGGGAGAATCAACATTGCTAAAATGGCTATATTACCTAAAGCAATATACATATTTCATGCAAGCTCCATCAAAATCCCAATGGCATTTTTCAAAGAAATAGAACAAAAATTTATCAAATTTGTATGGAACCACAAAAGACCCTGTATAGTCAAAGCAATGCTGGGGGGGGGGGGGGGGGTAGAAGCATCACAATCCCTGACTTAAATTATACTACAAAGCTATAATAATCAAAACAATATGGTATTGGCAGAAAAAACAGACACACAGACCAATGAAACCGAATTGAGAGCCCAGAAATAAATTCACACATATACGGACAACTAATGCTTGACAAAAAAGCCAAAAACATACAATGGAGGAAGGAAAGCCTCTTCAATAAATGGAGCTGGAAAAACATATGCAAAAGAATGAAACTAAACTGCTGACATCATACACAAAAATTAATTCAAAATGGATTACAGACTTGAAAATAAGACCTGAAACAATAAAAACATGTAGAAGAAAACAAAGGCACTAAACTTCTGGACCTTGTTCTCAGAGAGGTTTTAGTGAACTTGATCCCAAAGGAAAGGAAAATAAAAGCAAAAATAAACAAATGGGATGACATCAAACTAAAAAGTTTCTGCACAGCAAAAGACACCAGGGCAGTTGGGAGGGATCAGGCTTGTAAGGGAGGGGAGTTGGGGGTGATCAAGCCTGCAGGGGAGGGCAGTTAGGGGTGACCAGGCTGGCAGAGGAGGGAAGTTGGAGGTGACTGGGCCTGCAGGGAAGGGCAGTTGGGGGGGACCCAGGCCTGCAGGGAGAGCAGTTGGGGGGGACCAGGCCTGCAGGGGAGGTCAGTTAGGGGTGACCAGGCCTGCAGGAGAGGGCAGTTAGGGGCAAATAGGCTGGCAGGGGAGCAGTTAAGTATCCATCAGGCTAGCAGGGAAGTGGTTAGGGGGTGATCAGGCTGGCAGGCAGAAGCGGTCAGGGGCAATCAAGAAGGCAGGCAGGCAAGCAGTTGGGAGCCAGCAGTCCTGGATTGTGAGAAGGATGTCCGACTGCCCGTTGTAAAGGGCAGTCGGACATCCTTTGAGGGGTCCCAGATTGGAGAGGGTGCAGGCTGTGCTGAGGGACACACACCCCTGTGCACGAATTTCGTGCACTGGGCCTCTAGTATAGAATAAACAAAGTGTCCTTTGAAAGATGATTGGATAAAGATGTGGTACACACACACACACAATGCAACACTACTCTGCCATAAAAATTGATGAAATACTGCCATTTGGGACAACATGGATGGATTGTTAAGAGTATCAGACTAAAGAAGAGAAATAAGTCAGACAGAAAAGAACAAGAACCAAATGATTTCACTCATATGTGGGATATAAAACAAAAAGCAACAAATGAAAAACAAAACAAACAAACTCATAGACAGCAGAATAGTGGTTACCAGAGTGGAAGAGGGAGCAGGAAGAGGATGAAGAGGATAAAGGGGATCAAATATATGGTGACAGAAAAAGACTAGACCACAGGTGGTGAGCACACAATAGAGTATACAGCTGTTGGATAACCAAGTTGTACACCTGAAATTTATATAATGTAACTGACCAATGTTACCTCAATAATTTAATGTTATAAAGAGAATTACAACTCACAACATTTAAACACATGAGGAAGAACCATAGTTTAAAGATTCCTGAATTCCCAATCAATGCACCTAATACAGATTCATTTTAGGGTCCAAAAGCTATTAGCAAAGTGCCGTCCTTCACTAAAGGCTAGCACGCTCTTTAACAACACCAATTAACACTAATACACAGATGGAAATATGAAAACCGAGTTCTTACAGTTGTCATCCCATGTTCTATACCAGGATGGAATGATTCATTCACTCAACATGGAAAAAGTAAGTTATTTAAGACTGATTTTTTTGCCATAGGTTAAAATTCACATGAACTTCTGAAAAAGGATCTACAGATTCGGTGAGGAAAGATGGCATCTTAAGATACATTTAAGCCCTAACCGGTTTGGCTCAGTGGATAGAGCATTGGCCTGCGGGCTCAAGGGTCCCAGGTTCGATTCCGGTCAAGGGCATGTACCTTGATTGCGGGCACATGCCCAGTGGGAGTGTGCAGGAGGCAGCTGATCAATGTTTTTCTCTCATCGATGTTTCTAACTCTCTATCTCTCTCCCTTCCTCTCTGTAAAAAATCAATAAAATATATTTAAAAAAAAAGATACATTTAAAACAGAATAGCCAATTGTATGAATACCTATTTAAAAAACAAGCAGGGATGATTACATGTCCTCCACCGTTTCCTCTCCTTGCTGTATTTGTAGTAATTGTCTTTGGATCTTTCTCCTGTGACTACAGCAGCAGTATAACTAACCTAGTGTGCAGCTAAAACCTTTTTGCAGGCTTCAGAATGTATAAGTATTCCATTTACATTTTAAATATGAATGGCAAGAACTATAAAACATGAAACTTGTCCCAACAAATGCAATATTTTAATATTTAAATCTGGCTGTAAATAAGATAAACATAATAAACACTTTTTTTCATATTACAGATTTGTCAGATAAATAAACATGAAGGTTTATATACCCATGAATAGGCCAAAGGACTTCATAATCAGATTTTAATTTGATATCTTAGTGTTTTTGATATTATATTCTCTTCTGCCATGTTTACTAACAGAAAAATCCCACAGATAAGCTATTACACAGGTGTTTAATACCCAAAAGGTTGTTTTATAGCTATCAGCTACATCAAAGGACAGAGGGGAAATCTTTAGGTGGTAGTATGTGCTGATATGTTCCAAATCTCATCTCAGACAGAGGTTTTTCATTTGTGTCTTTCTTTGCTTATTTTGTGAGCATGTTATAATAGACTAATAAATGAGATAGAAAATAATACCAAATTTCTATTAAGGTGGTGATTTTAATTACACTAAAGATAGAATTAAACATATATATGTTATCCTCACCCTATGACATATCTACTGATTTTAGAGAGAGGAAGGGGAAGGGGGATAAAGAAAGAGAAACATTAATGTGAGAAACATCGATAGGTTGCCTCCTACCATGTCCCAAGCCAGGATTGAACCCCGCAACCTAGGCATATGCCCTGACCAGGAATCAAAACCACAACCTTTTTGGTGTACAGGATGACACTCCAACCAAGCCAACTGGCCATGGCTAAAGATAGAATCTTATTAAAAATCCTACATCAGCCCTCGCCAGTTTGGCTCAGTGGATAGAGTGTCGGCCCTCAGACTGAAGGGTCCCAGGTTCGATTCTGGTCAAGGGCACATACCTCGGTTGCAGGCGGATCCCCAGCCTGGGTTGGGGCATGTTCAGGAGGCAATCAATCAATGTGTTTCTCTCACATAAATGTTTCTCTCTATATATCTCTCCCTTTCCCTTCCACTCTCTCTAAAATTCAATGGAAAAATATCCTCAGGTGAGGATTAATCAAAAAGAAAAATAAAATCCTACCTCAAATGTATTTAGAGGGAAAAATCAGTTACCTACCAAAACATGTAGTCAGTTCTCATTTGGAGTTTGAGAAAATAGGTTCCAGACTAAGAAGATATACTAAAACAGAAGAGTGATAAATAAGTATAAGTTGTTCAAAGAAAAAAAACCCAAAATCTTTTAAAACTTCTAAAGAGTTTTACAATAATGTTAAAATACTGGTCCTTTGAATCTATAATACCATATCTTTTTATATAAATGAGTTTTAGTCTTAATATATTTTTAAAAAATCCTTAAACTGACATTAACTATTATACCTAATGATGCTACATTCCCTTGCTATTAAGGAGCAGAATTAACTTCTTTTGCCTTCAGGCTAACAACTGCTCCTACAAAGTAGAAAAAACAGGCTTTGGTTTTAAAATAAAATAAAAATAACTTAAAAAACTTAATAAAGTCTTGTCATAATTAACAAAATAACTTGAATACCCTGTTGCTGAGGAGCTGATGCAGCTGAGCAATTTTATAGCCTGCAGTGGTGCCCTAAGTGGGGCAAGACAGTCTCAGATCTCAAAGACACCAGAGGCAGATGGGAAAACTGCCTCAAGATATCCCTGCAAGACAGTGAGTCCCTCTCAAGAAAAAAAGGCAGATGAGAAAATGTTGTGATGGGTCCTTACAAGGCTGCCTCTCTGGCCATGTTCCTGGGAGGATCTCAGAGTGCTGCTCCAAGACTAAGGTTGGTCAGAGGTCAAGCTCTGCCTGCATGGCCCAGGCCTCACAGGGTATGTGTAAGATCCCCAGGACACAGGACGGAGCCAATGTCCTACAGTCCCAGAGCATGATGCTATTTTTAAAAGGAAATATACTTAGAGATTAAAATACAAAAAGGCCTTTTGGATATTAAAAATAAGATTGGAAAAAATGTTAAAAAATAAAAATATGATAGGAAAATTTTTTAAAAAATCATTGAAAGAACTGGAAGAGAATATTGAGAATATATATAAGAAAGTAGAAGAAAAAGGTGGAAAGTACAAACAATAAGAAATAGGAAGGATTTGAGATCTTGCTTTCTGGAAACTGTCATCAATTTGGCTCAAACAAACTCATAAAAATTCAAAAAGAAAAAAGAAATTGAAAAATCAGACCTAGATATCAATATCTTAATAAAAGGAGTTCCAGAAATAGAGATCAGAATAAAAGTAGAGGGAACTTATCCAAGAAGCAATACTTAAAAACTTCCCAGAACCGAATGACATAAAAAGTGGCCCCTGAAAGAGTCCACCTTCAATGAAGGAAAAAAGATCCATCCAACAGTTTCTGATTTAAGGACTAGGATGGAGCCTGGAGAAAAGGTGAATCTGATCATTTCCAGTGTAGGCTCCCCTGCATTTACCTGGCAGGGTTTTCACATGGCTAGGGTATGAGGCAGAAAAAAGGGGATCAGGAGTAGTATCTTTAAAAAAAAAAAAAAATCCATCCTCTGACATCATCAATAAATTTCAGAATACCGGGAATAATGATAAGCTCCTAACAGCTTCCAGAGAAACCAACAGGACACATATAAGTAAACTAGAGGCCCAGTGCATGAAAATTCATGCACTGGAGTGGGGGTTCCCTCAGCCCGGCCTGCCCCCTTTCACAGTCTGGGAGCCCTCAGTGGCGGGAGGCAACCCGGCGATCAGGGGAAGGCAATGCCCCCATCACACCTCTGATGCTGCCACTGCCAGCAGCGCAAGCCTCGGCCGGCCCTGGTTACCTGAGCCTCGGGTGGCCCTGGGCAGTTGGCAGCCACCATCCGAGGCTTGCTTGCGCCTTGGGGCCAGCCCTGGGCAGCTGGGCAGCCACCATCGGTGGCTTGCCTGCGCCTCGGGCATCGGCGGGGCAGCCGCCATCCGAGGCTTGCCTGCACCTCGGGTGTTGACTGGACAGCCGCCATCCGAGGCTTGCTTGCACCTCGGGCTGGCCCTGGGCAGCTGGGGGGCTGAGGGGACTGGGGGACTCTGGAGGCAGGCACACGGAGCGGCCAGACCCACCTGGGGGCGGGCCCAGCCATGCTGCACGCCTGCCACCCTGGCGAGGCTGAGGGGACTGGGCGCCGCCATCTTGTGGCTGTGGGCGCTGCCATCTTTGGGGGTGTGACAGTCAATTAGCATATTCCCTCCTTATTGGCTGTGGGCGCCACCATCTTTGTGAGGGCATGACGGTCAATTAGCATATTCCCTCTTTATTAGATAGGATAGAATCAAAATAACAAATGACTTCTCAACACATTTGGTGAAAGCTGGAAGGCATCAGTGCAATGCTGGAAAATTCAGGACAATGACGTCCACCCTGAAACATTTACAGTGTTTCAATTAAGTGTATGGATAGAACAGAACCGTGCGAGTCACACCAACCAGTCAAGATAATTCACAGTTCATGCATTGTTTCACAGGAGGCTGTTGGAAGAGGTCTGCCATCACAATGAGGGAATAAACTAAAGGAGGAAGACAGAGGATTCAGGAAATGGGATATCCAACATAAGAGGTGAAGAGCAACCCATCCAGATTAGCAAGGAAGTGAGAGCTCCAGCAGGAATGTATTGAGAGAAAAAAAAAGAAAAAAGAAAAAAGATTATATGGTGTTTTTCATGCTGCTGAAAATCTACACTTCTGGAAGGTGGTATAAATTGATGTCTACTACAAAGAACACTGAGCAAATAAAATAATGTTATTTACATTATTAATTCCAAAAAATTGAAAACAATAATTGGACCAAAAAAGGAATTATAGATACCATGCAGCCCAGTTACGAATAGTATTTACATAGTGAAAACAGTATAAATATTAAAGGCTAACTTAACCAAAAAGTGCACTGCAACGGCACTTATATTGGAAGGATGAGGGAGGGAGGTATGTGTTTAGGGGGAAGGTAGAACAGATTTAACCTTCATATTCCAAATAGATCAATAGATAAAAATTAAACCTAAAATATCACAAAATAGATAATAATCATGTTACTTAAAAACAGACATACTGGGAAAAATGGCTAAAAAATTTGACAGTGTTTACCTTCAATAGCAAAAGCTGGTGTAAAAAGAATAGGAAAAGGGAGTACTATTTTTCATTATAAGCCTTGGAAAACAACTCTTTTTGACTTAACATTATTTACATATTATCTTGCAATAAATAAAATACAAAATTAAAGATAACCTAAGTTTATAGGCCAAAGTAATTGTAGACAGTATACTTACCAAGTTATCCTGACAATAGACTGTAATATGTAAAAAAAAAAACCCCACACTGGATTATTGTTCATATCCAGCAACGCTATGAGAGAGAGAACTGGATTGCTTAATTTTCAATGGGGAGAAGGAAAGAGGTAGGTACCTGAATTTAAAAATTTCCCAAATTTTTACGGTATTCTGTACTAGAATGACAAAATATTATAGCAGAAAGAAATCATATATTGGTTAACAATTTATTTCCCTCACTTTATTTTATTTTTTAAAATATATTTTTATTGATTTCAGAGAGGAAGGGAGAGGGAGAGGGATAGAAACATCCATGATGAGAATCATTGATTCTCTACACAACCCGGGCATGGGCCCTGACCAGGAATCTAAGCACAACCTCCTGATTCATAGGTCGACATTCAACCACCAAGCCACACCTACTGAGCATATTTCCATCCAAGGTAACACAGCTGGTTTAGACAGAATCAGAACCTTCTGCTCTTAACTCTCACTCTTTTCATTTAACTCCACTCTTTTTATTGTATCATAATGCTTTTTTTAAATTTAACTTTTATTGATTTTAGAGAGAGAGGGAGAGGAGGAGAAACATTCATTCATGGTATGCACTCTGACCAGGGATCAAACCCCCAACCTTTATGTGTACAGGAGGATGCTCCAGCCAACTGAGCCAGGGGCCAGAGCTGCATCACAATGCTTTGTAAAATGATTAAATATCCAGGAAATGTACTTGAGTTCCTACTAATATATTCATTAGCATTTTTTGTTTTAAAAGGGAGTGTACTTGAAGATAAAATCTAGTAGTTTTAAGTTAAAGCATATTGGTCTTTTACTTTTTAAGAATTAAACAGGTACAATAAAGGAAATCTATAACTGAACTCTCTTCTCTTATTTTTTATGATGAACAGAACTATGAAATTTTAAAACTTTTAGGCTGCCAGCTATATTTGGCCTAAATTATGGGTTCACCCCAGCTTTATCTACCTTGAAAATAGTATTAAAAAATACATAGTGTGGGGCAAAAGTAGGTTTACAGTTGTGAGTATGCAAAAGTTTATTCTTGTATTATTTATTATTGCATTTTCCATACAATTAACTGTGAACCTACTTTTGCCCCACCCTGTATTTTATCACAAATTGTATTACCATTCAAATGACTCTGAACACCTCTACTCAGATAGCTAATCATGCCCTGGGATCTAACAATTTATTGAAAGTAGGTTTCGGCAACAAGATATATTTTAAAAGGATATATTGTCTGATAGTTTTAAGGAATTGATGGTGCTCAACAAAAGGATTTGAGGAGTTTAGGTGATTTTCCATGGTAATAGGTTTTCAGGATATATGTTAGTGTGTAAATTAGTAGGAGCATCAAAAACTGGGCCACGGTCTAATCAGTTGCCACCTATCATTCAAGATTTCGGCCAAGTTTCTAGTCAAATGGACTGCTTTAAATGGAAAATTAGGCTGCCAAATTTTTTGTCTTTTAATTAACATTGTCTAGAAATTTTCCTTACCTTGGCAAAGGAAGGAGGAATGAGATATAAAAGGAAGTAGCACCCATATCTTTTTTAATCAGTCTATTCTACACTTAAATCTATACTGCAACATCCTTGAGTTTAAGATTCTGAAGAAGACGAAACACCTCAAAGGTAATCAATAAATACCTGTGAGCAGATGATTTAAATAACAGCATCAGATCAATATACGTTATTTTCTCATTACTTAGGCATGTCTAGAGCAAACTTATCCCTGTTCTCCAAAGCCATTCATTTTCAAAAAGCTCTCCTGTCTTTCAACATTAAAAAAGAGTAAGAGAAAAGTTGCTTTTCTAAGTAGGACTCTAAGTAGCTTCTAATTTGCTCAGCTCATTCCATCTCACACATACCAACGCTACTCAAATGTCCTCTAACCCGCCTGCATGCTGAATAGAGCACACATAATGCTGAAGATGGTGACTTTAATCAGCTACACAGCACTCAGACCTTTTCCTACTCCCGTATGTTTAATCACATACATTATCAACTGCATTTTATAATTAGTAGCAGCATTATTACAGTTTATGCTGCAGTATTTTATCATTTTAACTTTTAGTTTAAGTTGACAGAAAATGTTACTATAATCAATGCTTTTTTTTATCTTGAAGCAGTTAACTACAAGAAACCGTATTTAAACCATATTCACATTTACCAGCCTAAGAGACGCTTTTCAAATGATGCAGGCCTCCACTTCATCAGAAAAATTCAGGGAGAAAAAAACATGACAAAGTTATCTGTTGTTCAGGAACAACAAAAAGAATTTATAACTGCAACTCCAATGTTCCATAAATACTCTCTATTTCTATAAGTAACCTACTAAAATCCTATATAATAAAAGCCTAATATGTAAATTGTCCCCTCAGGTGGTCATTCAACCAGGAGTTCGACTGCTCGCAATGACGTGCGCTGACCACCAGGGGTTGGCGCGGAACATGGTGGGCACTGGCGATGCGGTGCTGGCAGCAGGCTGCAGTGGAGGTGCTTCTGGCCCCGACAAGAGCGGGACCGAGGCAGGATGGTGGAGCAGGTGAGTAGGCGGCGCCAGGCCAAGGCAGTTGTGAGCAGGGGCCCAGGTGCTGCCCAGGGGCCAGAGGTCAGCTGGGACCTGCCCTTCCACGTCAGACGCTCGCGCTTCAATCACCGGCCAGGCCTAGGGACCGCACCCATGCAAAATTTTGTGCACCAGGCTTCTAGTGTATATATAATTAAGCTAGTTATAAAACACAATCCCTGAAAGTTTAGTGTCTGAGGAAAATCCTCATAGAATATTTGGAAAGCATGGCTTATACGTAAAATACCCTGTGAGCAACTATAAAAACAACAGTTCGAGATTTACATTTTAGGAAAAAAAACACAACAATTTATTTTAAGTTAAGAGTTTCTACCTAAATGTAGTTTGGTATCAAACAACTACAATTAGTGATGGGGCAAAATGCATCCATAACTGTTATTTACAAAAACTATACAAAATTAGATTAATTATAACATCGACTTATCAAAGCTTCCTGAAATTAATTTTGCTTTTGGAAAAGTTTCAAAGGCTTCAAATCCAGAATGACAGTCTTTATTATTTTTAATTCATGGAATTATAGCACATCAGATCTTCAAGCAAAAACAACAGATGAAAATCTATATGATAAAATATTCTCCTCTTCCCGATAGCTTGGAATGAAAATGAAAACGTGTTCCCTTTTTAGTGAAGAAAAACACTTCAACAAAGTGTCCAATAAAAATCAAATACCTGTCAGAATGGCTTGTCTATTGGAACTAAAGTTGGGCAACTACTCTACATTATTAAAAACTGACTTACATTAAGTCCTTTTTTTCTTTATTTTAAGTTTTTCTCAGACATTTTTGATCTCTAAGCCTTACAGTAAAAAATGTTACTCGGTTTTTATTTACTAGTAAATCCACAACCATAGAAGGTATATATCTTCAAGATAATAGATATTTTCAAGGTGCATGTAAGCATAACTAAAATTCTTAAATTAACAAATCTAGGAGCACTAATTTAATATTTCATTGCAAAATATAGGGGGTCTTAAGAGCAACATGCTTAGTCAATTTTTCTTAAGCTTTTAGGTTTGGTACCAAAATATTTAAAAATAAAGAAAAAAATTAACATGACTCTTTCCTAATGGCTTTTCAGATATTAATCTGCAGACAAGCTAAAATACTTATCTAACAAAGTATCCAATTACCTAACAATATTTGCCATGAACTCATAAAACAATAATAGCACATATATAGTATAAAAGTAACATCAACAAAAATAGCCATATGTATTTTAGGTCTAAATTGAGTTTATCTAATAAGGGTTACATGAGAAATATCATGTAAGACCCAAAATAAATGTCAGATACCAAGTCATATCACGTGGCTTTGTTCAAACACACCTAAAATTCAGGTTCAAATTAAATAACTAGGCTGGCTTTTTTATATCACCGGCTTTCATCAGGGCTTTAATGGCTCTTGCCCTCATCTCAAGTTCTAGCAGCTCCAGTTGCTGTGCAGAAGGCTGAACATCTTCTGGTGGAGGAACAGTTAGGGTAGCTGCTTTGGGCTCCTTTGGGCTAGACTCTGCCAGTCCCAGAATCTCATTCACACTTTTCTCAATGTCTTTCTCCAGGTCATCTATCTGACCAGCTTCACTCTGGACTGTATTTTCTGGGATCTCAGGAGCAGCTGCCTCTTCATTGCATGGGCCTTCTATGTCGCTGTCATAAGCATCTGCATTTATACTGAGTACATCACTATCTTCCCCTTTGCCTGTAACAAACAAAAAAAGTGGGAAAGAACCATGTAATCTAATTGCCTTAGTCAAAATTTCCTTTCTATTTATGCTTCACGGGCTTCTTTGACCCACACCTCCCACCATGGAGTCCCAAACATATTCTATAATCCCCATCCCACTGACTCCCCCACTTTGAAAACAGATATAATTTAATGTAAATTTTAATGTATTTTTCATTCCAATTTAAAACATGTAAGCATTGGGAAATTTATACCATCATATGGAGTTCTGTGATCTTTTTTCCTAAATAAAATGTCATAACACTTTACACCACAGTGAAGCTTCTACATTACAAATTGAAAACTGACATTGGAAACCCTTTGGGGATAGGGTACTGCTTATTATTGAAGCAAAATTCCATTCTAGAAAAAGTTTAAAATATGTTGCTTTATAAACTACAAAAAAGGAAAAAAATCATTAGTAAGCTGGACACCATGTGCATTGCAATTATCCCAAATCTTTTCATATGCTTTTTCAAACACTTTGTTCTAAACCAATAAATTAAAGGAGAATGCCTAAGGCCATTTTCTAAGATGAAATACATTTTCATCAAGAGGATTTTAATTAATAAAGTTAGTACACCATACTTTTTTAAAATGCATTTGTTATAAAACTTCTATAACTGATGACAAATGAATATAAATGCAGATTATAGCTCTCAGCCACTTGGGCCTTGGACATCACTCAAATCCAGGTGTCATTTACAACTCTGAGTGCTCATTTATACCTTCAATTTATTTATCTTTTAAATTCTAATATATTTTAAAAGTTATGATCCCCAAAATGTTAACTTTCTTAACTTCCTTATGGTAAGGAAAACTTATTTACAAAACACGTTGATTGATGAAGAAATTCTGAGAATAGAAGGGATCAGCTTCAAAAGTCAAAGAGACATCATTCAGAAGAGGTATTAAGTTCATTTTCCATAATCCAAAGGACACAAAAGGACCAATAAGTAAAAGTTACATAAATGCAGACTATAATTCAATATAGAGACAATTTTACCAATTAGATAGCCAGGATGATAAGGAGGGGACGAAGCAGAAAGCATTAATGACAACAATAATGATGGTAGAAATAATTACAAGAGCTAATATTTACTGAACACTTACTATTACTAAGCACTTCTCTATAACTCTTTTATGCCAACATAATAATAGACACTCTTAAGCTATTCATTCACACTTTTCTCAATGTCTTAATTATTATCCCCATTTCATAAATGAGGAAACTGAGGGACAGAGAGTTTAAGTAACTTGCCTTTGTTCACACAACTAAAATGGCAGAACCAAAAGTCAAACCTGAGTATATTTTGAAAACCTATGCACTTCAACATTCTATTCTGCCTCCCAGATCTTAACAGAATCAGAAAGACCACAAGCTTCACAGCTTAGAATGGTGGTTTCAGGCTGAGTGTATCTTCTTCTCATGTGTCTCTTAAAGCCACCTGAATAAATACAATATGTAAGATACATAGACCTACAAAGTATGTGTAAATATGAATAGTAAGAGAATGAAAAGACAAGCCACAGACTGAGAGAAAATATTTGCAAAACACATCTGATAAAGGAATGAAATCCAAACTATAGAAGAACTCCTGAAAATCAACAATTAGAAAACAAACAACCCAATTTAAAAATGGGAAAAAGATCTGAAGAGACAAGTCACCAAATAAGATATATGGATGGCAAAGCATATGAAAAGAAAATCAACATCATATGCCATTAGGGTGTTACAAAATAAAACTAGATACCATTACACACCTATAACAATGCCCAAAATACAAAACAATGAGAGCACCAAATGCTAGCAAGAATTTGGAACAGGAATACATTCATTGTTGGCGGGAATGTAAAATGGTGTAGCACTTTGAAAGACAGTCTGACAGTTTCTTACAAAACTAAACTTGGTATTTACCCAGAATTAAATTATGTCCACACAAAAACCTGCCTACAAATGACTGTAGCAGCTTTTATTCATGACTTGGAAGCAAACAAGATGTCCTTCAATAGGTCAGTGGATTGGATAAACAAACTGCAGTACATCCAGACAAGGGAACATTATTCAGCAACAAAAGAAATGAGCTATCAAATCACAAAAAGACATGGAAGAACCTCAAATGCACAATGACAAGTGAAAGAAACCAATGTAAAAATACTACATACTTTGGGATTCTAGCTGTATGATATTCAGAAAAAAACAAAACTAGACAGTAAAAGATGGGTGGTTGCCAGGAGTCTGGGGGAAGGATGAATAGGTGAAACTATATTCTAATGGTACTGTAATGGTGGATACATGTTATATAGTTATCAAAAGCCATCTATATATATAAAAGCCTAAACGACCATCGCAACTGAACTGACAACCAAACAGGCTGCGTGGGGCGACTAGGCCGGCAGGGTGGTTAGTGAGGGACGACCAAACGACTGAGCAGCAGGCTGTGTGGGGCAACCAGGCTGGCAGGGGGGTTAGTGAGGGGTGACCAAATGACCGAGCAGCAGGCTGCGTGGGGCGACCAGGTCGGCAGGGGGGTTAGTGAGGGGCAACCAAATGATCAAACAACAGGCTGTGTAGGGCAACCAGGCCCACAAGGAGGGCAGTTGGGGGCGACCAGGCCAGCAGGAGGGTGCAATTGGGGGCCAACAAGGGGGGGGCAGTTGGGGGTTACCAGGCCAGCAGGGGCAATCAGGCAAGTGAGCAGTTAGGAGCCAGTGGTCCTGGATTGTGAGAGGGAGCAGGCTGGGTTGAGGGGGGGACCCCCCCCCCCCGCATGAAATTTCGTGCACCGAGCCTCTAGTAGAATATAAAACACTAGCAATGACCCCTAATGTAAACAATGGACTTTAGTTAATGTATTAATACTGAATCATCAATTATAATAAATTTTCCACACTAATGCAAGATATTAATAAGGGAAACTGGGAGAAGAGGTGGTGAGTGAGTATACAGAAACTAAAGCTGTTTCAAAAATCTAAGAAATATTAATTTTTAAAAAATTAAAGTCTGTTATCTGTAAGCTCAACATAAATCAATTATATGATGTGGCAACCAAAACTGCTAATTAAATCATAGACTAATGGGGCATGTGAAAAAGGGTCAGGAACTGATAACAAAATCTGAATGATTGCAAGCCTAATGTTTACTATCTTTCCTTTGGTAGGAGCGCTTTTACACAAGAAGGTACTTTTCCCAATGAACTCAAAGCACAGAGGATTCAGAGGGGATCCAAATTCTGATGAAGGTTTGGAGTTTGTAACTGCCCAAGCAGCTGCCCTAAGAGTATGTCTAGAAGCCTATGAAATACACCAAAAGATAGAATGTTTA
Source organism: Plecotus auritus (assembly GCF_963455305.1). Classification (NCBI taxonomy): domain Eukaryota; kingdom Metazoa; phylum Chordata; class Mammalia; order Chiroptera; family Vespertilionidae; genus Plecotus; species Plecotus auritus. The sequence continues at coordinate 116,553,099 of NC_137776.1, read as the reverse complement.
AAATGGGTATAATTTAAAAAAACACACAAAAACACATGAAAATTAACATTTCTCTCAAAGTACTGAATCAAGTTATTTGTAATTTCATTCTTGACAAACAAATAAAGCATTATGCATCTAAAAGCCTTGCCAGTTTAGTTTATTATTTTTTAAATGTAGAAAAGTACCATATTTAATTGCAACAGAGGGGCCTTCAAAAGGTACAAAAACAGTGTGGGCTAATCAGCCATAGAAAGTGTAATTTTCACCGTTTCATTTAACTATTACTCATAGAAAGAGACAAATTAAAAAGCAGAGAGTTGGAAAAAATTAAATTTAAAAACACAGGGAGACCTGGTCAGTATGGTTCAGTTGGTTGGGTGTCGCCCTATGCACCTAAAGGTTGCCAGTTCGATTCTGGGTCAGGGCACATGCCCAGGTTGTGCACTCGATCCCAGATAGGTGGTTCAGGAGACAGGATTTATGTCTCACTCTCATTTTGATGTTTCTCTCTCTCTCCCTTCCCCTCTCTCTAAAAATCAATTAAAAATCGTAAAAAAATAAAAATAAAAGCAGGGAAAATCCCATTTGGTGTCATTGTTGGTAATAACTTGTGAAAACCTCAAAGGAATGAGATAAGAAATATAAATTCTTAAGTTACACTGATGGTTACACCACTTTTTGCTTTACCAATTGCCGAACTGGACAGCATTTCCCCAGAACTGTGTTTGAAATCCTTTAAAGAAGTTAACTCATTTTGAGAAGCTGCATTCTGTGAATACAGCTGGTCAAGAAGGCAACTAGGGTTAGGAAGAAAGGAATTAGACTCAAACTTTATCAGTGGTACATATGCTTATCTGCTTCCAACACCAGACAGTCCTGTAACACTTTCTTCCCAGTCTGCCTCAGCTTTCTAGTGCTCATACCTGCAAGCCTATCTAATAAAAGGGTAATATGTAAATTAACTGTCACTCCATCGCAAAAGATGGCGGTGCCCATAACAACAAGATGACAGTGCCCAGTCCTCTCAGCCCCGCCGGAGTCCCCCAGTCCCGGGGGGCGGGGGGCAACCGCTGAGAGCAGGCAGCGTGAGCGGCCTGGTGGAATGCTTGCTTTGTCACTGCGGCAGCAAGGCAAGCGTTCCACCCCAGCTGCAACGATGCAAGCACGCCCCCGCCCGCGGATGGGCCTCTGGGACGCGAAGAGCCTCTGGGACGCGAAGAGCCTCTGGGCAGTGGGCACGGAGCGGCCAGGCCCCGCAGAGAGCTACTGGCGCATGGATTCATGCGCAGGGCTACTAGTTTAGATATACAAAGGAAGAGGCAGCACAAAACATCTGCCAATCCAGAGTTATTTAGCAATACGTACATGGTAGGCATGGAAAACTCTTGGCCTACAAATGCTGATTAACTGATAATCTTTAGTCTCTTCTTTTACAAAGCAATAAAAGTCTCTCTGATGGCATTTTTCTCTACCTTTTAAATTTTTTTTAATTTTATTTATTCTTTGAGCTATTGGCTGTGAAGTTCTTTTTAGCAAAACTCAACATTAAAACTGCAAATTCATTTCTTTTTATTTAGTCCCTCTACTTACTCAGCTTTGCCTCCCCTAGTCAGTACTACCTTAGAACAATAATAGCACCAACAAGAATGAAAATTAATTGGGCTTTTCCATTTATCCCTCATCTTAAGGATTCAAATGGTCTCATATAGTTTTATATTTAATACCTTTACTAAACAATGGCAAAATCTCTTATATCACATTTAATTTTTTAGAATTAATAGATGAATAAGCTATGGCCATTATCAATTCTTTATGACAGTCTAAGAGAATGGTGTAACTATCAGTGCAACTTCACTATCTAAATAAACATATCCGTGAAAACATTTTTTTGTAAGTACCTGCCACACTATACTTTTTATTTACTTATAAATTAATATTGTACCATCACAACCATATGCATAATCTGAAATTTTAACAGGGAAATATTTAAATATATAAGTATATACATGTTTATTTACTATATAAGTTCTGGTTCTTTCTTGCTTTATTCTCTGAGAGTGTATATAATCACATATTGGTGACCAGTGGTCTGAAAGGCTGAAAGAAGCCCAAAGAAAATATCTATTCTAAACTTCCATCACATAGCTTAGCCATTGAAAACATTTTACCCCCTTTTTAAAAAAAATATAATTTTTAATTGAGAGATGAAGGAAGAGGGATAGAAACATCGATTAGAGAGGCATATTTATCAGCTGCCTCCTGCAAGTGCCCCTTACTGGGGATCAAGCCCGAAATACAGGCATGTACCCTGACCAGGAATTGAACCATGACCTCCTGATTCATGGGAGGATGCTCAACCACTGAACCACACCCACTGGGTGCATTTTTCCCCTATTAAAAGTCTAATTTTCAATTTCTTAAAGCTCTTAAGAAGATAATTCTCAAAGATAATTTACTAACTCATGAAATAGAAGGCCTAAATATAATTGCATGAGGCAACTTCATTTTTTAAAAAACCAAGATGTCAAATTTTAATGCTGTATATTTGAAACTTACAAAATGTTATAAAACAGAGATTTTCAGTCAGTGTGCTGCAAGAATTTTTAAAACATGCAATAACTGACTATTTAGTCAGGGGCACTGACCTCTTTTCCCTTAGCTTATCAAATAAAAAAATGACAACAGCCAACACAATAATAGCTGTCCAATGTGAATGAATGAAAATTATACTTTTTTTTCTGTGAGATTGGGAAAAAATATAATCTTTTTGGTGTGCCGCAGAATTTTAGTAATTAACTTATGTGTGCCATGAGATGAAAAAGGTTGAAAATTGCTGTTAAAAACCAATGTTACCTGAATAAGAAAAGAAAAAGATCTGAGCCTAAGCACAGAAAAACTCTGCCTGAGAAAACTAATGTAAAAGATTCAGAGTAATATGTAGTACACGCCTTATTGATTTCGATAATTTTATATGCCATATGGTTGCATATTTACTTTTATGATTATACTCATATGTATGCATTCTAAGGAACCATCATATAATTTAAAGACATTTTAAATCAAGTATCTTTTCCTCTAATAGAATTTAAAAAATGTAGAGTTAGAAATTGTATATTTCATTCTGCTTCCATTAAACAATCTAAGAAACCAGTTATTACACACTCTTCCCAAGTGAAGACACTGCACTAGGCACTGGCATTTACAAAATCTGACAGCTAGAAAAGAACTTCAAGATCAAGGCCAAACAGCCAAACATTTACTCGAATCAGCTCTACAACAGTGTCACCAAGTGGCCGTTTATTATAACCTGTTTTCAAACACCTTCAGCAACAGGAACGTATTTCAGAAGGCAGCCCACTGCATTTTCTGTTACTTGTGATTATTTGAAATAGTCAAATGATAACTTTATCTTAGCCCTATTTTTATTCTCCAAAGCAACATAGATCAAGCCTAATCACTCTTCCATTTGGCAGACCTTCAAATATTTTCAAGTGATTTCAACTTGTTATTTTCAACCTAAATACCCACATTTAACTTAGGTATTTCTCATGTAAAGTAAAAAAAAAAAAAAATGTATCCTGCTCTGGCCGATTGTGGTTCAGTGATTATAGCGTTAGCCCACATACCAAAGGGTCTCCGATTTGATTCCCAATCAAGGGCACACACCTGGGTTTCAAGCTGGATACCATGCTCCGGTCCTGGTGCATGCAGGAGGCAACCAATCAATGTAGCTCTCTCACAATTATGTTTTGTGTGTGTGTTTTTTTTCTTTCTTTCTACACCCTCACTCCCTCTCTTCCACTCTCTTAAAAAAAAAAAAAAAAAAATCAATGGGAAAGTATCCACGGGTCAGGATAAAAAAAAAAATAAGTTTTACCCTAACAATTTCTAAGGACAAGAGCTTAATTCTTGAAGTTACAAAGGAGAATAATTTTCAAAATTACCCATATTCCCCAATTGTAAACTTTACAGCAACAATTTGAATATAGGCCATTATTTTAATGTTACTGAATGTCTTAAGCAAATTTATTTAGATAAATAGAAAAACTCATTAGTATTAGCAGAGATTTGATATTTTAAAAATATTTTCCACCTTTAACAAATAGCAGCTTTCATTTTATTAATGACAACACAAATAACTAATTTAGAAAATTTATATAAACCATTATTATTTTAAAAACTGAGCAAAATCTTTTCAATAATACAAGCCTGGAAATCCTCCAGAAATTAACGTAAGATCTCAGGCTTGCATATGTATATGTGCATGTGCATACAAACACAGCTATACTAAAGATAAAAAGCAAAACTATACCTGGTGTTTCTTCTACAACTGACCTCTTGCTAAAAATGAATGACTCAGGAAAATAACCTCAACAGAATTTCTATTTTACCACAATACCAATCAATCCCCAGTAGATTATAGTTATATTTCAATAATGTTTGCACATCGAAGGTGAATCTTCAGATATTAATCCTTTATTAAAGTGACAGAAGTCAGTATATAGTCTATACTCATCTTTAGCAAAACCAGTTTTATAACTGTTATTTCCTATCAACAAGATCAATGAAACCAGTACTAAACAAAGAAATACCAATTTCAAGTAACTCATAGTTAATACTTATCAATATTTGAATATTTTAGAAGCTGAAAAAAATGAAAATGTAATTTAAATAACCTGTCAGCATCATACACCATTAACAGGTCATACAGTAAGATTTATTTTATTCTGAAAGAGCAAAGGGAAAATTCAATGTTGCTTTTACATTTTGGTCTACTGAACAAAGGGTTACTTTAGTAAGCAAGCTTCAGTAAAATTTCTTAAACAGCCAAACCATTAAATAAAATGACAATGCATTCACAAGGAGCATTATATTCTGTTTTTATTGAGCTCACTGTGAACAAGAATAGCTAGCTGTGCAAAAAAAGTTAGAGAAAACATTAAATCAATTTTGAAAGTTTTGCATATTAAAAATAGGCCACATTAATTCATTTAGAAAAAATGCAATAATCTGTATTGAGCCTACCAAAATTTCTATTTCCAAGCAAGTTACTTATTAGCTGGTTCAGATTTCAGCTATACAAATATTTTTCTGGGACAAGCTCTACATAATTGAATCGTCTAGGTAATTTATGTTTATCCCATTACGCAATAAAACATTTTATATTTTAATCATTTTTGTAGACACTTTTCTAGAAGACTTATTTCCCTGCTTCCTTTAAAAAAATAGCTGAAATTCAGTTTAACCATTTCCTACAGATTTGGTCACAACATGAACTGTATTGCAAAATGGAACTAATATGCTCTGATCTCATGTTTTTTTTCATCTCTGCTTACTGTCCCTTACTGATGACCATGTGTTTTTGACAGTTCTGATGCCTCAGTGAGAACCGAAGTGGCCTATAAAACCTCCTATGCATAAAAGCTTTGTGGTATCTAGCTACTCTGAGTCCTTTTTCTCTCCCTCTTTGTCTCCATGGCTGGATTTCAAATGACTGAAATTACCATAAGAAAATCAAAGCAAAACAGGCTATAGACACTGAGAAGGGAGTTCTAAGGACTCCAGGTGCTTGAACATGGGAGCAGAAAAACATCTTCCCTTAGAGGGCGGCACTGGCTACTTTGTACAATGAGGTCTCCATTCTTTCTACCCTAGAATCAGCCTGACCATTCCAGTTTTTTTCTGTCCTTTATATGACATTCTTCTCTCCACAGATGTTCTAGTAGCATAACCTCCACACTGCCTGCTCATCTGATGCAGAGTAAAAACAAAGGCAGAAGCAACAGCTATGGTGTCCAATTACACAGATAAATGGTGCAAGAGCTATAAGACTATGACTACATTTTATGAAAGTGATGTGTGCTTAGCATTATTTATATATGGCAAATAAATGTAAATGAAAACTGAGTTTATGTCTGTGGGGGGTGCTCAGAAGTAGTCAGAATACAAAGACATAATTTTGTCTGGCTATATAAGGAGCTAACAAAACAGGACTTCTGAAAAGCAATGGAATTCTCAAGGTCATACAGAAATATTTATAAACTCAACAGTACATAAGTTAGAATTACAAAATATCTAGGCTTTGTTCTCTCTATATATAAATTGAAAGAATCACAAAATTCATTATCCAACACCTTTCATTTTGTTAATTAAGCATTAGTAACAGACCACAGTTAAAAAAAAATTCTGCCAAAATAAACTGATAACCTGATTCTCTACATGAAATAAGTTCCTATAACTCGTTTTAAAAAAACTATTCTAAGTTATCAAAGATTAGTTGCTTACATCATAAATATCACAACCCTATTGGCTGCAAAAGGTTATCACTGCTCTGAAGTATTTTTAGCAGCAAGAAGGAAAAATGTGATTGAGTAGCTAATAAAATTTTATTTAACTTTTAATTTTCCCAATGAGGATGTGAAGAAACAAACAAAAAATATATATCTAAAAGATTAGCCCTATTATCTACTTGGCTCAAATAAACCACAAACTGCCACTTTACTTCTGGTAAATGGTAATGTAAAAAAATACTGATTTATAGAAAACAATAAATAAGGAAGAAAGGAAACAAGGACAAGATATCTCTGCAAAAAAAGAGAGAAACTTATCCCATAAGATTTCTTTTTTTCCACATACAACCCAAAGTTACCAGTTAACATATCTCTGATATCTACAACTAAGGATATGTAATAGAGATCATCAAATTAAAACTATTTAAGACAACAACTTTCTGGTGACATCTGTAACTACACATCACTAAGGCAGAACCACGCTGGGGACTGAAGAACTCATGAATTAAAGGATGTATTCTTTACTCTTCTGATCTTGAATCAAATAAACTTTTTTGTCATCTATCTGTAAAATAAGGTAAGCTGAAAATTTATTATTAGTGCTTATAATCTTCAGGTAAATGCTATATAATCAAGGTACTTGATATAATCAAGGTACTTGATTCATACCTTGTTTTAATTCCAGACCTTCAGGTTGCTTATTCTCTTTCAGGGATGAAGAAGAATCTATACAGATGTCTTGTCTGAGGAATAAAAATAAATAAAAACAATTGTTAAAACTACAGTCAATCAAATAATATTTACAGCTCAATATCCAAGAATTAAGTTAGACACGTGGAAAGGCACACCGAATTTTCTACACCCCCAGGGTACCACTTAGTGAAGCAGTCGCCAACTGGTGGTCCATGGACTACGGGTGGTCCTTGAGGTCCGAAAGGTTGGCGACTGCTGATTTAGTGAACTCTGGCAACTCAGAAACATGTATACAAGGGTCAGAAACAGCAGCTATAAACTACCACCAATTTAAGCAGTATACTTCTCTGTGAAATCAAGGGGCAAACCTGAAAGGAATGTGGAGATAATGTTTTCTCCCTTCTAATACCCTGCACAGTAGCTAATCTATACTAATAAAAGGGTAATATGCAAATTGGTTGGGACGCCCTCACAGTAACAACCGAACAGCAAGCTGCGTGGGGCAACAAGGCCAGCAGGGGGGTTAGTGAGGGACGACCAAACGACTGAACAGCAGGTTGTGTGAGACGAACAGGCCAGCCGGGGGGCAGTGAGGAGCAACCAGGCCGGCAGAGAGGGGCAACCAGGCCAGCACGGCGGGCAGTTGACGGCAACCAGGCTGGCAGCGGGAGCAGTGAGGGGCAACCAGGCCAGCAGAGGTGGGCAGTGAGGAGCGACCAGAGCAGCGGGGGGGGGGGGAGGGGGGGGGAGTTGGGGGCGACCAGGCTGGCAGGGGGGGCCGTGAGGGGCAACCAGGGATCGAGCCTAAGCCAGCAGTCAGACATCCCCTGAGGGGTCCCGGATTGGAGAGGGTGCAGGCTGGGCTGAGGGGGACCCTCCCCCCACCCTGTGCACAAATTTCATGTACCGGGCCTCTAGTGGAGAAATAAGTCACAGATGAATCCAATAATTTATCAAGTTCAACTGCTAGTTTAATGGGCACTTTGGAATGCAAATTATTTTATGTTCACCTAATTTTTTATCCCAAATGCTTTGATATCTACAGTACATGGAAAATACATATAGATTAAGTGTAATATCATGCCCTAAAAAAGTTTTGATTCACCATGTTCTGCAACAGAACTGCAAACTAAACTAGTGTTCCTTCTTGATACTACAAATAGTTTTCAGCAAAAGTCAAATTAATGAATTTCATATATTCAAAATGGCTATTTTCTTTAAAATAAATATCCATTACCTTCTGAGAATTTTTATACATACACACCCTAAAACTAATACACTAAAAGTATTTAGGAAATTTTCCTACTCATAAAATTATTTCTATCTACTTAGTAACAACAAATTCCTTAAAATAACCAAAAGATAAAAGACATAATAATTTCGTTGAGAAGTTTGTAATATGCTTTCCAATCAACATAATTAGAACTTACATGTTTATTACATATTAAAACTCTACTAATACAAGCACAAACTCAAATAGGGACTACAAAATAATTTGAATTTGGTATTAATTATATCTAAGAGATTTATAACTGTGATAACTCTGTTTTGTGTATTTCTTTCTGTCCAATGCCAGATTTTATTCTTTCACCAGAATGACTGACAGATCCCAATGAGGATATCAATAATATTCCTTGGCAACCCAGGGCAGAGTGAATGCCAATATACTACACTAGAGGCCCAGTGCATGAATTTGTGCATGGTGGGGTCTCTTGGCCTGGCTGGCGATCAGGGCCAATTGGGGGCCACGGGAAGTTGACCGGCGGTGGGGGGAGGGGCTGAGGGAGGTTGGCTGGCCAGGATGAAGGTCCGCAGGAGGTTGGCTATGGGAGTGCACGTCTGCCCCTGGTGGTCAGTGCATGTCACAGCGACTGGTCATTCGGTCGTTCAGTCGCTTAAGCATATATTTAGACTAGAGGCCTGGTGCACAAAATTCGTGTTTGGGTGGGGGAGTGGTTCCACAGCCCGGCCTGCACCTTCTCCAATCCGGGACCCCTTGGGGATGTCGGACATCCCCCTTGCAATCTGGGACCGCTGGCTCCTAACCTCTCATCTGCCTGCCTGCCTGATCGCCCCTAACTGCTCACCCCTGCTGGCCTGATTGCTCCTAACTGCTCCCCGCTGCCAGCCTGATCACCCCTAACCGCCTCTGCTGGGCCCCTGCCACTGTGGCTTTGTCTGGAAGGAAGGCAGGACGACCAGAAGATGTCCAGCTGACCCAGTCTAATTAGCATATTACTCTTTTATTAGTATAGATTAAGAACTTTCTAAAGAATAAAGTTAAAATGTACTACCTCAAACCTTATAGTCAAATTAGATTTTACCTACTGAAAGCATTAATCTAAGTATCTTCCTTTAAGAGGAAATGTTTGCTCTTACATAGTCATAATGGACACTGAATTCTTCTTCTAAACATATACAAATGAATTTACAAAAAATGATTTGAACAAAAATATAATGTAACATTACCATTAAAAAAAGACCATGAGCATATGAAATACACTAAGAAGGACACAGCACCCATGCAATATTCTGGCTGAGAATGTATAACCCAAAATGAAAACATTGATTAAAGATCAATGTTATAAAAGACAAAGAGAGGCTGTGGAAACATCCCAGGATAAAAGAGGATAAAGAGTCATAAAAATTAATCGTTATATTTGACTTGAGACTACTGAACTAGAGGGGGAAAACATTGTAAAGGACATTTACTAAGTCAAATGACAAATTAAAATACCAATGGTAGATTGGATAAAAGTACTATATCAATGTTAAAATACTGAAGTTGAATTAAATAATACATTCTATTGTGGTTATATAAAACAGAATACCACCATCCTTAGGGAAAGCACATTGCAGTACTTAGGAGTAAAGTATATAACTTAGTTTCAAATATTTCAGGAAAAAACACACCTATATAAAGAGAAGGTGTGCAAATAGGACAAAATGTTAATGATAGGTAAACCTAGATAAAGAGTATATGAATGTTTCTTGTGATAGCCTTATCCTCATGACATTTTAATAAGACTGAAATTATTTCCAAACAAAAAGTTTTAATAATGCAGCAAAATGAATTATTTTATACATTATTTTATTTTCTCTGTGAAAGTCCCTTGGATTCCCTTCAAATAAAACTAAATCCCTCTATAAAAACTCTGCTTTCATAAATAATTTACTTTAGTGCCCAAAATGAACTTTTATAATGTTGTTTTATCTTGACTGTTGAAGAAACTTATCAACAGAATTTCAGAGAGTAAGTCCAGTGCACCACCTTGTGTCTGAAAAGTGAAACAGTAGATGATTTTATACCAGTATTATCTGAAGTTGAAAAAAATTTCAGAAAATAGTTTGGAATTTTAAAATCTAGTTAATTTTTCCAAGATGCAGACTTTGAAACTACAATTATCATACAACATTCAGATTTCTCTAATACAATTTAAAGATCTTCATCAAAAAGCGTTAAAGGCAGGATATATTCAAAAAAAGGAAATGTCTTAAAGTATAAGAAAGCTACATGTACATATGAAGTATTTTTTGCTAGTTTTATGAAAAATTTTATAAAATTTACCCCCAGATGGTAAGACAAACTAGGTGTTAAGAGTTAGGAAAACTAAAAGAAATTTATATTTAAATGATATTTAAATATTTCAATTAAACAGTTTAATACTACATAAGAATTTTATAACAACTAGAGAAAGAGAAGTGAGAAAGGGGGAAGAGAAGGAACACTGCTAATTGGGTTAAGAATCTATTTTGTACCTCTTTCCATTAAGAAAAAAAAACACACCTCATTTTTTATTTTTCTAATTCCCTTCTCCAATCCGCACTGCTCCTTCTTAAAGAAGCTTAATTTACAATCTTGGCCTTGAATTATAAGTGAGTTCTATACCCATTTCTGGGATTTAAGTGCTCAAACCAGTATCAGTCTAAATTTCTTTCTTTTACCTCAAATATAGTTCCACTCTTGACCTTTCTATGACTCAATGAATTTGTTTTTTAACTAAGAATAATACACTGAGGAGATCTGTAGAACTTAAGAACCACACATGAATTACTACAGGTTTAAAAAATATTTCTAAACAGAAAAAGAAAGTCAATTTTTTGTTAATGATAAATACTGGGAGGATATCTAAACAGAAGGATAAAACAACAGAACCAAACTAGCCAGATTCTTTCCATTTTAATTTTTTAAAAAAAAAAATATATATATATATATTGATTGATTTCAGAGAGGAAGGGAGAGATAGAAACATCAATGATGAGAGAGAATCATTGATCGGCTGCCTCCTGCACACCCCACACTGAGGAGTAAGCCTGCAACCTGGGCATGTGCCATGACCTGAAATCGAACTGTGACTTCCTGGTTCATAAGTGGGCGCTCAACCACTAAGTCAAGCTGACTGGGCCACAGCCTTATTTTTAATATGAATCCATGGAAAAGAGCTCAGTCTCAACCTATTCATATAAGCCATTTCTAGTTTGGGCTTATTTAAATTGCAAAAATATGGGTTCAAAAAAATAGCCCTCTGTATTTATACTATGTCCCCCCAAATTTTATTGTTGCTTATCCCACAGCTAAATGACAACTTTTTAGAAATGCCTCTTCGAGTTTTTCCAAAGCATTCAACTTTCCTCTTGTCATATAGATACTTCATCAGTCCATACATTTAACTAAAATTATGCAACTAAGATAATTGAATTGGAAACAAACATGAGTGACTCTTGGTAAGCAAACAGTTCAAGAGGTGAAAGAAGTACACAGAAGGATTAGAGAATTAACAAGTTTAGTGCGCTGAGAACATTAGTGAATTATTTTTCAAATGAAAGAGAAAGGGCAATTACAACGAGTCAGGTAAGTGTTAAGAAAAACTTCAATTTTAAAAAGTGATGATGGAAGAACAGAAAAAAAAGGGAAAATGCCAGCTAAAATCCAACCTAGTGCTTGAGCAGCAGGATGAAACAAGACGCTGACAGAAAAATGATGAGATACTTTCAAAATCAGGTTTCTGTAATATAAAGCATACAAACTTTGTGTGTTTGAGGGGGGCTGGGGAGCAGTTACAAAACAATGCTTCCTAAGTCCCTCAAAGTTCCCCCAGGGGGAGCACAGCTGCAGTTCACATGAAGATCCCATCTAAAACCTGAGCTCACTCCCTTCCATTCTAAGGGATGCAGGGGTCCTCAAACTACGGCCCACGGGCCACATGCGGCCTGCCAAGGACATTTATCCGGCCCGCCAGGTGCCGCTGCCTGTCCTGCTTAGCAGCCGACTCGTCCCGGGCCCGCAGTGCACATAGGAATTTGTTCATAGTTTTTTTTTAAACTATAGTCCGGCCCTCCAACGGTCTGAGGGACAGTGAACTGGCCCCCTGTTTAAAAAGTTTGAGGACCCTTGTCTGAAGAGATTCCTATCTGCTTAACATTTAAACTAAGTAGGTCAAGATTTGCTTCAAAGTTATCAATTTGGCAGAAATTGGGAGGATAGAATATGAGAAGGAACATAGTGGGTGGGTGATAGATATGCAAGGGTTCATCGCACACTGAAAATTTCCATAACAGAAATAACTAGTACAAAACACCATAAATTCCAGAGTGGGTTAAGTGAGTTGGGTGAATCACAGGGTGAATTTCTGAAGTGTATCATTCCCAGCAAGCCCAGGTCTTGGGTCTACCTGAGGCCTATTTTTGTATCCATTGATAAAAATGCTTACTTAAATAAGTACTGTAGATTTATGCTACCCATTAATCCAATTTTCCAGAGCACAATAACTTCTATTCAAATATTTTATTCCATTGAAGTTTAATAATAGCAGTTTGTTCCAAAATTCAGTTTTATTGACAGTTACTGAGAGGTTAGCAAAATGCCATCGCTCCTTTGAAAGTTACTTATATTTAGATATTCAAGTAATATATGTTATTTGTTGTAACAAATCAAATTCTTAGGACTCTTAAGGATAGCTGAGCTGAACCCCTTGGACAGCCCTAATTCATCGAAGAGAACATGAATGTTTTATCCTTATTAAAAACAAAAGGTGGCAAGCAGCTGTGTTATGATAGCTCAACAGGAAAACTAATGCAGCTGTTAATCACTGGCTTTAATAAACAAACAGCATCAGAGCTCTACCACATATTACTGCCAGGGTTCAGCAATAGAATAGTGGTCATAAACCCAAATTCTAGTTCTTGCTCTCCATCAGACACCTGATCAAGCCAGAGGAATAGCCCATTATTTTCAAGAATAAACATCTTAATGAAAGAAAGAACTATGCTGTTCTCTCATTTTAACATCTCTAAAGTGCCTAAACTGATTATAAACAGCAGTAAACAGGAAGCTACTCATTTTAAATAGTGGAATAACTTGCAGACAATTTAAAAAACATAACTATTACAATGCATTAAAATCTAGCATATTGTCACTAATAACCAGCACATTGTAAGTAGTAACTTGTTCTAAATGACATCAACTTGCTCTTTCAACCACTTATATTTTAAGAATACTCATGCATGCCATTTTAAACAAAAGTGCTGACATTTCAGATTTACAAAACGGATAATTAAATGGAGATTTAAAACTAATCCCTACCAAAAAATTTTTCAATTTACAAAACAAAATTTTATTTGCTATTTAAATAGTCTAGTGAACATAAAATGGTTCAATTTATATGTGTTATTTAAAATTTCTAAGACCTATTTAGGGATATCTAATTTTTTTTAAAAGGTAATCATCCAAAATTGGCATTGAATAATTATCCATCCTCTGCTAAGAGAGTAGCAGTGACTAGGAACAATGGTTTCAGGACACTCCTGCTTTGTAGTGTACTTTATTTTGAGAACCCGGATTTTTAAATTTCTTTATCTTCTAGAACTGTGACATTATCTCAACACTGCTTATTATCTGTTGGGAAATACAGCTTTACTTCTACTGACATCTCCCTCAATATCACTTATTAAAAGCGTATTAATTTAAAATTCATAAAAAGTTATTAGAGCAATTCTAAAATATTGCTAACATTTCCCTAAAGTGTTTGTATTTTTATTCTTTATACATAAAACTTCAATCCTGATTATTTTATTGCGCTATTCAAGACTTAAATTTCATTATAAACATATTCCTAAGAGCATAATCACCTCGCATTATAGGCCAAGATAATACCTGTTCTCATTTTTAGTGCTATTTTAGCTACAATAAAACTTCTTTTCCAGCAGAGCATCTACAAATGGAGATAGCACTTAATCCCAGGCTTCCATATTACTGAATTAACTTAAAATTGTTATTTTTGTTAAGCAACTGTCATAATCTGTAACATTTGCAAATCTTGTCACAATACCTAAAAATTTTAAAACACTACAAAATCACTGATGCTAAAGATTTTAGTATACCTATATATTGTTCTATAAACTTAGACATTTGCTGACTTAAGGTGAACTAGTTAGATTCACACGTCTCCTTCTTCCTTCCTGATCTCAATGAAATTGCTCTCCACTTATTTCCTTAATTCAGCAATTTTTAACCTTTTTACATCTCATGACACACATAAACTAATTACTAACATTCTGACCAAAAAAATAGGTATAATTTTGATTCATTCACACTGGACAGCTATTGTGTTAGATGTTGTCATTGTTGTGGTAGCAGTTTTATTTGACAATCTAAGGGAAAAGAGGTCTGTGCCCCTGACTAAGTAGTCAGGTATCACATGTTTTAAAAATTCTTGCGGCACACTGGTTGAAAATTGCTGCCTTAACTAGATCCAAGAGGAATTTATCTATGTTCTAATTTTCACAAAGACCAAGTTAATGGATTTGTTCATCCTTTCCGTTTTCTATTTCTTTAGTTTTAATGTTTACCTTTGTGTTTCATTTCCCTATTTCCTTCTGGTTTGTTAATTTTCTAATTCCTTTACGATGTGTACTAAGTTCCTTGGACTAGCCACAAAGTGTATCTAAATCTTTCTTTTAAACTCAGCTTTGTGATATTAACAGTCAAATGGAACACATTAACTCTAAATGGATCCTGGACCAGAATCAACCACTTAATTAATTAAAATAAATAACTATATTATAAAATAATTTTTTTAGTAATTGGGGAAATTTTACATGGCAATACATTCAATGACATTATTTGAATTATTGTTTATTTTCTTATGAGTGATGATGATCTTGTGGGAGACTGTCATTTTTAGGAAATGCACACTGAGTTGTTTAGGCATGAAATTTTATGACATCTACAACTTATTTTTAAATGGCTTATGGGCTTAACTGTGTTTCCCTTCACCTCAAAATTCCTATATTCAAGCTCTGACCTTAGTACCTCAGAAGGTGACTGTTTTGGAGACACACCATTTACAGTATTAAACTAAAATAAGGCATTATGGTGGGCCCTAATCCAATCTTCTTGGTGTCCTTGTAAGAAATTGGGGCACAGGGAGAGATATCAGGCATGGCCGCACACACACAGGACATCCACGTGAAGAGGCAGAAAGAAGATGGCTATCTGCTAGCCAAGGAGAGAGGCCTCAGAAGAAAGGAACCTCAGGCCTCTAAAACTGTGAGAAAGTAAATTTCTGTTGTTTAAGCCAGCCAGTCTGTGGAATTTGCTACAGAAGTCCTAGAAAGCTAATACAAATGGCTCTGAGGGGAAAAAGGAGAAATATACAAAGAGAAAGCAAAAATGGAAAATGTTACTGTTGCTGAATCTAGGTGGAGAGTATATGGATATTCATTATATCAATCTTTCAACTTTCATGTAAGTTTAAAGTTTTTCCAAAATAAAAAGTTTGGGTAGGAAATTTCACCAGAAATGTATATATGTGTAAAATTAGTTTGGTAGGGCTGCCACCAGTTTAAACAACAGAAATTTATTTCTTACAGTTCTGGAGGTTAGAAGTTATAACATGAAATGAATTGTCCTTTTATGGTGATACTTGCCCTATAGTATTCTATTAAAGATGAAAAAATACTCAAGATTTCAGGTTAACTTATGTAGTACTTATTTATGCTACTGCCACCAGTAATCTTATTTGTGCTACTACCTTTGCAAAGAGAGATACAAGGCAGTCTTTGGCATTTACCAAAAAATAACTGCTTTAGTCAAAAATCATCAACAGATGCTAAAATTAGTAGTGACAGAGCAGAATTATCTAGAAAAAAAATAAGCATGTTGTTTCTTGATTAGTCAGTGTCCCAAAACTTTAGGGATTTTATATCATAACTGGTGGCCTAGTGCACGAAATCCGTGCACATTAAAAGGGGATTAATTAGAGGAAATAATATTGCTATTTGCCCTTTCTCTATAATAGAAGTGTCAGAGATGAAAGAAAATTAGTAAAATGTGTATGAAAACTTTCCTCCTGTCAGAGACTGGGGCTCACCATGGGACCCAGAGTCAAGTCCCCGCCCACCCACATGTGTCTCAAAATCGCGTGAGACCCAGACCCAGCCTGCCCCATCGGGCTAGATCCAGACCCGGCCAGTCCCACCCTTGTCAAGCCCCTCTGGGCAGGGGGTGTAGCCTCAGGTCCCCTGGCCCAGCACCAGGATAGGGGGACACGGCATGAGATCCCGTCAAGCCCCACTAGGTGGGGGGCATGGCCTGAGGTCCCCTGTCAAGCCCCGCCAGGTGGGGGAGCGCAGCCTCAGGTCCCCTGGCCCAGCACCGGGAGGGGGGTGCAGCCTCAGGTCCCCCGTCAAGCCCCACTGGCAGGGGGGCACAGCCTCAGGAGGCCCGTCAAGCCCCACTGGGCAGGGGCGCGGCCTAAGTTCCCCCAACCCAGCACTGGGGATGCACTTTGAGGTCCCCCATCAAGCCCCGCTGGGTGGGGGGCATGGCCTGAGGTCCCGTAAAGCCCAGCCAGACAGGGGAGCCCAGCCTCAGGTCCCCTGGCCCAGTGCTGGGGCAGGGGGCGTGGCCTGAGGTCCCCTGTCAAGCCTCACCGGGTGGGGGGTGCGGCTTGAGGTCCCCCGGCCTGGTGCTGGGGCGGGGGGAGCAGCCTGAGGTCCCCTAGCCCAGCACCAGGACAGAAAGTGCACCTTGAGGTCCCCCGTCAAGCTCTGCCGGGTGGGGGGCATGGCCTGAGGTCCCCTGTCAAGCCCTGCCAGGCAGGGGAGTGCAGCCTCAGGTCCCCTGGCCCAGTGCTGGGGTGTGGGGTGCGGCCTGAGGTTCCCTGGCCTGGTGCCAGGGCAGGGGGCAAGGCCTGAGGTCCCCTGTCAAGCCCTGCTGGGTGGGGGGGCGAGGCCTGAGGTCTGTCAAGCCCCACGGGGGTGGGGGAGGGCGTAGCCTCAGGTCTGCTGATTGCTCCTTAAGGGAACTTGGCCTCAGCTGTGGGTGCAACCATCTTTGTGATGGAGTGCTGGTCAATTAGCATATTCCCTCTTTATTAGATAGGACTAGAGGCCCGATACACGAATTTCATGCAAGAGTAGGCCTTCTTTCACCCAGCTGCTGGCACCAGCTTCCCTCTGGCACCCAGGACCGGGGCTTCCCTCGCAGCCCCAGCTTCGTCCAGAAGGTCGTCTGGTCTAATTAGCATATTATGCATTTATTATTATAGATTAGTGGTTGGCAAACTGCGGCTCACGAGCTACATGTGGCTCGCAAGCCACTGTTTGCCGCTCTGTTGACTAATGAGTTTGCCGACCACTGTTATAGATAATAATCAAATTATACATATCTATATAAAATAAACCACCTTTATCCTATCAGTGAAATGAGGCTATTGTCACCTAATATTAATAGGTATGAAGAAGAATTCAGTGAAATAATGTTCTAAATTATTAACATAATGACTGATAGAGTAAGTACTTAACAAATAGTGGGTGTCACTATTCAAATTCCAAATGAGAGATGTGATTCTGCTTCAAGTTGACATTGCTGTTGTCCTATATCTTGAGTAGCTATTTAAGAAAATCACCTTAATCCTGACAGCAATAAACTTCATCCTTATATACTGTATACCAAAAGAACCAATCATTACAAGTAAATCAATCTTTCTACACTGTTTAATTAACTAAATAATACACAGAAAAATAATCATTCTTCAGGTAACAACTTACTAAAGGAATAACAAAAACACTGTAAAATGAAAAATTTTTAACTTACTGACTGACTAAATCAGATCCTTTCTTCGAGCCATCATCTGCCTCCTCTTCCATATCAGAGTCCATACCACTTTCACCTTATAAATGAAACAAACTATTAAAAGCATGCTTATAAAATGTCACAGTAACTTAATTTTAATCATTACATAAAGTGTCATCTTTAAACATGTGCCGATCAAAGAACTTTAAAGTTTATAGGTAACTAAGAGCAATGAGATTATAAAGCAGAAAATAAAATATTTTAGGAGAAAACTTTGCTTTCTCAAAAATCAATTTTATAGTATTTTGGTTAAACATTTTTTATTTCATTGTATTAGTGTATACAAACTTATGCTCTTACCTATAATCTTGAGATGGAAAAACCATACATATGCTAAAAAGTCTATTCTTGAAATGCTATTCTGATATGTAAACTATATTTCTCTGAACAAGCAGAAGTAAAAATACTTTTCAATGATTACCCAATAATGAAATTAAAGTAATATTCAAGTAAGAAAAAGAACAGCTCAGGATTTATTCTGAATATAGTATTAATTAAAAAGTTATCAGAATGAAGAAATATGTATTCTTACCCTCAAGAATCTTCAATATTTTTTTTTCAGATAGGAGTTCTAACTGTTCTTGGCATAATTTTTTAATTTCTTCTACTGAACAGTTCTAAAAAAAATGACATTTAAAAAAATGCATTTATGTAATATAATGGCAATGTAAACTAGAAAGCAGCAATCACAAAAAAGTCCAGTTAGCAAAATTTTACAATAAAACACATTAAAAGCCACATAAATCCTTTCATGGGATGAAATCTGAAAAACTGACAATTAACATGTGAACATTATAATTTATAAAACTTGATGAGAATTTACAGTCATGCTTATCAGGAAATAACAAATCAAAGAGTAATCAGGAGCCTAGATATTATCAACAGCATTCTAGTTATGTCAGGTAATCCCTCTTAAATATTCAAATCCTGGCTCTATATTGTAGATACATGATTTTGAGCCTAACTTGTCCAAACCCTATTTCTACAACTCTAAAATTAGAATAGCATGTATTACTCTGAATAATTTTCAGGAACAAATACATGAAAACATTTGTAAATTTAATAAAATATAAGCCATTGCCAAACATCACTGAATATTATTACACAGCAATATATTATCTTTTTTTATTGTTTAAAGTATTACAGTTTCCTTTTTTCCCCATTGACCTCCCCCCCCACCGCTTCCCCCACCCTCCCAGCACATGCCCTCACCCCCCTAGTGTCTGTGTCCATTGGGGTTATGCTTATATGCATGAATACAAGTCCTTTGGTTGATCTCTTACCCCTCCCTGAAACCTCCTCTGCCTTCCCGTTGAAGCACCAGAAAGAATCATTATACCTCTAATTTAATTACTAACATTGCCTGCATTTAATAGAATTATTTCCAGAAGGTCAATAAATTCCTTACCTAAGCACAGTAAATTCACCCATTTTTTTTCTTGGTAAATTTTTACATATACAAAGCCATTTATATAAACTCCCTTTTCTATATTTTTTAAATAGCTTGTTTTAGTTGAAAACATCCAATTATAATTTGTATTAAGTAAGCCAACTGCTACAAAAAAGGTGTATATATTTCTTTATATGTGTATAGTCTGGTAACATATGTAATGAAGTACCTTTAATACGTCAGGCAGCATTTTCTGTAACTTCTTCTCTCCGATGATACAGAAGCACTGCTGAAGCATTTCTTTTTTGTCTGATATGTAGAAACTAACTGGTTTTAATGACACAGTCAGGTCCAGACCACCTTCTTCAAGGTCACTGTGCTCTGCCAAGAATAATTCTTTCTCCAAAGTTGGTAAAAGATATTTGGCTTCCTAAAATTAAAGGAAATTTAAGAACCATTAAATAATAGTCTTACAGTGTATGGAATATGTATATAATGTCACACATATTCATTTAATAAATTCTTCATTAAATATTTCCAAATTCTTGGTTTACATAGATTATTTATCTAAAACCAAAGGAAAGAATAATTATTTGCTCAGTATTCTCTGAACTTACTCTCCACACCACAATTATCTCATTAAGTTTATATTAAGTAAAGAGATATTACCTTAGGATACATAAATATACTCAATATTGAATGATTTCCTACATTTTAGTCTTCTAAATAATTGGAATAATCCTTCAGTTGGCCATTCATCCAAAAGTTTTATGTATGTCTTATCATTCTTAAATTGATATAGAAAAGGGGACAGCAGCATAAATATTACAAATCACAAATATTATACAGTAATGTATTACTGCTTACCGGGAGCTATTATCACTTTAAAAACTATCATAAAATTTAATCATAGTCAAAATGCCTAAGTAACTTAAGACATTTCTGTCATATCTATCCAGTCTTTCCAAATCTACTGCCATAATCCTGGTCCAAGGTACCATTACCTTTTGCCCAGATTACTTCACTAGCTACTTAAGTGTATTTGCTGAATATAATCTGAGGTCTCTCCAGTCTGTTTTGTATAATGATATCAGAATGGATGTTATAAAATGTACATAATACTCACCTTTCCTATTTATAGCCTTTGAATGACTTCCCACTGCTTTTAGGGTAATATGGTCTAGCTAGCCCTTCATGCTCATTCCTTGTGTTTCAAAAACAAACTTCTTTGAATTACGCAAACGTAACCTGTTCTCCCTTCACTTCATTCAGGCAGGACTTCTGTACATACTATTCTTCTGTCTAAAACAAGCTCCCCTACCCCCATTTCCCATACCACACACACACACATACACGCACACACACTATCCTTCCAAGACTAACAAATGCAGATAGCAATTCAAAAGTGATTTTCCTTGGAAAATCCAAACTATGTAGCTCAGGTAGATTTCTTTTTTTTATTTTCTAATGAAATTATTTAAAAAGCGGTTTTTAGCCCTGGCCAGTATGCTAAGTGATTAGAGCATCAAACATGCACACCAAAAAGTCGTGAGTTCGATTTCTGGTCAAGGGCATGTACCTGGGTTGCAGGAAACAATCAAACAATGTGTCTCTCTCACACAGATCTTTCTTTCTTTGTCTCCCTCCCTTCCACTCTCTCTAAAAATCAATGGAAAAAATATTCTTGGGTAAGGATTAACAAAAAAATAAAAATTAAAAATAATAAGTGGTTTTTAAAAAAGCCAATTTAGGATACTATAATTAGACTGAAAAAGTAAAGGAGGTCAACTCTTATTCTAATGGCTTACAAAGTATTTCAAATGTTAGTAAGAATGTAGAGAAACTGGAACCCTCACACATTGCTGGTAGGAATATAAAATGGTGCAGTCACTTTGGGAAACAGTTTGACAATTCCTCAAGAAGTTATTGTGTGACCCAGCAATTCCATTCCTAGATACATATCCACAATAAATGTAACCATATGTCTGCACAAAAACTTGTGCAAAAAAACTTGTACACAAATGTTCATAGCAGCGTTATTCATAATAGCCAAAAGGTGGAAGTAATCCAAATGTCCATAAAGTGACAAATGGAATAACCAAATGTGATATTATTCAGCCATAAAAAGGAAGTACTGATATGTGTATCAACATGTATGAACTTTGAAAAAACAAGCTAAGTGAAAGAAGCCAGTCACAAAAGACCATATACAACATGACTCTATTCATTATAAAATGTCCAGAACAGGGAAATCAATAAATCTATAGAGATAGAAAGTAGGTAAGTAGTTGCCTAGGGAGGGAACAAGGTGAGGATGCATCTTTGAAACAGCTAAAAGTACACATAGGGTGCTGTTTTTTGGGGGGGAAGATAAAAAAGAATATTTTCACATTGAATGTAGTGATGACTGCACAACTCTGAATCTACTCAAAACAACTGAACTGCATACTTGAAATGGGTAGATTGTATGGTATGTGAATATTTCCATAAAGCTATTACAAATAAATACATAAATAAATAGGAACTCAATAAACAATAAATATAATGGCACTCTTGGAATTCTGAGATGTTATCTACATGATTAACATAATTTATTTTTTCCCCTCACAAATACACTGACTTCTCATTAGAAATAGGGTTTAGTTCTGTATGCAAATGTTTACAACTTAGCATTATTGGTCTGAGCATCATAATACAGAATACTAAAGATATGGAAACTATTTAAGATAACCAAAATTGAATCTAGAAGGTGTGGGAAAACTGAATACATCTGTAACTATCATAGAATTTGGAAAATAAAAAAAAAAAAAAAAAAAAACACCTACTAGACACAGACTGATGTAAGCTATATGGGTCAATAGTCAAGTCTGGACAAAAAGAGGAAAGGCTCTCAACTCAATCCCTGAGGCAAGCAGACTTTTGATACCGAAACCAGAGAAGATAACTACAAAAATAAAACCCACAGGCTGTTTTAACTTAGGAACATAAACTGAATTAAAAGTAAAAATACTGAATTCCAGCCAAGTACAACCAAACCAACAAACCAAATACTAGTAGGTATCTCAAGACTGCAAGGATAGTTCAATATTAGTTAATATATCAATAAAATTACATTAGCTGATTACTGGAGGAAAACTATGTAATCATCTAAACAGAATGCCATAAAAGCATTGGATAAAACTCTACAATCCTCATGGAACTAGGAATTGAAATTTCCTTAACCTGATCATATTTATATTTCAAAACCTATGGCAAATATATTAGTAAAATATTATAAATGTTCCCACTAAAAAAAACACCTCATACACAAATGTTCATAGCAGCGTTATTCATAACTAGAGGCCTGGTGCACAAAGTCCAGGAGCTCCGGGGGTGGGGGTAGCGGGCCTAAGCCGTCAGTCAGACGTCCTTAGCCCTGCTGTGGAGGCAGGAGAGGCTACCCCTGTGGGAGTGCACTGAACACTAGGGGGCAGCTCTTGCATTGAGCATCCGCCCCCTGGTGGTCAGTGTGCATCAAAGCAACCAGTTTTTCTGCTGTTTGGTTGATTTGCATATTAGCCTATTATTATATAGGAGGATAGCCAAAAGGTGGAAGCAATCTAAATGTCCATGAAGTGACAAATGGAATAACCAAATGTGATATTATTCAGCCATAAAAAGTACCGATATGAGTATCAACATGTACGAACTTTGAAAAAACATGCTAAGTGAAAGAAGCCAGTCACAAAAGACCATATACAATATGATCCTATTCATTATAAAATGTCCAGAAGAGGTACCCAGCAATTTCACTTCTGAGCCTCCAATCTGAAGTAAAAGTAATTCTTGCACATGCTATATGTACAAGGGTGTTCGCTTTTGTATCATTTCTGCAATAGCAAGAAAACTGAGCACCTAAATATTCATCAATAAAGATACAATGAAATATCAGGCAGCCATTAAAAAATAAATTATCTATACTAATAAAAGGGTAATATGCTAATTAGACTGGATCAACCAGCCATCTTCCAGACATCAGACTTCCTTCCGGACAAAGCCATAGTGGAGGGGGCTGAGGCAGAGGCAGTTAGGGGTGATCAGGCTGCAGGGGAGGGGAGTTGGGGGCCAGATCAGGCCAGCAGGGGGTTAGGAGCAATCAGGCAGGCAGGGGAGGGCATTTGGGGGCGAGAACAGGCCAGCAGGGGAGGGCAGCTGGGGGTGACCAGGCCAGCAGGCAGAGAGGTTAGGGGCGATCAGGCCAGCAGGGGGGCAAGGTAGGGGCTATCAGCCCAGCAGGCAGAGGGGTTAGGGGCAATCAGGCAGGCGAGTGATTAGGAGCCAGTCGACCCGGAGTGGGAGAGGGATGTCTGACTGCCGGTTTAGGCCCGATCCCAGTCGGACATCCCCCAAGGGGTCCCAAATTGGAGAGGGTGCAGGCCGGGATGAGGGAATGCCCCCCCCCCCCCCCCGCATGAATTTTGTGCACCGGGCCTCTAGTTGCATATATAAAGGCTCCTCATCCCAACAATGCAGCGGCATTATCCAATTCAATGGGGGCAATATCACAATAAGGCTTATATGTAGAAATTTAAGTACACACATCTGATAAGAATCAATGAAGAGACTAGGTATCAAACTATTAATGGGGAGGGAGGCTTAAAAAGAGCCTGCCACACTTTCCCCTTTATTTCTGTGTTGTATAACTTTTAAGTATGTATTTGTGCACAACAATTTTCTTAAAAACACGGTATTTTGGCAGGTCGATGGAACATAAAGAACATGTCTTTTACGTAGTCAGATATTGGACACAATTCTAGACGTTGGAAACAAACTGTGACCGGGTAGACGTTCTTAATTTCTTTGACACCGTTTCCTCATCTTGTAAGGTGGAGTTAAGCGTAACCTGTTAAAGGTGAAGATGTAGAGAGAAGTAAAGCGACGCTGGCAAGGGCGTTAAAGGCTGGCTCTCTACTCATACTTTTTAGGGAGACAGGAGACCACAGGAGTGAAGAGAGCCAAAAGAAAAATGAGTTCGTTACCAGCAAATTCAGGAACCTGAAGTTTAAAACATGGGAATGCGGGGTGGACTTAGGGACACGCCCCTCCGCACGGGTGGAATCTTGGTGGCCAGCGCTAAGAGCCCGGCGCGCTTCCCGACTGTCACCCGCATCCTTCCGAAAACGCAGCGGCGAGAAAGGCGAGCACGCACCTGCGGCACCGAGCCCGACACGCCGCAGGACGAGTCCGTGCTCCTCCGCTTCCGGCGCTCGCCGCGCTCCAGGCCGCTGCCGACGCCCGCGACGCTCCCAGTGAAGCCGGCGTTCCCGCAGCCGCCGGCGCCGTCACTGCCGCAGCCGGCCAGGGTGGCCACCAGGTCCGGCGTCGCGAGTGCCGCCGCCGCCTCCTGGCCGCTTCTTTTGCGCCGCTTCTCCCGGGAAGACTTCTTCCCCGTCATGATCCTTGAGATGTAACCATCAGAAAGCCCGCCGTCTCTGAAGCGACCTAAACCTCACCCCGGCAGCCGGGGCGGGCGCTGGCGTCGCAATTTGGCGTCATTTCCGGCCTCGTCGCAGACGCGGTGAGGCGTTTCCGGAGGAGGTGCCGAAACTAACGCGCCGCCTCCACTAGTCGCGCAAGTGAATTTGCTGCATTGTTGAAGTTGGTTGTTTTTTCCTCTACAAAAGCTGGATTATGGAGTTTTAAAACAGCTCCCTGCCTTATTGATACTAGTTTTTAACCTTTGTCAGTATACAAATGCACTGGTAAAGGTGTAGTTTTTGATTCTCCAATTTCATTGCTCTTCAGTTCTTACGGCACAAATAGCATTGTAACAAAGAGAATTTAGGGAAAACCTCATTATCATCATCACCTGGACAGTTTTTAAAAAGGTTTCCTGGGGAATTATACAGGAATAGGATCTTGTGCTTCGTTGTCTTTCCCGATAACACTAATTCCTAGGTATGATTCCTTTTCACTTCTAAAGGCACTTGGCACTAGTATTTCATTGTATTTTCTCAATTTAATATTCAAATGCTGGTGTTTATTTTGTTGACATTTTGTCACGCTTCAGAATAATGAAGCTATAAGCAGCTAAAGAAAAACAACTGCATTTCCCTATGGCATTTTGTACCCCCAAAAATAAATTGATCCAAGGATATCAACATCTTTTTCTTGTTCTGCTTAATCCATTCCTTGGAATATGGGACCACACACTGAAACCTTTCTAAAAATTGGTGCTAATGTATGAAAATACTAATTTTTAACTTGCATTTTTGACTTGCAATGTTGAATACTTTCCAACTGGTTGGAACACTATTTCCTCATCAAATCACCTGATAATAAGTTTAACAATTTACT
Source organism: Plecotus auritus (assembly GCF_963455305.1). NCBI lineage: Eukaryota > Metazoa > Chordata > Mammalia > Chiroptera > Vespertilionidae > Plecotus > Plecotus auritus. Next base: position 116,527,271 of record NC_137776.1, on the reverse strand, counting down.
GTAATCAGTGTGTTGGTTATAAATGTACACTAATTATGTTGGTTAGATGGGAGAGGAGCAAGAATAAAATATTGTTGGCAGATCACTGTTCCTATCTTTTTTACCTTTTGAATGTTCTTTGTATACAGCAGTCACTTTTATTGTTAATGAAGATGGTAGCCTTGTGCTATTTCTAAAAGGAATGCTTGATAAGCACTTATGTGGCATACATTTTGCTAGGCTTTTATATAAATCTTATTTTGTTCTTCTATATTTTGAAATTCCCGCGTACATATAATTAAACTGGAGCTGAGGTTAAGCAACTTGCCTTAAATTAGCAAGTAGTGGAAATGTCATTGAAATGTATGCCTTTAACTCATAAGCGGATCCTCTTTCACTATATTGTGCCTCTGGTTGTTCTATTAAATATTTTTAAATAATGTAGAAATAAGCAAACATTTCTTCCTTTGAAGACACAAGAATGAAAAAATGTGGTTTGGAGGCTTGTTTCAAGCCACCTTCTAGTCTATGTATCAAGCTTACATGCCTCTACCAGTACCATAGTTGAAATGGCTACAACAAAGTGTTGTTTTTCTCTATATTGATATCCAGTGTTAGCAACATCATTTATCAAATATCATTCTCTTCTTCATTGTTTAATTACTGCTAACTTGGTATATATTTACCGGACCTATTTCAGTTTCTTCACTTGTAAGATTACTAACAGTGCTTATCGCATAGGGATGAAGATAAACTTAGAATTAGTATAAAGTAATTGCTTAATGTATGCAATTTAGTTTAAATTGTCTGGTCTTTATAATGATACTTAACTGGTTTTCTTTAAATCCAGTTGCAAAATATTGTATAAACATTGCTATATCATGAGACTTGAAATTTGGTTAAAAAATTATCATTGCCATGGGACATTTTACTTTCCTGATTTATTACAGTGAGTCCAGGGTCCCCACAGTCATTTTTAAGTCACAAGATCTCACCTTTGGCCTAGGACCAAAATCAGCCTACTTATTCTGTAGAAGGGTGTTAGCTTTCTTCTTTTTAAAGTTCTCATTGCTCACTGTATTCTGAAGACTATTTTCCTCCACAAGAGGCACCGAAGTGGTTTACTTGTTGCCCTCAAAGTCAAGATCCTGCCTTTCTTAGTACACCCAGAAAAAAAGCACCCTAATTTTAAACATTAAACAAAACCTGGAAAAAAATTGGAAAACTATGTCAATTAATAGGAAATGGGTATACCCATACATTTATTAAGGAAGGTGGAAGTAAGCATACTAATGTATGTCAAGTTTAAAGATCAGGTTAACAATGTATATCATTCCTTTAAAAAAATAAAACATGTTTACATACCTATATTTATATGGTATTAAACATGGTTCTCTCTGGGTAGTATGATTACAGGAAATTTTTATTTGTATATGTGTCTCATTAAATGAATATGTATTTTTATATTCAGAAAAAATACTGAGGATATCATAAGAAAATGTTTAACTGAAAAAGAAAAAAATATTTAAAATACTAAACTATCACTTAAGCACTTACCTTTCAAGTGGGATTTTTTTTCCTTTTGCTAAATTGTATTTTATGACTTTTCAAAAACACATGAAATACTGGTATAGCCTGGCAGGTGTGGCTCAGTGGTTGAGCACTGACCTATGAACCAGGAGCTCACAGGATTCCTGGTAAAGGCACATGCCCAGGTTGCAGGCTCGATCCCCAGTAGGGGGCATAGAGGCGGCAGCTTATCAACGATTCTCTCATCGTTATTTCTCTTTCCCTTTCACTTCCTGTCTGAAATCAATAAAAATATATTTTAAAAAAATACTGGTATAATAAAAAGTTGTTTAAAAAGTTATACACTAATAGGAATCAAAGTGTTTACAATATGTCGCCCCTTACATGTTGAAAAGTAAACATATTCTTAACCAAGACTGTATGTCCAAAGGTACCTAGTATTTCAACATATTGTAGGTAAACTGTTTGTAACATGCTAATAAGAAATCAGTGTAATGTAATGGAACCAGGCTGACCTTGGCTAAACCCCTTAACTTTCAACTGAACTTTGATTTAAATCTCTGAATTTCAAATCAACAATAGTAAAGCACAGGTTCATAATGGAACCAGCAAGTAGAATCAAGTCTGGGTATACACCAGAAAGCTGCAATTTAATACTTGGCAAAATACATATCTACTCTTTATTTACCCATTCATTTTTGACATTCCAAGTTTTCCCTTGGATTAATCTAGACCAGGGGTGGGGAACCTCTTTTCTAGCCAAGGGCCACTTGGATATTTATAACATCATTTGCTGGACATTCAGAATTATCAACTTATAAATTAGTCTGCTCTATTTGGTCAAATGTCTAGTTAACTCACCCCTAATGACCTTGGCAGGGCCAGACCAAATGATTTTGTGGGCCTTATAGAGCCCACAGGCTGGACCTTCCCCACCCCTGATCTAAACAATCAGAATCTTTTTCTCCCCTATTGGGGAATTGATCTTCTTTGGCATTAAGCTAGAAAATTCATGGTTTTATATAACATAAATATGGAGAATACAGTGCACTATTCTATGCAGTCCTCTTTATGAAAAGATCTTTCCTACTTTTTAAAATGTAAGTTACACTTACCTTCATTGAAGTTTTCTTAGACACTGTGGGAACCCTGTCCAGAGTATGCAGATGTTCAAGGCGTGGGAATCCTAATCAGGGTGTTGAAGGCTAATTTGCTATATGCAGGTGCAAAAGCAAGGACACAGACACTGCGCAGGTGTGCCCTTCTATAACCCAAAAGATTGATGCCATTATTTGGCTAGAAGCCTCTTTGTCTAAGGTGATAGCAAGTGTGTTACTGATCAGCCGGTATGAGGCTTTTATATAGGGCTGCAGTACGTATAGTGGCCGCTTAGTATGGCTCCTGTGTTTGCTACTGTATTAGCAAAGACTGCTTGGTTGGACTGCTTTGTCTAATGGCTAGTTAGTAGCAATGACTACTTGGACTGCAATAAAGCCTCTCTTATATACCCAAGACTTCTCATGTCTTCTCTGTCTTCTAATGCCCCGCGTCCAAGGAGGTCCAGTCCCTGGCAGAAGGACTCAGACCCAACAGACATAATAACTGCATAACTAATAGGGCTCATTCTTTGTGTCAGTTGCTAGGATGTTCACAAATTTGTGACCCCCTGCCTCTAGGAAGTAGAGCATGGTATGCACTTTTCTTCTTTTCCCCTATCATGATTCATTCTATTATCTTTACTTCTGAAAATACAGAGATAACATCAGGATTCATTTAAGGGGTTTTGGGAATTAAACATCGAAGTGGTTAGTACAGCACCTGGACCATGTTGGGGGCTCAAAAATACTAATTTCACTGGACTTGCCAATAGCATCGTTTGATGTATTCTTGCTTGTACAGTTGCCTAAAATTTAATGCATTCCAAATTCCCTTTGAAATAATGAAAATGACCAAAAACAATCAAATTTAAAAACTGGAATAATGAAATTACCTCAAATAGTGAAGGGCAAAAGAAACTACATCATAAACCTTGAGTTAACTTGAGTTAGCTTGGTAATTTGCTTTTACTTGATCTAAAAATGAGTCATCAAACAAATTCACTTTCTACTTAAATGAATAAATTATTTTACATATTTTCAATATATGGAATCATTGACAACAAACTTAAGTTTTTAAAATTTTTAGAGTAGTTATCCTAAAACAAGACCTTCTATCAGTGCTGTTGAAAGAACCCAGCAATGAAAATGAGCAGAGCAGAAACTCAATAAAAGACAACCACCAACAATTACCAACCAAGGATATATAAGTAATAAAAACAGATTTAAATAAAAGCTCATCTTCTCCTGTGTGGCTAAAATACACAAATTATGCCACGGTAGTTATTGATTATAGCTCCTTCTTAATTTGTTTTTAAACTCTTGAAAATCTACCCAAATTATACAGGAAAATCTCACAGTTCATCAGTGCAAAAACTTTATTTCTCCTTCATTCCCCCCCACTACCACCCCTTATTACAAGATCTAAAATTTTATTTAATCCACAGCATTTTTTAAATGATCTGTTATCAGTCATGTAAAATGTGAGGGGGAAAAAAAAAACACTAATCAATTTAAAATCTCAGTCCCCTTCCCCATTGTTACAGCAAATTTAGGATAAGTTTACAGCATTCACTTACTTTAGCTGGTTCTGATACTGAGGCATACTTTTTTATTTGAGAATCAACGCCTAAAGACTTGGCTAACTGTATAGCATTTGAATCATCACTGATCAGTGTCCCAAGAGCTACAAGAAGTCTAAAAATGGCTTCTAGGTCTTGTACAACTTCGAAGATTGTGCTAATTACTGACAAGCATTGAGCTTTTCCTTCAATGTTATGGTCTTTATGAAAACAAACAGAATAGTTCAGGGTCAATGTAGCCAAAGCAATGTGAATGTTCTTATTGCTCCCTGATTTCAGTTCTACTGCATGGGATATCAGTGCTTCCCTCTGGGACATCATGAGCTTTTGTCCTGCCTGGCCAACAAAACAATTGCAAAAAGTCCTCAGAGCAAGCAGCTGGTTTGCTGGTTTTCCTTTAGGGTTCAGAAGACTGGTAAGATGACTGCTGAATTGAGCCCCTTCCTTTTCATTACAGAAGTTCTCATTCACACTGGGATGTTTAACTGACAACCGAAGAATGTCAAGCGCAGGAAAGACGATATCTATTAAGAAGAAAAATTAATGAATATTTATGAAAATCCAGAAAATTCCTGTGACTGTTACTCAATTTTTAAGGATTTTATTTCCTGTTACAAAATTAACACATGCTCATTTCAGAAAATGTTAAAAATCACGTGCCTGCTTATATTTCTAAAACTATGTTAATTGATTTTTCATACTTGCAAAGACTGAACTTACTGCTACAAGATCATATATGCTTTAAAAAGAATGCAACTCTGTTGGGTTATCAAACAGCTGACACACAGTGAGTTTTCAAATCCTTGTGGAATGAATGGGATTGGGACCTTGCTTTTAAAAATTCCATAACAAGACTAGAGTTGAAGAGAGAATGTTCTTTATAGAATTCTAATAGACAAATGCTAATATAGGGTACTTTTAGGTTGGTAGAGGACTTTATATTCAAGGGACTGTGTAGATACCATCTGAACAAATGCGCTAAAAAATCTTAAACATCACTGAACTTTAGGAAACCAGACATTATATGCCTTGTGATATAAAGGTAGCTTATCATTTAGAAAGGGTATGCACCTTTAAAAAACTATTGAATCAGAATCTAATTATGTATAGCAGGACTATAGAGATAGGGCAACTCATTAAGTGGATCAGCCAAATCCACTATTATGTATAGCAGGACTATAGAGATAGGGCAACTCATTAAGTGATCAGCCAAATGGGACATTTTATAGGACAAATGCTTTTTTTCCTCCAATAAATCAATAGCGTGCGCGCGCGCACACACACACACACACACACACACACACACACACACACACACACAATAGTAGGGGAGGACATTTTTAGAATTAAAAGTTAAATGTCTGATAACAAATGAAAACTAGACTTTTGGTGGTGAGCACTGTATAGTGTATGCAGATATCAAGTTGTAATGTTGTACCCCTGAACCTTACATACTGTTATAACAACCAATGTTACCTCAATAAAAATAAAATTTTAAAAATAAAAATTAAGTAAATTTACTCAAAAAATAAAATCCTTTTATCAAATGTTTGTAGCCTAGAGTTGACAGGTCACAAAGAGTTTCTTGCATGGCTTGCAGGGGATCCACAAATGCTCTGAAATGGAATACAAAATGACACACGTATGGGGTCATTACATTACCTTCAGATCCTCACAGCACATGCAAGCAAAACAAGACAATAAATTGCAGTGATGTAATGAATCCTTTTTGTAAATTTTTTTATAACAAAACACCAAAAATATTGATTGAAATGAAAAGACATACTTTCTACTTTCTAGTTACATTGTAAAGAGTGTTTCTGTACCTTCAGGCCAGTTAATAGCTTTCCACAAAATCTGAAGTTGTTGGGCTGTGGGTTTTTCGAAAGAACTATTACATGTTATAGAGAGTATCTTCTCAAGAAGTATCAGGTCATTCTCAGTTAACTTCTTCTCTTCTGGTGCAGTTCCATTAAGTTCCTTCAGTTTACCTAAAACCCAAAACCAAACCTTCAAAGTTCTCTAACTCTAACCAGCCATATAAAATACATAAATGCCAAGTTTTTCAATAAGTACATTACCATACACGATGGGGAAGTAAGACTTTTCATGGCAATTATCAAAGACCATAAAATAAGGATAAGGCTTGAGAGTCTTTTTTTTTAAGCTGAAAGGTTACTGTGATCTTTACCTATTATTTTCTAAGATCTTCTGAAGCTTTCTGCTTTGAATAAGTTTGAAAGTGTAACATATTTGTAATCATTTTGAATGGCTTTCAAAGCAGTATCATGTCATATATAGCCACATATAAGTCAATCTATTTTCTCAATGAGAAAATTTACAACTTTTAGCCAACTTATACCATTTCTACTAGTCAATGAAATAATCAAAAACTTTAATGTCTATTTATAATAATTTATTGACTAGTTCCATCTGCACCACTGACATCACATTATTTTAAACACAATTAATGGAAATAATTAACTTTTCCCACCATATTCATTATTTCATGAAACAGTTTTAAACTCTTTACATGCATCTTCAATACCATATCCTGTCGTCACTAGTGTCACTTTGAGTCATCTAACACTGTTTCCTCAAAAAATCTTTATCTCAAAACATAAACAAGCCGCAATTCCCATCACAAACGTTTTAAGAATATAAATTGTCCAAATTTACAAATTTTTATCAATCAGAACTGGAAACTCGGACCTGTTTCACTATTTCTGGCACTGAAAAATTAAATACTATCAGAATATAGAAAACAAAGTTTATTTAAGAAATGCAAAAAGAAATCTCTTGTATGTATTATATATGAGTTGAAAAATGTCCAGTTTCCCATAGGTGTACATATACTTATTGTTCTAAATAAAGCAATTAAGAAAATAATTATGAATGATTTTTATGAAAGTATAATTTTATAAAGATAGGATCATTCTGACCAAAAAATAAAACCTGTCTTATATTCAAGTATGTATGTTACTTCAAATAATTCTCTATTAGTCTTTGGCAAATAGAACTGGTAGTATTCTAGGTTCACCCCCCATCTCTGCCATAAAAAAAAAACCACATCATTCTGTTTTGAGAAAAACAAATTAGCAGAAAAAGCAATCAAAGTCAACTGAGAAGTTTCATTTTTAATGGTAAGTTTAAACAGCCTTATTTCGAAGGACTATTAATTTTTTTAAAGCCAAAATTTTTTTTTTTAAGTTCTTGACTCATTCTTTTTTTAACATTAAGAACTTAGGGGATGGGATTCACTCATTTCCCCTTTCGTTTTCTTCTCATTAAAGTCATCATAAAACATTTACCTTATTTTTGCATAAGGCGTCTTACAAAATATTAAGGGTCCATGATCAGATTGTGCACTTGTAGTCCACAGTTGTGTAATACCACAACAGAAGTCTCTATCATGGAAGCACCAGTTCCCAGCTCACGTTAGGAGGAGAAATGGCGTTGAGAGCATGGAAAAGAGTCTGTGGATATATGAGAAAACTATTTAATTAAAATATACTTACCCAATATTTGTGTAGGGTTTGCTTGGTCAAAAGTGACAGCCTCTTTTTTAGGGAAATAAATATTCACCATTTTAGATGCAGCTGATTGGTAGGCACTACTCCCTATTACAGAACAGAAAATGTTGAAAATCATAAGGAGTGGTCAAAAATGACACTTTTGTAATTGTATGACTTTGTTATTACAACTTAGATATGTAACTACTCAGTGCATGTAGTAATAACCTCAGAAAAAAAGAAAAATCATTTCTAAGATTTTATATACTGTTTATACGTGATATAATACATTTTGGTTTTGGAATGGGAACTTAAATATAAAACAAAGGTTTTCTATTTCATATTTTCTAATCATATTTTTTTATAAATTTTTAAGATCAAAGAATCCAAAATAACTATGAAATTCTCCATTCCCATCTACTCTAAGGTATACTGATCTCTTTCTTCTCATGTCTTTTATTGCTTATTCCAAATGATGTAGTAGGCACTGTCATTTTCTATATCATTTTAACAAATCCAAGTTTTCAGTTCTTGAAAGTCAAAGGTTTTAGTCTTTTATGTGATTTTACTTCTTAAGTTTGTACATATTACAGTAACTGATGGTAAACAACTAAAAAAATGACACAGGGTGAAAATTCATACACAGTGAATAAAATTACTTCAACTAAAGCATAATTTATTTCTAAGACATCTTACTAACATTTCAAATCTTAATATATACATTTTTGTTCCAATGTAAAATTAAGGTATTTTTCAAAAAGATGAATAAAACATCTTAATCTAAGTATGTTAAAATTACAAGGGGGAAGGTAGATAGTGCAAATAATGAGATAAACATACAAAATTAATTGCTTATAAGGCATAAAATATTTATTGACATGCTCAAAGATGAGCAATACAGACATTGCCGGTACTCCTGGTTATTATTCTAGTTGTGGTAAGGAGAATTCAAACTAAATGTCACCCAAACAATTAAGTATGATACAAAGTTCTCTAAAGGAAAAGTATAGGTTGCAATTAAAGCATATAATAGACTAGGTGATCTATGTGACTGTCCAGAAAAGTTTCCCTGAATTCATTTAATAAATATTAAAATGCAAAATTAAATTTAAAAGAATAAGGAGAAAACAATAATCTGTGGTCTAAGAAACAAAGTTCCAGTATTCCAAAAGAAACAAGAGTGAACAGAGCTCTTGAGGTAGAACACAGCATGGTATGGCTAAAGAACTAACGCAGGCCAATATGGCCAGGCGGAAAAAGGCAGAGAGGAAAGGAACACATGGCTGAGGAAATACTCAATGGGAAGCCATGCAAGGTTTTAATCAAGGAAGGGGCATAATCAAGTTAGACTATAAAGAGATCATCAGCTGCAGTGTGAACCCTGGAGAGACCACTTTGGAGGCCATTATTTCATTAGTGTAGCTGGGAGATGACAGTAGCATGGACTAAAGTAAATAAAGTTCCAGTATATACACCAAATGGTTAAAGACTTCTGGAAATGGGATGAAGCACTGTTAACTTCAGACTCTTCTGTAAATACAACAGGTACAGCTAACAATTACTAAGCACTTACTCCGTATAAAGTGATTTGCACATACTTTGTAATTTTAAGCTCTTAACTCTAAGAGATAAGATTATCTCAAGTTTATAAATGAAGAATGCAGAAACAGGATGACTTTCTAAATGTCAAACAGAATAAAAAGTAATGGAACTGAGGTTTGAATCTCAAACATTCCTCACTCCAGATTCCTTAATCTTAATTACTATGTTCAATACTGCCAGCCAAAGGTACTTTCAAAATGAAAAAAATAGCTTACAAAATCACACACCAAGTTAGTTCTTAAGTAGAGTTTATGGGTATTTATTTTATTATGCTCAGTAACATGTCACACATATTCTCATATAAAGTAGGAGAAAATATATGCCAAGATATGTTAAACTTGCAAGAGGTAAACCACAAACTTAGTTCTGCATTTTACTGACTAGATACTAAGAATAAAAAAATTAGTTGTTCAGAAGGTGGACTATTATATAATTCTAGGCCTAAATTATAAAAACAAATTATTTTCAGAGCCCCCTTATGAGAACAATGTGTAATGTAGTGAATAACATTTTTAACACATTAAGAATGAACAAAGGAGAGACTGGAATTAACTGGGATTTGGCAAGTGTACTGAGGAAAGCAGCCACAGTAGAACGGAAGTATATTAGAATCACATTGGAAGATTATGAAACTGCCCTTGCCAAGGACACACACCCAGAGCAATATTAGACCAAGTGAGCATCCCTAGGGATGAGGTTGAAGTACTTTTTCTAAGGCTCCCAGGTGATTCTAATGTGCAGTAATGACAATTCTGAGAACACTCTAAAGCCAGGAAGTTTGGTCTTGATTTACTATATAGAAAGTTCTCCAGCAAAAAAACAAAACAAAACAAAACAAAACAAAACAACCCGCCAATTTTCTTAATCTTTTATTAAATAAGAGTTTCAATAAACTTTAAAAATCTAAAAAAAAAAAAAAAAAAAAAAAAAGGAAATGAAAAGTGTGTACCTGTAAATGGATCAACTCCAGATATGGTAGCTCCCATACTTGCAGACCCTGGCACATAACGGCCTGCACCTAAAATGCAATAATACATCGAGTAAGCAAAAGCAACTGCAAATTATAAAGTTCAAACTGCCTCCCCTTATATACAATAACTTATTTTCACTTTTAGTCATACTTTGAAATGGTATGTTTACATATAATAAATGGGCTATAAGTTTAATACGGAGAAATATTTAGAACAGTGCCTGGAATGTAGTTAGTTAGTGATCAATAAATGTTAACCAGGAAAGTAATCCTCAAGTTATAAAAGAAACAGTAGAGGCCTTATACATTACTAGAGGCCCAGTGCACGAATTCGTGCACCAGTGGGGTCCCTTAGCTTGGCCTGTGGGATCAGGCTGAAACCGGCTCTCTGATATCCCCTGAGGGGTCCCAGATTGTGAGAGGGTGCAGGCCAGGCCGAGGGACCCCACTGGTGCACAGAGTCAGGGAGGGACGTGGGAGATTGGCCAGCCAAGGAGGGACCGCAGGAGGGCTCCAGGGCGTGTCCGGCCCATCTCACTCAGTCCCGAATGCCTGACCCCAGCAGCAAGCTAACCTACCAGTCAGAGCGTCTGTCCCCTGGTGGTCAGTGCATGTCATAGCAAGCAGTTGAGTGGTCTTAGCATATCATTAGCATATTACCCTTTGATTGGTTGGATGAACGACCAGTCGACCGGACACTTAGCATATTAGGCTTTGATTATATAGGATAATTACAAAGTTAAATGAATTACAAAAGCATTAGTGAACTGGAGAAATTAAAAGGTTTCCATAATGAAATGTTAAAAACTATTCTAGTGGCACATATAATAAGCAGAAAAGAGACTAGATAAGAGTTTTGGATGCTATGACAATAGCCCAGTCTCATATTTTAGATTATACTTGTGGCTGTCTCTTTGAAAATGGAAAGAAAGAAATATGAAAAGTGTAGAGAGAATAAGCAGAATTTGGAGAAGTTCGGAATCCTAGACCAGCCTGTATGGAAAGAAGAAAGATGAGTATCGTTTTAGCCTCTGAATTAATATCTAGGGTTGGTATAACCAGTGTAACAGATGCAGAAAAAGCAAGCAAAACTAAAATACAAAAAAATTTACAAAAATTTTATAGAATTAAAATAAAGAACACAAAATAACAGGAATTGAGGTTTTACTATATGCCAGCTAACATGTTAAGTATCTTACATACATATACTCATTTAAATATTAATTAGATACCACTACTACTTGTAATACTTTGTTATAGGAAGGCTGAATAACTTGCCAATGCATTCTGAGGCAGAATGTAAGCACACACTTTCCTAAATATGGTTCTCTGACATTTAGAGATAGTCACCTGCTCAACATGCAGATTCCCAGGGCTTCACTTTAGAAACCTATAGTGAGCTTTTACAACAACCTAACAACAAACCACACCCAAGGCCATTTAATTTAATCAGAATCCATGGATGAGGGATCAGGGCATGAGTATTTCTAACCTCCTCACTAATCTAGTGTGACAAAATCTATGGGTAAGACCTTGTCATAAGTAATTTAAACAAGCATCCCAGATGACTCTAATTAATATTAGAAGTTTGGCAACCACATAAATAAGGAAAAGAAAAAAGAATGAAGATGGACGTTAAGTTGTAAGCCAGATGGGCAAGCATTTTGGCCTCAGTGCTTTTGGTAAAATTGGGGGAACATCAACAATAATAATAGCTACATATATTAAGGGCTTAAATATATTTTTCTATTTTTCCATCTAGAATACTTTACATATATTTTATGATTTAATTTTCATAATCTCAATTTGGTGGGTGTTATCTATTTTTTAATAGTTCAGTAATCCTAATAATTCCGTAACTCTCTTGGACATTTATTGAACATGCCATCTTGCATATCTCCATAATCACTGCATCTTCTGAGGTATTGACATTGTGCAACAGTGAGACATGCTCCAGTTATGATGGACTTCTCTTGATTTTGTTGGTATTGTTTGAAGCTTGTTATGTTCTTTCCGTTCCAAAAAACATCTGCCAATGAGATTTGGGAACTCTGCTCTAAGTTTCAGCGCATTACTAGGCCTGAATATGCCGACAGAGTAAGTCACCACCTGATCTACTCTTCCGATCCTTAGTACCTTTTCAAATCGCATCATGTCATCAAAGACTTCCTTAACAGTCATTGCACCATCACAACATTTAGCTTAGCAGTTGGTTATTGTAATATACTAGTTATCAATGCACAGGGTGCAGCTATTTGCATCTGGTCCACCAGTTCATTCACAGGAGAAAGTTCACTGAGAGCAATTCACAACTTCATGACACTGAGCCAAGGTTGTGTGTTGATCCAATCTATGATTTAGATGGGACTGTATGTTGGCAAGACCAATAGATACCATAAATGCTACAAATCTCTTCCCAAGCTTGATATATTGTCCAGGAACTCTGATGAAGATCCAACAACAGCATCATAAAACATATCAAAAACTATTCTGAAAACAGAGACTTCTTCAGCTGTCTTAAAGTCCAAGTCTGGCCATTTTTTCCAGTAATGGTGATGCTGAGGCATGCGTACCTTGGTCAATAGTCACTTTGAAGATACACACCAACACTTTTAGGGCTTCATGAAGGCAATTAATAACTTAGGTTAGGAAGACTAATCCTGGGTAGCTGGTGAACTGTCTCCTTCCACACTAAGGCAAATATGCCTGGGCAGACTTCTTGACTGCATTGCTCCATCCAATTCAGGGACTCACATGGCTCCTTCTCTGCTCATGATCGGTAGCATCTTGCCAGTGATAGCACTTATCCTGTGTCTTGGTTGGTGGGCTCCCCTATTATCTAATTTCACAGATAAAAAAAATAGGCTCAGACAAGGTAAGTAACTTGCCAATTCCTCATAGCAAGTAAGTGGTAGAGCCAAATTTTGAACCAAGGTCTGTCTGGCTCTAAAACGTATGCTCTTAATTACTCTCCTGGCAGGAAGGACCACTAGAGAAAATGATGAGCTATAATAATATGCTATTAAAAAGTCACGAGGAAAGTCACAAAAGTACTCCAGGAATGAGCAAAACTTAGAAGTTAAAGAAATGGAGAGCCATCAAAATTGGACATACAGATAATGAAGTGTCAGTTATTGAATAATATCTCCAAAGTGGAAAGCCCTATCATATAAAATGCATTTAGTGGAGATACATTAAGCAAAGCTGCATCTCACCCGTAAAAGGATCTGCTGCAGACAGTGTGTTAGAAGAGCCTGATGAAGAGCCTGGAACGTACCGACCACCACCTGTGTATGCAAACAAAGGAAACATAAGAAGACTCTAAGCTTGGAGGAAAACAGAAGAACAAGACTGTTACATGGGAGAATAACAAATTATAGTCAAAAGTGTTACAGTTGAAAAGACTAGTAAGAAACTAAAATTTCAGTGATTCTCTGAGCTTTGTTTTCTTAACTTTAATACTTTATTATATCTTAGCCCTTACATTTAAATATTGAAATGACCAGGAATTCAAATAGAAAAAGAAAATTGTAGGTAGTCTCTGACCTAATATATACATACAATCAGTTCCTGTTCCTATACAAATTCACTAGAATTCCTGCTGTTGCTTTTGCTATCAGAACCACAGGCATCAAATGTTAATCTTTTAGAAAACCCCCGGATTCATTAATTCATGTGTCAAACAGTGCATTCAGTGTAGGGATCCAGCAGAGAACATGATTGCTTGTATCCATTGAAGCTTACAGCCTACTGGAGAAGAGAATTATAAAGGGGATGAGTGCTAGAAAAAAAACAGACTTCCATTTATACCTTTACAAATGCATGGTGAGTGTGCATATACGTTTTATTAGAACCTCTAGGGAAATAATCAGAGGTGTCTACAAAAAGATATATGTAAAGATGCTTATAAAGTTAAGCTTCAGAAGAGTAAAAAAGCCATATAGTGTCAGATTTCCAGATAGAACCAGATGCTCTAATATCTGTCCTCAATCCCACAAACAGCTTACTGCAATCATGTGTTCCCTCTTTTGCACTGCAGTCTGAAATTCCACCAACAGCAATGTCCAGGTAATACCTCCCACTGCTCTTTTGTACAGTGCAGCTTTTGGGAAGGCTGCATCATTTATAGTTCAGTAGTGAGTCAGACTGATCATCCTGCTCAAGGCAACATGCAGATGAAATTAGCTTTATTATATGAACTGATGATGGAATTTTGAAAAGAGGAGAAAATTTGGGGACATGGAGTGTCTATCGGGGAAGAAGAAAAAAGGACAGACCTATATAAGGACTTGAGACAGGAAGAAGACATGGGACCCTTCCTTATAAAACAAGAACAATAGCAGCATATGAAAAATGGAGTCAAACGAACCACAGCAAAACATTAACAATTCAGTACCAATTTCAAAATTTTATTTAGAGCTTGCTCTATACCTAAGAAAAGAAGAAGCATTTTATTTCATCCTATACCAGCCGTGGGCAAACTACGGCCCGCGGGCCGGATCCAGCTGTTCTATCCGGTTCTCTTGCTCTCCCCTCCGCTCCTTTACTTTGAATTTATATTAGTTCACACAAACACTCCATCCATGCTTTTGTTCCGGCCCTCCAGTCAAGTTTAAGAACCCATTGTGGCCCTCGAGTCAAAAAGTTTGCCCACCCCTGTCCTATACCATGCATGGCTTTGATTCCTGGGACCCAGAATTCAGGCTAATACTACTAGCATTATAATTTATGGACTGGCATGAGAACCTAATCCCACTTGCAAAATTTTAGATACTATGCTATGTTACAAACAACTGACTTAAAATGAACATGTAGAATATAAATCACATATAAAATCTAAATACCCACAGTCCAGTCTTAGATGTGATGCACAACTAATCAATTTAGCCTCATGTGAAAACTGGTAAATTTCATCACAAAAAATATATATTTTTAAAAGTTAACTATATAAAGGAAAATAGAAGTTTCTTTTTATGTCAAATGACTAAATTAAAGTTTCTTAAAATTACTTAGTTTACAGTGTGGCTATATTTTTGTAACAGGACCATTTATAATCATTTTTATAAGTACAGAATTACTATAAAATTTGAGGCTTGCAAATATGAATGTGAAGTAAAAATCTACTGCAGGATCTTGGTTTTTATTTAAACAGCTAATCATAATGGGCATTTAAACACATCAGAAAAAGAAAATTAACCAACACTGATGAAAAGAAGCACTTTAAGACTTAATACAAACCCCAACTTACCTGTAAATGGATCTGACAAACTGGTATTCCCAAGTCCCAACATTTGACCTTTTGTGTTATCAATAATAAATTTTGCCACTTGATCCAAAAACATGGGATTCAAATCATTCTTCTGCAAGAAGTTGTATGCAGTTAACCAGGGATCATCACTGATGTTATATGGCAATTTATAGGATGGTCCACCTTCATTGACATCAATTGAGAAAACATAATCAAATTCCTTTAATAGGAATATAAAAAGGAGATAAATGATTACTAACTTGTATGTTCATATGTGTTAATGACATATATAACACAGATTTTATGTGTTCTTTACTTTAATAATTATAGTACTTAAACTTTCTCCAAAGTGCATTGTTAAAATCTTCACTTGGCATATCATAACAGCAACTACTTGAGTGTGCTGCAACATTAGCATTTCACTGGGGCTGGAGGACGGGGAAAGATTATGACAACATTAATTCTGAGGCCAAAGGGGTTTCCAATTGGCTGATCTCAAGGCCAAAAGTATTAGCTGTTACCATGCTCACCAAAACATTCTGGCATTGTAAGCACTGCCCTGAGGGTCCCTTCTGCCTTTACAAGTTAAATATAGGCATGCAGCATTACAGTAGATGAAAGGCAGCACAGAAGCTCCTAATCCAAAATGGTTGGGGACAGCTTATATATGGTTACGACTAAAAAATGAATAATGCCGAATCTGTCTGTGAAATGCAGCCCTCCCTACATGGAAAGAGATTCTTAAAAAATCTAATTCAAGACAGGGAAAAGAGAATTTCCCCATTGAAATATATTTTTAAATGTTAAAACATGAAGAAAATTGTATTAGCATGGAGAAAGGGAAAAGAAAACCTTTAATAATTTGTTGAATACTTTAAGATAAAGGTATTTAGAAAGTAGAAGTCAACATACTTTCCCTTCATATAAAACTTTTCCAGATGTTTGCTGATTAGCACCAGATGAGCCAACAACATCACCAATTTTTATCCACCTCCCTTCACTAACACTCCACTGATAGGCTTCGACTCTCTCCCCATCTCTGATTAGACGGGTCTGTCCTTCTCTGGAACCTTAAAATAAAAATTTTGAGAATCAAATATAGAACAGGAAAATAAAATTCAAAAACATTTAGACAGAAAATTGTTAACATTAAGGTTTATACATAAAAGAGAATGTGTATTTTGGTTTAGTAGAAAATTTTATCAATCAAAAGATTATTTTAAATTGTACTGGAAAGTGGTTAAAGGAAGCTATTAAATAAAGGTTAAAAAATTTGATTCTAGAAAACAGCTAGCCCATCAAAATTAGAACAAGTTTTATTACTATCTTCTGACAACACTTTCATTCCAGTAGGGTCTCCATTATTCTAGCTTTTCAGGCCCAAAGTATCAAGTCTGATTCCTCTTTCTTGCAGCCACATAGTCAATCCTTTAGCAAATTCTATCAACTGTCTTTAAATATATCTAGAAAACTGTTTCTCCCCACTATCTCCAGCAATACCTGTGGTATAAGCCACCATCGTTTCTCAGCTGGAATTATTCCACGGCCTCCTACTACTGCCCTGGGGTCCCCTGCAGTCTATATACAACCCAGCAACCACAGAAATTCTTGCAAAAGTTTAAGGAGCTCCTGACACATCTCAGCTGAAGACCCTTCAATGGCTTCCCAACTCACCCCTGATAAAAGACTATGTCACTGAAGTGGTGTACAAGGCCAAACATAATCTGCCTCTCCCATCCTCTCTGACCTCACCTTCCACTATTCCTTCCCTCATCCCACCATCCTACTTCAGCCATGGAGTATTTGCACTAGCTATTTAATCTGCCTCTGACACTCTTCACACAAGTACAAGATTTGCTCCCTTGTCTCCTTAGACTTAACTGAATGTCAAGTTCTCAGCAAAGCCTGCAGTGGGAAAGACCCTGCTGTCCTCCAGAGTCAGGCTCCTATTCCATAGAGTAGAGCTGTGGCTGTCAGGTCAGAGACTTCTCTATTCAGCCCCCTTGCCTCTTGCCTTCCCTCGGGGTTACACACTGAGTATACAATCAGTGGTATCTGGGTGGGTGTGATACAAGCCTATTCTAGGCCTTTTCCATCATTGTCTACCCTCCCTCTTACCCTGGGGCAGTGGTAACAGTCTATAAGCAAGGAACCTTTGACATCACATGTTGAAGATGGTGCTTTCCATCAGCCTGGGTCCCCATGACCCCAAAGAGCAAAATTATTCTACAAACATGCTCCAACATACTCTGCCATCAACCGAGCTTTAAATGTGCAATAAACTTTTCTTGTTAAGCCACTGACATTTCAAGGTTTATCTGTTACAGCAGCTAGTGCTATCCTATTACACATTTCCTGACCACTTTATTTGATATGATAAAACAGTCACAGCCATGGCCTTATTTTTCCCATAGTACTTTACTTGTTATCTGACATCTATATTTACTTTTTAATTATCTGTCTCCTCATGTAGAATATAAATTTGTGAGAACAGAGATTTTTGTATCTTTTGTTATCTGTTGTATTCCCAGATCTTAGAAAAATGCCTGGCACACATTAGGCACTTCGTAAATATTTCTTGTATGTATATACATAATGACAAAAAGACTATATTTTGTAAAGAATTATAAAAATATCAAAACATGGTATTAATGAAGCAGTTCTCAAAGTTTTAGTTTCAAATCTCTTTATATAGTTATAAAAGTTATTCAGAAGCCCAAAGATCGTCTTTTAATGTGGGTTGTATCAACTAATTTATTGGATTTGAAATTAAAAATGAGAATATATTTACTTCCTGAAAAACAGTAATAGATCCATTACATACTGAATAAACATTTTAATAAAAAGTAAGTTTCTTTTTAGAAATTCAGTGAAAAGACTGGCAGTGTTTTCCATTTTTGTAAATCTCTTTACTGTCTCTCCTAATAGAAGACGGCTGGATTTACCATACCCACCTGTGCATTCAATCTGTTGTTCTGGTTGAAGTATATAAAGAAAAAAAAAAAAGTTAAGAAAGGGAAGACTAGCTTAATAGCCTTTTCAGAAAAAATATGGGTATTGTGCAAGTAGTAGGTCCTTAAAGGTTACAATCTAGAATCTGAAACCACACCAATGACTTTATCATGCTCTATTAAACTAAAATCCATTGGTCTCTCTTACACTTCGAACATGTCTTTTACCCATTCACAATTTTATTAACACCATGAACTGGCATTTGGAAAATATTGATTAAATGAGTTATGCAGATCATCCACATGTTTACACATTTTATCATTTAATATAAAAAAATCACACTGTTGCCCTGGCCAGTTTGACTCAGTGGTTAGAGTGTCGGCCTGCAGACCTAAGGGTCCTGGGTTCCGTTCCCGATCAGGAGCATGTACCTCAGTTGCAGGTTCCCCAGCCCTGGTAGGAGTGTGTGTGGAAGGCAGCCAGTCAATGTGTCTCTGTCTCTGTCTCTCTCTCGTCTCCCCTTCCTCCCACACTTCCACTCTCCAGAAATCAATGGAATGTCCTTGGGTGAGATTAAAAAAAAAAAAAAGATCACACTGTTAATAGTACAACTGATATCATTAGAACAGTCTTGTAAGCATTAGAAAACTATTAAACTCCTGGTGTGCAGTTACAGATTTTCTAAAATTTCAATTCACAGTAGGAAGTTTGAATTTTATTTTTGGCAATAAATATCATCAGTTGTTTTCCTTAAAGTGACAAGCTCAGTTTGTTCATTTTTTAAAAATACCTGCCAAATACCCAAGCCTGAATAAATAGTTGATTTGTGAAATAAAAATGGCATTCCATGAGAAAAGCAAATAGTTCAGCCTACAAAGTGAATGACTGCACAAATACTGATCTTCCAGATGCCACGGAACTTTGGTGCACTACATGTGTAACTTACATTCTGTCACCCAGAATATTTTTTTAAATTTACTAAAGGGGTGAAGATGTAATAAAATTAATGTTTAATGCTTCATAAAGGACATATGAGGGCAGATGGCTTTTTTTTTTTTTTAAACTACAACTGTATGTTGGTGAAGAACACGACTACCAGACAGTCTGATGCAACTGCTTTGATTTGTGTACTAGGGAGTCAGCAGTTTTACCCACCATTGACTTCTACACTAAATGATTAGCAAAACAACCTTTTTCCCTATCACTTTAATCACTCCAAAATTTTGGAATAACTGCTAACAATTTTTACTACTAGATAACACGGAAATATTTACCAGGTTCATTCAGATGTTCCCTCCCAGGAAGCTGCTCCACATTAATGTTCCCTAAATCACCAGTTTTGGGATCAATGGTTGCCTGAGACAGTTCCTTTTCAAAAGCCTTGATTTCTTCCGCACTCGCTGTCCGATCCACTGATTCTGTAAACACTCTAATGATACCATCACTATAAAGAAAAACTGATTTTAAGTCATTGCCATAGCATATTAACATTATCACACCTGAATGATCCGAAGCAAAAATAATCTTTGTGAACATGAGAAATGTTACTATGTATTTATTGCTGAGTATTGCACTATGCTGACTTGAGCACACACTGCCCTCTATTATTTTTTACTAGTAAAGTAATCAACTGGGGAGCTCAGTTGATTTGAGCATCATCCCAATACTCAAAGGTTGTGGGTTTGATCCCCTGCCAGGGCACATGTAAGAATCAACCAATGAATGCATAAATAAGAGGAACAATAAATCAATGTTTCTCTCTCTTTCCCTTCCTCTCTCTTTAAAAATCAATCAATGAGAAAAGGCACTATATTTTAAAAAAAAGACTAGGGAAAAGTTATTGGCAAAGGTCAGAGAAATATGTATTTAACATAAATTTTAATTCCAAGTTAAATACTTACTATCATAAGAATTTTGAGATAAAGTGTATGTCTTAAAAATCAATATTACTTAGGTGTTATGGTATACAAAGGGTAGTGGGTGGGTTTACTTTATTAAAGGTAGGAATACCCAACATAGGACTTAGCAGGTAGCAGATGCTCAGTATCTGTTCCTCAGGGAAACATGGAGTCAGCCTTTCACATGCCATGAACTAGCAGTATAACCCCAAATCAAAGGGTTTGGTCTAGATGGCACCTTTGGTCCTAACCTCTAATCTCAGAAAACTGACTTCATTTCCATGATTTCTCAATTGTAAATTTTGGAGTGGGGAGGCAAGTTAGCCACTTTCAAATGTACTAATTCTATAGAAAATTTTGTTTCTTGCATAACCTTCCATGAACAGCAATTTCAGCCTTTCAATTCGTTTATTTTTCTTCAACTGTTATACCAACTACTTTTGTTCAGTACCAGAATCATGCATACGGTCTCTCCAAGTCATCTGAAATTCCTTATGGCTTACCTCTGTGCACTCTAATGCCTACCACAGTCCCAGACACATATTATTTATTGTTTGACTAGAAAATAAATACCTTGCACCAACCACAATGTCACCACTGTCTAGCACATAGCAGCACCATAAAGACTGATTTTCCCAGACTTTCCAGATAACTTTAAATATGCTAAGGAGTGGGAAAACTAAGCCAACAAATCAACTGCTGGCACAGAGAGAAAGAAAAACACTTCCACTTTAAAGGCCCTCTCTCCCTTACTGTTTTTTCTTCTTCTTGCTTTCAATGTCAGAGTGGTCTATAATCCTTCATCCATTGTTACCTATTTCCCTTCTATCGTTTTCTACCAAAATCTGATGGTAAAGTTACTAAGAACATCTTTTAAACCAAATCCAAAAGCTTTTACAACTTTCCATCCTTAATCCCTCATGTACTTATTGACACTGATCACTCTCTCCCTCCAAAATCTCTCCTTTACCATCCCTGAATTTCAACATCTGGATTTCTTTTTCCACTTTACCTACAGGCTTATCTTTATCTACCCACAGTATATCACAAGATTCAGTCTTTAGTTTTTTGCTCCTCCCCTATTATGCTCCTCCCTCAGAGAAAGGTGGCCCATCACTTGACTTTTTTGTGCAAATCTTGTATCTTCAATGCCAGTGGTTAGGCTCCTGTCCAGCTGCCCATGATGCACTGGCATGATGTGGCTGATCACCACTTGGGCTTCACAACCATCACCTTCTGCACCAAACCAGTTCTCCCTTGTCCCCATTGTTCTTAATGCATACTTCCAATCACCAAAAGTTTGCAGCTTTATCCTTTTCTTTCACAGTACAATTTACAGTACAGTACTGACATAATAAATCCATCATCATTAGTGTAAAAGCTGTTATGCCAACTACTTTTGTTCAGTACCAGAATCGTGCATAGGGTCTCTCCAATCCACCTGAAATTCCTTATGGCTTATCTCTGTGCACTCTAATGCCCACCACAGTCCTAGACACATATTATTTATTGATCGACTAGAAAATAAATACCTTGCACCAACCACAATGTCACCATTGTCTAGCACACAGCAGCACCATATAGACTGAGCTGGAAGTCGGATTGTTTGAGCACATTCTCCATTTTTCCAGACTCTCAGAGATCTGTCTTCTGCTGTTGTCACAAAATCTAAAATTGATACAGAAAAAATTAGGTTGAATAAATACAATTAAGTACATGTATATATACCATCTTTCTAGACAGATTTTTTTAACTCTAAAGTAAATTATAGTTTTAGATTCTATGTATTTGTCACTTTTATACAACTGAAAAAAAAAACACACAGGTTTTTATATATTTTTCATCTTACATACTAAACACCAATAAATTATGTAAAGCCTTTCCTCAGATACTTAAGAACTTCTCACAACCATCAAATGTAAAATAATATAAATATGATCATATCATTTTCTCCTTTAGGAAAAAATATGAAGTCACTAAATCATTCAAGTTACAATTAGTAAATTGATTTAAGTCATCAGTTCTTCCCTCACCTTAAGAATGAGACAGAACTAAGGTTAATACAAAATTTTAAATAGATGATATAAAATAATCTTACCTTTACAATTTGGAAAGATAGATATGCTATAAATATAATTTGTATGTCCAAAATAGACTTCGAGACACTCGCCAGTGATTTGCCACCTTCTAACACTGGCATCATTTGCACATGAAAGAAATTCTGTTTCACTCAAAATTGCCAAACCTCTTACACAGTCTTCATGCCCTGTATTAAAAAATTTATGTCAATCAATAAAATAGATTATTTGGGTGATGGCTCTATGTTATTTCATAAACATTGTAAAACACATCAGTGAATAGTAAAGCGTGATTTCAAATTTGAAAAATTCAATTTTCAGTAGAAAAACCTGGTAACCAAAATTTATATTTCAGATTTGGCCATATCTTTTTTGTTACCAGTCTTGGGAAGTTATTTTATATTCATCACACCTTCTCCAAATTCTTTCTTCAAACCTTCCAGAAACAGAATTTTGATCTCCACAACTCTCCTTTTTTACCTGACAGTTCAACTTTTCTTCCCCAGTAACAAGATTAATTCATAACATACACAATATTCAAATATAACAGAAAACATAACAAGGAATAAATATCCCTTAAGTTTCTTACCACACAATACTGAAATTAATAATAAAACACCAGAGAAAATTAAAAACTAAGATTACAAAAGACTGTAATTATTTGAAGTTTGAAATATTAAATCCATCAAAGAAAAGTAAACTTTACAAAAATATGCAAAAATAGGTTGAGAGAGATTACTTTCTCTAAAACAACAAGATTAGTGGCAAAACTAAAACAGGAATTCAAGTTTCCTGATTTATTATCCTACCTCTTTTTTTAAAAAAAGTATTTATATTTTAATCCTCACCCGAGGACACACTTAGAGAAAGGAAGGGAGAGCTAAAAACATCAATCAGCTGCCTTCCATACATACCTCAACCAGGGATCAAGCCTGCAACCCAGGTATACGCTCTGACTGGGAATCAAAGCGGCAATCTTTTGGTATACAAGATGAAGCTCCACCAATTGAGCTATGGGCTGGGCTATCCTACATCTCTTGATTCCATCAAATTTAAACTTCTACCTCTCCAATTAAGCCAAAATGCAAAGATTAAGCCAAGCATTGATTTATCATTGGGAACATTTCACAATTTATATAAATACTAGAGGCCTAGTGCACGAAATTCGTGTACAGGGAGTGGGGGTGTGTCCCTCAGCCCAGCCTGCACCCTCTCCAATCTGGGACCCTTCAAGAGATGTCCAACTGCCCGTTTAGGCCCGATCCCGGTAGGATCGGGCCTAAACGGGCAGTCGGACATCCCTCTCACAATCCAGGACTGCTGGCTCCCAACCACCCGCCCGCCTGCCTGCCTGCCTGCCTGCCTGATTGCCCCTAACCGCTTCTGCCTGTCAGCCTGATCACCCCTAACCACCCCCCTGCTAGGCTGATTGATGTCTAACTGCTCTCCTGCCAGCCTGTTTTCCCCTAACTGCCCTCCTCTGCAGGCCTGGTCCCGACTGCACTCCCCAGCGATCCAGGATGCCAAGCCTTCCCGCTCAGCTCTCCCATCAGGCTTGGCCTTCCCGCCCATCTCTCACTCTGCTCTGGGGCGATCCAGGACGGCAAGCCTCACAGCCCATCTCCCGCTCTGCTCTCCTGTCAGGCTTGGCATCCTGGATTGCTGGGGTGACCCAAGATTCCAAGCCTTCCCCGCACTCTCCCACTCAGCTCTTGCGTCAGGCTTGGTGTCCTGGATTGCTGGGGCGACCCAGGATCCCAAACCTTCCCCCATCCTCTCTGCAGGATCCGTGGCTCTGGCCGGTGCTGCCATTTTGGCCCGTCAAAATTTGTATATTCCCCCCTTATTGGCTGTGGGCACGACCATTTTATGTGAAGTGATGGTTAATTTGCATGTTACTCTTTTATTAGATAGGACTAGAGGCCCCGTGCATGAAATTCGTGCACGGGGGGGGAGGGGGTCTCAGTCCGGCCTGCACCCTCTCCAATCTGGGACTCCTCGGGGAATGTCCGACTGCGGGTTTGTGCATGCACTTTTAACAGATGACAGCTCCATTGTTGTTTCTTTCTTTTCATGCTTAAACCCATTGGAATTAGTAGGTAGTCAAAGTGTGTATACATTTTGGGGGGACACCCTGTATATCTCTAGTCAGCGGTGAAAGGAGCCAACGGTGGAGTTGGAACCCCCAGACAGGGAACCTCAACTCATTCCCCACATGTCTCCCCACTCCACTTTCCACCTTCGCAGGCAACGGGAGAATCAATGTTTTCTCTCATTAACTCGGAAAAGCACGTCCTGTCACCTGCTGCCTGGCAGGAGTGCGCTAGGCCCCAAGTGAGTGAGGCTCAGGCAGGGCAGCCTTCACTCATGGGTGCCGGCACCCAAAGTGCACATTCCTCCTCTGCAGTCGCCCAGACTATGCCACCGTTTCACTGAGAGGACAGAACTCCTCGCCTCCTCTGGGTTCCTGATCTTGAACACTGACTGAAGGCACCTCAGTGAGGGCCGCCCACGCCCAACTGGTGTGTCTGTCCGCACCTGCTCCCGCCTCAGCACCTGCATTAGCCCCATGGAGGTGATCTTGTCGCTGCACTGGCCTCTGCGGGAACAGGGCATCACCACTCCGCCCTCTCACTGTCATCTCACAGGCGCCCACCCTCAGCACCCAGAACACCCAGACACTCTCTAAAGGACGTGAGCATGCAGGAGGGAGTGTGCACATGTCCTGTGGGGGACATAGGCATGCTGGAGTTGATGAAGTGCGGTGGAGGGGTGGGGGGGACTTGTGCGTGCCATGGTCCGGGACTGTTGCAGGCATGCATGGGTGACAGCACGCTGGGGGACGTTTGAATGCTGGGGGGGGGGGGGGGGAGGAGAGGATGCGTGAATCAGAGGCCTGCGGCTGCGCAAATCCACAAACCCCCGTGGCGCAGCCAGGAGGACGTCAATCTAGCCTGGCACGGTGGCTGTCCCTGCGATCGCGCACCTTCTGGGCCAGGAGGCGGGACTTGTGCAGCCACTTCTCGGCGCTGATGGCCTGTAGGCGCTACTTCAGCTCTGCCTGCAGGCTCTGCGTGGTGCGCTCACGACTGCCACCGCCGCCATGTGGGGAGTACAGGCCACCCTCTGCCGTCCCGCTTCCCCCGCCCAGAGGCTCTCTGCACACGCTGCCCACAGACCCAGAGTGGCCTGGGCAGGTCGGGACGCCTGCGCCCGCTGCCCACCAGCCCAAAGTGCGCTGCCCACTGGCCGCTCTGCGCCTGCATGTGCTGCCCACGCACCCGGAGCGTGCTGCCCAAGGCGACGAAGGCTGGTGTCCCGCCCCGCCGCGCCTGCGCGCACTGCCCACCAGCCAGAAGCGGGGCAGGGCGCCTGGCTTCATCACCTTGGGCAGTGTGCTCCAGGCACGTGGGCAGCACACGCAGGTGCAGAGCGGCCGGTGGGCAGCGCGCTTCGGGCTGGTGGGCAGCGGGCTGCTCTGTACCTCCATGTACTGCCCACCAGCCTGGAGCGGCCAGGGTGTCCCACCCCGCCCACCAGCTGCTCCGCACCTGCGTGTGCTGCCTACCGGCCTGGAGCACGCTGCCCACTGGAGGCCAGCGTGTCCCGCCCGCCCACCGGCCGCTCCGACGAAGCCTGGCGCCTGCCCCACCCACCAACTACTCCGCGCCTCCGCATGCTGCCCACTGGCCCAGATTGCGCTGCCCAGGGTGACGAAGCCAGGCATCCCGCCCCGCCCTGGCCACTCTGTGCCTCCGCATCTGCGTGCTGCCCAAAGGCCCTCTGCGGGCAGGGCAGAACTCCTGCGTCATCGCCATGTCGACGATGCAAGCATCCCGGCCCAGCCGCTGCCATCTTTGTTGTGGAGTGACTCTCAATTTGCATATTCCCTCCTTATTGGCTGTGCGCATCACCATCTTTGTTGCAGAGTTACGGTTAATTGGCATATTACCTCTTTATTAGATAGGACAAGCATTAAAATGATAAAATAAAAACCAATGATTATAGGTAGTCCTCAGGTTACGTCGGACTCGACATACGTCGTTTCATAGTTACGTCACCATCTCCCATCCTATATAATAAGAGAGGGATATGCTAATTAACCCAGATATGCTAATTAGTCACAACCAGTCAGGTGCTTAATAGTCATGATCAGTCAGGTGTGGCCTGGGAGCAGTCCCAGTGGGGGCGTGCACGGACCCGCAGTACCGCCCAGCCTGGAGGCCACATGGCTGGGGGTCGCAAGCAAGCCCGTGGCGTCCCAGACCGGTGCTGAGGTGGAGCTGCCCCTGGCAGAAGTGGCCACCGGCAGGAACGCGCACAGGCCTGTGGCGCCGCCCAGCCCAGAGGCCGCCCGGCCGGGGGTCGCAAGCAGGCACACCGCGCTGCCTGGTCTAGGAGCGGCCCCTGGCAGCAGTGGCCACCAGCGGAGGTGTGCTGCCCCGCCCGGAGGCCCCCCAGCTGGAAGAGTCACTAGAGACTTTGGTTAAATTAAATAGTTAAAATCACTAAGCTCTGTGGGAGCTGACATCCTCAAACACTCAGGACCCTCAATTGTACAAATTAATAGGAAACAATTGCATAATGCTTTGACTTAATTGTACACACTTTAGTATCGTTTACAAATTATTGTACATCCTTGAAGTACATTCAGCAGCTGACTGAGGAGAGCTGGCGCTGATAAGCACAAGGCCCCTGCTATCTTGAGTTTGTGGTTTCCAAGGAAACAGCCAGAAGGGATGATAAACCCTCTGCTAACGGCTCAGCCTGCACCTATCCAAGCGGCAGCTTGGTTTAAATCAAGCCTTTCCAGCAGTGAATGACCCCAACCCTCCCTGGATCAGGCAGGTTCCTGTGGAGTGCAATCTCCACGCAATACAATGGGGGCCCCAGTTTCGTCCCTGGCGATCTCATGCGTGTTAGCTCGGGGCAGCGGGGAAGGGAAAAGGCATCACACGGGGCAGCTCTGGCAAGCAAGCAGAAGGAATCTATGCCTGGCAGACACTACCCCTGCCACCCTCTTCAATGTGTAAGAAGAATCAAATAAACCAATACAAACACCCCTCCCCCGCCCTGGAGAGATCCGGGACTGAGGGGCGTCCCGCCCAGGAATTGTTACCTGCTTCCCACCCCCTTCATCCAAATGGACAGGTTAGGGGGTTAAAGGGAGGAGGAACAACCTTGCAGGAAGGGGATTCCCTGGAACCGCACCCCTGCCCTCTCGAGTGCTGGGCCTGACAATGCCCCCAGCAGATTTGCATATCCCAGACCCTCCGGTACTTCCAAGCTCTGGGCATTCCCGCGTCTTCCCTGCCTCCCAGCCTCTGACCCTCACTGTCTCCTGCCCCAGAAGCACTCTGTCCTCCCCAACTTTCGGTCTTTATAGCCTAAATGCATGGTGGGCATAGTTGCTTCTCCACGGATTTTATTTGATAAGAACCCAGCAAAGTCGCTTAGCAACTGAAGCTGCTCACACTTCATCAGGGACAATGGATGACACACCTTACTTGGCTTTGACAGCAAAGCAATCTTATTCTTTTATTTTTTTACATCGATTTTTATTGATTTCAGAGAGGAAGGGAGAGGGAGAGAGAGAGAAACATCAATGATGAGAGAGAATCATTGATAGGTTGCCACCTGCACGCACCCTACTAGGGATCAAGCCCGCAACCCAGGCATGTGCCCTTGGCCAGAATCGAAACTGGGACCCTTCAGTCCTCAGGCTGAAGCTCTAGCCACTGAGAAAACCATCTAGGGCAAGCAGTCTTATTCTTCAAGGCTTGATTTCTGTCATAAACAAGTGGATTTGAATCATACCAAACCAATATACTTTTTTAATAAAATGTCTCTTCATTTCTACTAATGCAACTCTACCTTAAAGCTTATGTTGTACAATCTATACTAAAAAAAGGGTAATATGTTAATTAGACCGGACGTCTTCCGGACATCCATCCAGATGTCCTTCCGCACAAAGCCACGGTGGCGGGGACTGAGGCAGCAGCGGTTAGGGGCAACCAGGCCGGCAGGGGAGGGCAGTTAGGGGCAATCAGGCCGTCAGGCAGGTGAGCAGTTAGGAGCCAGCGGTCTCAGATTGCGAAAGGGATGTCTGACTGCCAGTTTCAAACATCCCTTGAGGGGTCCCAGATTTGAGAGGGTGCAGGCCGGACTGAGGGACCCCTGCCCCATGCACCAATTTCATGCACCGGGCCTCTAGTTTATTTATAAAAAAAAAGTTCCGTCATTTTGACATATGTGCTTTATGTTTTTTATTATTTATTTACCACAAGGTCAGGAATTGTTATCTTTCTTTTAAATCTTTTTACTGTTTCACTTCATTACTGCTGTGTATGTGCTCCATGTGAGTGACATAGGTGCTTATGTAGGTGGGTTCCGAATTACGGCAAAAATCAACCCAAGGACCTACTATACTGATTTTTTAAAAGGATAAGAATTTATGGACTAAACTTCTTGCATTATGTTTTTAATTAGGTAACTGGAGATATACTTAATAAAATTCAATTTCTTTCAATGTTAATTGAAGTCTTGTAGAATATATCACTACATTTTCTTAGGGATAAAACATTCCCTGAAGCTAGTGTTCTAATAAAGAGGATCAGAAGCCAAACCGTTCCCATGCTCAGTATTGCTAATTGAGATTAGCTATCACTGATTAATAACAACTTGATACATATATATATGTATGGAAACAAAAACAGATGCATATTATAACTCATTGTCCATTTTCCATCTATAGATAGTTTCATCTTCACAAAGGAACACGTTGCAGTATTACCCTCCAGGGTGGTGATCAACTCTGAAATAGTAAATAAGCCCGGCCAGTGTGGGTCAGTGGTTGAGCACAGACCCATGCACCAAGAGGTCATAGGTTCTATTCCTGGTCAGGGCACATGCCCGGGTTATCAGCTCTATCCCTGGCAGTGGGGGTCATGCGGAAGGCAGCTGATGTTTGTTTCTCTCCCGCCCTCTCTTTTTCTCTCTCTCTAAAATCAATAAAAACATTTTAAAAAAGGGGAAGGAGCTCTAAGAAAAGTAAGTAAAAGAAACAAAAAAAAAAACAAAAATATCCATACTAAAAATCTAAGTGCCCCACAGATAAATCAACAATACTAATATTACACAGAAGATGCCTCAGTGTAGAAATTATTTAATAGCTGAGATTTAAAAAGACTACCCACCTAAACCATCACATACACAGAGCTTGAAATGTATTATTAAACAATGTATCCCAATATTAATAAAAGCACTTATGTATTCCTCCATATATATGAGGCTCACACTAATGATCTATCATCAATAAGGCTTATGCTTTGAAGTTTCAAATTGAACATGTTCAAAGGACAAGCAAAACATAATGCATCCACAAATTACATATAGAAGCACATGCACACATTGTAGCCTATAAGTTACCTATTTACTATTCAATCTGGTTGTTTAATGAGAGATCTCATTATATCTTAAAAAGATATGTGGGTGCCCTGGCCTGTGTGGCTTGGTTGGAGCATTGTCCCATGCACAAAAAGGTTGCTGGTGAAGGCACATACCTAGGTTGCAGGTTTGATCTCCAGTGGGGCCGTGTGTGGGGTTGGGGGGGACGGGACAACCAATTGATGTTTATCTCCCTCTTCCCCTCTCTCTCTAAAAAAAAATCAGTAATACATATCCTTGGGTGAGGATTAAAAAAAAAAAAAAAAAAAAAAAAGATATGTGGGTGGTGTTTTTCAACTACCACTTTCAAGGTTCTAAACCTTTGAGGAAAAGACCATCTGAGTAAATATGAAGCAATGAGATTATAAAAGTTATCTACCCTGTATTACCTGAAAAAGTCCTCTCACATCTTCCAGCTTTCCACAGTTTAATAGTCTTGTCTGCTGATCCAGTTAACATTAAGCCCTGTTCAGGTAAGATCTTTACAGCCCAGACTGCAGCTGTATGACCCTGAAAGTAAAATGGATATTAATTTAAGTTGCTACTGAGTCATCGTACTTAATTATTATCTAGCACATTCACACAGAACTACTATACCTGTAAGGTCATCATGCATTTGTCATTCAGCCAGACTTTAGCAGTGGTGTCCCATGAGCCACTAAGTAATGTCCCAAATTTTCCAGATGAAAGACTACAAACTAAAGGAAAAAAAAAGGCATTCATATATATAGAAAAAGTTCAATCTTGTTAGTTATTAAAGCATTGCAATTTAAAAAACACAGGGATAGTATATTAGCCAAATAAGGCTTAACTCAATGGAGACGCAGAAGTGTGCACTGATCAAGACTGTTGTCAGACTGCCTGATGCAAGTACTAGAGATGACACTTCTGAGCTGTCTGATCACAGAGATATACTCAACCTCAGGTTCCTCATCTGTAAATGAGGGAACAGGATTAAGTGGGTTGCACAATCTAAGAAACCACATAAGGCAATGCAAATGATTTTGAAATGCTGTTTATATAGATATTTAGGGTCACTTTATGACAAAAAAAAACTGGAACTAAGTGTTCAATAGTAATGAAATGGTTAATTAAATGTTTTATTGATGTAAAATTATACAGGCTATAAATTATAAATGAAGAGTCATCTAAAAACATGGGAACAAACAAACAAAAAAAGACAGAATTGTGATTAAAAATGGCAGATTGTCTGCAGTAATACTATAAATGGTATTAATCTACAAGGCCAAATAAGATTGAAACTAGCATAACTGCCTTAGCCAAATGGGGGAAGGTTATAATTTAAACACCCACAAGAGGAACTCAGGAGTAGGGTGACAGGGTACAACAACTATGAGGCTCAGTATGCAGCCACTGTTGGTTCCATGAAGGATGGGGCTAAGCAAAGGACTTGAAAAATGAGAAGAGTGATTCACAGTCTGCACACAACACAGTGAAACACTAGATCTCTCCTCTCAGCCTACAGTGTCAGGAAAGTGCATCCTCACTCACTGCAGGAGATGGAGATTTATTCTCTGGTCACAGGAGCCAATTTAAAGTATTCCAATGGCCAAATGTGGGACAATCTGAGGGGAAAAGATGTTAGGGAGCCAACTTATTATTTTTTTAAAAAATATATTTTATTGATTTTTTACAGAGAGGAAGGGAGAGGGACAGAGTTAGAAACATGGATGAGAGAGAAACATTGATCAGCTGCCTCCTGCACACCCCCTACTGGGGATGTGCCCGAACCAAGGTACATGCCCTTGATGGGAACCAAACCTGGGACCCTTCAGTCAGCAGGCCGATGCTCTATCCACTGAGCCAAACCGGTTAGGGCGGGAGCCAACTTATTTTGAAACCCAGTAAAAGAAGTGGGAGATGGGACAAGGAAAGCATTTAACCTGGCTTCTCTGCATAAAATTCTCACATGGTAACCAAAGAGTTGATGTGGAAAAGTTCTATATAGAAAAATGCTAGTTATTAAATGCAGAAATAATGACAGAATTAGAGTACAGTCATTTTGCAAATATTAATGAAATACTGGATCTATACAATGACCATCAATAGGTGCTAAAAAGCTGATGGAAATTTTATAATGAATGGATGTACAACACTAGAACCTACTGATCAATCTCAACATCACAAAAAGCGATATTATGTGCCTCTTGATGGATATGTTAAATACACAATACTTCTTATAAAGTGTTCTTGCCAAAAACTTGAATCTGTATCTGTTCAAGCTTCTAGATTTAACTAATAGCTTTCAAGTCATATAGGGGATTGAGGAACATGTTAAAGGGAACAAAAAGGCTCTAATCAGCAAAATTCAGATAGTTGGACATTCTACAGGTAAATAAGCTGGTTTCCAATGGAGAGGGAAAAGGAAACAAACTGACAGACTGAAAGACATGTGAACCTTGTTTGGGTCACAAGTTAAACTGTAAAAAAACATTTATGAGACAACTGGGAAATGTAAGCATTCACTGGATATTTGATAAGAAATGAGATTTTGCCTGGCCACTCTACTTTTGTATATAATGAAGATTTCTATAAGAAAGTAAAAAAAAAAAATCTGTATCACTCTGTATTGAAGATTTCACATACGTACACACAAAAGCATTTTATAAACTCAATGAAATTAAGTTTAAAGTATTTATGGGCCAAACTATTTGCTTACAGATGTTCCAAAATATTCTAGATACATTAAAAAATAAGTACACATACTTCACTGATTAAGCATATCGTTTTATAACAAAGAGCTGCTGAGCCATACACAAATTCAGGAATTTCAGAATCAGAAATGTATACACAAATCACAGAAAATGGTATTCAAAAGTATTTCTCTTCAATGATACCAGAGCTATAAACACATCCGTTTTTGCTATATAGACATAACAGCCAGAAGATTAAAAAATACTCTTAATTTTCTTCAGTAAATTCCTTGCACAAAATAGCCGAAAATCCAAAATCACAAGTGTATCAAAATTATACAGCCTCTTCCTTTTATAACTAAACATTTTAGTCTTCTTTAAAAATATTTTGTGATTGATTTCAGAGAAAGGGAGAGACATATAAAATGATGGGAGAGAATCATCCATCAGCTGCCTCCTGCACGCCCCCTAAAATCAAACCATGACCTCCTTGTTCACTCTGTTGATTAATGAGTTTGCTGACCACTGTCCTAGTTCATAGGTCTACACTCAACCATTGAGCCACACTGGTTGGGCTGAACACTTTACTTTTTAAATACACATATACAGGGGTGGACAAAAAGTAGGTTTACAGTTTTGAGTATGGGAAACAGAGTTTATTCATGTATTATTATTTATTAATTACTGTATTATCTGTATTACCACTGTAAACCTACTTTTGGTCCACCCCGGTGTAAGCACAATAAACTTTACTAATAATAACAGTAAATTTGTAACAGAAGTTATAAAACAAAATTCTGACCCAAAAAAGGTTTTTACTACCAAGCCTATTAGCAATAGGTTAACAAACATGAGAAAAAAAAAAAAAAAAAAAAAAACAGGAAAAAAATTATCTGTAAATTTTACTTTCAAAAGGATAATTTTTTTTTCCCAATAGAAACACACCAAAGCACTATACTCACCAGCATTTTTGTGACCTTTTAGAATGTAAAGTGGTGCTGGGCTCTCCAGTGAGAAAATGCAAATATTATGGTCATTTCCTCCAGTGGCAATTAGTCCATGAGGATATACGTCACTTGAAGGTATGATGCATACACAAGATACAAAATTGGAGTGGCCACTCATACAGTGCATTTCTGTGAAACCCCTGTTAAGACTAGAAAGACATGATAATAAATAAGACATACATTTGTTCTCTAACATAGCCTAGAACAGTGGTCGGCAAACTCATTTGTCAACAGAGTGACAAACCGCGGCTTGCGAGCCGCATGTGGCTCGCGAGCCGCAGTTTGCCGACCACTGGCCTAGAACATAGTTGTCAAGGTACTCATTTTCATGTAGTGTCTAGGTTGAACTTTACAGAGTGCACACTATTTCAAGTATCTATTGTTTTAAATTAAATATTAAGTAGCTAATATATATCAGCTACTACAAAGATTTCTATCACCTTTGGAAAAGTTTAATTAGGTTTTCATTAATAACAGTATGTTAACTAACAGGAAGAACAAGGAAGGAAAGGGAGGGAAACAAATATATTAAGTTGCTTTCCTCATCCTCCGTTTTCATTTCTACTTATCAGTAATTGTTACCGTGAGAAATCTGTGGTGAAGTGAAACATTCATGCAATTAGGATAATGGAACGCACTATCAATAAGCCTTAAAGACTGAGGACATTTTCACACTATGAAACATATGTAATCTAAATAGAATATCAATCATTCTCAATATGCAAACTACAGGAATGTAGGGAGCGGTTATAGGGTTAAGCCTCGGACTGACCTGTTGGCAAAGCCGCAAACAAGTCCCAGCTTAGAGGGCACAGCCCGCTTAGCATAATTAAGCTTGATCTTGTGACTGCTCCCTAGATCTTTACTGGGTACCTAATGGGCTGTGGGAGGTGCAGCAAGTGCTGCCCAAACAAATGAAACTTACAAGAACATTGTAAATTACCTTGTTTGCCCATGACTACAAAATAGAGCATCAGATTACAGTCTGGATTTGTTCTGTGGTCTCAGTCACCCACAGAAGATCCACCTAGACCCAGCTTATTCTCTTTGTCTTTTCTTCATCCTTTGCCGGCCCTCCCTCAGGCTTGCGGAACCCTTGGCTGTGCTGGCGCGGCACATAGGGACTAATACAGCTATGTATAAATGACTGCTCTAGGGTCACAGCACGTCAACTCCCTGGGGATTAGAAAGATTACCAATTTGTTACACACTTAGTCACTTAGCATCACTACCTTACATAACAAGTCTAACAACAGATTATGATGTACTACATGGAAGGTGGTTAGTTACTAAGAGGGATATAAAGAATGATATATCTGACTCAAGCTAAATCAGGGAGTTTGCAGTCTAGTTGAAAGGGATGAGATAAATATACATAAAGAGATTAAGACTCCAAAGGGGGGGAAAAATGGCAGCGGAATAGACAGATGTGTTCCGAGCCTTGTCCCGGAGCAGAAAGAAAGAACAGCTGAGGGTCGCACGAGGAGTGTTTGTTGGCAAGTTAAGGGACAGCTAAACTCCAGAAGAATGTGGGGGACTGCTAGATGGGATTCCCCTGAACAGGCAGCCCCCACTGCGGCTGGGTCTCCTCCTGGAGCTATGGGCTCGGACGCAGAGACTGCATCATATTGAAAAGGAAAGTGGAGCTTATTGGAAGCCTGAAAATCCACAATTGCGGCACCCACCGAAGAGCTGCAAGCCCCAGAACACCGGTCCCCAATTGGCACAAACACGCGGTTTCAGAGGAGCTCTACAGCCCACCAAGGAAAGGTCAGATTTAGCCTGGGATAAGGAGAGAGAGAACTACATAACCAGACATCTGCAGAAGAGAGACGATGGGGAGACAAAGAAACAGCCCACATATGAAAGAAAAGCAGGCATCACCAGAAAAGGAAGTAAACGAAATGGAGGCAAGCAACTTTGCAGAGAAAGAATTCAGAGAAATGGTCATAAGGTGGCTGAAAAGAATGGAAGACAAATTCAACAATATGAATAAGAACCAAGAAGAAATGAAGAAGAACCAAGAAGAAATGAAAAATGACATCGCTGCTGTAAAGAACTCAATAGAAAGCATCAAGAGTGGACTAGAAGAAGCAGAGGACCGCATCAGTGAGCTAGAAGACAAGGTAGGAAAAAATACCCAAGTAGAACAGCTTCTAGAAAAAAAAAAATTAAAAAGCAGGAGGAGAGCCTAAGGGAACTTTGGGGCAACATGGAACAAAACAACATCCGCATAATAGGGGTTCCAGAAGGAAAGGAAACTGAGCAAGGAATAGAAAACCTGTTTGAAGAAATAATGACAGAAAACTTCCCTGATATAGGGAAGAATAAACCCACACAAATCCAAGAAGCTCACAGAGTCCAAGCAAAATGAACCCCAAAAGACCGACGCCAAGGCACATTATAATTAAATTGGCAAACAACAACGACAAAGCAAGAGCCTTAAAAGCGGCCAGAGAGAGACAGAAAGTTACATACAAAGGAACCCCCATCAGACTAGCGACTGCTTTCTCAACAGAAACTCATCAGGCCAGAAGAAAATGGAATGAAATATACAAAGTCATGCAAAGGAAGGGTCTGAATCCAAGAAAACTGTACCCAGCAAGGCTATCAATCAAAATTGAAGGTGAAATCAGGAGCTTCACAGACAAAAAAGGACTAAGGGAATTTATTACCACCAAACCAGCAATGCAAAAAATGCTAAAGGGTCTGCTGTAAAAAAAAAAAAAAAAAAAAAAAAAAAAAAAAAAAAGAAATAGGAAGCAAAGAAGGAACTCAGGGGTAAAGAATAAAAATGGCGACAAATAAGTACCTATCAATAATAACTTTAAATGTAAATGGATTAAATGCCCCAATCAAAAGACATAGGGTAACGGATTGGATAAGAAAACAAGACCCATATATCTGCTGTCTACAAGAAACCCACCTCAGAAAAAAAGACGCACACAGACTGAGGGTGAAGGGATGAAAAAAGGTTTTCCAGGCAAATGGAACTGAAAAAAAAGCTGGGATAGCAATACTTATATCTGACAAATTAGATCTCAAGCTGAAGGACATAACAAGAGATAAGGAAGGCCACTTCATAATACTAAAGGGAGCAATCCAACAAGAAGAAATAACTCTGGTAAACATATATGCACCCAATACAGGAGCACCCAAATACATAAAAAATCTCCTGGAGAATATCAAGGGAGAGATTGACAGCAATACAATCATAGGAGGAGACTTTAATACCCCACTATCACCATTGGTCAAGTCCTCTAAACAAAAAAATTAGCAAAGAAACATCAATCCTAAATGACTCACTAGACCAGATGGAATTAATTGACATCTTCAGAACATTTCACCCCAAAGCCACAGAATATACATTCTTCTCAAGTGCACATGGGCCATTTTCAAAGATAGACCATATGTTGGGACAAAGGCAGAGTCTCCTCAAATTCAAGAAGATAGAAATCATATCGAGCATCTTCTCAGATCACAGTGGCATAAAACTGGAAATCAACTACAATAAAAACAACCCAAAGAAATCAAACACATGGAGTCTAAACAGCATGCTATTAAACCATGACTGGGTTACCAGAGAGATCAAGGAAGAAATAAAAAACATCATGGCAACAAATGACAATGAAAACACAACAATCCAAAATCTATGGGACACAGCGAAAGCAGTCTTGAGAGGGAAGTTCATAGGTCTACAAGCCTACTGCAAAAAACAAGAAACAATGGTAATAAATTACCTAACCCAACAACTCAAAGAGTTAGAAAAAGAGCAACAAGAAAAGCCCAGTGTAAGCAGAAGGAAGGAAATAATAAAGATCAGGGCAGAGATAAACAACATAGAGACCAAAGAAACAATACAAAAGATCAACAAAACAAAGAGCTGGTTCTTTGAAAGGATAAACAAGATTGATGCACCTCTAGCTAGGCTCACCAAGAAGCAAAGAGAGTGGACCCAAATAAACAAAATCAGAAAGGAAAGAGGTGAAATAACAACAGATGCCGCTGAAATATGAAGGACTGTTAAAAAATACTAGGAATAACTCTATTATAACAAACTAGACAACCTGGAGGAAACTGACATATTCCTAGAAAAATATAACCTTCCAAAACTCAATAAGGAAGAATCTAAACAGCTCAATATGCCAGTAACTATGGATGAAATTGAAGCAGTCATCAAAAAGATTCCAGCAAACAAAAGCCCGGGGCCAGACAGCTTCACAGGAGAGTTTTACCAAACATTCAAGGAAGAACTAAAACCTATCCTCCTCAGACTATTCCAAAAAATTCAAGAGGAAGGAACACTTCCAAGCTCCTTCTATGAAGCCAGCATCACCCTAATACCAAAACAAGATAAAGACAACACAATGAAAGAGAATTACAGGCCAATATCCCTCATGAATGTAGATGCCAAAATCCTCAACAAAATTCTAGCAAATCAAATCCAGCACTACATCAGAAAGATCATACACCATGACCAAGAAGGATTTATCCCAGGAACGCAAGGATGGTACAATATCTGCAAATCAATTAATGTGATACATCACATAAAGAAATTGAGAGATAAAAATCACATAGTCATATCAATTGATGCAGAAAAAGCATTTGACAAAATCCATCACCCTTTCTTGATATAAACTCTCAACAAGGTGGGAATAGAAGGATCATACCTCAACATAATAAAGGCTATATATGATAAACCCACAGCTAACATCATACTCAATGGACAAAAACTAAAAGCATTTCCCATAATAACAAGAACAAGACAGAGATGCCCACTCTCACCACTCCTGTTTGACATAGTGCTGGAAGTATTAGCCATTGCAATTAGACAAGAAGAAAAAATAAAAGGCATCCAAATTGGAAAAGAAGAAGTAAAGCTGTCCTTATTTGCAGATGACATGATATTGTACATAAAAAACCCGAAAGACTCCATCAAAAAACTAACAGACTTAATAAATGAATTAGGCAATGTAGCAGGATACAAAATTAATGCCAAGAAATCTATGGCATTTCTATACACTAATAGTGAACTTACAGAAAGAGAGACTAAAAAAGCAATCCCATTTACCATCGCACCAAAAAAATTAAGATACTTAGGAATAAGCCTAACCAAGGAGGTAAAAGACCTATATGCGGAAAACTACAGGACACTGAAAAAAGAGATAGAGGAAGATGTAAACAGATGGAAGAACATACCATGTTCATGGATTGGTAGAATCAACATCATTAAAATGTCCATACTACCCAAAGCAATCTATAGATTCAATGCACTCCCCATTAAAATACCAACGGCATATTTCACAGACCTAGAAAGAACTCTCCAAAAATTCATCTGGAATAAAAAAAGACCCCGAATAGCCACAGCAATCCTGAGAAAGAAGAATAAAGTAGGAGGGATCTCAATACCAGATTTCAAGCTGTATTACAAAGCCACTGTTCTTAAAACAGCCTGGTACTGGCACAAGAACAGACATATAGATCAATGGAATAGAATAGAGAATCCAGATATCGACCTAAACCACTATGCCCAATTAATATTTGACAAAGGAGGCATGGACATACAATGGAGTCAAGACAGTCTCTTCAATAAATGGTGTTGGGAAAATTGGACAGATACATGCAAAAAAATGAAACTAGATCACCAACTTACACCATACACAAAAATAAACTCAAAATGGATACAGGACTTAAACATAAGACGGGAAACCATAAAAATACTAGAGGAATCCACAGGCAGCAAAATCTCAGACATAAGCGGAAAGAACTTCTTCACTGATACTGCCCCTAGGACAATGGAAGCCAAAGAGAAAATAAACAAATGGGACTACATCAAAATAAAGAGCTTTTGCACGGCAAAAGAAACCATCAACAAAACAACAAGAAACCCCACTGTATGGGAGAACATTTTTGCAAAAATTATCACTGATAAAGGTTTAATCTCCAACATCTACAGGCAGCTTATACAACTTAATAAAAGGAAGATAAATGATCCAATAAAAAATATGGGCAACGGACCTAAATAGAATCTTTTCGAAAGAAGACAGAAGGAAGACCAAGAGACACATGAGAACATGCTCAAAGTCACTAATTATCCGAGAGATGCAAATCAAAACGACAATGCGATACCATCTCACACCTGTCAGAATGGCTATCATCAACAAATCAACAAACGACAAGTGTTGGCGAGGATGCGGAGAAAAAGGAACCCTCGTGTACTGCTGGTGGGAATGCAGACTGGTGCAGCCACTGTGGAGAACAGTATGGAGTTTCCTCAAAAAACTGAAAATGGAACTCCCATTTGACCCAGTAATCCCACTCCTAGGAATATATCCTAAGAAACTAGAAACACCAATCAGAAAGGATATATGCACCCCTATGTTCATAGCAGCACAATTTACAATAGCTAAGATTTGGAGACAGCCTAGGTGCCCGTCAGCAGACAACTGGATCAGAAAACTATGGTACAGCTACACAATGGAATACTATGTTGCCATAAAAACGAAGGAATTATTACCATTTGTAGGTACCTGGATGGAATTAGAGAACATTATGCTATGTGAAATAAGCCAGTCAATGAAAGAAAAATACCACATGATCTCACTCATTTGGGGATAATGAAAAACAGTATAAACTGATGAACAAAAGTATAGATACAGAGGCAGTAAAGCATCAAACAGACTGTCAAATTACAGCGGGAAGGTTAGGGAGAGGTGGGGGAAATAAGAGATCAACCGAACGACTTATATGCATGCATATAAGAATAACCAACGGATGCAAAACATTGGGGGGTGAGGGCATGTATGGGAGTGGGTCCCAGGTTCGATCCCAGTCAAAGGCACATGCACAGGTTGCGGGCTTGATCCCCCGTAGGGTCAGCCAATCAATGATTCTCTCTCATCATTGATGATTCCATCACTCTCTCCCTCTCCTCTATGAAATCAATAAAAACATATTTAAAAAAAAAAAAACCTCTAAAATAAAGAGTCAGCGTGTAACTACCGATCAAGACCAAAGGCTGACCATCAGGAAGTCAGCACTGGGTTGCCATGGCGACCCAGCGCTGACTACTGCAGCTGCAGGCCTGGTGACCCAGCAGTGACTGCTGAGTGGGCTTTGAATCAGGCCCAGAAAGAGACCTGAAAAGAGAAGCAGGGGCTGATCTGTAGCATCTGAGGCAGCTTTTGACCAACACATGCCTCTCTCTTTCCCTCCAAGCCTGGCCAGCAGCCCTGCCACCATTTCTCTTCAAGCCTCCACCAGAGCTGCTGATCAGCCCTGCCTTTCTGATCAGGCCCTGTTGATAGGCCCAGAGACACTGACTGGCACAGAAACTGGCCAATCAGAACCAAATCTGGGTCAACTGTGAGGAGGCAGTGGCTGCCTAGGAGACAGCTTTTGATGCTGAATGGCACAGAAACTGACCAATTAGAACCAAATCTGGGTGAATGTAAGGAGCCAATGGCTGCCTAGGCGGTGGAGCTTTTGACACTGACTGGCATAGAAACTGACCAATTAGAACCAAATTGGCCAGTAGAGGAGGTCAGTTGGGAGCGAGATCAGGCCAGCAAGGGAGGGCAGTTAGGGGTGATCAGGCAGGCAGAGGCAGTTAGCGTGATTAGGCAGGCAGGTAAGTGGTTAGGAACCAGCAGTCCCAGATTGTGAGAGGGATGTCAGACTGCCAGTTTAGGCCCAATCCTGATCAGGCCTAAACCGGCAGTTGGATATCCCCCAAGGGGTCCCGATTGGAGAGCATGCAGACTGGGCTAAGGGAACCACCCCCTCCGTGCACGAATTTCATGCAGTGGGCCACTAGTAAATAAATAAAACACAAGAGGTCCAAAAGGGAAGAGAGGAGATGACAATAAAGGGAGGTCCTAGGATTAGTTGTGTACCAAGGACAGACAGAGCAGGTCCGAAAAGTTTCCACCAAAAGAAAGATGAAACTGTAAAATATCCAATATGTCTAAGTCTTGAAAAGAGAGAGATAAACTAGTATTTAAAGCTGAATTAGTGATACATAGAAAATTAAGCAAATGAAAACCCAAAATAAGGCAATTAGTAGCTATAGGGAGATCATAAAATTGTTGAAGTTATCATTGTTTACTCCATAGCTTAGGTGCACAGAGACTCTGTACAGTCACAATACTGATTCAGTTTAAATGAAGTCAATTTAAGGGCATATGTGATGGGCATTGGCAGAAGGTGAAAAGAGAGCTAAATTCTCATATTCCACAATAAGATCTATAGAAAATATCTGAAATACACTATTTTAAAATTAAAAAGAAATAGCAATATAGTCATGCACTGCATATGATGCTAATCCCATAAGATTACAATGGAGTGGGTTACATATCTGTAGTGATGCTGGTGTAAACAAACCTACTGGGCTACCATTCGTATAAAAATATAGCACATACAATTATGTACTTGATAATGATAATAAAAGGCCACGTAACTGGTTTTATGTATTTACTATACTATGCATTTTATGGTTATTTTAGAGTATGCTCATAAAAATAAGTTTGTTGTAAAAACAGTATGCTGTGTTACACTGCAGGAGCCTCAAACATCTGTTTACAGCATCTCTGAACTTGTATCATTGTCTCTGTGCATGATTTAATCTGGTGTTGTTTTGTGCAGTAATGTGCTGTACAGGACTGTATCTTAAGAGCATATAGTCTAGGTGTGTAGTCAGGCTATATCATTTAGATTAGTGTATGTGAACTCTGAGGTTCGCACAGCGAAATCACATATCGACACTTTTCTCAGAATGTATTCCCCTGGTTAAGTAGCACATGACTATATAGCATTTTATATACAGACTAGAGGCCCGGTGCATGAAATTCGTGCACGGGGGGTGGGGGGGGTCCCTCAGCCCAGCCTGCACCCTCTCCAATCTGAGACCCCTCGAGGGATGTCTGACTGCCCGTTTAGGCCTGATCCTACCGGGCAGTCGGACATCCCTCTCACAATCCAGGACTTCTGGCTCC
Source organism: Plecotus auritus (assembly GCF_963455305.1). Taxonomy (NCBI): domain Eukaryota; kingdom Metazoa; phylum Chordata; class Mammalia; order Chiroptera; family Vespertilionidae; genus Plecotus; species Plecotus auritus. The sequence continues at coordinate 116,484,725 of NC_137776.1, read as the reverse complement.
CAACTGCTCTCATGCCTGCCTTCCTGATTGCCCCTAACTGCTTCTGCCTGCCAGCCTGATCACCCCCTAACCACTCCCCTGCCAGCCTGATTGATGCCTAACTGCTCCCCTGCCAGCCTGTTTGCCCCTAACTGCCCTCCCCTGCAGGCCTGGTCACCCCTAACTGCCATCCCTTGCATGCCTGGTCCCCCCACAACTGCCCTTCCCTGCAGGCCTGGGTCCCTCCCAACTGCCCTTCCCTGCAGGCCTGGTTGCCCCCAACTTCCCTCCTCTGCCGGCCTGGTCACACCTAACTGCCCTCCCCTGCAGGCTTGATCGCTCCCAACTGCCCTCCCTTGCAGCCCCGGTCCCTCCCAACTGCCCTCCCCTGCTGGCCATCTTGTGGTGGCCATCTTGTGTCCACATGGGGGCAGGATCTTTGACCACATGGGGGCAGCCATCTTGTGTGCTGGAGTGATGGTCAATTTGCATATCACTCTTTTATTAGATAGGATAAGAAAGTAAAATAAAAAATAAGCAGTTAGGAGATGAAAATTTTGCCTTCAAGAAAGGGAAATGTGGCCCTAATCAGTTTGGCTCCGTGGATAGAGCGTCGGTCTGTGGACTGAAGGGTCCCAGGTTCGATTCTGGTCAAGGGCATGTACCTTGGTTGTGGGCACATCCCCAGTAGGGGGTGTGCAGGAGGCAGCTGATCGATGTTTCTCTCTCATGGATTTTTCTAACTCTCTATCCCTCTCCCTTCCTCTCTGTAAAAAAATCAATAAAATATATATAAGCACAACCAATAGACACAAGACACTGGGGGGGAGGGGTTGGGATGAGGGCATGTGACAGGGGGAAAGGGAGGCTGGGGGAAGGTCAATGGGGGGGGGAAAGGAGATATATGTAGTACTATATGTAATACTTTAAACAATAAAATAAAAAAGAAAGGGAAATGGGGAGTGGGAAGGGACTTGCTCTGATTTAATAACAAACCCCATAGAAATATTTGTCTAAGGTCCCAAAGTGATGAGTGTTTATGAGACCATGGCATAGTCAGGAGAGATTTAATGCAGGATGTAAAATCTGTGGTTGTGTCTTCCAATATATGGATAGTTTTTTGTTTTTAAATATATTTTATTGATTTTTTACAGAGAGGAAGGGAGAGGGAGAGAGAGTTAGAAACATCAATCAGCTGCCTCCTGCACGCCCCCACTGGGGATATGCCCGCAACCAAGGTACATGCCCTTGACGGGAATTGAACCCAGGACCCTTGAGTCCACAGGCCGACGCTCTATCCCCTGAGCCAAACCCATCAGGGCTATATGGATAGTTTTCAAACGGCAAAGCATAGCTGTGATAGACTTGAGAAATCCAGTTTAATATGAAGTGGGCTTATCGCGTCCTGAAGCAATCTCAAAGAATGGTATGCTGACTGGTTCAGATTAATGTACAACCAAAAAAAAAAAACCCAGAAAGAAAGAAAAACATGTTTCCTTTCTGAAAGACTGTCAGAAGGCCCAGGTATTTTGGGGGTTCCCAATGAGCTTTTGGGAAAGATGAGTTATCTAGTCCACCCTTGAACTATTTTGCATCCCTGAAATTAAATTGCCCCACCATTTCCAGTCCATCCCTACACCACCTGATCCAGAAACCTAAGGAAAACAACCTTCATTAACTACTTGGCTCCAAACATTTTACAGAGCTTCATTACTGTATTAATTTCCAATGAAATAAAAATTGTCAGGATATCAGCCTGAGGACATTTTTATAACACTAAAAGTATGGTTGAGACACTCTAGTTTGGGATGCGTAAGCAGTTCATCACCCAGTGACTATGAGATGCTCTACCCTAAGCAACTAGAAATGAGAAGTAAAACTATCTTCTCTCTCTAATCACCTACCATCTAGCCCTGTGCCTGGCACAATGCAGGCTCTCAGTCAGTGTTAGGTGAAAAAAATACATAAATACATTTTGAAAAACAAAACAAAAAAAACAACACGAGTTAAATGAAAGAACCAGTTTTCAGATAGAGGATCATTTCAGCCCAAAGTTCCTCAAGTTCCTGGTAAACACAATCACTCCAGTGATTTAAGTTCTTGTCAACCTAGCTAGGTCACTCATACACAACATGCACAGACGGAGCCATGACTACTGGCATCCCCTTTAGATACTCCTCACTTCAATGTTTATATCCTCTTGGGCATGTGCTTCTACTGACCTCAATTTTAAATGTACACATTAACAGTAATTGTATTCAAATACATACTACTGTTACGAGGTGGTTTGGAGTATCACAAAACTTTAGAAGAGACCTTTAGAAGCCATCTCCAATTCAATACAGGAGTCTGCTCTACAATATCCCTATTCTAGTCTATCATGTCTTGGCTAAACTACTGCAAAAGCCTCCAATATGATCTACTTCCACATTTACCCCTTTGCAATCTGTCCTCCACCAGCAGCTACCAGGAATTTCTCAACAGCTAAATCCAATCATGCTGCTGCTCCTTGCTTGAAACCCTTTAAGGCAGGGGGTCCTCAAACTTTTTAAACAGGGGGCCAGTTCACTGTCCCTCAGACAGTTGGAGGGCCGGACTATAGTTAAAAAAAAAAACTATGAACAAATTCCTATGTGCACTGCGGGCCTGGGACGAGTCGGCTGCTAAGCAGGACAGGCAGCGGCACCCGGCGGGCCGGATAAATGTCCTCGGCGGGCCGCATGTGGCCCGCGGGCCGTAGTTTGAAGACACCTGCTAAGGGCTTTGGAGTACTACAACCCTTCCTCAGCCCTCAAAGACTGGCCCCACCTCACAGCTCATTCCCTCCTGCACAAAAGAGCTTTCTTCTTTCTCAATCCAGGGCCTCTGTGTTTGTCCCTCCTACCACCTACAGTACTCTTCCAATTCAACCTTCCTTATTCCTGGCTCCCATGACAACCTCCATCTGTGTCAGATTAAAAAATGAAAACACTTGCTCAGAGAGGCTTTCTACTTTAACATCTCCTCTCCACTCAACTCTATATGGATACTTGTTTTCCTCATGCCAAATATGTAATTATTTACTAGTGGCCCGGTGCACGAAATTCATGCACGGGGGGTGCGGTGGGAGATGTCCCTCAGCCCGGCCTGCACCCTCTCTAACCTGGGACCCCATGGGGGATGTCCAACTGTCAATCCCACAGGGATCGGGCCTAAACCGGCAGTCAGACATCCCTCTCGCAATCTGGGACCACTGGCTCCTAACCGCTCACCTGCCAGCCTGCCTGATTGTCCCTAACCACTCCACCTGCTGGCCTGCTCGCCCCCAACTGCCCCCCCTCCTGGCCTGATCTGCCACCGCTTCACCACCATGGCTTTGTCCAGAAGGTCTCCCGGTCTAGTTAGCACATTAACCTTTTATTAGTATAGAGCCGTGTTTTGCCGCTCTGCTGACTAATGAGTTTGCCAACCACTGGTATAGAAGATTGTTTTTTGATCCATCTTCCTTTCCACATTATAAGCAAGTTCTATGAAACATAGAACTTGTCTGTCCTCTTCTTCAGAATATCAAACAAATTGGAGGGCACTCAATCCATAGTTATCATCTGAATTTATGGATAACCCAAACTCTGTGTGAAACCTCTACTGATGGGAGGCTAACAAAGTAACTCCCCTCAATTTTTCTTTCTGAACTGAAATCTATTTTCCAGGTCCTAAATTTCCGGTTACAATGAGCCAAATCAAGGCTGAACTCTTGAACTTGATTGGACTGGAGCTTAACCTTTTGTGCCTTTATTTGTTAGTTAGGAGGCAATGGACTTTCTCTCCTCAAAAAGCAACACATCCCCAATACGTCCATAAAACATTTGAGAGATTTCATCCCCTCCATCTAAGCCCATCACAGACCCCAGACTAAGAAACTCTGACTTGGACAACTTTCTGCAATGCAATTTTTGAGAACTAAGGTTCTCAAATGGGAAGGAAGACTACAGAGCAAATTCTAGAGCAGACGCTTTCACATTCCCTCATTTAGGAGGGTGCCCATCAATTTTCAAATCTCAAAGCAACACCGGACATCATCGTCCAAAAACTGAAGCCCCAAGAGGAAAGAAGTTCGTCCAAGGTCACCCACTCGCTAGTGGTCAAGTCGGGACACGAAAGCAGGTCTCTGTCCCCCCAACCCGCTGCTCCTTCCACCAAAGCGCACCGGAATCCGCTGGTCCTTCCACCAAAGCGCACCGGTTGCTTCCACCGCGCGCCCTGAGTGCCCGTGCTCTCAGAACCGGGAGGGAACGCAGCCCTAAGCGCAGGCCAGGAAGGAAGGGAGCGGGCAGGACGCAGCAGGGAAGGAAGGTTCGCTCTCTTCCCACTCGCGGCAGGAAGCTTGCAACATAGTTAGGGGCGAGGGGGTGCCGAAGTCGCAGCGCTCACCTGTCCGGAACCCAGAGGCGGGTGGTGCGGTCCCGGGACACGGACACAAAGGCCCCCGGCGGATAGAGGCAACACACCAGGCCCCGCACGTCCAGCTCGTGGCCCTGGAGCGAGCAGCTCAGTCGATACCTGGCGGCGACGCTCTCCATGGCCCCGGTCGGTCGGGCGCCTGGGCCCGGACGCGAGCAAAATCAGTCGGCAGGGGCGGTGGGTGTGGGAAGGGCTGAGGCGGGAGAGGGACTTGCAGGGGAGAGGCGCTCTGTGACCGGAAGAGCCCGAGCGCCAGTGCGGAAGGGCGGCCGGGAAGGGGCGCGCCGGGCGGGCCGAGTGACACAGCAACCCTGACAAGCAAGCCGGAATTTATCATCAGCCCGGGCCCGCGTGACGCAGAGCGTGCGCGCCCGCCCGTCGGTCGTAAAGGAGCGAGGCTGCTGCCCACCTGCGCTCGGGACCGGGGGTCCGGGAAAGCCACAAAGCCCGCCCGTTGTGCCCAGGCGCCCCAAACCCGGCCCTGGCCCAAACCGCGTTTTTTTCTGAGCCCTGGCTGAACTGTACATTACAATCCGGGAGGCAGGCTGGGACTACAAATCCCACAATGCCGCGCGACAGTGTGGCGTGTGCCGCCGATGCGCTGAATCCTGATATTTTAAATCTTGGTCTGCAGAGCTAGGATTTATTGAGGTTACTTAAAGTGATCTGTTAGGGCAGCTTTCTGTGGATTTCCCCAAACCTATGCATAGTCTCCTGATATCTTTACAAGTTAAACGTGTGTTTTGTTTTGTTTTTTAATTAAGACGAGAGAATTTGGGGCCAAATTGTAAACAATCGCTTGCCTTAAATTCTGTGAACACTAAACTGGGGTCTTAGTAGTTAAAACATAATATTTTGTGTTAAGCATTTTAAAGATTTCAAATAGTTTCAACTCTCATGTTGATAGAAGGACTTATAATCTGATAGAGCACCTAAATTAATTTGAAAAATAATCATTTTAAATCCTAGAACACATACTTATGTGAATAGGAGATTAAGTTTATTATATGTGAGTAGCGGGTTAAATTTTTCTTATGTTTCCTTTTTAAGGCTTGTGCAAAGCGATTAGGAAGTGACTCAGCTGTGAATCCAGCAAGCAGAACCTATACGCATGGTCAGACCAACCCACCAGGAGTCAAAACATCATCTCATCACCTGGTGATTAAGGACCATAGCTGACTTCTTCCGGACCTCTGGACTACATGAAGATGAATTCCATTCACCCTAGCCCCTTCCCCTTTATAATCCTGTCACTTGCACCTTGCTGTAAGACAGGATTTGAGTGCTTATAAGCTCCCTATCTTCTTGATTGGCTAGCCTTCTCAATAAATGCCTTAAGGCTTATATGATTCAACCCTGCCTTCCTTATTGGACACAGCAACAGGCAGCCCTAGCACAACAGGGGGTTTCCCAGTAACAACATCTGTAAACAAATGAGAAATGCTGGATCCCCCTCCCATTTGTTTAGAAGCACTGAGGGGGAGCCCTGGCTGGACTGTCTTCCCATGCACCAAAAGGTCACAGGTTTATTCCTGGTCAGGGCCCATACCCCTTTGTGGGCTTCATACCCAGTAGGGTGTATCCAGGGTACAACAATTGATGTTTCTCTCTCTCTCTCCCTCCCTCCTCTCTAACATCAATAAAAACATTTAAAAATATGAAAAAAATAAAAGCACCAAGGAGGAGTCCGTGGTTGGGTAACTCAGTTGATTAGAACGTCCTCCAGATAGCCAAGGTTGTGGGTTGGATCCCCATCAGGACACACAAGAATCAATGAATGCATAAAAAGGTGAACAACAAATCATGTCTCTCTCTCTCTCTCCCTCTCTCAAAAATCAATAAAAAAAAAGTTTAAAACAATAAAAGCGCTAAGGGGAGAAATATGCATAACATCAATAACCTCTCCGACAATATATGGAGTGGTTGGACAGTTAAAGTTTGTAGGGGAAGGAATCTTTTCTTTCTACCCTTTAGGTTTTCTGCTGGGGCTCTGTAACAAAAGATTAGCAGGAGAAAAACTAAAAAGTTTGTTAATATGTCATATATTCAAGAGAAAAACTCAGGGATGAGTAACTCACAAAGGTGGCTAGAGTATCTTAACAAAGGAACGGTAAATTTTTTATGTAAGCAACAAAAAGAAAAGGACCTTAAATATTTACAGGCATCAAATTATGGAAAGGCAAATATATGAGAAACATATGGTAGGTAAAGATGAATTAGTAAAGTTGGTTGTGTAGGTTCCTCATGTGCAAGAAGGGAAATCTTTGAAAATCTATGTCTTCTTTTGAGGAAATAGAGGAATTTTAAAGAGCTTTTCTTGTATCTGCTTTTCAATTGCCTTCAGCTCAAAATAATCCTTATACCAAAGTGACATATTCTGAGGTGGCAAATTCGACTACCCTTCACTACAATGACCAAAAGGAAAAAATGACCACTACGAATATGTTGGGATCAAATTGTATAGTTTAATGAAAATATTTTACAAACTTAAAGTGAGAACTCAGCCCCCTAACATTATTTTGTTACAAGATTCCAGGGCAGGAGAAATAGGGAAACTGAGACAGGAAAGTTAAAACAAGGCCAAACAGTATGGGCAATCTGCAGCCAGCTTGTAACTAACAAGCCATGATCTTTCCCAGCCAAGCACATGAGAGCAAATGGTCAACAAAACCTCCCTAATGAGAGAATAAGGAAAGGGAGGAGGAAAGGGGAAAGGACAAAAAGGGAAGTTTTACTCCCTAAGGCTTAGGGCCTAAGCAGAGAAGCCAGCAGTCTCCAGACTTGGAAAGATAAAGTTGCCAGGTGTTTCTCATAATTTTAAAATAATTTTTAAAAAACGACTTGCAGTTTTTTTTCAGCCATTCTCACAAACGTGAATCAAAAGAACTCTGAAAGGAAGCTTAAAGATTTGAAGCTTCCAATAAGATGAGGAAGAACAGAAGGCACCAGAATTGCATCCATACTTAACGCTGTATTGTGTACAATGTGCAGTCCCAACAGGAAGGAAAACTACCACTAACTGGAAGTAAAAAGTCTGTGCAATGCTGCCTCCACAGAATAACATCAAACACGTTTATTAAAAACCCAACGTACTGCCCGGCTGGTGTGGCTCAGTGGTTCAGTTTCATGACCCATGAACCAAGAGGTCACTGGTTGGATTCCCAGGCAGGCCACCTGCCCGGGTTGCAGGCTCGATCGCCAGCAGGGGGAGTGTAAAAGGTAGGGAGTCAGTGTTTCTCCATCTGGGATGTTTTCATCTCTCCCTCTTCCTTCCTCTCTAAAAAATCAAAACATTAAAACAAAACAACGTATTACAAGGTAACAGATGGGAGAGTACATAGGAATGTAATAAAACTTGTGAGTACAGGTCGGGCACACAATCAGAGGGTTATTCTGATTATTTTAAACAAAACCCACAAGGTTTTCAAATAAAATAGTCAGCTGGCTGACTTCCGTTCTTTCCAGAAAAGCCTGGAGTGACTCAAATCTCGCGAGAACTTTGTACTCTCGCTTGGCCAGTAGGTACTAGGAGTCGAGGCCAAGGATTGGCCAATCAGGAGGAGGGGCCTCTTCCGCCCCGCCCCCGTTGCCGGGATACGCGGAGGCGCGGATCCTCCAGTGGTTTTAGCCCTGAGGGCCCAGGAAAGCTGTGCCAGGGTGGGCGAGTGGGCGCGTTCGTGAGGCGGCTGGTGCTCCCGGTGGTGGCTTAGCCGAGCCTGCCGACCACCCTCCTGCCGCGCCGGCACAGGTGAGAAATCCCGAGTTCCCTTTTTCCCTCCCTCCCTCCGTACCTATTATCTCACCTTGGAGATGCTGATGCGCTCAAACAAAACAAATCCGATCTCTCCGGTTTTTTTTAGTGATTCTCAGGCCTGTCGCCAGGCCAAAGCGTGCGCGGAGACCTCTCACTGTCCTCTGAGCAGAGCTGCCAAGAGACCAATGGGAAGGATTCAAGAGCCTCAAAGAAAAAATTCTTAGGGTTCAGAGATTTTACTCAAAATAATAGATGTATGTCTGTCCTTTATAGCAGAAGGGACTTAGCAATTTAATACTTCCTTATATGTGTTAAAATGGCTGGTTTAGGGAAGATAGCGATAGTAATCACAATTAGGAGCCAGGTGTTTTATATATGCTATCTGTAATTTTAACAGCTCTGCAAGATAGAGGCTGTGGCCCCCTGCTATTTTATAGCTGAGGATACACCCCCGGAGGTGGTAACTGTCAGAGCTGAAGTTTGTATCCTTTATCTTTCTGGAGCCAAAGGCCAGGCTTCCTTGAGTATGTATGAATAACCCCCAAATTAGTGGCTTTTTTGTTACTAGACCCCTCCCTTTTATATTGCCACCTAGGACTTGATCTTATACTGTGTTTTTATCATGGTAGAAAGCAGTGGCAAAGAAATTGAGGTAGAAATCTGATATACTGTAAATTTTATTTTTTTAAATATATATATATATATATATACATATATATATATATTATTAATTTCAGAGGGAAAGAATCATTGATAGGCTGCCTCCTGCACTCCCCTACTGGGGCTCCAGCGGCACTCTGGCATGTGCCCTGACCAGGAATCCAACCATGACCTCCTATATCCATGCTCAACCACCGAGCAACACTTCGGCTATTGTACTTTCTTAAAGTTATCAGGAAAGCTAGAGTAAGGTTGAGTAATTCTGCTGGAAACAAAGGTTTATTGTGTTAGCTTTCTTTGGGAGAAATCATTTTGACCATAGACCTTGTCTGCCTTTCAAAATGTTATTTCATAAAATTCCCTTTTCCATTTGAAATAATAACTCTCTTTGTCCACCTAGTTCAAAATGGCAAGGAAATAGAACCATAGAGCTAGTTGGAATGGGAAGATTTTCAGTTTGGTGTGAACATGCTAATAGGAAGTGATAATGGGATACCTGAGTAGAAATTTCCAATAAACAGTTGAAAATTTAGAATTGGTGCCCGGGTTAAAGGACACACCTGAAGACATTGATTTATGATCATCAACATAGTTAGAGTTACAAGAAAAAGGACGAAAAATTATAGAATAAAAGCAATCCAAGAAGTGGGCATGGAGTGTAGAAACTGAGAAATCATTTTAGTTCAAGAAATGATTCATTTCTTTTTTTTTTTTTAAATTGATTTCAGAGAGGAAGGGAGAGGGAGAGAGAGATAAAAACATCAGTGATGAGAGAGAATCATTGATCTGCTGCCTACTGCGTGCCCCCCACTGGGGATTGAGCCTGCAACCCAGGCATGTGCCATTGACTGGAATGGAACCTGGGATCCTTAAGTCCGCAGGCCAATGCTCTATCCACTGAGCCAAACCAGCTAGGGCAATTCATTTCTTTTTTAATAATATAGTAAAGTTTTGTAATTTATAGTGCCTAAATGTGGGAGGAAATTCAGAAAAATACAAAGGAGAACAGAGCCCTAGTAGACAACCAATCGATGTGTTTCTCTCACATCGATGTTTCTCTCTCTTTCCCTCTTTCTTCCACTCTCCCTAAAAATCAATGGAAAAATATCCTCAGGTGAGGATTAAAAAAACCAAAGGAGAACAGTTTTTGCCTGGCGCTGATACATTATTAGATACTGGGGACCTAAAGATGAATGAAATCCAGGGCTTGTCCTCAAGAGAGAAATATTTAAGCAGATAATTTCAATTGGTGTGACATATACTGGGAGAGAGATATGCCCAGGATGCATAGTAGCATATAGGACAAGCCTATAACTTAAAATTTAAGAAGGGGTGGTTATGGACTAGTTGTGGAAAGATTTCTAGGAAGGATAACAGGCAAATGTGTGTTAGATAAGCAGACCAGTAAGGAGGCTAGTATAATAGTCCACTTGAGGCCATCAGGCCCTGAACAGTGCTATAGGAATAGAGAAAAAGGTACATGTTAAACATTTATGAATAAAATCAGTAGGGCTGTGTGATTAGCTATGGGAAATAAGGGAGAGGACGAAATCAAGACTGAGTTTCTGACTTGTGTGACTAGAAGTGTTACCAAGAGGAAGATCTGAAAAAGGAAAGGATTGAAAAAGGAACCACAAGAGGGGAGTGTCATGGAATGGTTTCATGTAGGAGTGGTCACCAGTAACAGATGCCATTTACATCCCTAGCTGCATTGGAATATTCCATTTGAATGGAATAGTAGAGATTGAGGAGATAGTGGAAATTAAAAAGGTAGAGCATAGTGGGTATAAGCTATTCTTTAGAGTTTGGCTACATTGGAATAGGATATATGGGACAGAGTTAAAAGTTGTTTCAGGATCAAGAAATTAATTTTTAAGATTAAGAAATATTGAACATAACAGACTGAAAGAATGAAGAAAGTTTAAAGATATAGGATGGAGTGGGATAATTCCAAAGAAGATTGGGGTAGGAGGAGAGGGGACAAGGAAAGGGAGTCTAATGTCCCAAAGAAGATGGAATCAAGAGGGTAAGTCAGAATAGAGATTAATCTTAAACAAGGGCGTGTACTCCAAACATGATGGATTTCAAGTCCGAATTTTGTCAGATTAGTAGGAAATTGAGTCTTATGCTGAGAGTGGCAGGAACAAAGTGTAGATAGGAAAATGGCTAAGGGTTGGAATCATTTAGGAGAAAAGTCGCTTGTCAAGGATAAATAAAATTTTCCGCGATGAGGGTACAGCTAAGCTTTGGTGATTGTTACTTTGCAGTATTCCAGTCTGTATAGTTATGATTTCTACCAGCCATGTTCAGTAGTCTAGGTTGGATGTAGAGGAGAATTTCTGATTTTGCCAGATTAGTTGAGGAAAGTTCAAGGATATGAAATAATTGATGGTGCTTATGAGACAGTAGTTTAGAAGTGAAGGTCATTAATGTTTTTTTCAATGGGGAGTTCAATGGACATTTCAGTGTTCATCTTATTTGAATTCCCAACAGTAATGGCCTGGCTGACCATTCCTGCTTTCTCTTGGGATCTCTGACACATACTCCTAGTTTTTCTATTTGCTTTCTTGGCCTTCATTTTTAGTCTCTTATACCATCTCTTCAGGTAGAGTCTTGAGAACTCTTTTTCTCCATTTTCTCTCTCTAGAATCTAGAGAGAGAAAATGGAGAAAAGAGTCTAGATCAGTTTCTTTAAAACTTTTGAACATGACCTATAATATGACATACATTTTACATCGTTACAGACCAGTACAAATATATGTGTAAATTTATATAGATATAACTGAAACAAAAATTTAATGAAACAATACCCTTCCTTTATGTCCAGTGAACTCTTACATTTTCTATTTTATTTCATGTTGAAAACATAATCTACCAAATTGTTCTTACAACCCCACTAATAGGTCATGATTCATAATTTGAAAAGTGTTAAAGTATCAGCCAAAACTTTAATATTCTGATGAGTAAAGGAAGGGGTTGATAAACTGGGAGAGAATAAGTGAATTAGGGAAATGGTTTAAAGAGAGGAGCAGTGAGAATAAAGATGAGAAAGGGGTAAAAGAAGAGATGAAAGTCAGAGAATGAAGTATTTCACTTAAATATTTGAGATTAAGTAATTCCAGATGGTGACAAGCACCTGGTCTGGCCATGGTATCTGAAATGAAGTTGAGATGATTGCCAAATTTAGGTGAGGAAACTGTGAAACTAGAATTTAGATACTGAATCCAGTATCCATATGAAAGTCAACCAGGATGTTAGTGGGACTAGAATAGACTAAACTAGGTATAAAGACCTTACTGAAGTTGGGGGAGAGAGTAGTAGGTACCTAGATAAAAACAACTAGGAAAGATCCAAGGCAATATGGTTGTATTCCCTGGTCCTCAAAGGAAGAGAATTCTGTTTATTTTTAAAATGCTTGGAAAAATAATGTTATTTGTTGTTATTAATCCTCAACCAAGGATATTTTTTCCATTGATTTTTAGAGAGTGGAAAGGAGAGAGAGAAAGAGAGATAGAAACAAACATTGATGTGAGAGGACACATTGATTGGTTGCCTCCCACACACATCCTGACTGGAGCCAGGCATCAAACCTGCAACCCAGTTGTACGGGCCTTTCATCAGGAACCGAAGCCAGAACCCTACAGTGCACAGGCCAATGCCCTAACCACTGAGAAACACAGGCCAGGGAGGAAGAATAATGTTTTGAAAGTGACATTGGAAAGCAAGGAGAATGCCACCTACTTTTCCTTAACTTTGGAATTGTAGCACAGGAAGCTAAAACAGCATTCATTACCAAAAGTGCTTTTGGGAAAGCCAATATTTTGTTAAAGGGAACAGTAAATGGAAGTACTTCATAACAGGACTCAGAATATAAGGGAGTCAATCATGTACCAGAAAGCACAGAGAAAAGATTAGGAGATCAGAAAGAAGCTGGATATGTCAGGGGAGGGAAAACTTACTGGCCTGTGGGATAAGAGCATGGGAGAGATAACTAGAGGGGTTCGTATTTTGATAAGATAACTAGAGGCCCGGTGCACGAAGTTCGTGCAAGGGTAGGGTCCCTAGGCCTGGCTGGTGATCAGGGCCGATTGGGGCCTTCTGGCTGTGGGCCAGGGCCTTCCTTCATTCCGCGCCACCCCCTGGTGGTCAGCGCACATCATAGCGAGTGATCAAACTCCCGGTCTCCGGTCAAACTCCCGAGGGGTCACTTTGCATATTAGCCTTTTTTATATATACCGTGTTTCCCCGAAAATAAGACAGTGTCTTATATTAATTTTTGCCCCCAAAGACACGCTATGTCTTATTTTTAGGGGATGTCTTATTTTTCCATGAAGAAGAATACGGTACACATTAATTGTTAAATGAAAATAAAGGAAATTTATTACCTGTATACAGTACGGTAGTACGGTAGTTGTCAACACAAACCAGACAAACTGTGAATCCTACAGTATCAAGAATTTACTCATTTATTCAATGACAATCATGTCATCATCTTCTGGAACATCATCATAACAATCCAATTCCTGAATTTCCTGGTGAATTTCTTGTGACTCCATTTCTTTCAGAATCAGTGGACCAAATCTCTCATGTTTAGCAATAGCACTGTCTTTAAATGAGTACTTCTTGTCAAGGTAGCCTGATCGCAGTGCATTTGCAATGCAACTGTCAGTGATTTTCTCCCATGAATTCTTCACCCAAGTCATAACTTCTTGCAGTTTAGGTTTCACAAAGTTTCCACGCTGATTTCTCTCCATTCTATTTTCAATGTAATCATTAATTTCCATGCACAAATTGTCTTTGAATGGCTTGTTTATTGCAATATCAAGAGTTTGGAGATAGGCCGTCATTCCTGCGGGAATCATTATCTGATCTATTTTTCTTTCGTGAAGAAATATCTTTATGTCTTTAGCGCGGTGAGTGCTGGCTGCATCCCAGACTAGCAGACCTCTTTGGCTCCCTCGCATAACAAGTGGCAGCATTAAATCGACCCACTTCCTTATAACTGCTTGTGTGGCCCAGGCTTTTTCAGTTTTAGGAATAAAAACGCCCAAAACACGTTCAATCTTTTCCTTCTTGCCCTTAGAAATGATTAAAGGTGGGATTTTAGTGCCATCCAGACGAATTGCCAAAATACAGGAAACACATGCACGTTCATAAGCAGTGGAGGGAATGTACGCTAAGGAGGCACCCCGCTGTTCAATTGTTGTTTGAGATGATTGGCCCATAAACACTGCAGTTTCATCCATAGCAATCATGTTGGAAAGATTGTATTTAGAGAAGTCAGCATCATCAATAAAGGACTTGAATGCAAGTGCTCGCTTAATAACTTGAGTATCTTCCAACCTAAACAATGTTGTAGATCTTCTTAAAGACAGTTCACTTCACTGAAGGAAATTATCCAGCCAGTGTTTTGATGCTTTGAAGACTTCGGGGGCTATGTCAAACTGTGGTGCCATTGCAAGGGCAAATTCTTGAATCTGAGCCCTATTCACAACCAAAGCCTTTGCTCTCCTGTCAACAACCCATTCACAGATCAGGTCTTCCAGCTCGGAAAATAATGGTTGCCGACCTGATCCACACTTGCGCTTTTTAGCATTTCCCTTGTCCACTTGTTCAATGAGGTTACCATACTCTGCTCACCATTTTCGGACCAATTGGATACTCAACATCTTCTCTTTGCAGAAAGCAGTAAGATTTTGGCCCCAAGAGTCTTCCACGATTCCTTTCTTGTACTCCACGGAGTAGCTTTTTCTTTTTGCGCTCATTTCTAGGGGTAAAAAAAAAAGGAATTGGGGTATCAAGGTGGGGGGAGGGGGATCACTCAAAATGACACAGGGGGGAATCAAAATGGCACAGGAGAATCAGAGGGGGGATTGCCATTTTAGTAACCTTTTTTGATCCTCCTGTGTCATTTTGATTGTCCCCTCTGATCCTCCTGTGTCATTTTGATTGCCCCCTCTGATCCTCCTGTGTCATTTTAAGTGATCCCCCTCCCCCCACCCCTGTGCCACGGAACACCTTCACCAGACATCCCCCCTATCCCTTTATCAGACATTTACCCCCTGGGGCCTGCCTGGGGACTGTCACTGGGCTTGCTGGGACCTGGATCTGGGCTGGAGCAGGGTCTGCCACTGACTGAGAACCTTCAGTCATCATGAAGGCGGCCGCGAGCATCAGGTAGTGTCACCAGAGACAGACCAGCACTCACCACCTTCGCCGTGTTCCGTCCGCTCTAATCCTCATGTTCTTCTACACGCATCTTTGAAAGTCTCCTCCTCTCTCCCGCCCCGCGCTCACCGCTCACTCCGACCTCTGCTCCGCCTCCACACAGCAGTGACGTCAGGACTCCGCATAACGTCACTGGTTGCTAGACGCCAGTCGGGGCGGCCCTAGCGACCAGTTTACGGTAAATTAATTTTCATTCTGAGACAGAGCCTGGGGCCTTATTTTCGGGGGATGCCTTATATTTCACTCAGAAGGAAACCTGTAGGTAGGTCTTATTTTTGGAGGATATCTTATTTTCGGGGAAACACGGTAGATAAGGAAATGGGGAAGTCATGTTGTAGTAAATGATTTTATGGTTCTAAATGGGACATTAATGTCAAATTTGAACAAAATTAAATCAGGCTCAGCCTTGTAGTAATACCTGGAATGGCAATTTATAAGAAAAATCATTGTGGATTAAATGTTTGAAGGAAGGGTATGTGGGTCACTAGTTTCTAGCTATAGAAGATATCAAAGGAGAATTGAACTATTCCTTGTTTCTAAACAGTGGTTAAAGTGAACAAACAATGGCCAGTAATCACAAACCTTCAGCAGCCGCTCGCCCTGTTTCACGAGGTGGAATTGGGTTGACAGGAAGGCCTCCTTCTGGAATCCGACCCCCATCAGGAAATATTCGAGTGGCAACTGGAGTAAGTTTAAAATAAATCTATTGAATTCTTGTGCATATATCTTGGTAAAGTTGGAAAGCCTGTCTATAATAATAAATTCTTTTTTGCTCTTTCTTTACTTTATGAACAGACTACATGTTTGTTTTTTGAAAATGTTGAGAAGTATAAATGTGGGACAATGTCTGGAAGACACTGTAGAGAGAAGAGGCATGCTCATGCTGATATGCAAATGTATTTTAAAACTACAAGTATTCAAGTGGTGTAGTGTATTGGTGTAAAATCAAATGAAATGGATAGACCAGAAACAGAATTAAGACATGTAAGAATTTAATTAATGACTAAGGTGGCATTTCAAATTAGTTGAAAAAGCATGGAGTATTAAGTAGTGTATTCAAATGACTGAAAACCATTTGTTTTTAAAAAATTGATCCCTTCCTCACTCAAAATTTTAGATATGTTAGAAACTTTATATTTAAAAATAGGGAAATCACAAATGTACAAGAAGAAAACATAGGCAAGTATTTCATATAAACTTAGTATGGGCTAGGACTTTGTAAAATGACACAAATACTGACAAAGAGGGTATTTTTATATTTTAATTTATTATATTGAAAACACAATTGAACAGCTAAAAGAAAAATGACAAACTGGTAAAGGAATATTTGCAATATATATGTCATACATAGAGTTCAGAATATTTAAGAGTTCTTTCTGTATTAAAGTTATAAACCAATCTAAATTCAATGAGTTTTCTTCTGGTGGTAGTGTGTGTGGGTATGTGTGCGTGCGCGCACACACGCATGGGGGGATATCATTATAAAACTAAAATTTATCTGAAACAATAAAAAAAAATAAGAAAGTACTATAGTTTAATATAAAAATATGTTATAAATAATAAGTAAAACAATGTTCTGGTTGCCACAGCAGTTTAGAAACAAACTTTAAAAAATATTAAGAGCTTATATGTAAGACTAGAGGCCCGGTGCATGAAATTCATGAACTTGGGGGGGGTCCCTCAGTCTGGCCTGCTCCTTCTCACAGTCTGGGAGCCCTGGGGTATGTCCGACTGACGGCTTAGTGGGCCTAAGCCAGGGGTGGGCAAACTTTTTGACTCGAGGGCCACAATGGGTTCTTAAACTGGACTGGAGGGCCGGAACAAAAGCATGGATGGAGTGTTTGTGTGAACTAATATAAATTCAAAGTAAAGGAGTGAAGGGGAGAGCAAGAGAACTGGATAGAACAGCCGGATCCGGCCCGCGGGCCATAGTTTGCCCACGGCTGGCCTAAGCCATCAGTCGGACATCCTTAGCATTGCCACGGAGGCAGCAGAGGCTCCCACCACTGCCGCTGTGCTCGCCAGCCATGAGCCCGGCTTCTGGCTGAGCGGCGGTCCCCCTGTGGGAGCACACTGACTACCAGGGGACAGCTCCTGCGTTGAGTGTCTGCCCCCTGGTGGTCAGCACGCATCATAGTGACCGGTCATTCCACCATTCGGTCATGTGCATATTAGCCTTTTATTATGTAGGATACGCTGCAGATGAGGCCCCCTAGAACCATAAGAAATGCAACAAATTCACTGTTAACTCATTCTCGAATTTCCCCCACTTAAAATAAAATTTCTCCCCCACCCCCCGTGGGGCGTGTGCTGCACCTTGGGAACCACTGGGCGTGACACTTTTCCTCTCTGAGCTTCATTTCTGAATACATACGCATATACCATGGGAATTGTAATCTCTTCTCCGCCTACCTCACTGGGTTGTCATGAGGAGGTTCTGAGCTAGTAAACCCAGAAATGTTTCATCAAGTAAGTGATGTCTAAACGGGAAGGGATTGTTATTTTTAAGCTCACGGATACTCTCGCAGGTAGCAGGTGCTGATTAGGGGAGGAGGGCATGAATGTTTCCTGGGACTGTAGCTATGGAAGCTTTGCAGAGTGTTCCTCAGGCCTTGGAGGGGCAGGCTCTGGCCAGCAGCCCTGTAGCAGTGGTCATCCCTGGAGGCGCTGGTGGGGGGCAGGGCGTTAGGGGGGCGGCGAGGCTGAAGGGGGAGTAACTGTCAAACCTTCCTGCTTGGCGCCATTTTTTAAATTGTACATGGCTGTTTCGCAGCTGTACCTGCTCACAGTGGAGCTCCAATCTCCTGGAGCTGGGTGGGGGGTGGGCCAGGGCAGAGCCAGGTGGGCTAGGAGGGTGGGTTTAGGTGCGCCCCCAGTGAGGTGTGGCACGCTTCCGTTGTGGAGACCGCACTGATTCTGCTGGGGGTAGGGGAAGGGTCTGACTATGGTCGGCCTCTCAGGTCTGCCTCCCCCGGGTGTGGAGTTGTAGAAATGAGAGGTGTGCCTGGCCATAGCTGAGGCGGCCTGGCAGCGGTGGACTGCAGGCCCCGGGTGCCTCAGGGGTGCTGACGGGTGGTCGCCAGCGTGCTATTGTTGTGGGTGCCCCTGGTGGGGGTGGTGGGGGAAGAGATCAGGAGTTGGAGGTGCAGGCTGCAGCTACCCCCAAGGCTGGGTCTTCTCCCTGTCAGGTCCACCTCCCCAGGCCCCCGGGGGTGTGGGGGCTGGGGTTGGGTGTCCGTGCAGGGGGATTAGAAGAGCTCCCCATGGCCGCTTCCTCTTCCTTCTTTGCAGTCCCGGCTCCTGTCAGGCAATCTCCTCAGACTCCCATCGATCAGCTGCCTCCTGCACACCTCCCACTGGGGATGTGCCCACAACCAAGGTACATGCCCTTGACCGGAATCGAACCTGGGACCTTCCAGTCCTCAGGCTGACGCTCTCCACTGAGCCAAACCAGTTAGGGCTACATTTTCATTATAACTATAATAGTGAAATTTGAATATAACCTAAATGGGTTTGCAACAGATGAATCATAAAAAAATTATATATCTATCCCTATCATAGACTATTAGGTACCCGTTAAAATTTTTTTAAAGCAGATTTTAGAAAATAATATATGTAATATAGTATTAAATTGAAAAAAAAAAACACAGGTGTGATGTAATTTAGTATAAAATTATATGTACACAGAAAGAAGTGAATACACCAAAATATTCATGATAATTTCTCTGATGTTTACAACAAATGGTTTTACTACCTCATAAGGTACATATATAGTTTGGACTATAAGATAATGTTGGGTCCTATGCTTAATTCACAAGAGCAGTATTTTGGGGAGGGAATAATTTTGTTGAAATCAGTTTTTTTACATTTTTGAGATTTTTCTAGAGTTTCAGGTAATATCATCATCAATTTATATTGAAATGACTTTTCTAAAGTCATATGTAGTACTGAGTTAGGATATCTTTTTTATTCTAGTAAGAATTTATGCTTGTTAATTAAATATTATTAAAAGGAATGTGACATTTATTGGCCACCTAATATTTGCCAGGTGCTTTACCTATTAAATGTTTGCAGTTTTTAAAAGAGTAATGCTCATTGTAAAATATAGAAACAAACAAGTGTCAGCGTTTCCTCCTACCCCAGGTATGATCATTGTCAACAGTGTGACATGTATCCTTCCAGACTTTATCTATTTACA
The DNA here is from genome assembly GCF_963455305.1 of Plecotus auritus. Lineage (NCBI taxonomy): Eukaryota > Metazoa > Chordata > Mammalia > Chiroptera > Vespertilionidae > Plecotus > Plecotus auritus. Next base: position 116,465,466 of record NC_137776.1, on the reverse strand, counting down.
AACACTGACACATACCCTATCTAATAGAAGAGTAATATGCAAATTGACCATCACTCCAACACACAAGATGGCTGCCCCCATGTGGTTAAAGATGGCTGCCCCCATGTGGTCACACGATGGCCGCCACAAGATGGCCTGCAGGGGAAGGCAGTTGTGGGCAATCAGGCAAGCAGGGGAGGGCAGTTAGGGGTAACCAGGCTGGCAAGGGAGGGCAGTTAGGGGTTACCAGACCTGCAGGGGAGGGCAGTTGGGGGTGACCAGGCCAGCAGGGGAGGGCAGTTAGGTGTGACCAGGCTGGCAAGGGAGGCAGTTAGATGTTACTGGGCCGGCAGGGGAGGGCAGTTGCGGGGGACCCAGGCCTGCAGGGGAGGGCAGTTTGGGACAACCAGGCTTAAAGGGGAGGGCAGTTGGGGGGGACCAGGCCTGCAGGGGAGGGCAGTGGGGGTACCAGGCCTGCAGGGGAGGGCAGTTGGAGGGGACCTGGCCTGCATGGGAGGGCAGTTGCGGGGGACCAGGTCTGCATGGGAGAGGAGTTAGGGGCAACTGGGCCGGCAGGGAAAGGCAGTTCGGGGCGACCAGGCCTGCAGGGGAAGACAGTTAGGGGCAATCGGGCCAGCAGGGAAGCAGTTAGGTGTTGATCAGGCTGGCAGGGGAGTGGTTAGGGGGTGATCAGGCTGGCAGGCAGAAGCGGTTAGGGGCAATCAGGAAGGCAGGCATGAGAGCAGTTGGGAGCCAGAAGTCCTGGATTGTGAGAGGGATGTCCGACTGCCCGTTTAGGCCCGATCCCAGTGGGATGTCCTAAACGGGCAGTCGGACATCCCTCTCACAATCCAGGACTGCTGGCTCCCAACTGCTCGCCTGCTTGCCTTCCTGATTGCCCCTAACCGCTTCTGCCTGCCAGCCTGATCACCCCCTAACCACTCCCCTGCCAGCCTGATTGATGCCTAACTGCTCCCCTGCCAGCCTGTTTGCCCCTAACTGCCCTCCCCTGCAGGCCTGGTCCCCCTCAAGTGCTCTACCCTGCAGGCCTGGTCCCCCCCAACTGCTCTCCCCTGCAGGCCTGGGTCCCCCTCAACTGCCCTTCCCTGCAGACCCAGTCACCCCCAACTTCCCTCCTCTGCCAGCCGGGTCACACCTAACTGCCCTCCCCTGCAGGCTTGATCACCCCCAACTGCCCTCCCTTGCAGGTTTGGTCTCTCCCAACTGCCCTCCCCTGTTGGCCTGATCGCCCCCAACTGCCCTCCCTTGCAGGCCTGGTCCGTCTCAACTGCCCTCCCCTGTTGGCCTGATCGCCCACAACTGCCCTCCCTTGCAGGCCTGTCCCCTCCCAACTGCCCTCCCTTGCTGACGATCTTGTGGTGGTCATCTTGTGTCCACAGGGGGGCAGGATCTTTAACCACATGGGGGCAGCCATCTTGTGTGTTGGAGTGATGGTCAATCTGCATATTACTCTTTCATTAGATAGGATAGAGGCCTGGTGCATGGGTGGGGGCCAGCTGGTTTGCCCTGAAGGGTGTCCAGGATCAGGGTGGGGGTTCCCTTGGGGTGTAGGGCAGCCTGGGCAAGGGGCCTGTGGTGGTTTGCAGGCCGGCCATGCCCCCCGGCGACCCAAGCAGAGGCCCTGGGATCTGGGATTTATTTATCTTCTACAATTGAAACTTTGTAGCCTGGAGTGGAGCCAAGCCTCCTGCTCGCTCCTTGGTGGCAGCTATTTCTGTTGGGATTTATTTATCTTCTATAATTGAAACTTTGTAGCCTTAAGCAGAGGCCAAAGCAGGCCAGGGCTGCAGAAGCTTGGCTTCCTCCATCACCGCGGGCAAACCTAGCCTCCTTCTCTCTCCAGCTCCATGGCTGCCTCCATTTCTGTTGGGCTTTATGTATCTTCTATAATTGAAATTTGGTAGCATTGAGTGGAGGCCTGGGCCGGAAAAGGCAGGCGGAAAGCTTGGCTTCCTCCATTGCCAGGGAAACTCAAGCCTCCCTTCTGCTCTCTGTGGCTGCAGCCATCTTGGTTGGGTTTATTTGCATATTCCCTCCTGATTGGCTGGTGGGCATGGCTGGTGGGCGTGGCTTGTGGGTATAGTGGAGTGATGGTTAATTTGCATATTGATCTTTTATTAGATAGGATAGAGCTGAAGAGGAAATTATTTAGAAGAATTACCCAGGGAGAGATTTAGCATTCTCTCACAAGGATCATTCACAATAAGCTTGAATTAATTACATTTGAATTTGTTGACAGTGTTCTTGTGTCCAACAATTTCTTCTGGAATGTGTCACTATTGCTGCCCTCTTGTACTCAAAATAATTACCAAGGAATCCTCAGAATCACTTAAGAACTATGTTAGCTGATAGGATTAGAGGCTACCGCTAACAATTAAAAACAATCAAAATGAATGACAGTGGTTGTATCCAACCTCAGTATAAAATTTCTACTACATATTTAATTTATTACTTTACTGTTTGGAAATGAGGCAGGAAAAAGAAAAGTGGAAAAGGAAGATAAAAGAAGGGTAACTTGGAGCAGTTTCAGGTTATCTTTTATACCTTCCCATGCCCGTGCTCACTATATGCACTGACAAGAAGGGAGTCTTGCTCTTTCCTCAGGGTGTGTAGTGTTATATTGGATTTTGTAGACCTGAAGTAATAATGTGAATGCTTGCTGTATGAATTAAACCCTTTCATGTGGGGCTATCTTGTGATGGTATTATATCTAATTTTTTTGAAAAGTGAAAATTTTTTTCTGATTTTAAAGGTAATATGTACTTTCTGTATCAATGCTGAAAATACCAGATGACAAAATAAAAATGAACTATAACATCATTATATAGAGAAAACCATTGTTACTATTTTTTGTATAATCTTCCAGACTTTCTGTTTTAGAAAATGAAATTATAAAATACTTTTTTGTAAACTATTTTGTTATATACTACAACTTATTTAGCTATTAGTCTATGGTTATATGAGGAAAAATATCTGGACATTTAACTTCTTTCCAGTTTTGAAGTATTATGAAGTCTACACATAGAAATTTAAAATTTAAAGAATTTTACTTAACACTATTTTATATTTCAAACAAAAAATATGGGACTATTTTACAAATTATGTCAAACTGAAATTTAATATTCTCTTTTCGGTCTTAACAGTAAGAGTTACAGTGCTTTTCTAGTTTATTAAAGGTGAAATCTTGTTTGTTATTTAGATATCACCTGGAACTGCAAGACCAGGCTCCCGTGGTGGCCTCATAGGGACAGGAGGAGTTCTGTCTTCTCAGATTAAAGTTGCAGATCGTCCAGTAACACAACAAGGTTTGAGTGGAATGAAAACTGGGATTAAAGGTATCTATTTTAAGAAGATGAGTACATTTTGTATAAGAAATATTGTAGTACCATATTACTAAATCAGAATTACAGAGTGAAAGAGGCAGTTTTACTCAGTTCTTATTCTGCGATTCACAAAATAAGAGAATAACATTATGAGCTGTAGAGTTATCCTATATAATAAAAGGCTATTATACAAATCCATAGGGGGAGCACTGCTCAGCCAGAAGCTGGGCTCACAGCTGGCGAGCCTAGCGGTGCTGTCGGGAGCCTCTTCCACCTCTGCAGCAGTGTTCAGGATGTTCCACTGACAGCTTAGGCCTGCCCTGAGTGGGCCTAAGCCATCAGTCAGACATGCCCCGAGGGCTCCTGGTCTGCAAGAGGGCGCAGGCCAGGCTGAGGGATTCCCCACTCCAGTGCACAAATTTTGTGCACCAGGCTTCTAGTTTACATATGTGAGGTATTTTGATCTTCATTTCTAAACATGGAGGTTTGCTACAAATTCAAGAAATTTGAAATAAATTGAAGAAAAGCTTAAGAATGAAAATTAGATTTCTAGTACTCTATGAAAATATTCTGAAATATTTTTTATTGTTTCTATCTAAAAATTACATTATTAAGATATTTGTGTATGAGGAGTCAAGAAGTGTTACTTTTCTAATAATTAATACTGCATTACAATACGTAAGAAAATGAGGCTACCATAGATTTATAGCACATCTCTCATTATGCTTTTCTGTATGAGTGTAGAAAGCCATAACCAGAAAAAGCAAAAATAAAAAAGAAAGGCATAACAATACACTGTATGTTATGATTCAAATAATTGGTGTGTGTATACATATATGTGTATATATATATATATATACATACATATATATATATATATATATATATATATATATATAAAAGCATGGTGAACTGTTTTATTTTCTATATTTGTGGCAAAGGACTTATGAGGAATGAAGATATTTTACTGGTACAAAATTAACTATAAGATATAATACCCTTTATAATATTGTAGACCTGAAGTAATAATGTGAATGATTATTAGGAGACTTTCAGGAGACTTCATTTTCTTGTATTATAACAAACTTAGCTCACGAAATATTAAAAACCAATAGATTATTTAGAAATGCTTGATTAATCAATACTGTGAAAAAAAATGAGTCAAAATTATGTAGTTGTTTAGTCTTTAAAACTCTATTCATGGAAATGTTTGGGTGTTTAATATTACTTATTAAACATTAAAGGTAGAAACATGAAATTCTATAAATAATTCAGTAAAGAAAGGTAGGGGAGGGTGGGTGAATGGGAAAAGATCAACCAAAAAACTTGTATACATGTATACATAACCCCTGGACACAAACAATAGTATGGTGAAGGCCTGGGGGTGGGGGTGAGGGGTGGGCTAGAAGAGGTCAGTGGGGGGAAAAAGGGGGACATATGTAATACTTTCAACAATAAAGATTAAAAAATAATTCAGTAAGTATTTATACTTTATTAATTTCTCCTTCAAAACAGGACCAAATATCATTTAGTCAGTTTCTACCAATATATTGCAAAGCCTTGCGTAAACATTTTTATTGTTACCACTATCTGTTGTGATTTTGTCCTGACCTATTCTAGTGCCCCATTTCCCATTCTAATAAGACATTCTCTCCCTCTCCTCCGCTAAGACCTCCCTAGCTTTACACCTCACACCTTGCAGGGCACTTCATCTGTCTCAAGATTTGGGACATTTAACCTAGAAGTACTTTTGGTAGTCCTTCTGAAATATAAGATCATGTGTATAAAAAAGTCTCTGAGACAAATTATGAAAAATCATCATCTCTTACTTGCATTGAGAAATTCAGTCTAAATCTGCACTGTCCATCATGCTAGCCAATAACTACATGTAGCTATTTAAATGTAAATTAATTAAAATTAAGTAAAATAAAACTTGAGTTTCCCAATAGCTCCAGCCACATTTCAAGTGCTGGTAATCCCATGTAATTCGTCTATTGGGCAGTACTGATATAGAATATTTTCATTATTGCGGAAAGTTCTCTTTGATAGCCCTTTTCTAGACTCTTCTTTGACCCAGTTTCCATTCAGTCAACCTGTGTCTTAAGCCCATTTTTGTGGACTTAACTCAAGCTTCTATTATATCATAATGGTAAGGTATTAGTTCTCATTTCCATTGCAATGATTCTTCTTGATTATCTGATTTATTGGCACATTCATGAGGACTGTCAGAGAATTGTGTAGTATAATTCTGTTTGTGCTTTTGATTGGCTGTTTTGGTGGCATTTCCAAACTGAATACTAATGCTTAAAAACATTTTTTTTTTTTTTAGGTCCCCAGAGGCAAATTTTAGACAAATCTTATTATCTTGGGCTTCTTCGGTATGTTAAAAATAAATGTGTTTTTTTTTTCTATGTATTACATGAAGTTTTAACTTGTACTTATTAAGATAATTAGGTATATGTTGATTTATAAGAATTATTTTGTGTTCTAACATAATTTTTGGATAATTTGGCTGTATTACAAAATACATGTATAATGCAATTAGGCTGAGATTTTAAATTTTATATATTTGCATGTAAGCTATATATTTCAAGTTCACTTTTAAAATCTCTAATGATAAAAATAATATCTTATGCTTCACTACTTGTTCTGAAATACTATTGAAATGTCACCAGTTACATCTAACAAGAAAATGAATATATATATATTTATTTGTGAACATTACTTAATACAAAGTTTTACCTAAATATATAAGGTGTCCCAAAAAATGTATATGCACTTTGAATGATTATAAAGTCAGTGTTTATTAATATACAGTTCATTTTCAAAATTTAAAAAAATCTACAGAAATAAATAATTTTTTTTTTTTGTTAATGCCTGTTTTCAAACTGATGACCGTTCTGGTCCAGGCACTGCTGACTATGTGAAGCAATGGAATTGCAAATATCCTGAATCATTTTGGCCCGGCTTGTGTGGCTCAGTGGTTGAGCGTTGACCCATGCACCAAGAGGTCTGGTTCTATTCCCAGCCTGGGCACATGTCCAGGTTGTGAGCTCAATCCCTGGTGGAGGGGTGGGGGCAGATATGCAGAAAGCAGCTTATCTATGTTTCTCTCACATTGATGTTTCTCTCTCTCTCTCTCCCTCTCTCTAAAAAAAAATCCATAAAAACAATAAATCCATAAAAACAGTATGGCTCGATGGTTGGAGGGTTGAGGGCTCAATTCCCGGTCAAGGGCACTTGCCTGGATTGTAGGTTTGCTCCCTGTCCCCTGGTTGGGTTGTGTTCAGGAGGCATCCAGTCAACGTGTCTCTCTCATCGATATTTCTCTCTCTCTCTCTCTCTCTCCCTCCCTCCCTCCCTCCCTTCCACTCTCTCTGAAAAGCAATGGGAAAAATGTCCTCTGTTGAGGATTAACAAAACAAAAAATTCAATAAAAACATATTTTTAAAAAAAGAATCATTTCATTGGGTATTTGTGCACCCTCAATTTGTCAACTGTTGCCGGTTTGGTACCATAAACTTTATCTTTTATGTAACCTCATAAAATATTCTAGTGGATAAACCTTTGTTTGAAGCTTATTCTGGCTTCACCCATTATTTTAAATCAGTCAAACCTGAAAATGAGTGAAAAGTAAGTGAGTTATCAGCTGTTAAAGTGTGTATACATTTTTTTTGGGGGGGACCTGTGTCCCAAAAAATGTATACACATTTTGAATAATTATGAAGGCAGTGCTTGTACTTCAATTGCATTGTCAAACTTCCAGTAACATTTTAGGATGAATTTTCTTTGTTCAAAGCTTACTGGTAGTCTGGCTGAAAAGAAAGAAACATCAATTGAATTGTCAGCAGTTAAAGTGTGTATACATGTTTTTGGGACACCCTGTGGATTTGGTGAGTTGTTACAAATGTGGCCTAATTTTAATTAATTCCTAAGCTTTGTTATATATCTCTATGCAGCTCTAAATCAAGAACATATGTCTTATTTTCTACCTACCTTTTTTCTCTGCTCAGATGTCCTACTATCTTATTTCCATTTTCCCATTTTACTTTATTTTCTTCTTTGCTCCTCATCTATACCTTCTTTCTCTCTTATTTCCACTTCACCTTATCCTTCTATTGTGTCCTAAAAGTTCATTTTTCTCTTAGTCCTTCTTGATTGTTTTCTCGATTACATGAGGCTTTTTGATTCTCCAACTTCTAGGATAAAGAGAAGTGTGTTTTCCCCATCTATCCTTGAAGCTAACATCAATGAGAAAGTGAGGCCATCACTGTATAGCATCTCTTGATACCCAGCCACTTTTTATTCAAAAGAAGGAAACAAAATAAAGCCATTTGTCATCATTGCATTGCCTCTCTTCTCCAAGATTTGTGATTCTGCATCAAAGAAGAGTAGTTCTAGCTACTTGTGTAATTGTTTGATTCTAGAGCAGTGTTCAACTGGTGGTGATTTTGCTCCCCAGGGAACATTTGCCAATTTTTAGACACATTTTCGGTTGTCATAATTGAAGTTCAGAGGATATGCTACTGGCATCCAAACTAGGGATGCTGTTAAACATCCTACAGTGCAGAGGATAGTCCCCCTGACCCCATGCCAAGGTATTACTTAGTAAGTCATCTCACTCTTGAGACACCCTGTCCTAGAGGGAAGCAGGAGCTGTGAGAGTGACATTAGGCATCTACTTCTGTCTCTAGATTGTACCAGTTTGACCAGGTTTCCATTCTGGTCCTATGTCATCTTTCTAATTGAGTAGAGAATCTATGTTAGCTTTTTATCCGTTGGGATATACCTCATTCTTAAATAAGCCACTTAAATTATTTTTAAGTGAAATTTCACAAAACCATTTATATTATTACACATTTATGAAAAGTTTCTTTGTTTGATTAGAAAGTCTTTTCTTGACTAGAAGTATTTCTGACTTATTTCTTTTCATTTAGAAGTAAAATAAATGAACTTACAACAGAAATTAATAAACTTCAGAAAGAAATAGAAATGTACAATCAAGAGAATTCAGTTTATTTGTCATATGAAAAGAGGTGAGTAATTTTGCAGCTAAAATATGCAAGATCTTTTTTACCAGTAGCATTTAATGTGATATATTTCAGGAGTTTTATAATGAATTTGTTCATAATGTTAATTTGTTTATTTATGTATTTATGAGTGTATTTATTTTATGCTTGCAGAGCTGAGACTTTAGCTGTTGAAATCAAAGAGTTTCAAGGACAACTAGCAGACTACAACATGGTATTTGCTTTTTCATAGAGATTTTCTTTGAATATTTTCATTGCTTTTTATCACTTAGAAATGTGTCATTTTAAATACCAAATAATACGTGAATACATGCATATTGTAAAAGATTAAAACTATAGAAAGTGTAGAGATTAAAGTGTTGTGGCCTTGGCCTGGTGTGTTGTCCCGATTCGCCAAGGTTGCAGGTTTTATCTCTGCTTAGAGCACATACAAGAAGCAACCAATGAATACATAAGTGGAACAACAAAATGACGTCTCTCTCTTCTTTCTTTTTTCCTCTCTCCCTTCTTCTCTCTCTCTAAAAGACAATCAATAAAAAATTTAATAAATTGTTTACATTTTTACTGGTGTAATTTATAATCAGTTAAAATCCATCTCCCCTGGGGTAGAGGGGAGGGAGGGGGGGAAGAAACTGGGGAGTAGTTAGAGAAAGAGAGATCTTCTCCAAACTTTTGTTTTCTCTGGACCTTTCTTTATAAGCTCAGACATCTCAGAGCAGGCAAAACTTTTCAAGGTACAATCTGCAGGAACAGTAGTAGTTCATTATTGCTCACTTTTTTACATTCCTAAAAATGTAGTTTATTGATTGGCCAAAAGCACAGTGTACGCTTACTTAGGTAGCTTACTATTTGTTTTTATCTTAGAAGATAAAATACTTGGAAGTATTCATACTTAGATGATTATTTTTTATAAGATTGAATACCTATATGATGGATTCAGAGAAAATTTATACACTAACAGAATGTATTTTTTTGTGTATTTTTTATTTTTAGTTGGTAGATAAACTTAATACCAATACTGAAATGGAAGAAGTAATGAATGATTACAACATGGTAAGAAAATTTATGAGCTGTAGATCAATTTAGATCATATCCTCCAAAACAAAGCATTTATAGCTAGAAATAGTTTGATGAAACCTTATGGACCTTAGAGATAGGTATTACTCTGATCCCAAATACCACTATTATAATTGAGTTCCCTAGTTGTGCTTTTAAAATTATTTTCCTGTTCACTGGCTCTTCCAAGTGGATGATACCATAGTGTCTTTCAAAAGGCTATGTTTTAACAGGTCCTGCATTTAGCATTAGTTAGGGAGTCCCATCCACATTTTCTTATATATAAATTAGTTTGCATATAAATTAATTTGATTTAATATTTGCATAAATGGAGCTGAGTACTCAATGGACATATTATGGTACCTGTATAGAGTTTTATAAGAAAGCAGGAAAAACAAATAGTTACATGATGCCAGACATTAATACTACTTTTGATTGGTAAATGAGATGTTAGCAGCTAGTTTATTTTAATTATAAACACTTTGATGAAAATAACATGCAACTTATAACTTACATAGCTTATTATTTATTTACACATTCAAAGTTCTATGAAACCATCTATAATAATAAAAGCGTAATATGCTAATTAGACCGGACAGCCGGACGACCTTCTGGACGAAGCTTGGGCTGTGAGGGCCGAGGCAAACCGTGGCAGCTGCGAAGGCTGAGCCCCTTGCACAAATTTCGTGCATCAGGCCTCTAGTAGAATTTATAAAATGACTTTTTCCTAAATTGGGTTCTAAAAGCATGATAATTTAGTGAAGTTATTCTTGGCTTTTAGAACACAGGAGAAGTCCCAATTGGAAAACTATTTTTAATGCCAAATGTAAAAAGTACAAAACACATCTTCATGTGTTTTGTCAGTTATTTGGGATAGGTCCAAATTTTAGACTGAATATGTACAGGAAGAGTCAATTAGGAGTGCTCAGGTAAAATGCTGAATTATTTAAGAATAAAATTTGTGTTGGGTCTAAATTTAACATATTATTAACCAACTGTGGAACACCCAATAAATACTTGAGATTTTCATTTCATAAATTAAGTTTACATTGGAATATTTGACAAAATGAATACTTTTGATGTGAGATTACCATGCCTGTAAGAAAGACTAAAAAAAAAAATCTGGTATGGTGATTTGTTAATTGAAATAAATACTATATATTTTTTTAAATTTTTCATGTGGCATTAGAATTATTATAACAATCTCTCAATTAGTTCACAATCTGAATAAACTTTAAATAGTTTGATTTAAATGGCAATTTCTTATCCCTCACTTTTGTGTTAACTCTTTATTTAGCTTAAAGCTCAAAATGATCGAGAAACACAAAGTATGGATATCATATTTACAGAAAGACAAGCGTAAGTACAATCAATATAGAAATAAAACATTTATGAGTTGTATTAGGTAGTTTAACTTCTGAGTCATGTACTTCCTTACAGATTTTCTTGTTTCTCCCTGTTGCATTTTTTAATTTAAAAAAGTTGAATATTTGCAATGCAAATTATTATTTACTTAGCTATTATCTTTATTTACTATTAAGTACTGAAATTCTGTACAAATAAAAGCACTGTATAGATTAGATAGCTATAATTTATACTTCTAGGAGTTTAAAAGTCTTAAGATGGATCAAAACATCCTTATCTCTATGGTTTATAATTTTAACCTGGGCTTTTTAACTAATTTGAATTATGAGGTTTAAACCCCAGTCTAATGAAAGACACATTACTTGTCGTATTTCATTATCTCATATATTATCCAATTATTAATTGATAATAGTTATATTAGTAATCCATATCATAGATTTAGATTATATGTGCATCTTGATATATAACTGGTTAAAGATTAAATACCAAGGGAATTGTGGCAGTGACACTAATGCCTACAAAATAATAAGTGGATGTCCATTTGGGCTGCTATAACACCATATCATAGACTGGGTATCTTATAAACATTAGGAGTTTATTGTTCACAGTTTTGGAGGTTGGGAAGTTCAAGATCAAGGCACCATATGGTCCCTTTCCTATGAAGGCCCTCTTCCTGGTTCATGCCTGGAGCCTTCTGGTTGTGTCCTCACTGGATGGAAGGGTCTGGGGAGCTCTGGATCTCTTTATAAGGGCACTAATCTCATTCACGAGGGCTCTATCCTCATGACCTACTTATCTCCCGAAGTCCCCACCTACTAATATCTTAGTGTTAGGATTTTTACACGAACTTTAGAGGGATGCAAATATTCAGACAATAGCAATGGTTAATATAATTTTCTTCAGCTGCATTTTTACCTTAAATATTGTCTAAGGCAATGCAAACATAGATGAGCTATTTTGTACATACATGTACTATCTACATTTTGTCCCAAAAATATATCAATAATAATCTCTTTGAGAGCAAGGATAATAATTTACCAAAATTACCAAAATTCTGTAACACCAAATATACTGTCATATTACCTCTGCATGTATAGTAAATATTTAATGAAAACTAGGATGTTAAAATATAATAATAAAACTTTTGAAAGATAAATATTATTCTTGTGTTGATCAAAAACAAAGAAACCTCCCCCCCACCCCCCCATTATTTGATGCTCCTGTAAAATGCTGTCTTAACAACTACATATGCTGGAAGTGTCTTCCCTTGTACAAAGAAAATTCCATATTCCTGGTGACCCAGCTCTTACATGAAAACTTTCCTTTTTGTTATTGTTGTTCTTTTATTTAGTGCAAATAGTTACCACTTACTTTGTATAAGATACTCTTCTAGGTACCTAAAGAATAAGAAATAATAAGCTATAGCCCATTGAAGACCTTATGATATTTATAATATTTAGGTCCTCATTTATTTCATCATTTATCTACAAACTTACATAATACCTAGGTCAGATTTGTAAATATTATATGTACATGTTTCATAGATATTTCATCCTAAATGATAAATCACAGGTTGTAAGTTTGAGAATGTTATGGTTTTTTTATTTCTATTTGGTTCATTTGGTGAAGAAATAGTTCTTAAAATATGCAAGTTTGTTCTAAAAATGTCAGCAGTTTCAAAACTTCATATCTATAGTTTGTAATTGAGGCTGAATGAAATAGGTTCTCCTGCTGACCCTTTTAAGAAGAAATTTAAGTTATGAACAAAAGTTATTTTTATGAAGTTTACTTTTATATGCAGCAGGAGAATAGATTTACTTTATGTGTTAAGCAGATAACCAAAATCTCAATAACACAAAGATCTACCTTGATACTTTTCATTCAAAGGGAGCAGAAAATGCCATACCTTTCCAAGGCAGGTGTAAAAAACTTCTGTTTTCACACTCTTCTACCTTAATCTCATCATTTAGTATGGCATGACCATCTGGTTTATTACTGAACATCTCTTCATAATAAGTTGGTTATAATATATAGCCTCGATATATTACTACAATTCTTACATACCTGACTTTAATTCAGTTACATACAGCTGCATGAGCTAACGATTCTTTTCAACTTCTGATGTAGATACTTTTCTAGTTCGGTATTAGTCAAAATCAGTTATCTTTTAAAAACATATGTAATTATAATTTCAAGCCCATTTATTTACTTTTGTTTAGTCAGATATTTATTGACTACCTAATATTCATTTACAAGAGGCTATTGAATATAAGATTGATGTAGTCTTTACTGATTCATAATTAAATTTCATTTTACTCTGTTTCTCAATATTTGCCTCTTAAATTATGACATATTTGGTAAAATGATAGATTATTTAGAAAAAGATTCCTCATGTTTCTATTATCTCATTTATACTTGAGATTGAAAATAATTAAGTATAATTGATAATACCTATTAGAAAATAGTATGCATAAAGCATTTATATTCTTTAATGAATATTGAAAACATTTTGATAAACACAAGCAAATATACATGATAAATGAGTTCATTTTCTATTTCACTGGGTATATCATCCTAAACATTTTTTGTTCTCCTCATAGACATTTGAACTGAATTTATGTATTGATACAACCTTTAAAATGACTGCAGAATGTAACGTACATCTACATTATTTGTAGTCTTTTTTTTTCTGAGAAAGTAACAAGTAAATACACATTTTAAAAACTGTATTATAGAGAAGTTTGAACAAAAATAAAATAATGTACTATAGTCCTATGTACCCATGACCCAGCTCCATCTGTCCACAACCAACCCTGCTTCATCTACACCTTTAGCCGTTGTTCCCTTTTCTGTACTATGAAGAAAATCTAAAACATCATTTCACCCATGAATATATTTCAGTGTTTTAGAGATATTTCCTGTAAAATATAGAGATAAATACATTTAACCTTTCCACATGTTACAGTTTTTAATGCCACTGTTTCCATTAAATTAATAAAATTATGATTACAGCCAATTGATTATAAGGAATTGACTTTTAGACTCTTCCTATAATAGTCCCAAGGCCAGTGTTTTTCAGACTATGTTCTTTGGACCCTTATTGTGCTATGAGCTCTTAGTAGGCATACCTCAAAGAAAGGTTGGAAAATTCTTGATACTTTGCCTTTAGCTTAGTAAAGTTTCGGATGAGTCCTATATAGTAAAGAATCTTGTTTCACTTTGTTTAAACCTAGTATTTCCTCTAGTAATTCTTTAGTAATTTGACCATGTACGTATTTCCCCCGTCAATACTTCTGACTGTCTCTCTGGAAATTAATGCTCTAGAAAATAGTTTGGGAAACATTCCTCCATGATCTGGATCCCAAACAGTTGTTCATGGACCAACTGAAGATTTCTCAGCCCCAACACAACTTATTTGAATAGAAATCTCCCTAAGAGAGGCAGACATATGTATTTTTAAAAATAAGATTATTTATAGATAATTTTGATACGCTGTGTTGTGGTGACAATCTTTCTTTATAACCCAGATCAGTAGTAACTTATTAGGGATTGTGCCTGGACATTGTGCTGTGCTCTGAATTGCTACTAAGTTTTCAGGGAATTATTGTGCTAATTCAGGAAGCATTAAGAAAATGTTTTCCAATTCTTTGAATTCATTCTGTGAGCTTAAAAAAATCAATCCAAGTGCATTGTCAGTTTAAGCTATCTCTGTTCCTTACTCTGACTCATGATATAAATCCAAAATCTTTATTTCTCTACTGATTCCAATAAGTAAAATTTGAATATAACTTATCTGTATTATATCCAATATCTGAACTAATATGAGAATCAGTTTATTTTAATTAATTAATAATTTACTTTAGGCTTTTTTTTTTTTCACTAGTATGTATAGTCTTCTGTATACTGCTGAGAATAGTATTGTAACTATTAGCTACCAAGGAGTGTCAGTTACTGTATTTGGACTAACTTTTTCAATACCAATGAGAAAAACATAATTTTATGATATTAATATGTGTTGCAATTAATATGAAGGTTCTACGAGCTATAGTTAGGTATGTCACATATAAAAATCTCCATGTCTAAACAGTCAATGAACTGGTAACATTTTTAAAATAATCAAAAATTGAAAGAAATTAATTTTTTTCACATAATTCATGAGTATCTATGTATTTGTCTTCAATAAACCCATCATCATCCACTACAAATGAATGTAGTTGTTCAAATATTACTGTAGTATCTTCAGAGTTTGTATCTGGTATCTGTGAAAGGGAACTTGGATTTTGAGTAAAACCATCTTCATAGATTTCTACTTCATGTTCTTCCAGGTGATGATGTTTATAACTAAGCAGAAAATTATACCATATTGGCAATTTGATAGCAATAAAAATGAGGAAAGAAGTCATCAGTACAGTCATTACAACACCAACAAGAAAAGCCCAGCTTTTTCCAAGAGGTCCATGTTCTTAAATAGGATACAGAGACAGAGAGAGAGAATGAGAGAGGGAGAGAGGGAAGATATTTCGTTAAATTGACAACAAAAATTACATATCTTAATAACTCCCCAATATTGGTATTAGAAATGAATGTACTTTATAATTTTCTTTAAGCAAAAGTTAATAAAACTACAACATAAAAATATAAAGATATTTCCTAGAGTGGTAAAAGAATAACTCCTGTCTTTACAGGGATTGTTTATCCATTCACCTAGGAACATTATAAGAATTGTGACTTGCCCTGGCGATTTGGCTCAGTGGTTAGAGTTGGCCTACAGACTGAAGGGTCGGGGTTTGATTCAGATCAAGGGCTCCGACCTTAGTTACAAGCTCCATCCCCAGGCCTCCATCCCCTAGGCAGGACACGTGTGGGAGGCAACTAGTCAATGTGAGTCTCTCACATTGATGTTTCTCTCTGTCTGTCTCTCCCCCTTCCTTCTACTCTCTCTAAAACTCAGTGGAGAAATATCCTCAGGTGAGGATTAGCAAAACAAAAGAATTGTGACTTTACTAGTTAAAATTAAGCCTAAGAGTAGTTAAGTAATATGCCTAGTGGCATTTGCCTGGTAATTAGCAGAGCCTGTTTTGGAAACCCAGTATTTTGTAAATCTTTTGTTGACATGAGGAATTTTACATTGTTTCCAGTAACTTAAAATTTAATTTTTTAGTATGCTATCTTCAGCAATGTTAATATTCAATACCAGTACATTACCTGAATTTCTTGTTAAGTTGTTCAAAGAGCTATTAAATGTTGAATTGCTAATTGACTGAAAATTATTCTGAAGGTCTTCAGTTATAGGTGAAGGAAGTTTTGAGTAGCATTCAGCCTTATAAGGTACTGTTTTGATGCTGTAGCATTTCAGTATATCTGGGTAGCTGCACATGGTGATGTTCTCATTTTCTAGTAAATCAAAGAATAAATTATGATTTATTATGGAAAATAAAATATTATGGTTAATAACATTTTATAGTTATTTAAATTAGAATTTTTTGACGTGTCATTATTGGTACTATAAGAAACTCTTGTATTACCTAGCAACACAAGGGAAAGATGCACATTCCTGTTTATTAAGTTATTAAATGTAGTTTAAGTACAGTATCTATATGTTGTTTAGTTTGTAATAGTAAAGATGTTACAATTCAGATTGTAATGAAAATCTGGGGAAAATGGGAGTCTTTTCTGGGGCGAAACAACCAAAACTCAATCTCATTTGGTTTTGATTAATTTAATAATGATAGCTTACCTAACGTTACATTGGATGTGTTTAGCCAATTCTGCAAATTCAGTAAATTACAGGAGCAGTTCCATGGATTTCCATGTAAAATGATTAATTCTAGATGAAACAGTTGTGGTACATCAAAATAGCTTATCAAATTGCCTTGCAGATTCAAAAGTTTCAGGTTTTTAAGAGGCACAAATATATCAGGATTCAGTTGTAATATTTTGTTCTGGCATAGATATAACTGTTTTAGTTTAGTTAAGCCTGTAAATGCACCCTGTTGAATTGTGTGGATGGAGTTTCTACAGATATTTAAAATTTGTAGATTGGAGAGGTTACCAAAACTATTATTACATAAAATGATGACACTGTTTTCAATCAGGTAGAGCTCAGTGAGTAAATAATACATCTGTAGAATACTTGTGTCTGAAATATTCAGAGTAATTTGGTTATAACTGAGATCAAGTATAGTAACCTCTTTATTGATATCCGCTGGAATCAAATAATAATTCTGTTTAGTGAAATTGCATTTGACTTCCTAAAAAATAAAAAAAGAAATGTATTAATCAGAAAAATATTAACAGAATTTTCTAAATTTCATATTCTATCAATTAAACGTTGGAAGGAAATAGTTTAGAAAAATATCTACTGTCCAATCTTTCAGTATTATAGTTTGAAAAAGGAAAAGCAGATGCTTTTATTTCTTTATTGGGCTGAAATATTGAAGATTAAGGAAATTCTGATATATATAATTTATTGAGCAAGGAGATCCTAGTTTGTCATACAGGTATCTTCTAACTGTTATTATCTTCTAATCATTACAGAAAGAAAGACTTTTGGTATATTCCCATTTGTATATGTGGAAATACATGATGAATAATAATTCTGTTAAAAAATGAAGTCTGCTTTTGTCAAATTAGAATCTGGCTCAGAGATCACAGATTTTGAATATACCCAGCTAACTAAAGAGTTAGTTTTGATGGCTTGGTTTGGATTTTTTGTTTTTTGTTTTTTTGCTTTCTTTTATTACTTTGGGACATTCAAAGTGTACCTTTGAAAATATTTTCACTGTCTTAATTGTAAAAACTTACTGTTTTAAAAGTCTGGCTTTCATCTGATAGTATTAGCATGAAGAGGGGCCAAAACAAGATCGGTATGCATGCAGCTTTCATATTGCAGGCCTGATGGAAAAGAGAGTATTGTCATGTCAGTAGATGACTAGCACTTCAGAGATTATTGAAGACATTTTGCTTTCCTTTTTTCTCCTTTTAAATCTATTTTTTCTTAAAATATATAAAATGTGAAACAATTACATGTTCGTTAACCATCCCTGTACTCAAATCTTAACAAACTAGAAAGCTCCTGTGGAGAATGGAAGTATTTTTTTTAAGTGTCTCATTAGTTCCTAGATCTATTGAAAATAAGGTCCAGAAGAATATGTATTTATGTATATGTGTTTAAGTATACTCTTTTTTCCTTTATATTTTTTATCACCATTTATCTCCCCTCTACCCTCTTTCACTTCCATCCCCACTTCCCATAATCACCACACTGTTGTCCATGTCAATGAGTAGTAAATTCTTATATTGCTATTTCTTGTTTTTGTTTTTTTAATTTTAGGTGTTCTTTATTGGTGTTATCCATTTACCTACAAGTGTAGGAGATAAGAGTCTTTGATTCTCTTTCAAACACTCCCTACTTTCATCTCTAACACAACAAATATATATACGTCCTGTCTCTTTAGTCTTCATACATAGTTACTTATAATTTGGGTTAGATGAGTATTCCGTGTGTAACAAATGTGTAAATGCTATCAATGTCTGAGCCATATAACAGGATTACTTTTCTATTCCTGCTCACAATTTATCACTAAATTAAATGTACTGTGTTTTTTTTTATGTGCTTAGTTTTCTTTTTTTAAGTGCATTTATACCCAAACCCTTCTTTAACAAATCACCCAATGTTGTATGCATTTCTGATATTTAATCTACTTAAAGAAGTCTCTCCCAGAGCCTGTTGCCATGCTATAACTTAGAGGAGCTGATGACTGTACCCTCTACACAGCTGCTGACTTCCACTCTCCTTCCACCCTTATGGAAGACATTCCCTTTTGTCTTTATGGTTGGTTGCCTGTGTTCTAGAATGCCTGTCTTGGATTACTTTTTTGTTTTGTTTTGTTAATGGAGTTTCCTGCAATAGCTTCCTAAGAAGGTCTATAGGCGAGAAATTTTTTTAGACCTTGAAAGATAATTTGGTTAGAAGTAAAGTTATAAATAGGAAATAGTTTTCTCTCAAACTGTTGGTGGCATTGCCCCATTGTCGTAGGGTTTGTAGTATTATTGTGAAGGACTATGATGCTATGCCATTCTAGTTCTTTATCCTTTTATATAACTTGCCTCTTCTTAAGCTTTTAAAATTAATATTCTGAAGTGTCATGGGTCTTCCTGAGAGTCTGTTTTCACTCATGAAACTGGGTACTTACTTGGTGGGTGCTTTCAATCTGAAAACTATCCCTCTGTTCTGGGAAATTTTCTGAATTATCCTATCTAATAAAAGTAATATGCAAATTGACCATCATTCCAACACACAAAATGGCTGCCCGCATGTGGTCAAAGATCCTGCCCCCATGTGGACACAAGATGGCCACCACAAGATGGCCAGCAGGGGAGGGCAGTTGGGAGGGACCAGGCCTGCAAGGGAGGGCAGTTAGGGGTGATCAAGCCTGTAGGGGAGGGCAGTTAGGGGTGACCAGGCCGGCAGAGTAGGGAAGTTGGGGGCAACCGGGCCTGCAGGGGAGAGCAGTTGGGGGGGACCAGGCCTGCAAGGGAGGGCAGTTAGGGGTGACCAGGCCTGCAGGGGATGGCAGTTAGAGGTGACCAGGCCTGCAGGGGAGGGCAGTTAGGGGTGACCAGGCCTGCAGGGCAGGGCAGTTAGGGGCAAACAGGCTGGTAGGGGAGCAGTTAGGCGTTAATCAGGCTGGCAGGGGAGTGGTTAGGGGGGTATCAGGCTGGCAGGCAGAAGCGGTTAGGGGCAATCAGGAAGGCAGGCATGAGAGCAGTTGGAAGCCAGCAGTCCCAGATTGGAGAGGGTGCAGGCTGGGCTGAGGGACATACACCCCCGTGCACAAATTTCATGCACTGGGCCTCTAGTTTCATTGATAATTTTCTTCCCCATTTTTTTTTTTTCTTAGTCTCACTACTCTTTAGAACTGCTTTAATTGAGTGTTTGGGTGTCGGATCTCCTAGAATGATTTTCTAATTTTTTATCTTGACTTGCCTATATTTCATTTTATTTTGCTTTCGGGGATATATCCTCAATTTTATTGTTAAACTCTTTAAAGTTTTCCTTTTCCACTCATTTTAATTCTAAGAGCTCTTTTTGTTTTCTGAAAATTTTCTTTAATAGTATCCTATAGCATAAGTTATTATCTCTTGTATCTTTTATTTTCCTTTTTCTTTAATAGCCTCTATGCCTTCTTGTTATGCTTTTCCATTTTGTAATGGTCAGTATCCTTTATATTAGAGACAATCTGTCTTCATATATCTGTTAATATTTGCTTTGGAACTTACAGATAAGACTGGGCAACAAAAAAGCTATTTGGATACAACATTTATATAGGTCTTATTTCTGTAGAGTAAAAAACTTCCTGGACCAGGGGTGGGCAAACTTTTTGACTCAAGGGCCACAATGGGTTCTTAAACTGTACCAGAGGGCCGGAACAAAAGCATGGATGGAGTGTTTGTGTGAACTAATATAAATTCAAAGTAAACATCATTACATAAAAGGGTACGGTCTTTTTTTTTTATTTCAATAGTTTTATTCATTTCAAACATTTTAACAAGAAGAATGTAAACACTAATTATTATAATTTGAAACTTCAAAAAATGGAGGAATCATAGCACAATAACATACCTTATATTGAAGATGGCAAAGGCAAAATAAAATTGCCTAACAAAGGAAAGGTACAAAAACCTTTCAAATTAAACTTAAATATAATAAAATAATTTAAAACTAAAACAAATAGAAAAGAACAAAATGTGTAAACAGTAAATGCAGTTAGTGGCCACGGTAGCGTTACTGATACTGCATCCGTATCAGCAAAAAAATGCAGCCACAGCATGGCTAGTGTGACATGTCCTCTGTGTGTCTTTTTCCCTGCTGCGCGCGTCCGCAGTGGGAAAAAAAACTGCAGTGGATACAAGCCCTAAAAGCTGAAAGTATTTGTTGTTTTATTAACAAGTCATTGTGATGTACAGAATGTGGGAACAGGAAAAAATTGTGTTTGAGTAGAGCTCTTAATCTTACCTCAGAAAGGCTCTGATACTGTGCTCTCCAGGGGCGTGTCTCCCTACGTCACCACGATAACCTGTCTACGCATTCCCAGGGTGATGTTGGGAGACGCGTCCGCGGGCATTACAAGGAGCCTCTGGAAGATTGAGAGGTTGTTCCTTCTACTGAATGGGCGGATATAAATCCCCCACTCAGAAGAAGGAGCTGCCGCCGTGTTTCCCGATGTTGCCATGTTAACACTGCTGCTGGTGAAGGAGCGGAGGGGAGAGCAAGAGAACCCTCTGCTCTTTCGGCTCCGCGGGCCGGATAGAACAGCCGAATGGGCTGGATCCGGCCTGCGGGCCGTAGTTTGCCCAAGGCTGTCCTGGACTGTTTCTTTGGGGAATCCCTAAATGTCATTATCTTGAGATCTTTTCCTTGGACTAGTTGGATTCCCAAAATGACTTTTCTTTTTTTGTTAATCCTTACCGGTGATATTTTTTTCCATTGATTTTTAGAGAAAGTGGAAGGGAGGCGGGTTGGAGACACACACACACACACACACACACACCCTCACACCCCCCCCCCCCTTCCCCGATTGGTTGCCTCCTGCACGCACCTCAGCCAGGTCCCCAGGCCCGGGAATGGAGCCTGGAACCGAGGTACATGCCCTTGACTGGAATTGAACTCAGGCCCCCTCAGTCTTAGGGCTGATGTTCTAACCACTGAGCAAATGTACTAGGGCCAAAACAGATAAAGCCAAATGACTAGCATTTTGATAGCTGAATGGTGGAAAAGGTGGGTTTATCTCAATAATTAGTATGTAAACCTTAACTTACTTTCCCCTTTTTTCTGGCATAATAATCCTGTACTCATTTGTGCTTATTGCCAGATTCCCTTTTTATTCTCCCTTGAGGAGAAAAAAAGCCTTAATCTTCTGTTTATGTGGGCAAGGAGCTTTACCTGACAGGGCAGAGACAGGTAGGAAAACTTTAAACTATGTTCTAGCCCAGCCTTGGGCAAACTATGGCCCGTGGGCCAGATCCGGCTATTCTATCCGGTTCTCTTGCTCTCCCCTCCGCTCCTTTACTTTGAATTTATATTAGTTCACACAAACACTCCATCCATGCTTTTGTTCCGGCCCTCCGGTCCAGTTTAAGAACCCATTGTGGCCCTCGAGTCAAAAAGTTTGCGCACCCCTGTTAGCCCCTCCTCTACTTCCAGAACACCTGGTGCTGCCAATTTTTGGCCAGTTTGGCATTTTGCAGTGTAAATCCTGTGGCTCCTCAGCTTTCCACTCTGCTAGTTGGAGAAAATTTTGCTTTCCCAGTCAGTTTCCACTTAACTATTAACTGTCTAGTTTCTAGGTTTTATTGCTGTTGCGTCCTTTTTCATTCTCATTGTTCTTAAGAGTTTATATTCCTTCCTGCCTTTTATTTACATTTCAGTCAGGTTTGGGGCAGAAGTCAAAGTTAATGGATACATTCATTATACCATCTTTAACTAGAAGTTGCCATTTATTGGAATAATTTCTTCTTGCTTAATAGTTACGATCCATTTAGTGATTTTACTCATGACAATCATGCTTCTTGTTTTTATATGTGCATTTTTTTAAGTCAACACTAAAACTGCTGCAAACAAATGATGTTTGAAAGGTATGAATATATCATGTAGTACCACCCTTAGTGATTTTCTATAATTTGAGTCTTATTTTTCTTTTGAGCCTTTTAATTTATAGCATGTTGCTTAATGATTTTTAAGGAAAAGTTATTCTACTAGAGCAGGAAGTAGAAAACTATTCAGAATGAGCAAGACTCATTTCACATTACTAAAGTCTTGTTACCTCGTTAGCAAAGAGGTATTTATTGTTATTTTGATACTACCCTATTCTAGTTAATCTACTCTTTGCCTTCAATTTGTTTATGTGTTTATACTTATTTCCCTTCTTTCTCCCTTTCTGTAGCTAAATCAAATTTGTTAGAAAAAGCCACTATTCCTCCTAGATATTACAACTTGGATATAGATCATAATAGAATCCCTTTTAGAGTCAGAAATGAGTTCAAGTTATCACTTCTTCCAGACCACTGCCCACAAAAGGATATCCCCAAATCGTATATAAAAGGTATTTTGCCCATGTTTAGTGGTCTCTAGGAGTGTGTGCAGCCTCTTCGTTCTCTCGTTTCAGTATTTCTCAGTGGTGGTGTGAAGTTCTTACTGTTGTCTCTGGCAGGTTCCAGATGTGGGTAAGGGAGAAGTTCTATTTTTTTCTGGAATAAAAAGGATAGGGATCATTAAAGGAAGCAATTAGACTAGAAAGAAAATTTTGTGAACTTAAGTAAAAAGTTGATATGGAGTGAAGTAGCTGAAGAAGGTAATGGGGGTCAGGCAGGACCGTGAGCCTATATAAAAATAGAGATAGGGTCATCTTGTGTTTATTATCTTTATCATCTATTTAATACTAATACTTATTTTCTCCAGTGTGCTAAAGGAAATAAAATTATAAGAATTAGAAAAGAAGTATTTCTTTCTCTTGAATACATTTTTAAGTTAGAAGCAGTATATACTCAGAGCTTAAAGTAGATTCTATATAAGAAAGCATTCAACAATCTAAAACATTAGGTCTAAAGTCATGAAATGCATTGATTGAGCTCCATGATCAATGAGGCTTTCTGTATATTTGTATATCTTTTGAGAGGGGGAAAATTGAGAAAGGGGGTAGATGTTGACCAGACACTGAATGAATAAATCCCTAGACAGAGGAAACATTTGCTAGCATTATTGGCTATCTTGAAGAAATCAGATTGTCAGAATAGCTAGCCAGTAGATTATGAAGAAAATGTTCTTGAGTCAATTTACCCCATTTAAAAAGTTGAATTTTTTTCTCAATTAGAAATTTATTTTGAAATTTGGGTTTAAATATAGTAATTAAAAAATAGAGAACACATATATCAGTTTATTTTATTTCACAAACTAAGTGCCCTTTTACATAGCCTACAGTCTACATAGAGAGAGGGGGGGGGAAGAAAAGCTTTATACAAGAGGAAATGATAGATATTGAAAAAGAAACAGTGTTGTTCTTACGCAGTTTTCAAGTACAAGTTTCTTACGAGTTTTTGATTATTTGCTATATATGACTGTTATATACTATGAAGTAAAAATATGCTGCAATTATTTTGGTTTTGTTAAAGGTATTTATAGTTTGCCATTAAGTATTTTAGATATTTATGCCAAAAATCAATGTATTTTGAAGTAAGATGTTAATAATTCACAATTAATTTCACTCTTATAATTAACCATTTTATAGATTTTTATTTTCCTCCAGTTTAAAAACTTGTAATGGAAAACTTCAAGAAAAACCTCTAAATGAGAATAGTCATCACCCAATTTCAACTATTATCTACGGGTAGCCAGTAATATTTTGTTTTACAAATTTGTTTTTAAGTTAATGTCACCTCAAAATGTTGTGTGATTAACATATTTCAAAATAAAAAGATCAGATAAATTTGAATGGATGAAACCTTTTTTGAAAAAGAAAAATAATTTTTATTATATTATAACTTTATTTGGGAAATATTTTTTGGCTAGTCTAAGGTTAATATCTATAGAGTGTGTGAAAATATAATCATATTCTCTGCTCTTTCATCATTTAGTAAAGGCATAATTTTTTGTACAGATTTAACAAACAAATATGACTTTTTAAAAAAATTCAGCAACAACCACCAAACCTGTAAATATATAAGATCTTACCTTTCCTTTTTTTGTCTCTGAGATTGGTGTGCTAAGGAATCTATTCTGTTTCTTCACCATTAAAAAGAAAGCTATGTCATATGATTGCATTTCACTTCGTTTTAACCTTTGTACCCAGTGAACAGGTGATTTAAAAAAAAAAAAAAACTGGACTTCCTTAGCAAAAGATTGACTAGAAGAATAATTTCTTAAAGTCATCTTTGACTTCTTTAGTATACCAAGTAAGGTCGTTTCCATAATCTTTATGTTTAATTACCCTTAATAAAGTTAAATATTAACAAATTTACTTTATGAGTTAAAGTATATAAATTTGAGAATTCTAAAGTGATTTAAGTGTTATTCCTGGAGGTATTTTATGTTTAGAAAGATACAAGTTGAAAAAATACCAAGTTTAGTACTCCACTGAGTTTTTTATGACACCATCATTGGTAATTTACTGCCAGGTTATAACTGGAGCCAAGTGCTAATATCAAAACATGTGACACTTGACCATTATGTGGCCTTGAGAAAATCTGTTACCTGCCTTTTGCTGTTAACTTCTCTGTAAAATGAAATACTGTACAACATTAGTTCCCATCTAACTACATTGAGACATGTCAGAAAGAAACATGGTTAAGAGGCAAGTAATCATGGAGTTCAGAATGAGTTTGTTTCAGACGATTAACTCCTCTAGGCCTCAATATCTCCTTAATCTATGAAACAAAAAGACTGAAATAGATTATCTTTTCTGCTTGAAAGTTCTATGAGCCCATATACCCATATAAATTGTAGCAACAGTAAACACACTTGTAACATCAAGCACTGTAGTAGTAATTGAGGTTCAAAATAAAGAAAGACATCACTCATTATCCTAGAGTGAGACAAAAATAAATAAAAATTCCAGGTAGTCTGTTTCATTATGTTCACCGTTTATTTGATTATTATGATGTCTTTACAGAAAGATTTCTGAGTTTAGATTATCTTATGCTAATGGAGTATGAGTGTGTAAAGAGTGTGAAGGTCACCAATATGTGGATATATAGGACTTAGCTAGTGATTGTGAAAACTGTAGAAGTTGGTTTTCTACTTGTGAAAGAGATTAAATAGTAGAATAATCATTTTGAAACTTAAAATATAAATTTATGGCATTGGAATTAAAATTTATCTTTAAGAAAGATTTTTATATGTAAATCTTGAAATACTTACATGGTAACTAGCATCTTACCTTCTTATTTTTTTCAAAATGTTTCTCTATCCTAATGATAATTGACCTTGCATAGGGTAATAACTAGCACATCACTGGTATTTCTTGTGGTTATATGATAAATATTTGTAATTAATTTTACTACTACTACTTATAGATGGTTATACTTGCAATGTTTCTGTTTTGTTTTTTGGGAAATTATTACTTTGCAGTGCTATAATATTGCTGATAATCTGTGGAATACCAATTTTAATTAAAGCAGTGGATAAAAGGGAGTGTAAGCAAAACAAATTAATCTAAAGCTATGATTTTTAAAAATCAAGTTGCACTATAGGTCCCTCTACTCCCAGTTCACTCAGAGCTGTGTTACTTTATATGATTTACATGTTAAACTTCCATACTGTATTTCATTTGTTCAAAGAATTCTGTAGCTATGAGATGTTTGAAAACAACTCTTCTAAAATGCAACTATCTTATTTGTCTTAAAGGTATGATAGCAAAAATTTATAAGTACATCCTCATGTTGAAGGCTTTAATGATTTTCTACGATGATTTTTGTGTTTTCTTATAAGAATGTAAGTAAAATGGAGAGTAAGAAAATAGAAGCATTTGAGGGTTGAGAAGAAAAAGACAAAGTAAGTCTGTGCTGATGGGGGCCAAGTTTTGTACAGGTCAAATAGAATTATTTTGTACGTTTATAAGAACTTTTAGATCATAAACTATGATTGAATAAATTTAAGTACCCTATTTAAATGAGAGCAGGACCTGAGTAAAAGTAATGTTTTTTCCCCTCAGTATAGTAAGGAATATTGCATACTTTTGGTTTCAGGAAGGAGAAACAAATTAGAAGTGTAGAAGAAGAAATTGAACAGGAAAAACAAGCAGCAGATGGCATTATAAAAAATATGTCTCCTGAAAAACAAGTCAAGTACATAGACATGAAAACCACAAATGAGAAATTATTACAGGTAATACTAATTACTCCTTTGGGACAGGCATATAGCAATCTTGCCACTATGGGCAGCATCGGCATCCCCTGAGAGCTTGACTAGACTTACTGCTCAGTCTTTAACAAGGTCCCCGGATGATTCATAGGACATTTAAATTTGAGAAGCACAGCTTTAGAAAAATTTATTTTCTTATGCTATATGATGACCTAGCTTTTACTATATTATTTGTTCAGTCTATGCATCCTTCATTTTTGAATGTCATAAAGACATATGAAAACACTTATTTTTTTTTTTAATATATTTTATTGATACTTTACAGAGAGGAAGGGAGAGGGATAGAGAGCTAGAAACATCGACGAGAGAGAAACATCGATCAGCTGCCTCCTGCACACCTCCCACTGGGGATGTGCCCGCAACCAAGGTACATGCCCTTGACCGGAATCGAACCCGGGACCCTTCAGTCGCAGGCTGACGCTCTATCCACTGAGCCAAACCGGTTTCGGCTGAAAACACTTATTTTAATCAACTTTTAATAGCAACATTAAAAGGCCTAATATACCTGAGCCATATGAAATGAATATTTACATTCTTTCCTTCCTGCCTAATAAACCTCAAATCTTTTTTTTTAATTAAAAATATTTAATGTTGACACTATTGCAGATGTCCCCCATATCTCCCCTTTATCTACCTCTACCCACTCCACTTCCCCTTCCCTTGGCCTTCACCACACTATCTGTGTCCATGGGTTATGCATATGTGTTCTTTAGCTAAACCCTTTACCTTCTTTTTTTAAAAATATATTTTTATTGCATTCAGAGAGGAAGGGAGGAGTGAGAAATAGAAACATCAATGGTGAGAGAGAATCATTGATTGGCTACCTCCTGCATGCCCCACACTGGGGATTGAGCCCACAACCCAGCATATGCCAAAACCAGGAATTGAACCGTGACGACCTGGTTCATAGTTTGATGCTCAACCACTGAACCACACCGATCTGGCTCCCTTTTCCTTCTTTATCCGGTCACCTCCGCCCTTTCCCTTCTGGCACCCTCCAGTCTATTCCATGTACCCACGATTCTGGTTCCATTTTGTTCTTCATTTTATTTTGTTCATTAGATTCCTTCATTGACAGTTCAATATAACTTTTATTTTAGACAGGATTTATAAGATACAATAAAACATTGAAAAAAGGGTATTACAGAAATGTCAAAATATAGTTAATCTTGCATAGGGGTTCTCAAATGAGTAATAATCAGTTTAAGCGTTTTATCCCTTAAAGGTGTTGAGTTATGTAAATTGCTATAGGTCTGGGCCTTAAAAGAAATTAGGGACATGTTAAGTCTTCTTACTACAATAAAATAAAATTTTAAAAAGTAAATCAATTAAATTTAAAAAGAAATTAGGCAAAAAAATATGAAAACATAGTTTAAAAATCAAAATTAAAAATCATAACTTTAAACAATGACATAATGAGTTTGAAGGCTTCTGCAACTTATTAGATGATTACAGTGATGTGATGATTTAGTGTGAAAAGGACAGGCTGCCTCCGACAAGCTTATAGAGGGTATTTTTTTTTTTAATCTTCACCCAAGGATATGTTTCCATTGATTTTTTTAGAGAGAGAGAGAGAGAGAAACATAGATGTGAGAGAGAAACATCAGTTGGTTGCTTCCCATATGCCTGGATTGGGGATCGAACCCACAACCTAGATGTGTGCCCTGCAACCAGAATCAAACCTGTAACCTTTTGGTGTATGGGATGATGCTCCAAACAACTGAGCCACTCAGGGCATAAAGTATTTTTAAAGGTGGATCATGGCAAAGTTTTTAGAAATAATGAAAAAATTGGAAAAAATAGCAGTGAATACTAGTAAATTCTAGTCAAATCACAAGATAAGTTTTGAAGATGTTTACAAAATTTACTTTGTCACATATATATTTGAAATGTTGAGAAACAAAAATTTATTCTGGCGTGTTATTTTTTTTCTTTTCATTTTATTTATTTTTAGAGAGAGAAAGGGGGAGGGAGAGAGAGACAGAGAGACAGACAGACACACATGGATGTGAGAGAAATATCGATGGTTGTCTCCTGCACTCATTCTGACTAGGGGTGGAGCTCTGGATATGTGCTCTCACCTGTAATTGAACCTGCAACCTGGATATGTGCTCTGACCTGTAATCGAACCTGCGACCTGGTGCATAGGATGACACTCCAACCAACTGAGCCACACCAGCAAGGGCCAAGTTTATTCTTAATGTAACTGACATATGTATTTGTTTTTTTCCTTCTATTTAGGAATTAGATACACTTCAGCAGCAACTGGATTCACTGAACATGAAAAAAGACAGTCTGGAAGCTGTAAGTATAAAATTAAATAAGATTTCTTGTATTACTCATCTACAAAAGATAAATATATCCTAATATGTAAAAACTCAGAGTCTGTAACGACCAACCGAAGGCTCGACCAAACACTGGAAATCAGTTCTGCAGTCAGTGCTGGGTTGCCGAGGCGACCCAGCACTGACTGCCGCTGGTGCGGGTGCAGAGACCCAGCATTAACTGCCAAGGGGGCCGCAGATCAGGCCCGGAGAGAGGCCCAAAGAGAGAGGCAGGGTCTGATCCGCAGCTGTTGATCAGCTATTGCCTCTCTCTTTCTCTCCTGGCTTTGCCAGCAGCTGTGCCTCTGTTTCTCTCCAGGGAAAGGCCCGGAGATGCTGACTGGCATAGAAACCGACCAATCAGAACCAAATCTGGGTGAACTATGAGGAGCCAATGGCTGCCTAGGAGGTGGAGCTTTTGACGCTGACTGGCATAGAAACTGACCAATCAGAACCAAATTGGCCAGCAAGGGGGGCCAGTTGCGGGTAAGATCAGGCCTGCAGGGGAGGGCAGTTGGGGGCGAGATCAGGCCGGCAGGGGAGGGCCGTTGGGGGTGAGATCGGGTTGGCAGGGGATGGCAGTTGGGGGCAACTAGGTTGGCAGGGGAGGGCAGTTGGGGGCAAGATCAGGCCGGCAGGGGAGGGCAGTTAGGGGTTATCTGGCCAGCAGGGGAGGGCATTCCGGCAGGAGAGGGTATTTGGTGGTGAGATCAGGCCAGCAGGAGAGGGCTGTTGGGGTGAGATCAGGCTGGCAGGGGAGGGCACTTGGGAGCAAGATCAGGCCAGGAGAGGAGGGCAGTTAGAGGTGATCAGGCAGGCACAGGCAGTTGGGGGCAAGATCAGCCGGCAGGGAAGAGCATTTGGGGGCAAGATCAGGCCAGCAGGGGAGGGCAGTTAGGGGCGATCAGACAGGCAGGCAGGCAGGCAGAGGCAGTTAGTGGCAATCAGGCAGGCAGGCAGGCAGAGAGGTTAGGGATGATCAGGCAGGCAGGCAAGGGTTTAGGGGCAATCAGGCACGCAGGCAGAGGCAGTTAGGGGCGATCAGACAGGCAGGCAGGTGAGCGGTTAGGAGCCAGTGGTCCCAGATTGCAAGGGGGATGTCCGACTGCCGGTTTAGGCCCAATCCCGGGCAGCCGCCATCGGGCCTAAACCGGCAGTCGGACATCCCCCAAGGGGTCTCCGATTGGAGAGGGTGCAGGCTGGTCTGAGGGAACCCCCCCTTGGTGCATGAATTTTGTGCACCGGGCCACTAGTATATCTATAATTCAGCTAAATATATTAATGGACTCATCCAAGTACATATTTATTTAGCAGTTTACTTACAAGAGTATAATAATTTCTTCCCCACTAGGGCCATAAATATCCTAATTTGGTAAGAAATTAGATTCAATTAAGTACCTACTGTGTACAAAACAAGTCACTTGGTCTAATGGGGCACATAATCTAGTGGTAATTTAAAGACATATGAACAAGGAGACATATGTAATACTTTAAGCAATTAAAAAAACAAATAAGACATATGAACAAGAGATAAAACAAGTGAAGAAGAGGAGAGATCACTTTATCATTAAAGATGTAAAAGTTTGCATTCATTCTCCTATGTTTATTTAAATAACTAGAGTCCCGGTGCATGAAAATTCATGCACTGGAGGGGGGTCCCTTAGCCTGGCCTGCCCCTCTCACAGTCTGGGAGCCCTCAGTGGCGGGAGGCGACCCAGT
Organism: Plecotus auritus; assembly: GCF_963455305.1. Classification (NCBI taxonomy): domain Eukaryota; kingdom Metazoa; phylum Chordata; class Mammalia; order Chiroptera; family Vespertilionidae; genus Plecotus; species Plecotus auritus. The sequence goes on along the minus strand of NC_137776.1, from coordinate 116,434,733 downwards.
GATCAGGGGAAGGCAACGCCCCCATCACACCTCTGCTGCTGCCACTGCCAGCAGCGCAAGCCTCAGCCAGCCCTGGTTACTGAGCCTTGGGCGGCCCTGCGCAGCTGGGCAGCTGCCATCCAAGGCTTCCCTGCGCCTCGGGTCCGCCCTGGGCGGCTGGGCAGCTGGCATCGGAGGCTTACCTGCGCCTCTGGCGTCAGCTGGGCAGCCGCCATCGGAGGCTTGCCTGCACCTCGGGCATTGGCTGGGCAGTCGCCATTCAAGGCTTACCTGCGCCTCGGGCGTCGGCTGGGCAGCTGCCATCTGAGGCTTGCCTGCACCTCGGGCCAACCCTGGGCAGCTGGGCAGCCGACATCCGAAGCTTGCCTGCTCCTCAGGCCGGCCCTGGGCAGCTGGGGGGCTGAGGGGACTGGGGTACTCCAGAGGCAGGCGTTTGGAGTGGCTGGACCCGCTCGGGGGTGGGCCTGGCTGTGCCATGCGCCTGCCACCCCAGCGGGACTGAGTTGACTGGGCGCCGCCATTTTGTGGGTGTGGGCACCGCCATCTTTGAGGGCATGTCAGTCAATTAGCATATTTCCTCCTTATTGACTGTGGGCACCACCATCTTTGTGAGGGTGTGACGGTCAATTAGCAAATTTCCTCTTTATTAGATAAGATTTTAATTCACAAAACTAATCATGTTTATGGTAAAAAAAAAAAAAAAAGAATAAGATGGAAGTAAAAATGCCTGATTTTTTTGTCCTCTTTCCAGACAGAGCTACTCTTACATTTATTGAGTGCTTACTATGTACTTTTTTGAATTCTTGACATATATCACCAGCATTGTCACTGAATCCTATCTAATAAAAGAGTAATATGCAAATTAACCATCACTCTGCTACACCCACACCCACCAGCCACGCCCACCAGCCAATCAGGAGCGAATATGCAAATAAACCCAACCAACATGGCTACAGCCACAGAGAGCAGGAGGGAGGCTTGGGTTTCCCTGGCGATGGAGGAAGCTAAGCTTTCTGCACACCCTGGCCGGCCCAGGCCTCGCTTAGGCTACAAAGTTTCAATGATAGAAGATACATAAATCCCAATAGAAATGGCTGCCGCCACGGAGCAAGCAGAAGGCTTGGCTCTGCTCCAGGCTACAAAGTTTCAATTGTAGAAGATAAATAAACCCCAGATACCAGGGCCTCCGCTTGGGTCGCCAGGGGGCGTGGCCAGCCTGCAGACCACCACAGGCCCCTTGCCCTGGCTGCCCCACGCCCCAAGGGAACCCTGATCCGGGACACCCTTCAGTACAAACCAGTTGGTCCCCACCGGTGCACCAGGCCTCTATCCTATCTAATAAAAGAGTAATATGCAGATTGACCATCACTCCAACACACAAGATGGCTGCCCCCATGTGGTCAAAGATCCTGCCCCCATGTGGACACAAGATGTCTGCCACAAGATGGCCAGAATGGGAAGGCAGTTGGGAGGGACCAGGCCTGCAAGGGAGGGCAGTTGGGGGTGATCAAGCCTGCTGGGAGGGCAGTTAGGGGTGACCAAACTGGGAGAGGAGGGAAGTTGGGGGCAACCAGGCCTGCAGGGAAAGGCAGTTGGGAGGGACCCAGGCCTGCAGGGGAGAGCAGTTGGGGGGGACCAGGCCTGCAGGGGAGGGCAGTTAGGGGTGACCAGGCCTGCAGGGGAGGGCAGTTGGGGGGGACCCAGGCCTGCAGGGGAGAGCAGTTGGGGGGACAAGGTCTGCAGGGAAGGCAGTTAGGGGTGACCAGGCCTGCAGGGGAGGGCAGTTAGGGGAACACAGGCTGGCAGGGGAGCAGTTAGGCATCAATCAGGCTGGCAGGGGAGTGGTTAGGGGCAATCAGGCAGGCAGGCAGGCGAGCAGTTGGGAGCCAGCAGTCCTGGATTGTGAGAGGGATGTCCGACTGCCCATTTAGGCCCGATCCCACCGGGCGGGCTTAAACGGGCAGTCGGACATCCCTCGAAGTGTCCCAGATTGGAGAGGGTGCAGACTGGGCTGAGGGACACACACAGCCGTGCACGAATTTCGTGCACCGGGCCTCTAGTTTTCATAATAATCCTGTAATCCTAAGTTGGTTTTACTGTTGTGGAAAACCTTAAGTGGGATTCACATTAGTATGCTGTCCACAGCTTTTTTGTTTTTCACCTAACATTTGCTCTTGAATGTTCATTCACATCAACTCTTATAATGCTCCCTCATTTTTAAATCACTACTTTGTATTAAATTGTATGACTGTAGTAAAGCCTTGTAATGAATAGACTGGCGGAGTTATAAATAATGCTGGCGTGAAAAATTTGCATATATTTTATGCAAAGTTATATGAGTGTATCTTAAGATAGATTTTTTGCAATGGGTCATAAATTACACACTTGAAATCTGAGATTACCAAATTGCCTTCCAAAAAGGTTGTTGCATTTTTACTCCTAGACCCAACATATGGGAGTGCCTATTTTCACTGCACTCACAGCAGGCATTACCCATCTTTTCCATATTTGCTAGTGTAATTGGTAAAAATTACTATTTTGTTTCAATTTTCATTTATTTATGCATGAAATTGACTTCTCTTTATATATTTGTTGGTCATTGTATTTCTTTTTTCTGTGAACTACATTTTCATGTCCTTTGCACTTCAGTATACTGCCTGTACCTCAAACTTGGCCTTCCTTTCCTGCTTTCCTATGGAGTCAGGTAGATACAATGATGATAAAATTAGTAACAATTGAACATTGCCATGATTGTTGGCATCTATCTTGCAAAAGAAATAAATATGAATGTTTTGTAATCATTCTTTTGGAAATTTGCTATTAAAAAGTTTGCTTAAAAATATTAAGATTAAAAAAATTAAGATTTTATTTTGTATCAGGTTACCCATATGTAGGTACACATAAGGACAACATTTAGTAATAACACAGCCAGCTTGCAAAATTTCTTACCTTTTTTTTTTTAGGGCATGTGGGAGAGAGGAAAAGGTGTAATTTATAACATTAGATTTACTGTTTGTATTGATGCCACCCTTTTTTGGCATCAGTACATGTATGCCTAAAATAATATGAATTTTAAAAAATTTGCAGTATTCTCAAATCAAGAAAATGTAAGTCACTAATTCTATTGACAGATTTCTTGTAATTTTTAACTTGTTCTTCAAGAAAACATTGTGTCATATATTAATCAATTAGAATTTAAAAATCTACTGTGTGCTCACTACTATGCTAAGTATTACTAATTCAGTTCACAGGGGTCTGAAAAAAAAGGATCAACATGAGCTTGAGTCTTTAGGAACAGTTTTATCAAGACACAATTTGAAGAAATCTGTAAGATGTTTAAATAAAGGAAGGGGAAGATATGAAAAGGGATACCTCAAAATACATGCATTTATACTATCTGTATTATTATTTTTTTTAAAAAAATACATTTTATTGATTTCAGAGAGGAAGGGAGAAGAAGAGAGAGAGAAACATCAATGATAAAAGAGAATCATTGATCGCCTGCCTCCTGCACACCCCACAATGGGGATCAAGCCTGCAACCTGGGCATGTTCCCTGACTGGGAATCAAACCATGACCTCCCGGTTCATAGGTCAACGCTCAACCACTGAGCCACACTGGCCAGATTGTATTATTTTTTATTGTTACTGCTCACCCGAGTATATTTTTTCCATTGATTTTTGGAGAGAATGGAAACGGGGGATAGGAACATCCATGTGAGAGGTACACATCAATCACTTGCCTCATGCACATGCCCCGAAATGGGATGGAGGATCGAACCTGCAACCCATGTACGTGCCCTTGACTGGGAATTGAACCAGCAACCCTTGAGTGAGCAAGGGCGATGCTCTAACCACTTACCAACCCCAGCCAGAGCTTATCTGTATTTTTTGTCATGCCTTTTCACCTGAAGCTAATCCATTACTGATCTTTGCCTATAACTCTTTGCCTATGAAGTTTTAAGCATTCACTTTTCTTTTTTTCTTTCTTTATTAAGGTATTACATATGTGTCCTTATCCTCACATTGTTTCCCTCCCCCGCTCCCGCCACTCATGCCCTTACCCCCCTAGTGTCTGTGTCCATTGGTTAGGCTTATATGCATGCATACAAGTCTTTTGGTTGATCTCTCCCCCTTACTCCCACCCTCCCCTGCCTTCCCTCTGAGGTTTGAGCATCTGATCAATGCTTCTCTGTCTCTGGATCTGTTTTCGTTCATCAGTTTATGTTGTTCATTATATTCCACAAATGAGTGAGATCACGTGATATTTATCTTTCTTTGAGTGACTTATTTCACTTAGCATAATGCTCTCCAGGACCATCCATGCTGTTGCAAATGGTAGGAGTTCTTCCTTTTTACAGCAGCGTAGTATTCCATTGTATAGATGTACCACAGTTTTTTAATCCACTCATCTGCTGATGGGCACTTAGGCTGGTTCCAAATATTAGCTATAGTAAATTGTGCTGCTTTGAACATAGGAGTGTATATATTCTTTCTGATTGGTGTTTCTAGTTTCTTGGGATATACTAGTTGTAGACAGCGCCTGATAAGGCACATGGGCATTATTTAATTATTGTCAGCTGAACCCAAGGCAATAGGTAAAGCCACGACCTGGGAACACGTCTTGCCAAAAGGGCAAGGGTGTTGTCAGCTTGACCTTCATTTCAGCCCGTGGTGTGGGGAAGTAGTTTTGATATCTAAATCCAGCCTAGCACCAGGAATGCTCAGGGCCTACTCAATGCAAATAATCTCCTTTTGTCTTGACCTTTTGGTGAAACTTCCTGGTATTTGGGATATAAAATAAACTCACTGGATTGGCTCTGGGTCCCTGTCTCTCCATCAGAAGAGGACGGTGGTCCCACCCAGTCCCAGCTTTTTCCTTCTATCTCTGTGTCTTGTCTCTCTTTTATTTCTCAAACCCCAGCCGCCCCTACTCAGGAACTGGACCCGCTCTCCAGCCGTGCTGGACGCAGAAAGAGAGAAATACCTACAACTAGTATTCCTAGAAGTGGGATCACTGGGTCAAATGGGAGTTCCATTTTTAGTTTTTGAGGAAACTCCATACTGTTCTGCACAGTGGCTGGACCAGTCTGCATTCCCACCAGCACTTGTCATTTGTTGGTTTATTGATGATAGCCATTCTGACAGGTGTGAGATGGTACCTCACTGTCGATTTGCATCTCTTGGATGATTAGTGATGTTGAACATGTTTTCATATGTCTCTTTACCTTCCTTATGTACTTTTCCAAAAGTATCTATTTAGGTCAGTTGCCCGTTTTTTGATTGGGTTGTTTATCTTCCTTTTGTTAAGTTGTATGAGTTCCCTGTAAATGTTGGAGATTAAACCCTTATCAGAAATAACATTGGCAAATCTGTTCTCCCATGAAGTGGGCTTTCTTGTTGTTTTGTTGATGGTTTCTTTTGCTGTGCAGAAGCTTTTTATTTTGATGTAGTCCCATTTGTTTATTTTCCATTGTCCTAGGAGCTGTATCGATGAAGATATTGCTTCAGCATATGTCTGAGATTTTTGCTGCCTGTGGATTCCTCTAATATTTTTATGGTTTCCCGTCTTACATTTAAGTCCTTTATCCATTTTGAGTTTATTTTTGTGTATGCTGTAAGTTGATGGTCTATTTTCATTTTTTTGCATGTATCTGTCCAATTTTCCCAGCACCATTTATTGAAGAGACTGTCTTGACTCCATTGTATGCTCTTTCCTCCTTTGTCAAATATTAATTGAGCATAGTGGTTTGGGTCGATTTCTGGGTTTTCTATTCTATTCCATTGGTCTATATGTCTTTTCTTGTGCCAGTACCAGGCAATTTTAAGAACAGTGGCTTTGTAATACAGCTTGATATCTGGTATTGAGATCCCTCCTACTTTGTTCTTCTTTCTCAGGATTGCTGCAGCTATTCGGGGTCTTTTTTAAAATATATATTTTTTAATAAATCTTTATTGTTCAGATTATTACAGTTGTTCCTCTTCCCCCCCCCCCCCCCATAGCTCCCCTCCACCCGGTTCCCACCCCACCCTCTGCCCTAACCCCTGCCCCCACTGTCCTCATCCATAGGTGTATGATTTTTGTCCAGTCTCTTCCCACATACCCCTTTCCCCCTGAGAATTGTCAGTCCACTCCCTTTCTGTGCCCCTGATTCTATTATATTCACCACTTTATTCTGTTCATCAGATTTTTTACTCACTTGATTTTTAGGTTCACTTGTTGATAGATATATATTTGTTGTTCATAATTTTTATCTTTACCTTTTTCTCCTTCTTCCTCTTCTTAAAGAATACCCTTCAGCATTTCATATAATACTGGTTTGGTGGTGATGAACTCCTTTAGCTTTTTCTTATCTGTGAAGCTCTTTATCTGCCCTTCAATTCTGAATGATAGCTTTGCTGGGTAGAGTAATCTTGGTTGTAGGTTCTTGCTATTCATCACTTTGAATATTTCTTGCCACTCCCGTCTAGCCTGCATAGTTTCTGTTGAGAAGTCAGCTGACAGTCCTATGGGTACTCCCTGGAAGGTAACTAACTGTTTTTCTCTTGCTGCTTTTAATATTCTCTCTTTGTCTTTTGCTTTTGGCATTTTAATTATGATGTGTCTTGGTGTGGTCCTCTTTGGATTCCTTTTGTTTGGGGTTCTCTGCGCTTCCTGGACTTGTAAGTCTATTTCTTTCACCACGTGGGGGAAGTTTTCTGTCATTATTTCTTCAAATAGGTTTTCAGTATCTTGCTCTCTCTCTTCTTCTGGCATCCCCATAATTCGGATGTTTGCACGCTTGAAGTTGTCCCAGAGGCTCTTTGCACTGTCTTCATATTTTTGGATTCTTTTTTCTTTTCCGGTTGGGTGTTCTTTGCTTCTTCGTATTTCAAATCTTTGACTTGATTCTTGTGATCCTCTAGTCTGCTGTTGGATCTCTGTATATTGTTCTTTATTTCAGTCAGTGTATGCTTAACTTCTAGTTGGTCCTTTTTCATATCCTCGAGGGTCTCACTAAATTTATCGGTGGTTTTTAGAAAATTCTTAAAAACCTTATTACCGTGGTTTTGAACTCTATATCCAGTAGTTTGTTATCTTTCATTTCTGTCATTTGTGACCTGTTTTTTTGTCTCCACATTTTGGCTGCTTCCCTGAGTTGATAGAGTGGCTTTGTGTGCTAGGTGTCCTATAGGGCCCAGTGGCCCAGCCTCCCCGGTTACCTGAGGTGGACACTCTTGGTGCACCCCTTTGTGGGCTGTGTGCACAGTCTTGTTGTAGTTAAGCCTTGATTATTGTTGGTATCACTGGGAGGAATTGACCTCCAGGCCAATTGGCTGTGAGGATCAGCTGTGTCTACGCTTGGAGAACTTCTGTGCTGGAGACACCCTTATGAGACAAGACTTGTTTCAGTGGGGTTTTGGTGCTCACTGAGTCTGCCCCCTGAGTGTGTCCCTTATGGATCTGAGGAGTTGTAATCTGGATGGTCCCACTCTGACCCCTGGGTACACTGGCTCTTGGATCTCCAAGGAGGTGCTAATTTAGCCTCTGCCTAAGGCCACCCAGCAGGAGCTACGGAGAGATCTGCCTATTCCTCTTCTTTGTTTGGGTTTTGGAGATGCCCAGATGAGGCCCAGCTGTGAAGCAATGCAAGCTGCTGCGGGGCCTTGGGCCTTCTTTTGGGTGTTCTTGGTCTCACTGACCCAGCTGCAGTTTGTTAGGTAATTTTAGATTGCAAAGGGCCAGGCCATTCATATGGAAAGGCCTCTGCACACAACTTGGGTGGGGCGGGATCTGAGGGTATCAACAGGGAGGAGCAAACAGCAATGGCTTCCCGTCAGCCCTCCCCTAAGAGGCCCGGTTCTCAGTGTCCCACAGTAATCGCTGCAAGCACCTCTGAGAGAAAGCCGCCCTCAAGTTTCGCCTGCTGCAAGACAGTCCAGTTTCTCCCCATATGAGTCTGGGTCCCCAGAGTCTTGCCTGGAACTGGAGTTCAGAGCAGTCTGGAGCTTTTGTCTCCCTCCCGATTTAAAAAGACAACTGCGTACTCACTTGCTAGCCCTTTCTGCACGCACACCTCCGTACCTCTACACTTTACTTCCGCAGCTCCTGTGAGTCTCAGTGTGCTTTCCTTTTCCCTTCTAGTTGTAGAATTTCCACTCAGCCAGCCTTCCTGTGGTTCTAGATGATGTCTGTTTTGTCTTTTAGTTGTAGTTTTGAAGTGGTTGTGCGAGGCAGCAATTTCAGGTGTTTACCTATGCCTCCATCTTGGTTTCTCCTCAGGGTCTTTTTTTATTCCAGATGAATTTTTGGAGAGTTTGTTCTGCGTCGGTGAAATATGCCATTAGTATTTTAATGGGGAGTGCATTGAATCTATAGATTGCTTTGGGTAATATGGACATTTTAATGATGTTGATTCTATCCATGAATACAATATGTTCTTCCATCTGTTTATGGAAGACAGTATGTCTTCCTCTATCTCTTTTTTCAGTGTCCTGTAGTTTTCTGAGTACAGGTCTTTTACCTCCTTAGTTAAGTTTATTCCTAGGTATCTTAATTTTTTTGGTGCAATGGAAAATAAGATTTTTTTTAAATCTCTCTTTCTGTAAGTTCACTATTGGTGTATAAAAATGCCATAGATTTCTTGGAGTTAATTTTGTTTTGTTTTTTTGTTTGTTTGTTTGTTTTTTTTTAAAATATATTTTATTGATATTTTACAGAGAGGAAGGGAGAGGGATAGAGAGCCAGAAACATCGATGAGAGAGAAACATCGATCAGTTGCCTCCTGCACAGCTCCCACTGGGGATGTGCCCGCAACCAAGGTACATGCCCTTGACCAGAATCGAACCCGGGACCCTTGAGTCCGCAGGCCGACGCTCTATCCACTGAGCCAAACCGGTCTCGGCTCTTGGAGTTAATTTTGTATCCTGCTACATTGCGAATTCATTTATTAAGTCTAGCAATTTTTTTATGGAGTCTCTAGGGTTTTCTACATACAATATTATGTCATCTGAAAATAATGATAGTTTTACTTCTTCTTTTCCAATTTAGATGCCTTTTATTTCTTCTTCCTGTCTGATTGCTATAGCTAGCACTTTCAGTACTATGTCGAACAGGAATGGTGAGAGTTGGCATTCCTGTCTCATTCCTATTCTTAGGGGAAATGGTTTTAGCATACAGTGGAGTCAAGACAGTTTATTCAATAAATGGTGTTGGGAAAATTGGGCAGATACATGCCAAAAAAAAATGAAACTAGACCACCAACTTATACCATACACAAAAATAAACTCAAAATGCATAAAGGACTTAAACTTAAGATGGGAAACCATAAAAATCTTAGAAGAATCAATGGGCAGCAAAATATCAGACATATGTTGTAGTGATATCTTTACTGATACAGCTCCTAGGACAATGGAAACTAAGGAGAAAATAAACAAATGGGACTACATCGAAATAAAAAGCTTCTGCACAGCAAAAGAAACCAACAAAACAACAAGAAAGCCCACTGCATGGGAGAACATACTTACCAATGTTATCTCTGATAAGGGTTTAATCTCCAACATTTACAGGGAACTCAAAAAAATGGACAAAGGACCTAAATAGACACTTTTCTAAAGAGGACCTACAGAAGGCCAAGAGACATATGAAAACATGCTCAAAGTCACCAGTCATCTGAGAGATGCAAATCAAACAACAAATGAGGTAACTTCTCACACCTGTCAGAATAGCTATCATCAACAAATCAACAAACAACAAGTGCTGGTGAGAATGTGGAGAAAAAGAAACCCTCGTGCACTGTTGGTGGGAATGAAGACTGGTGTAGCTACTATGGTAAACAGTATGGAGTTTCCTCAAAAAATTAAAAATGGAACTGCTATTTCACCCAGTAATCCTACTTCTAGGAATATATCCCAAGAATCAGAAACACCAGTCAGAAAGGATATATGCACCCCTATGTTCATAGCAGCACAATAACTAAGATTTGGAAACAGCCTAAGTGCCCATCAGCAGATGAGTAGATTAAAAAACTGTGGTACTACTTTGCTGTAAAAAAGAAGGAACTCTTACCATTTGCAGCAGCATGGATGAACCTAGAGAGCATTATGCTAAGCGAAATAAGCCAGTTGGAGAAAGATAAATATCACATGATCTCACTCACTTGTGGAATATAATGAACAACATAAACTGATGAACAAAAATAGAGTCGGAATCATAGAAGCATCAAACAGACCATCCAACCAAAGAGGGAAGGCAGGGGAGGGAGGGGGGGTAAAAGATCAACCAAAGGACTTATATGCATGCATATAAGCATAACCAATGGACATGGCCAGTAGGGGGTGAGGGCATGTGCTGGGGGGTGTGATCTGCTGGGGAGAGGTCAATGGGGGCAAAAGGAGATGTATGTAATACTTTAAACAATAAATTTAAATTTAAAAAAGTAAAAAAAAAAAAAAAAAACGAAGAAAATATGCAGGGATCTATTTTTATTCTTCCAGTTTAGAAATGTGTTTCGTAGCATTATTGATTAACCTAGATACTTTATGTATCTACTAGAGGCCCGGTGCATGAAATTCGTGCACGGGGATGTGTGTCCCTCAGCCCAACCTGCACCCTCTCCAATCTGGGACCCCTACCAGGATCGAGCCTAAAAGGGCAGTCGGACATCCCTCTCACAATCCAGGACTGCTGGCTCCCAACTGCTCTCATGCCTGCCTTCCTGATTGCCCCTAACTGCTTCTGCCTGCCAGTCTGATCACCCCCTAACCACTCCCCTGCCAGCCTGATTGATGCCTAACTGCTCCCCTGCCAGCCTGTTTTCCCCTAACTGCCCTCCCCTGCAGGCCTGGTCACCCCCAACTGCCCTCCCCTGCAGGCCTGGTCACCCCCAACTGCACTTCCCTGCAGGCCCGGTTGCCCGCAACTTCCCTCCTCTGCCGACCTGGCCACCCCTGCAGGCTTGATCACCCCTAACTGCCCTCCCTTGCAGGCCTGGTCCCTCCCAACTGCCCTCCCCTGCTGGCCATCTTGTGGTGGCCATCTTGTGTCCACATGGGGGCAGCCATCTTTTGTGTTGGAGTGATGGTCAATTTGCATATTACTATTTTATTAGATAAGATAGAGGCCTGGTGCACGGGTGGGGGCTGGCTTGTTTGCCCTGAAGGGTGTCCCAGATCAGGGTGCGGGTTCCCTTGGGGGGTGGGTCAGCCTGGGCGAGGGGCCTGTGGTGGTTTGCAGGCTGGCCACGCCCCCCGGCGACCCAAGCTGAGGCCCTGGTATCTGGGATTTATTTATCTTCTATAATTGAAACTTTGTAGCCTTCAGCAGAGGCCAAGGCAAGCCAGGGCTGTGGAAACTTGGCTTTCTCCATCACCAGGGGGCAACTCGAGCCTTCTGCTCTCTCCAGCTCCGCTGCTGCCGCCATTTTTGTTGGGATTGATTTATCTTCTATAATTGAAACTTTGTAGCCTTAAGCAGAGGCTAAGGCAGGCCAGGGCAGGCGGAAAGCTTGGCTTCCTCCATTGCCGGGGAAACCCAAGCCTCCTGCTCTCTCTGTGGCCGCAGCCATCTTGTTTGGGTTAATTTGGATACTCACTCCTGATTGGCTGATGGGCATGGCTTGTGGGTGTAGTGGAGGTTCGGTTAATTTGCATATTATTCTTTTATCAGGATTTAAAGATGCTGGTGGTTTAAATGTGTCCTATTCTTACAAACTGAAATCTATTTGAAATAATTTTTGATGAATTAATACATTTTTCCTTTTTTTGCTCCCTTCAGGAAATAGCACACTCCCAGGTAAAACAGGAGGCTGTATTGCTGCATGAAAAACTTTATGAGTTAGAGTCCCATCGAGATCAAATGGTTGCTGAAGACAAAAGCATGGGATCCCCAATGGAAGAGAGAGAGAGATTACTTAAGCAGGTAGGAAAAACAAACATACTTATTTTAATATGTCAGGATTTGTGAATGTTTTTATTTTATTTAAGCCATATGAATTGACCAGAAAGCCAATAAGTTTATTGTGTCTTTAAAAAACAGTGAAAAGTGAGCTTCACCTAAATCAGTATGAACTACTTGACCATTAAAATCTAGTAAAAATCATCTGACATAAATGGGTTTTTTACGTAAACATTAATTTTATGTGGTGTTCATGCATATTATGGCCATTTTTTTTTCATGTTTTGGATTCTATGAGGAAAACTTAAAACTTTTCTTTGTTAGTTAATAAATAACTAGATAACCTTATTGAAGATCTCTTCCATTATTTATTTTGGGCTTCATATTTAGAAATGAAGTGTCCCACAGCTAATGACTTTATTTAATGAAATTAAAATCTCCTCTGAAATCTGCCTGGTCAGAGTGACTCAGTCGGTTGAGTGCTGTACTGTGCACCGAAAGGTTGTGGGTTTGATCCCCAAGTAGGGCACATAAAAAGGCAATCAATCCATGTTTCTCACATCGATGTGTCTCTCTTTGTCTGTCTCTCTCACTCTCTCCCCCTCCCCCCCATCCTCCCCACCTCATGTCCTAGGGTGAGGTTTAAAAAATAAATAAAGAGCCAGGCAGCTGTGGCTCAGTGATTGAACATGGACCTATGAACCAGAAGGTCATGGTTCGATTCCTGGTCGGGGCACATGCTGGGGTTACAGGTTCCATCCCCAGTAGGGGGCATGCAGAAGGCAGGCGATTGATGATTCTTATCATTGATATTTCTCTCTCTCTCTCTTCCTCTCCCTCTTTGAAATCAATAAAAAATATATTGCTATTATTATTAAAAATAAATAAAATCTCCTATGAAATCATAATATGTCATACGGTCATGTCACATATATTCACTAGCTTTCTTACTACCCCAAGGCTGGCTTTAATTTAATACTAAGTTATAATTAGCCTATTATTTATCATGAGAAACCCTAACTATAGGGCCCTTAGGAGAACTGCATGTGTATTTGAAAACAGCTAGTCAGGAGCCTACAAATGGAACTCCTTTGTAGTCTTAGATTGAACCCAACGGGTTTGGAGGAACCTTAGGGATCAACTCGGGAGCTATTTAAGTATTAGGATCATTCTAGAAAAGTATTAAAATCTAGATTCTCTGAAGGTCCTTGGAAAGAGATCATTGAAATTAAGGGAAGAGTGGTCTTGGTTGGGACAGGTTACCAGATAAAATATAATAAATTTGTATTTCAGATAAGCAAAGAATAATCTTTTAGTATATATATATGTGTGTGTGTGTATGATAAGTATATGATAAGTATATTTCATATCGCATGATGTATATATACCATAAAATTTATTTATCTGAAATTCAAATGCAGTGGGATTGACAAATCTGTCAACCCCACCTTATATATTGGGGGTTTATATCTTAGATATTTATGTAAACTGATCTAGTTAACTTCATGGTACCATGTGGATTACTGTGAAAGTATGTCACCACCCTTTCTTTCAGGAAGAAATAAAAATTTGTGAATAGTTCCTTATTGATGTTCCTTTTAACTTCAAAGATTGAAATTTAAGTAAGTTTTAAGAGACAAGATTTGACATTTTAGTGCAACATATCTTAGAAGGAAATTATTTTTAAGATTGCCTAACAATGAATAATTCTTTAAACACTATTTTCTTTTTATGCCTTTATAGGTTAAAGAAGATAACCAGGAAATAGCCAGTATGGAGCGACAGTAAGTACATTTATACTAGGACATTTTGCATCCCTTTCTCATCTTTTAAATTATATTCTAAATTTACAAGTGCATATTATCATAGTGATTTTGGTGTGGTTCACACTGATAATATTGACATAACTTTCAATCTTCTTTTCAGCTTTAACTGCATTTCATACAATTCACATATTTAAAGCATACAGTTCAGAGTTTTATAGTATATTCACAGAGTTATGCAAGCATCCCTTCAGTCAATTTTACATCTCTTTAGTAATCTTAATTATACACTTCCTGTTATCCACACCCAATCATCACCTCATCCTAGCCCTAGAGAACCACTTTTATTTTATGTATGTACAGTGGCCTATTCTGGACAGCCTATCTAATAAAAGGGTAATATGCAAATTAACCATCACTCTATCACAAAGATGGTGGCGCCCATAGCCACAAGATGGCGGCACCCAGTCCTCTCAGCCCTGCCGGAGTCCCCCAGTCCCAGGGGGACGGCTGCTGAGAGCGGACAGCGTGAGTGGCCTGGCAGAATGCTTGCGTCGTCGCTCCAGCGATGAGGCAAGCGTTCTGCACCCGGCCATGGATGGGCCTCTGGCCAGGCTGGGGCGCGGAACACTTGTGTCTTTGCTCCAGCGACAAGGCAAGTGTCCCGTGCCCAGCCATGGATGGGCCTCTGGGCCATGGAGAGCCTCTGGGCAGCAGGCGTGGAGCGGCCAGGCCCTGCAGAGAGCTAATGGCACATGGATTCATGCGCAGGGCTACTAGTTTTATATAATAAACTAGTGGCCCGGTGTACGAAATTCGTGCCTGCACCCTCTCCAGTCTGGGACCCCTTGGGGGTTGTCTGACTGCCGGTTTAGGCCTGTTCCCCCCCCCGCCGGCCTGCTCGCCCCCAACTGCCCACCCCTCCTGACCTGATCGCCCCTAACCTCCTCTGCCTCGACCCTGCTACCATGGCTTTGTCTGGAAGGATGTCCGGAAGGTCTCCTGGAAGATCTCCCAGTCTAATTAGCATATTACCCTTTTATTAGTATAGATGGAATCATATAATATGTGGTCCAATGTGGCTGCATTCTTTCACTTACCATAATGTTTTCAAGGTTCATCTGTATTGTAGCATGTATCAGTATTTCTTTTTTATTGTCAAATATTCCTTATGTGGATATACCATATTTCTGTTTATTCATTGATAGATGTTTAAATTATTTTCATTTTTTGGCTGTGATCATGCTGGTATGAAATTCATGTACAACTTTTTGCATGGACATATGTTTTCACTCCTCTTGGGCATACACCTAGGAGTGGGATTGATGGCTCATATAGTAACTCTATATTTAATTTTTTGAGGAGTTGACAGACTGTTTTCCAGGGCAGCTGCACCATTTTACACTTCTACCAACAGTGCATGAGGGTTCCAATTTCTCCCTGTCTTCACACTTGATGTTATCTTTTTTTATTATAGTCATCCTAGTGGGATCTCATTATGGTTTTTACTTGCATTTCCCTAATGATTAATGATGTTGAGCTTCTTTTCTTTAATTTATTGGCCATATGTATATCTTCTTTGGAGAAATCTATTTTCAGATGCTTTGCCCATTTTAAATTGGTCTATTTATCTTTATTTAATTGTAATGGCTTCATTTATTCTAGATACAATTTTCTTAACAGATAAATGATTTGCAAAATGTTTGTCCCAATCTGAATGATCTTTTCACTTTCTTTTTTGTTTTATTTATTTATTTATTTATTTATTTATTTATTTATTTATTTATTGCTCCTATGTTAAATTTTATTAAGGTTTTTTTGTTTTTGTTTTTTTAATTTCTTTATTGATTAAGGTGTTATATATGTGTCCTTATTCCCCCATTACCCCCCCACACTCACCCCCTTGTTGTCTGTGTCCATTGGTTAGGTTTATATGCATGCATACAAGTCCTTTGGTTGATCTTTTATTTTATTTTTAATCCTCACCCGAGGACATACAAAGAGAGAGGAAGAGAGAGAGAGAGAGAGAGAGAGAGAGAGAGAGAGGAAGGGAAAGCCAGAGAAACTACAATGTGAGAGAGAAACATTGATCAATTGCCTTCTGTATATATCCCAACTGGGGATTGAACCCACAACCCTTCAGTGCACAGGACGACACTCAACCAACTCAGCCATTCTGACTAGATGTCTTTTCTAGAGAAGAAGGAAGAGAGATGGAAACATCAGTGAGAGAGAAACATCATTGATTGACTGCCTCCTTGCATGCCTGCTACTGGGGATTGAGCCTGAAACCTGGGCATGTGCCCTGATTTGAAATTGAACTGGTGACTTCTTGTTTCCTGGGTCAAAGCTCAACCACTGAGCCATACCAGTTAGGCACCTGTTCACTTTCTTTTTTTTTTTTTTTTAAACAAATCTTCATTGTTCAGATTATTACAGGTGTTCCTCTTTTTTTTCCCCATAGCTCCCCTCCACCTGATTCCCCACCCCACCCCATGCCCTTACCCCCTGCCACTGTCTTCATCCATAGGTGTAAGATTTTTGTCCAATCTCTTCCTGAACCCTTCATACACCCTTCCCCCTGAGAATTGTCAGTCCACTCCCTTTCTATGTCCCTGATTCTATTATATTCACCAGTCCATTCTGTTCTTCAGATTTTTTATTCACTTGATTTTTAGATTCACTTGTTGGTAGGTATGTATTTGATGTCATTTTGTTGTTCATAATTTTTATCTTTACCTTTTTCTTCTTCTTCCTCTTCTTAAAGAATACCCTTCAGCATTTCATGTAATCCTGGTTTGGTGGTGATGAACTCCTTTAGCTTTTTCTTGTCTGTGAAGCTCTTTATCTGACCTTCAACTCTGAATGATAGCTTTGCTGGGTAGAGTAATCTTGGTTGTAGGTTCTTGCTGTTCATCACTTTGAATATTTCTTGCCACTCCCTTCTGGCCTGCATAGTTTCTGTTGAGAAATCAGCTGACAGTCGTATGGGTGCTCCCTTGTAGGTAACTAAACGTTTTTCTCTTGCTGCTTTCAAGATTCTCTCTTTGTCTTTTGCCCTTGGCATTTTAATTATGATGTGTCTTGGTGTGGTCCTCTTTGGATTCCTCTTGTATGGGGTTCTGTGCGCTTCCTGAACTTGTAAGTCTATTTCTTTCACCAGGTAGGGAAAGTTTTCTGTCATTATTTCTTCTAATAAGTTTTCAATATTTTGCTCTCTGTCTTCTTCTGGCACCCCCAAAATTCGGATGTTGGTACGCTTAAAGTTGTCCCAGAGGCTCCTTACACTATCTTCATATTTTTGGATTCTTTTTTCTTTTTGTTTTTCTGGTTGGGTGTTTTTTGTTTTCTCATATTTCAGATCTTTGGTTTGATTCTTGGGGTACGTTGATCTACAGTTGAGTTTCTGTATATTCTTTATTTCAGACAGTGTATGCTTAATTTCTGACTGGTCCTTTTCCATTTTTTTGGCATTCTCATTAAGGTCCTTGAAGGTCTCATCAAGTTTCTCAGCGGTTTTTAGAAGATTCTTGAGTAACCTTATAAATATGCTTCTGAACTCTATTTCGTCCAGTAGTTTGCTTTCCTCCACTTCTTTCATTCGTGACATGTTTCTTTGTCTCCGCATTTTGCTGCTTCCCTGTGTTGATGGAGTGGCTTTGTGTGGTAGGTGACCTATAGGGGCCAGTAGCTCAGCCTCCCCAATCACCTGAGGTGGACGCTCTTGGTACACCCCTTTGTAGGCTGAGTGCAAAGTCTTGGTTTAGTTAAGCCTTGATTGCTGTTGGTACACTGGGAGGAATTGACCTCCAGGCCAATTGTCTGTGAGGACCCGCTGTGTCTATAATGGAAGAGCTGCTGCGCTGGAGACACACTTATGGTGCAGGTCTTATTTCAGTGGGGCTTTGGTGCTCACTGAGTCTGCCTCTTGAATGTGTCACTTATGGATGTGAGGAGTTGAAATCTGGTGTCTCACACTGACCACTAGGTACACTGGCTTCTGGATCTCCAATGGGGTGCAGGTCAGCTACTGTCTGAGGCCACCCAGCAGGAGCTACAGCGAGAGCTACAGTTTTGTCCTCTTTGCTTGGGGTTTGGAGGTTTTGGAGCTGTCTGACCCGGGCTGCAAGTTTGCTAGGTTAAGCTGCGATAAGGCAGGCCATTCATATGCTAAAGCTGCTGCTTGGAGCTTGGGTGGGTTTGTAGATTGTGCAGGGTGGGGTCTCAGGGCATCACTAGGCTAGGGCGTGGCAAACAGCGATGGCTGCCAGTAAGCCGGCTCTGCATCTCCGACTGAGTCTCTGCCGCGCCCCAGCACAGTAAACAATTATTCCTGCGCGAAGCCCTGCAAGCAAGCCTCACTTACTTTCTGACTTGATGGCAGACAGTCCAGCTTCTCCCTGTAGGAATTTGGGTCCCCTGCGTCTCCCCAGAAACTGGAGTTCGGAGTAATCAGGAGCTTGTCTCCCTTCGGGTTGAAAAAAAGCAGCACTCCCAGTCGCCCGTCGCCAGCCTGATTCGTGCGCGCCTCCATACCTCAGCTTTTCAGCGCTTGTGCACCTTTCAGTGCTGTTTTCTCTTTCCTTCTAGTTGTAGAACTTCCACTCAGCCAGCTTTCCCGTGGTTCTGGGTGATAGACGTTTTGTCTTTTAGTTGTAGTTTTGAAATTGTTGTGCGAGGCAGCAGTTTAGGTGTTTACCTACGCCGCCATCTTGGATCCTCCTGTTCACTTTCTTGAAGGTATCCTTTGAAGCACAAAAGTTTTAAATTTTGATGTCTATTTTATTTATTTTTTCTTTTGTCACTTGTGCTTTGGTGTCATATATAAGAAATCAGTTTCTAAAAAAAAATAAAAAATAAAAAAAAATAAAAAAAAAAAAAGAAATCAGTTTCTAATCCAAGGTCACAGAGATCTATGCTTATGTTTTATTCTAAGAGTTTTATAATTTTTGTATATGGTTGTAAGGTAGGAGTCCAATTTTATTCTTTGATTGTACATATCCAGTTGTCCCAGCACCAGTTATTGAAATATTCTTTTTTGACAAATATCTATATATAGAAAAGCCTAAGTGACTGGCTGACCAGTAACTATGATGCACACTGACCACCAGGGGGCAGACACTCAAGGCAGGAGCTGCTGAGCTGTCATGACTTGGCAGCTGCGGTTCTCAGGTGATGCACTGGGAACCAGAGAGGAGGAATCCAGATTCGGCATGCGTCACCTGAGAACTGCCCCTGGGACTCCTCAGGGGATGTCAGAGAGCCAGATTCGGCCAAATCCTCACAGGCCAGACTGAGGGACCCCACCAGTGCATGAATCTGTGCACTGGGCCTCTAGATATTTAATATTCCTTTCCCATTTAATTGTCTTGCACCTTTGTAAAAAAAAACAATTATATATAGATGCAAGATCTGGACTCATAGTTCCATCCCACTGATAGAGTTAGGGGGAGTGAAGACCAAGTCATAAATATTCCAGAACCACAGTATGATTACTGTATCCAAAGTACTAGTACAACTACTTTTGCTAGAATTTTAACCCATATAATCTTGTATCAATGCAAATTTTCTCTTATTTTTTAAATTTTTTTTATTAATTTGCCAATTAGTTCAGTTTATACAAACCTACCAAAAAAAGTTAATAAAGATTTTTCACTTTCTTAATGTTTTAAGTCATGCTCAAAAAAAATGTGGGCAAGCATCAGCTTTTGGAGTCAGGCAACCTAACATCTGCAGAATATACTTTCAGTTCAAATGTGGATCATGAAAAAAGATCTAGAAAAAACATTTCTCTCTAAATTTGTAGTATTATCCTGAGAATGGGGCACATTATTTCTAGATATTATTTATGCAGCTTAGAAAAGCCATGATTTTCTAACATCATCATTAAATGTTTTCACTGAATACCTATATTATCTGTCATAAATTCATTAAATAATACTTTCAATAGGTTAACAGATATAAAAGAAAAAATCAATCAATTTCATGAAGACATTAGACA
This sequence comes from Plecotus auritus, assembly GCF_963455305.1. Taxonomy (NCBI): domain Eukaryota; kingdom Metazoa; phylum Chordata; class Mammalia; order Chiroptera; family Vespertilionidae; genus Plecotus; species Plecotus auritus. The sequence goes on along the minus strand of NC_137776.1, from coordinate 116,415,095 downwards.
ACTTGACATGGATTTAGAAGAACACCAAGGTAATTTTTCTGGCTTTTTATAATGTATATTAACAACTATATAGCAGTATTGATACAGTGTTAATTTGGGCCTCGGGGACTGTTTATACAGGATTTATTTAATTATGACATCACTAACTTTACTAAAATACTAAAGTACAATACTAAATATTATAATTAATATTATTTAAGCCAACTGAAAACTTGAAATAACTTAAAATGATTATAGAATGATAAGAATTTATTTTTCTTGGCAAAACAACTTTTTTTTTTTAATATATTTTTTATTGATATTTTACAGAGAGGAAGGGAGAGGGATAGAGAGCTAGAAACATCAATGAGAGAGAAACATCGATCAGCTGCCTCCTGCACACCTCCCACTGGGGATGTGCCCGCAACCAAGGTACATGCCCTTGACCGGAATCGAACCCGGGACCCTTCAGTCCGCAGGCCGACGCTCTATCCACTGAGCCAAACCGGTTTCGGCGGCAAAACAACTTTAAAAAATGAAGTAAATGGTTTCAAGTTGTTACAGATTTTAGTTATATAGTCAATTATTATTAGTTATTAATTATTAATTAACTGGGTTAACTGATAGAGTTGGGAGGAGTGAAGATCAAGTCACAAATAATCCAGAAAGAAAGACTTGTTTAGGGGATGTAACAAGTACTGAAATTTTTGATCCTCTTTCAACTTTTTCTAATAGTGGGATTTGAATAGCCAAGAAAGGAACCAGAACACTTGGGGAAGCCTGGGGTCTGAACAAGTAGAAATGCTGTGGTGGTGATTTGGGAGCTGCAGTGTAGTCAGGGGAAGAGGATGGGTACTATAGTTTCTTAACCAGCTTCTCTGTAGTAAGGGAGAGTAAGGTGGGTTTCTCATGGCACTTTAATCATAGATTAATTGCAAACCAGTTAGTATGCCCTTGGATTATCAAGAATCGACTATATTTTTATGAGTTAGGTATTATATTATAAACTGTGAATATATATGTATACCTATTATGGTTAAAGAAACATTACTAGCAAGGAAAAAGGGTATTCTATCCCTAAAGTTTTTTACTTCAATTTTAAATTCAGTGTACTCAGTATTTATACTTTTTTTGATTTATGAATAATAGAACTAGCTACTATTGATTGATTACTTGCCTGATCTTTGAAAGAACCCTTTGAAGCCTTGTAACCCCTTTTATACTTGTTAAAGCTCAGAGAAGTTACTCAAATTCCCACAGCTAGTAAGGGGGTGAAGTCTATATTTTAACCAAGTTTTCTTTGACCCAAAAGATTTCATTGTATTGCCCAAACAAAATTCTGTATTTCTGATACGAAGTTCTGCATTTGTGAAACAAAAATATTCTTATGAAATATTTACATAGTTGTATTTACTTATGGCTACTAATGCCTTTATAGAAGGTATCTCTAAAGACAGACAAACTTTAAAGACCAGTTATTAGGTAAGTAAACTCACCTGGGATTTTATTTTCTCATCTGCAAAATTAATATAATGGTCCTACCTAACTAAGGTTTATAATATTAAATGGTATACATGGCAGGGTAAGCTCACAATAAGTTGTTAAGACTATGATCATGTTATTTAAGTTATTTTATTGCTTTTAACTTATATAGATTTAGTATTCTTGATTTTCTTTATTAATATCTTATTCTAGGCCATGTGGTAATGTTCTTGATTTTAGATACCTTATAGGATACATTTTAAGTAATCTTCCTCTTTATAAATTGTAATTTCTACAACATTTATTTTTAGTAAAATAGCTCATTTTGGAGGTAATAATTATTAATTGCTAGTTCTAAGGTAAGTAGAATGTTGAATTTTAGCTTCCATTTTCCTTTTTGTTTTGTAACCTTCTTTGTTCTTTTTTATTAATGTAGAAAAAGATAATCTGTAATGTAATAGCAGAAATCATTTATATATAAGAATATATAAAACATAGGTGATATGTAAATATTATGCTTCTATGTACATATAATGAACATCCTAAAATATTGGCACAACAGCAAAGGGGATTTTGTTAAAAGGTCGCTTATTATTTCTTGCCTGCAGTAGCCTCCTAACTTGTCTCCCTACCTTCAATCTTGCCCCACATAGATTCATCCACCACATTACTGGCAGAGTGATTAATGTAAAATGCGATTGTGTCATTCTCCTGCTTGACCGCGGGTCCCCATGACCTTCAAGATAAAGTTTAAGAATTTTCGAGTAGCATTTTAGTTTCTTGGTAATCTGGTTTATGTCATCAGCCTCCTCTCCCACCCCTCATCATCTCTATTCTTACATTTTGGTAGAATCTGCTTGTAGTATCCCACACCTCACCCCTTTACCATTCATCGAACTGTTTCCTGCTCAGTCCATTGCTCCTACTATTTGTTCCCTTGTCTTGAATGTCCTTTCCCTGCTATTTACCTTACTATTTTCTGATCTTTTAAGATCTAGCTCGGGTATCCTTTTATTCAGCATAATATCCCTAACTTCTCTCCCTAACCTCTTTCTGGGCTGGGCTAAGTGAGTGGCCCCTGATATCAGAGCACATTGTGCATAAGTATCTACACTGACTACATATGTTAGCACTGTCTTCCTAGGTGCTTGTCTTTCCCTTTAGGTTATAAGTTCTCAAGGACAAGGACTATGTCTTAATCATGTTGGTAACCTCTTTCATCACAACGTCTGGGAAAATAAACAATAAATGTTTGTAGAATGAACTTAAGTAAAAGTTGGGCTCTAGTCACTTTTTTGGGCCCTCTAGTTCTTCAGATGTACGTATACACTCTTATCCAGAGAGTTTGATTAATTAGGAGAGGTTTTATCACTTTCTAGAGAATTCTTACCTTGGATTTTCTTATTGACATTTGTTTTCTCAGTAATCCTGAGTCAAAATTCTGGGCAATCTGCTTCTTAAGATGTAGAGGATAATCAAATTATTTTGACTTTCTGGTCCATACTTATCTCTGCTTCTGGCTTTATTCTCTCTGGTCCTCTTTATTAATTTCTTAGATGCCACCTGGCTGCTTTCATTTATAATCCTGTGTGTAATCCTGGGTCTCCTTTTGCCTTGTAGTAGGGGTTCAGATTAATATAGCATGAAACCATAAATGATGTATATACACATCTGACTTTGTTAGTAGTTGCTTTTAGTTTTCAAATAAACTTTAAAAAGGTTTGCATTGCCCTGGCCAGTGTTCTCAGTGGTTAGAGTGTCAGCCCAAACACCAACGGGTCATGGGTTCGATTCCCAGTCAAGGGCTTGTACCTGGTTTGCTGGTTTGATCCCCAGACCCGGTAGGGGAGTTTGTGAGAGGCAATCAATTGATGTGTTTCTTTCACATCCATGTTTCTCTCTCTCTCTCTCTCTCTCTTTTCTCCTTTCCCTCTTTCTCCCTCCCTTCCACTCTCTCTAGAAATCAATGAAAAAAATATATCCTTGGGTGAGGATTAAAAAAAAAAAAGTTTGAATAATTCATTCTAAATTCAAAGGCAGCCTTCTATACTGGGTAAGGTGCAGTTATGTTCTGACTAGATATTAATGGTGGGCTTGTAATTAAACAACTTCCTCGAGGGCATTATATTTATTCATTTTAATAAGTTTTTAAGGCTATGATTTACAAAAGTTACATTGAATAATTATGTCTCCAAGTTAACTAAATAAAATCAGTTAACAGTTATTTGACTTCTCTCTGAAAATCTTCATTGTTTCCTGATGCTGAGTTATTAGTTTCTGTGACAATCTGCAATAAAGTAGAAAAAAATCCTCACAATACTCTTAGACTTTTGACCAGTTCTAGATGGATTTCTTTGCTCTCAAATCTTTACTTAGTCGTTGTAAGTGATATAAAAAATAATATAATCTCATAACAAAATATTTGTTAGAAGAAAGTATCATTACTTTTTTTTAATTGTTGGGGGATGTCATTTTATCATGTTACGTATTTGCTAGACTGCACCCATATATTAGTTTTATTTTATTGATGGATCAGGTAATTTTGTTATATGGGTTCTAAATATATTTAGGTTTAAATGTGTATACTGTCTTATATTAATTGGGGAAGGAATTGTTACTGTTTTTGCTAACTAGAAGCAATGAGAAAACACTGTTGAAAATTGTTACATGTTCATTTTGACTACAAACGGCATGATTATTAAAGCACAGCATTATGGGCAAGTGCCATGCTACTTTTTAGAAGAGCCCAAACCCACCCTGATTTCTCCTTTCTCAGAGGAAGTGCCAATCATTGAATATTTACTTAATTGTGGCTTTTTTAAATGTTGCATCTGTATGAGAAAGGTAAAGAAGTGGAAAAAGCATTGTTGCTTTGGGTAAAGAAGACAACAAATAGAAAATAGTAGCCTATATTCTCAACACATGATATCATTTTAAATAAAAATCCTTTTACCACAAGGTTTACTTATATAGCTGAGTAATTTGTTTTTAATAAGGTAATTGCTGACTAAGAAAGTTTTTATTCTTACCACAAATTAATACTTGAGTGTTTATATAGCTCATATTGAAGGTCCCTCAAAGTAAATGTTCCTTGGTCCACTAAAATCAGGCCCTTACTTACTCTTCACTATATACATTAAATTCTATATAGAACGGTGTTATTACTTTATGACATGACAAAATCTTTTACGGAATAGGAGCACAAAATAAGTGATGAGTCTTCTATGCAGAATTCCTGAGCCTTTTGAAATTGAGTTGGTTCTCAGCTTTACCCAACACAGGCTTGTGTTTAGGCTTCCTACCATTTGTCCATCTGCTTCCAACTTCCAAAAATTTATTACTATTGTTTCCTTTTCTATTTTCCTCATTGCTGGAGTTTTATCTTTAAAAATTCTTTATTCTATAGTTTTTGCGACATTTAACGGAAGGGAGGAAGTGAGATGGAAATTAGATGTACATGTTCAATTTGCCATCTTTATCAGAAAATTACTGGTTATAACTTCACTTACCCAGAATTTCTTAGAGTTTTAATCACTTTGGATGTACTTCATTTTGTGTGTGTCTGTGTTTATGTGTGTGTGTTTTGCCTAAAATGAATTATTTCCTTGTGCTTTCATTAACTGTGCAATTAGCTTCAGCATGTAGGAGTTACCCATTTCTGCTTTTAAAAAACTTTTCTTTAATTAATTGTTAAAGATTCCAGTTAATTTTCTTTTTAAAATTTTGTGCTCTTTATATGTGAATCTGGTATGTGCTTAATGTGAAAAAATTTAGGAAGTACAAAAAGTATATAAAGTAAAAAGTTATCTCCTTTCTCCTCAAACACGTTCTGGTCTTCAGAGGTAATCATTTTTTATAGTTTGATGGTTAGCTTTTTAGACTTTTTCTATAAATCTGCAAGCATATATTTTAAAATATATGTAATACTATATAGTTCTTCTAAGCTTGAGTTTTTTTATTTAATTATATGTAATGTACATTTTTCCATATGGGGATGAATATACTTCCTTCTAAAAACTATAGCATAGTGGCTTTAAAGCCAGACGAAAAATGGTGCCTAGCACCTAGCAAACTTGCAACAACTATTATCTGCTGTCATTGTTATTGTTGTTAAGTAGTATTTGCTATATCCATATTGGTATTTAGGTTGTTTCTCATTTTTCACTACTAAGTGCAATGCTGCAGTAAATAGCCTTGCTACATACATGTTTGTTAACTTGTCTATTTCTAATGGGTAAATAAGATCTACAAATTGCCAGTTTAAAAATAGTCACAGGAATATCAAGTTACAGCATCAGGAATATAGTCAATATTACAGTAATAACTGTGTATGTCTTATCAGAATGTTTACTTCTTAATTATATAAATATCTAATCACTGGGTTGTATATCTGAAACTAATACTATGTTGTATGTGAACTAAGTGAAAATTTTAATAGAATGTTACTTATGTTCAAAATTTTTATTGCTTTTGCAAATTATTTCCGAAAAAGTTGTACCATTTTATAAAATCAACAGCAGTATGTGAAAGTGCTTCCATACCAATGCTAGTTGTTATAAATTTCTTACTTTTTGTCAGTCAAGATAATATACACTTTTCTGACAATTCCCTGTTCTCAAAGACCTGAATTTGTGGTACTACCATGATCCACAAGGTGGGGCTAATTTTCTGAATATCTACATACACAGGCAAGGTTTGATGAATAGTTAATACAATATAGTCACATACATTCCCAAGAAGGATTTTTGGGAGTTATTACTAATTACTACAAATTATTCCTTCATTTTTAAATTACAGTATCTTCCCAAAGATGGATTAAATTGTAAAATTGACTACCATATGATTCTTAATACAACATATCACAAATATCTAAATATCTAACTGCTACAATGTGATAAATATGTATCATAATAGGAGTATACATGAAATGCTATAGGATCATTCAGTTACTATCCTAAACTCTGAATGAACTCATTGCAGTTTATTCCATAATTTATATGTTTCTTTCAAGAGTTGTAAAAATATAAAACACAACACTTAGGATATTTCTTTATGCTCAGATTTTCAAGACCCAGGTTAGAAGCTTTGGTTCTTTGGTTATTTTAGGTAAAATGGGATTTATAAAAACAGAATAACTTTATTTTAGAGCACAGGTTCTGCAACCAGAATGCCAAATCTGGACTGTGCTATTTTACTGGCTGATTTTGGAATTGCTACTTGACCTTTACATATCTTAGTTTCCTCATCTTTACAATTGAGATAATAACAGTAGCTAAATCACTCTTAGGGTTGCTGTGAGAATTAGATGAATGGTGTGTGTGTGTGTGTGTGTGTGACTCAGAATAACTTTCCTGGTGATTTTCCCAAAACATGTTTTGGAAAGTATTTTCCCATTAGCATTTTCCCCAGGATGTACAAAATGATCTAATTTCAGAGTGGTTTATCTTCTGGTATCTGAGATTTCAAATGGAATATATTCATTGCTATTCTAGTTTCTAAATACACATTTAATGAAGAAAAATGGATCATTGCTTATTGTCTAAGTTGGAGATTAAACTATACTTTATGTCTTTCATTAGAATGGTGGTATTATCTCCAGACCAAGTGTATCAGCACCATCTGAAGCTTATTAGAAATAAAAACTATTGATCTCCATCCCAGGCCTACTAAATGTGAAACCCTAGGGATAGGGCTTAGCAATTTGTGTTTCAACAAACGCTCCTGATGGTTCTAATGCAGATTGAAGTTTGATAATCACTGCTTTAGGCAGTAACTAAAACGTTATGCTGTGTTTAGTAAATGCCAAGGACTCCTCATTATGCCACCAGGTATTATTGATATTACTCTGTTGAAACAACTTCTACATAGTCCTTTTTCTTTTTCTTTAAAATTTTGAGAGTTTTAGCAGTAATTTAACTTTTACATGTTTAGAGAATTATTACATATTTTTAAAGTGGTTCCAGTGTATAGAAATAGAATTATCACATCTTGTCTAGTTAAGCTGTAAAGAAAATTTCCTGATTAAATTTAAGACATTTGTAGAGAATGTATGATTGGTAAGTTGGGTTAAACCTAAAGGCAAAAGTTACTTTAAAACAATAAATTTATATGTACTAATTTTAACATACCAGTTTAATAGTAGTTGATAAGCTAGTTTATTATATACTGCTATAATGATGTGTCAAAAGTTGGTGGGAGAGAGAGACCAGGTAAAAGGGTGGAATTTCATAGGACCTCAAAACTAATTAAAATTGAAGTAGTAGTGGAGGAGGAGGAAGTGTCCTGGCTCGCTAAAATATATGAAAACTAGAGGCCTGATGCACGAAATTCGTGTAAGGGGCTTGGCCCCCGCCACCACGGCTTCGTCCGGAAGGACATCTGGTCTAATTAGCATATTACGCTTTTATTATTATAAATGTTAGGGGTTCAGGTAACAGCTCAGTATGAATTAATGTGATTTAGCCTCCAAAAGAGCTGAAATCCTAGACTGCATTAACAAAAAGATGAATATGTAGACTATGGGAAGTGATAGTCTTCTTAGAATCCTAAGTTTCTTAGCATCGTATTTAAAAGTGATAAAGAAGAACTGGAACTCACTGAGTAGAATGAACAGAATGATAAAGAGAATGAAACCATGCTACATAGGAACATTCAGAGGTGCTGGGAGACTTAGCTTGCCTCAAAAGGACCCCAAGTTCTGGAAAGGAAAGAACCTGGGTGTGTAAAAGTCTTTCAGAGCTTATTCATTTAAAAAAATATATGTTTTTATTGATTTCAGAGAGAGAAAGGGAAAGAGATAGAAACATCAATGATTAGAGAGAATCATCTATAGCCTTCCTTCTGCACACCCTCTACTGGGGATCAAGCCCACAACTGGGGCATGTGCCCTGACTGGGAATCGAACCTTGACCTCCTGGTTTATGGATCAGTGCTCAACCACTGAGGCACACCAGCCGGACGGGGGTTTATTCTTGCCCCACCTCTCTAATTTTATTTGATTTCTGCTGCCCTTTCACCTCCAAAATCAGTAGGCCTGCCAAGTTGGGGATTTGAGGCCAGGGGAATCACTAGCATGTGCCTTGTTGGATACTGATCAGAAGAGAAGTTTGGGGTAGCTACCTGTTCCAGAAAATGGCAATCAGACCTTTTATAAGGTCAGAACTACTACTTAGAGCATCAGTCGCCAACCTTTCGGACCTCACGGACCACTAGTGGTTCGCAGACCACCGGTTGGCGACCGCTGTTAGAGTATAACAGTAAAGGTAGCACTCTAAGCCCTGAGTCAAGAGAACATCATTTGATGGAAGAAAAGTAAAGACTCAGATGAGCGTACTGACAGTGAAGACAAAGGTGGTTGTGGTGGTATTCAGCCTCTTGGCAAGAGGATTACTTGTATATCTCCCTTACTTCACTGGCTGGCTAGCAGAGAGTATCAGAGAACAATAGTGTCTTTTCTGCAATATCCCAACTCTTTTATAACAGTTCATTCTCATTTTTTCTTTCCTCCCTCAAGGGGGGGGGGGGGGCAGAAAGCCTGTATTTATAGAGTAAATTTTGAGTTATTTGCTTAGTAGTGTATACATTTCTTTTTAAAGAATTTTTATTGATTTCACAGAGGAAAGGGGGAGAGAGAGAAGGAAACATTAATGATGAGAGAGAATCATTGATTGGCTGCCTCCTGCATGGCCACCCTCACTGGGGATTGAGCCCACAACCTGGGCATGTGCCCGACTGGGAATCGAACCATGACCTCCTGGTCCATAGGTTGACGCTCAGCCACACTGGCTATGCAGTGTATACATTTCTTGAAGGAATATATATTACGCATCTCTGTAATTTCTACATTACCTGTTAAAGTGCCTTGCTGAAATGATTCTTTATAAAAAAAACAAAACCCTGAACTCTTTTCACCCATCTAGTTGCCATATTATTTTATACATAATTTATATTGTATTTTAACTTTTTATTTTTGAATTGTACACCCTTCTAGCATAGACTGGTAGCTATCTTGTTTATTTTGACATCTGTAGCGCCTGTTACAGTGTCTGGCACTACTAGGTACTCGGTAAGTTTGGAATATATTATGTGCAACCATGATCACATCGAGTGTTCAGAACTTGAGGATAGCTCTGAAATTCCCTGGGTCCTTTTCCTCTCCTTTGATCTCCTTGCTCTTGATTTTACTACATTAGGCCCTTTGCTTGCCTGCATTGCACCTCCAGTAGGATATACTTCAGCTTCCCGTATCAATGTCTTGTCCTCTCCTGTGATTGCAAATCTAAGGACAGATTTGATAACTCCCTTACCTTAGGACTGCCCACATGAGCCCCTCACACATTAAGAAATCATAAAATAGTGAAGTTCACTAGTGCCCTGAACTCTTTTCCTGACAACAGTGATATGGAAGGAGATTTTATGAAGCTTGGGAATCTGCTAAGATGTACTGGATCTCTGTCCTATCTAATCCAGCTGGCAGCTGTATAGCTGGAGACGCTGAGCAGATATGTTTTCCAGCTCAGTTTGATGGTGACTAGGAGCATGGATTTGATGGGAGCAGAAGGGAGGAATTCCCTTGACTTGCATGATAAGTGTATGGTGAAGGACTTACAAATGTATTAGGGAATACAGAGGGGTGCAGACTGTGAGTTTAATTATGGCTATACTAGTATTGGGATGTCCTGAAAGGTACCCAGATGAGTATATCTAGAAAACAATTGGATAAAACAATCTGAAAATTAGGAAAAAATCACAGTTGAGAGTTCTTAAACTATAAGAATCGGTGGGATTTCCTTGGGTGTAATGTAACATTAGAAGTCAGTTAATAGCAGAACTCAAAATTTAAATGAAGAAAAAAGAGAACACCATGAAGGGACGACAGAGAAGGAATTATCTAAGAGTAAGAAAACCCGGAAAGTGGCCCCAACAAAATACATAAGGGAAAAAATTGAAAGAAGGCTGGATGGATCAATAGTGTCAAATATTGCAGAATAAGGTAAGAGTTGAAAACTGACTCTTGGATTTGATAATTAAAGAATAATATAATGTTATTGAGAACAATTTCATCGGAATGGCAGGAGGCGACGCCTCATTGTGATGTCTTCTTATAGCAAGATGAGAAACTGGAAACATGTGTAGGAGATTCTCTTAACTTTAGAAGAGGAAAGATATGAGGAGTTAAATTCCTGTAAAGCCTAGGTTTCAGGCCTCCTCCTAATCCCTTAATGCCTGACTCATCTCTCAAGAGTGCAACTTCTCAGACAGCCGCAACAAGGAACCAGCACTCAGAAACCTGGCCATGACAGGTTCAGCAGATACTAACTTTTCTGCTGCTTCTCAGCTGTTTTTATAACATTTACTAGTACATGTACATCACCTTCCTATGAGGGTATTCCAGATCATGTGTGTTACAAATGCCACTTCTTTCTCTGTTTCCCACTCAAAATACATTGCCATAAGGTTAAGTGACTGGTGACATTTTTATAGATCTAATCTTAATCCATCTTTAAAAAACGTAATAATTTACAAAGTTTGTCATTGGTAACAAATGTTCTCTTTTCCTTCCCCTCACAACTAGTTATGCTCTGAGACCATTGCTGATCTTTTAAACTGAGTAGTAGTTTAGTAAAGTTGTTAATGCATTCAAAGCCTTAGCCTGAGTGAACCCAGTGTTCCCTGCTGGTCCTGGTGTCCCCTAGCTAGGAATTCATGACCACTGGGTATGTAGACAGTAGCTTTCCAGTTCAGTTTTTTATTACCAGCACTGTTTGGGGGCCTTGACAAGATTTTCTGTGTATCAGAATGAGCCTGGGTAAAACATTTTCTGACCAGAAAGAAAAAAAAAGCTGTTTGCTGACCCAGGTCTCTGACTGCCCTCAGCTTTGTGTACTCCTAACTCACTTCCTACCAAGCAAGTCTGTGTACAAGTGGAAATCCTGCCTCCGTGTAATTAGCAGCTCTACCCGATTATGTTCCTCTGCTCCCTCACTTCATTGCTACTCCAGCCAGTACTGGGAAGATCTGTTTATGCTATAGGAAGTTATATGGAGCACCGGCTAACCTTCTGGGTTTTAGTCTCCAAGTCTCTTGGCTCCCCCATTTTTTTTTTCTTTTCCATCTTTTTTTTTTTAATTTCTTTATTGATTAAGGCGTTACATATGTGTCCTTATTCCCCCATTACCCCTCTAACCCCCCCAATCATGCCCTCACCCCCCTGTTGTCTGTGTCCATTGGTTAGGCCCATATGCATGCATACAAGTCCTTTGGTTGATCTCTCCCCCTTACCCCCACCCTCCCCTACCTTCCTTCCGAGGTTTGATGGTCTGATTGATGTTTCTCTGTCTCTGGAACTGTTTTTGTTCATCAGTTTATGTTGTTCATGATATTCCACAAATGAGTGAGATCATGTGATACTTATCTTTCTCTGACTGCCTTATTTCACTTAGCATAATGCTCTCCAGTTCCATCCATGTTGTTGCAAATGGTAGGAATTCCTTCTTTTTTAGCGCAGCATAGTATTCCATTGTGTAGATGTACCACAGTTTTTCAATCCACTCATCTGCTGATGGGCACTTAGGCCGTTTCCAAATCTTAGCTATGGTAAATTGTGCTGCTATGAACATAGGGGTGCATATATCCTTTCTGATTGATGTTTCTAGCTTCTTAGGATATATTCCTAGAAGTGGTATTACTGGGTCAAATGGGAGTTCCATTTTTAGTTTTTTGAGGAAACTCCATACTGTTCTCCACAGTGGCTGTACCAATCTGCATTCCACCAGCAGTGCACCAGGGTTCCTTTTTCTCCACATTCTCGCCAACATTTGTCATTTGTTGATTTGTTGATGATAGCCATTCTGACAGGTGTGAGATGGTCCTGCATTGTCGTTTTTATTTGCATCTCTCAGATAATTAGTGACTTTGTGGCTCCCTCATTTTCTTTGAACTCTTCTTCCTAAAGTCCTCCTAGATGCTGGCTTCTTATCAGGAACCCCCTTAGCTTTTTATCCCCTCCTTCTTTGCTTGGCATCATCCTAATAAGCTTCCCTAGGTTCTCCAGAATGAAGCAAACCCAAATTTATTCTGCTTACTCTCCCCGGGGCCCTGGGGAAACATGGCTGCAGCTGTCTCACTAGCCCAAGAAAATACCAAGTGCCTCCAACTCAGTTTTGGTTACACTGGAAATCCTGTTTGTATAAAGTAATTATAATCCATCTCTGCTAATGATCCTTTTATGCAGCCTGTGTCAGATTTCATCCGGCTGTCTGGTCCTCAGATTTTTGCCCTTTTAAACATGTCTTTTTACATATATTAAATGAAACATGTCCCAAATTGCTGTAAGCAACTTCTTCAACTTACTGCTTCTCTTTTTAATTAATAATGCCACCATGTCCTGTAGTTACTCAAGGAGAAACCTGGGAGTCATATTTGACTCCTCCCTGTTTAACCATCACCAGAATCCTTTGTCTGCCTCTTAAATGTCTCAAACAAATATTTACCACCTTACATCCTAACTTGCCACCACTGTACTCCAGGCAACCTTCATCTGTCACCCATATTACTGTAACAAGCGCCTAACTAGTCTTATAACCTCCATCTCACTTCTCTTATGTTCTCCAGATCAGAAATCTTTTTCAGAAATGCAAAGAGACTATTTTATTCCCCTGCTTAAAATTCTTCAGTGATTTTACCATTGTCCTTAGAAGGAAGTCCAAACTTTTATATGTGTCTTACAAGATTTCTCATAAGCTACCTTATGTTTGTGCCACTTTTTCACTTACCTTCTCTGCCTTAGCCATATTACTCTTTCAGTGGCATAGTCACCCTTACCTTCAAATTTTTCTACTTGTAATGCTTTGACTTTGAAATTAATCTTCTGTTCTTTGACCAGGTAACTCTTATTCATTTTTTCTTTATAATGCAGCCTAATAATTACTTCTTTAGAGAAAATTTCCCTGAGCCCTTCAACTAAATTAGTTGTCCTTGTTGTATGCTTCTATAACACCCTTTATTTTTCATACGATAGCACTTAGTACATTTTAATTTTAATTACTTGTTAAATACCTAGACTTTAAGCTCTGTTGGGGAGGTAACCTGCTATCTTGCTTGCCGCTATGAACTATTCAAAGGTGGAATGATCTTTCCTTGGAGCTTAAATTTCCATTACCAGGAGTGTTCATGTGTAGGCTGAATAGCTCAAAGTTGAGACTGAGATAGAGAACCATTGGAAAGCCTTTAAGTCCTTTCCAAATAGTCAAACATACAAATACAGCGGTTTTAAAAGATTCTGTAAGTCAATGTATAAGAATTACACCTAGCCGAAACCGGTTTGGCTCAGTGGATAGAGCGCCGGCCTGCGGACTGAAGGGTCCCGGGTTCGATTCCGGTCAAGGGCATGTACCTTGGTTGCGGACACATCCCCAGTGGGAGGTGTGCAGGAGGCAGCTGATCGATGTTTCTCTCTCATCGATGTTTCTAGCTCTCTATCCCTCTCCCTTCCTCGCTGTAAAATATCAATAAAATATATTAAAAAAAATTACACCTAATTGAAAATACTGAATATTCAATGAATAATCACATATGGAGTACTTAAGAGATGTTTCTAATTTAGAATATTGTATCTGGAATTTGTGAAATTAATATTATACTTTGTATCATAGGTGAAATGAATCAGAAGTACAAGGAGCTAAAAAAAAGGGAGGAAACTATGGATGGTAAGTGTTAGTCTTATAGATATGAAAATATTACAATTTTAGGTAACTGTTCATTTTACCAAATCAGAAATCTCATTTGGGAAGAAATAATGGCTAATAAATGCAGAAGTGTGGACATTCAAAGTATTTGCCTTGAATCCTATATAATAAAAGCCTAATACGCAAATTGACCAAATGGCGGAATGACCGCTATGATGCACACTGACCACCAGGAAGCAGATGCTCAATGCAGGAGCTTCCCCCAGCCTGCAGACCCCAGGCCAGCCAAGGTGGGTGTCAGTGGTGGCGGTGGGTGGAGCCAATGAGTGGGCAGTACCAGGACGGCCAAGGCGGGTGCCAGCGGGGGCCCCCCAATTGCCCTGCTGGTCGCCCCACAGATCAGCCCTGATCTCTGGCCAGGCCTAGGGATCCTACCATGCACAGATTTCGTGCACCGAGCCTCTAGAAATTATATAAATATCTAGCCTAGTTAGGGGATAGGTAGAGAATTCTAAGAAGGTTTGTATGTGTGTAAGTGTATGTATTAGTGTATGTTAGGGACAGATTTTAAATCTAGTATTTATTTATAGTCTATATTAGGGGCCCAGTGCATGAATTCATGCACCTTGAAAGGAACTCTGGGCCGCGAGGCTGCAGTGGGCATAGGGGCAGGTCTTGGCCCATCCTCCGCGCTCCCACCTGGCTCTTCCCACTGTGGCTCCCAGTCCCCTGTCTGCCGGCAGCCCCGCTTCCACTGCCACTGCTCCCATGTGCTGACAGTGCCAGCCCCGCTCGCACCCACTGACGGCACAGAGCAATTGGGGCTGACGCTGGCAGTGGGTGCGAGTGGGGACGGCGCTGTCAGCAGGTGGGAACAGCAGCTGCTGCCTCGATTGCCCCTCAGGAGCAGGGGGAAGTGGAGAAGACCTCAGGGGCAATTGGCGCCGGATGCAGGTGTGAGTGGGGCTGCGCTGGCAGCGAGTGCAAGTGGCGGCTCTGGCACTGGCAGTGGGTGTGAGCGGGGCCAGTGTCAGCAGCAGGTGTGAGCGCCGGGTGGGACTGCAGCACATGGGAGCAAAGAACTTTCAGTAATAACCAGAGGCTCGCTCTGATGACAGCAACTGGCGCCCCGCCTTGGTCTGGCACCCCTGCTCACCTGCTCCACCATTCTGCTGTGGCCAACGCCCGCCATGTTCCACGTGCGCCCCTGGTGGTCAGTGCATGTCATAGCTATTGGTTGTTTGGTTGTTCTGCCATTCAGTCTATTTGCATATTAGGGTTTTATATATATATAGATAGAGAGACTATAGACCACTTACTGATTGAATATTGAATGTTCTCTTTTATATGCTTCACTATGTTCAACTTTAATATATTTCACCTTTTTTTTTAGCTTTTATAATATTTATTTGTTGTTACTTAGTTCTATCACATTTAGTAGCCTTTAGTTGTAGATTCTCTTCACTTTAAAAAAAAATCTTACTTTGTAGATTGATCTTCACTTAAACTTATATTGTACATTACGAAAGTTTCAAAATTGATATAAATTATCTATTCCTGGTTTTCTCTTAAAGTGTCATTTTGCTAGACCTATAAAATCTGAAGTATTATAGGCCTGATGTCAATAGCTACCTTTATAGAAGCATGCTGTAAAGCAGTAATTGCCAACTCTGATTTAACAATCTCCCAAGATTTCTTTAAAATATTAGCAAGTATCAAAATTAATTCATTGTGTGTTTTTTTATTGTTTAAGGTATTACATTTGTCTCCTTTTTCCTTGATTGACCCCCCTCCCCAGCCACTCCCACCCCCCAGGACAAGCCCACACCGCCCCAGTGTCCATGTCCATTGATTATGCTAATATGCATGCATACAAGTCCTTTGGTTGATCTCTTACCCAACCCTCCACCCCCCACTGCCTTCTCTCTGAGGTTGGATGGTCTGTTCAGTGTTTCTCTGTCTCTTGATCTATTTTTGTTCATCAGTATATGTTCATTATATCCCACATATGAGTGAGATAAAGTGATATTTATCTTTCTCCGACTGGCTTAGTTCACTTAGCATAATGCTCTCCAGGTCCATCTGTGCTGTTGCAAATGGTAAAAGTTCCTTCTTTTTTATAGCAGCATAGTAGTATTCCATTGTGTAGATGTACCACAGTTTTTTAATCCACTCATCAGCTGATGGACACTTAGGCTGTTTCCAAATCTTAGCTATAGTAAATTGTGCTGCTGTGAACATAGGGGTGCATATGTCCTTTTTGATTGATATTTCTGGTTTCTTGTGATATATTCCCAGAAGTGGCATTACTGGGTCAAATGGCAGTTCCATTCTTAATTTTTTGAGGGAACTCCATACTATTTTCCACAGTGGCTGTACCAGTTTGCATTCCCACCAGCAGTGCAGGAGGGTTCCTTTTTCTCCACATCTTCGCCAGCACTTGTTGTTTGTTGATTTGTTGATGATAGCCATTCTGACAGCTGTGAGATGGTACCACATTGTCGTTTTGATTTGCATCTCTCAGATGATTAGTGACTTTGAGCATGTCTTCATATGTCTCTTGGCCTTCTGTATGTCCTCTTTTGAAAAATGTCTATTTAGATCCTTTGCCCATTTTTTGATTGCATGTTTACCTTCCTTTTGTTAAGTTTTATGAATTCCCTGTAAATTTTGGGGATTAAACCCTTATCAGAGATAACATTGGCAAATATATTCTCCCATGCATTGGGCTTTCTTGTTGTTTTGTTGATGGTTAATTCATTGTTGTATGTTAGCAGTAAAATTGTTTTTAACTATAAGTTTTTATATTTAGAAGATCTGTAGGAATACTTTAAGAAAGTAAATAAGAGCAAATTGTGTACTGGTTCTGTATTAGACAAGAAGAAAGATGCGTTCTTAGAATATTTATAATCTGAACAAATTATTAAATTTATTTACTTGAGATTAATTCAGCATTATAAGTAACATACTGATTTCCAGATAATATAGTAATTAGTAATATTTTCATAAGTAAAGTTAGTGGCTAATCATAGATGTTAATAATTGTAGATGTATCAAGGAGAGCCTATGTAAACACAGGTTTTTTCTGATGTGTTTAAATCAACTGTTACTTCTGGGCCTATATAAATTTTTACTTTACTTGTATCTTATAAGTTTATAACAATTAAGCTTTAAAAGTTTGAATGTAGAGATGTTCTTATTGAGTAATTACCATTGGAATAAAATATTAAACATAGTTTAAAATTTGCTTTTAATTTCTACTCTTAAGACCTACAGAGTTTATATAGTGTGAACTATAACAAGAGTAGCCTCTCATCATATTTCTCAATTGGCAGCTTTTATTGAGGCTTTTGAGGGAAATAAGAATCAGGAACTGGAACGGAAGGCACAGATAGAAGCCGACATTGTTGCACTTTTGGAGCACAGTAGTCGGGTAAGTACCATGTACCTGTCCTGGTGTCCTCATTATTTTTACTGTGATGACCTCTTTCAATCCAACTCAAAAAATGCATGGTTCATTACTACATTTGTTCATTTAAACTGTTTCTTTAAAATTCTCTTGCTTGTTATTTTGTTTCCCTAAGCTATTAATTTTTGTCTTTCTAGCAAAATTCAGCTAATTAGTTGAATTATGGGGAAAAGGATGACATGTATATCAATATTATATATATATATATATATATATATATATATATATGCGTGTGTGTGTGTGTATATATATGTGTGTGTATATATATATGTGTGTGTGTGTATATATATATATATATATATATATATATATATATATATGATGTCAATATTCAGCAGTAAGTGAGGGACTAATTCAGAGTAATTATTAAGATTTTCTTCTGTTGTTAATTTATCTGAACTTTTAGAAGTAGCATTTGCACAAACTTCAAAATCCAGATATATGATATTGGAAAACGTTAACATGTTTTTTAAATATATTTTTACCCTGTAATACATATTATAAACAAAAAGGTACGAGATATCTAATGAGTGTCTTATTTCACTAAAACATGTTTATTGAGCAGCCACTGGTGTTTGGTACCAAGAGAGGAGAAATACGTGTTTCTTTTCAATATTCTTAGTGTTTTAAGACTCAAATCAGTTCCTAAAATAGTGTTGTTGAATTTTTTGTGCAATGAAATAAAGCAAATCTTTTTTAAAATTCTGAATTTTAATTTAGCCTGTCCTTATTGAGAAAACCTGATTTGCATCTCACTCTGTTCTTCTGTGAAACATATGTAATAAATGATGTATTTCAAAAAAAGAATACCTATTCAAAACATCCAGTCCTTTAGCAGTGTTTTCTACAAGTTTTATTGAAGAGTTAAATGTATGGATTTTTTAATTATTTTTATTTCTCTTCAAATACAGAATATAAATCGTATGAAACAGATATCCTCTATCACCAATCAAGAGCTGAAGATAATGCAGGATGATCTCAATTTTAAATCTACCGAAATGCAGAAATCACAAAGTACAGCTAGGAATTTGACTTCAGGTAAGAAAACAACCTAGATTTTAAAAAGCTTTTTTTTTGTAATAAATTACAAAAAAACCTACTGTTATTCTCTTTGATTTTTTTTTAAAGAGTGAGGACATAATTTATGAATGCTTATTGCTTCAAATCATTTATAGTCTCAGAATTTTGTGTGACTTTTCACAACAACTTAATAGTATTTCATTGGATAGTATCATTCATTTAACATTTATTAAAATCTCTATGTCTGTGTTATAACCTGGTTATTCCCATATTTTTAAAAAAATCCACTCTGTTTCCCCAAGGAACTTTCAACCTGGTGGAATTGAAAGTAAACAATCTATAATAATAAAAGTGTAATATGCTAATTAGACCGGACATCCTTCCGGACTACCTTCCAGATGAAGCCGGGGCTGCAAGGGAAGCCTGGGTCCTGGGTGCCAGAGGGAAGCCAGTGCCGGCAGCCAGGGGAAGGAAGGCCTACTCTTGCACGAATTTCGTACATCGGGCCTCTAGTCCTATATAATAAAAGCCTAATATGCAAATTGTCCCCTTGACTGGAAGTTCGACCAGGGGGCGGGGCCGGTGGCAGCAGGCAGCTGGGGAAGGAAGGTGCCCTGTCCAGCAGCTGGCAGCTGCTAGGGACCCTACCTATGTATGAATTTCATGCACTAGGCCTCTAGTTAAAATATAATGAAATAGTGCTATGATAGAAGCATAGGAGCAATGGAAGTACATACATAAGATTCATGTTCACCCCAGTCTTGGGTAGTTAGGAGAAGTATCCTAGAGGAGGTAATGTTTTAATTATAATTAGTTTCAGCGATGATGATTAATCTGAGAATAGAACAGCACTGGCCAGCAGAAATGTAATGCCAGCCACATATATAATTTTAAGTTTCCTAGAAGCCATGTTAAAAAAGTAAAAAGAGAGAGATGAATTTGAATAATATATTTCATTTAACCCAGTGTCCACAATACGATCATTTTAACATGTAATCTACATATATAAAGAGCCAGGGTCCGTAACTATCGAAGGCTCTACCTAACGCCCCGGACTGCTGCGTGTGCCCAGCAGGCTCTGGTGGGTGGGGACTTGTGGCAGCGGGGCCGGGGCCAGGGGAGGCGGGGCTGGCACTCACACTCACTCACAACCGCACATACGCACAGACACACACAGCACCCACCAGCTCATAGCCTCTCTCAGAATGAGGCCCCAGGGCAGGCAGAGGTTGGACCTGCCCCCACTGGCCCCACCCCCTTCCAGCCAGGAAAGAGGAAGAGGGAGAGAGGGAGGCAGGGAGGACTGGAGAACTGCTGAGAAAAACAAAGAGAGACAGTGACTGGGAGAGACTGGGATGGAGACATGGAAACAATGCATGCCCTTAACAAAATTCAAGAGGTATTCACATTGCATGGAATGAAATATTCACATTTCAAACTTCCAGACTATCCTTTATTAATGGATACAAATACATGTAATGAATCGTACGAGCAACAATAGGCAGAGGTTTTGATAAATTCTCTGAATGATGAATGGTTGGCAGCCTTTCAGACTATAACTTCAGCCATTGAAGATCAAACTGTACACCCCAAATGCTTTTTCTTGGTCCAGGTGGTAGTGGAAAAACATATCTTTATAAAGTTTTAATATATTAGAGGTCGGGATGGTACTGTTTTACCCATAGCGTCTACAGGAATTGCTGCAAATGTACTTCTCGGTGGAAGAACCTTTCATTCCCAATATAAATTACCGATTCCATTAAATGAAACTTCAATTTCTAGACTCACTATGAAGAGTGAAGTTGCTAAAACCATTAAAAAGGCCCAACTTCTAATTGTTGATGAATGCACCATGGCATCCATTCATGCTATAAATGCCATAAACAGATTACTAAGAGGAATTATGAATTTGAATGTTGCAGTTGGTGGGAAAATTCTCCTTCTCGGAGGGGATTTTCGACAATGTCTAAGTATTGTGCCGCATGCTATGCAATTAGCCATAGTACAAAAGAGTTTAAAGTACTGTAATGTTTGGGGATGTTTCAGAAAGTTGTCTCTTAAAACAAATATGAGATCAGAGGATTCTGCTTATAGTGAGTGGTTAATAAAACTTGGAGATGGCAAACTGGATAGCAGTTTTCATTTAGGAATGGGTGTTATTGAACTCCCCTGTGAAATGATTTGTAACGGATCTATTACTGAAGCTACCTTTGGAAATACTATATCTATAGATAATATTAAAAATATATCTAAACATGCGATTCTTTGTCCTAAAAATGAACACGTTCATAAATTAAATGACGAAATTTTGGATATACTTGATGGAGATTTTCACACATATTTGAGTGATGATTCCATTGATTCAACGGGTGATGCTGAAAAGGAAAATTTTCCCATCGAATTTCTTAATAGTATTACTCCTTCGGGAATGCTGTTTCATAAATTGAAATTGAAAGTGGGTGCAATCATCATGCTACTGAGAAATCTTAATAGTAAATGGGGTCTTTGTAATGGTACTAGATTTATTATCAAAAGATTGCGAGCTAACATGAAAGCTGAAGTATTAACAGGATCTGCAGAAGGAGAGGTTGTTCTGATTCCAAGAATTGATTTGTCCCCATCTGACACGAGCCTCCCATTTAAATTAATTTGAAGACATTTTCCCATGACGCCAGCATTTGCGATGACTATTAATAAATCACAAGGACAAACTCTAGACAGAGTAGGAATATTCCTACCTGAACCCATTTTCGCACATGGTCAGTTATATGTTGCTTTCTCTCGAGTTCAAAGAGCGTGTGACGTTAAAGTTGTAAATATTTGATCACAAGGGAAATTAGTCAAGCACTGTGAAAGTGTTTTCACTCTTAATGTGGTATACAGGGAGATATTAGAATGAGTTGAATTAATTTATCAGTCATTGTTTGTATCAGTGTTATTTTTACATCATGTTTTTGTTGTTTTTATATCATGTTTTTGTTATGTTGTGATTATTAATAAATTTATATATTATTTTCAATATACATTTTACTAATTTTCTTTCATTGCTGACACTTCTATTATAGAGAAAGGGCAAATAGCAATATTGAAATATTTCCTCTAACTAATTCCCTTTTAATGTGCACGAATTTTGTGCACCGGGTCACTAGTCAGTATATAAACGTGACCTAATTTTGTATTAGACACATTCAAATGCTCAAAAGCCATATATGGCTACTGGCTGTCGTTTGGATAGTGCAGGCAGAGGTTAGAAACAAATACGCAAAATTGAGCTTAAAGAGCCTAGGATAAAGTCATATAAAAATTTGCTTGAATCTTTGGGTTTTGAACAACTGGATTCTAACTACAGGTATTCTTTGTGCTAACATGTGTGGTAACTTTGCATTAGCTATGTTTTTATCTACTTGGAATTCCTCTGTTAGTGAAATCATGAGGAATGAAACTTAATACTTGCTAACTTAAAAATGTTGAAAGATTCTTGAAATATAATAATGGATCCATAATATTCATTTATCTGAAACCCCAAAATCTAAAATGCTCTTGGCAGCAAAACCTAATCTGACCTGAACTAACATGAAGCCATTTATGTTCGTTAATTCCCCTACCTAGTGTCACTGTTCATACTTTTTGTTGCAACAGTGTTCATGTACTTGATGTCAAGATGCTGCCTCAGATCCTGCTGTGGGAGTTATATATGAATCAGTACATGTGCTGTATTACTTTTCTAAAATCGGAAGGATTCTGCATTCTAAAACACAAACTCCCTAGGAGTTTTATTTCTGGGATTATGCACCTAAAAATACACATTGAATGCTATCTACACTAATAAAAGAGAAACATGCAAATTAACCATCACTCTGCTACACCCACAAGCCAATCAGGAGCGAGTATGCAAATTAACCCAACCAAGATGGCGGCCAGCCACAGAGCTGGAGCAAGCAGGAGGCTAGGGTTGCCCCAACGATGGAGGAAGCCAAACTTCCCACCCTGGCCGGCCCTGGCCTCCACTTAAGGCTACAAAGTTTCAATTATAGAAGATAAATAAATACTAGATACTTGCTTCCAGCCGGCCCTGGCCTCTGCTCAAGGAGGCATTGAAAGAAAAACAAAAAAAGGAGGGGCTGGGATCTTGGGTCACTGGGGCAGTGATCAGGCCAGGATGGGATGGCAGGGGCCATTGGGGGTAAGCAGACCAGCAGGGGGGGCAGTTGGGGGTGAGCAGGCTGTCAGTTGGGGGGCAGTTTGGAGTGAGCAGGCCAGCAGGGGGGGCAGTTGGGGGTGAGCAGGCTGGCACGGGGGGCAGTTGGGGTGATCTGGCTGGCGGGGTGACATTTGGGGGCGAGCAGGCCAGTGGTGGGGGGCAGTTGGGGGCGAGCAGGCCAGCAGGTAGAGTGGTTAGGGGCAATCAGGCAGGCAGACAGGCAGGTGAGCGGCTGGAGCCAGCAGTCCTGGATTGTGAGAGGGATGTCTGACTGCAGGTGTAGGCCCGATCCCTGTAAACCGGCAGTAGGACATCCTTCGAGGAGTCCCAGATTAGAGAGGGTGTAGGCTGGGCTGAGGAAAATCCCCACCCCCCCATGCATGAATTTCGTGCACCGGGCCACTAGTTAATATATAATTAAATCTAGATTGATGATATAAGAGGACAATTGTTATTCTACATATTTAAGTATTTTTTTATCTGCCCAGATTTGTTTAGAGTTTCTTTGTCACAGTTTTATTTGTGTATTTGAATTGTACCCAAAACACTAGAGGAGGAAATTCTAACTTTATTACCTACTATTGATTTGATGACAAGTGTTTTATAACTATGAGAAAAACACATAAAATTTACCATCTTAATCACTTTTAAGTGTACAGTATAGAAGTGTTAACTGTACGCACATTGTCTCTAGAACTTTTTCATCTTGCAAACCTGAAACTTAAACCTCTTTACATTGGTTAATAAAATTATATAGGTTTCAGGTATATAATTATAGACTACATCACATGTATATTGTATTGTGTGTTCCAACCTAAGTCAAATCTCCTATCACCATGTACCCCCTTTAACCTCTTCTACCTTCCCCTACACCCCTTTCTCTTTGGAAAGCACCACACTGTTGTCTGTGTCCAGGAGTCTTTTTTTTTCTTTCTTTGCTTAATCCCTTTACCTTTCAAACCAGCCCCCAACCTCCTCCCCTCTGACAGCTGGCACCTGTTCTGTGTATCCATGAGTCTGTCTCCACTTCGTTAGTTTATTTTGTTTGTTAAATTCCACACATAAGCAAAATCTTACAGTACTTGTCTTTCTCTGACTGGCTTATTTCACTTAGCATAATCTTCAGGTCTATCCATGCTGTTCAAAAAGGTAAGATTTTCTTCTTTTTTTACAGCTGAGTAGTACTCCATTGTGTAAATGTACCACAGCTTTTTTTATCCACTCATCTACTGATGGGTACTTGGGCTGCTTCCAAATCTTGGGTATTTTAAATGGCACTGCAATGAACATAGGGGTGCATATATTCTTTCAAATTAGTATCTTGAGTTTCTTTGGATATATTCCCAGAAGTAGAATTGCTGGGTCATGAGGCAGTTCCATTTTTAATTTTTTTAAGTTAACTCCATACTACTTTTCACAATGCCTACTTCAGTCTTCATTCCTACCGACAGTGCACGAAGGGTTTCTTTTCTCCACATCCTTGCCAACACTGTTGTTTGTTGATTTATTGATGACAGCCATTCTGACAGGTGTGAGGTGATATCTCATTGTGGTTTTAATTTGTATTTCTCTGATGATTAGTGACAATGACCATCTTTCCTATGTCTATTGGCTATTTGTATATCCTCTTTAGAAAAGTGTCTATTCAGATCCTTTGCCCATTTCTTAATTGGATTGTTTGTTTTGGTATTGTATAAGTTCCTTATAAATTTTGGACATTAAGCCCTCATCAGAGGTATCGGTGAATATGTTCTCCCATTCAGTGGGTTGTCTTTTTATTTTGTTGCTGATTTCCTTTGCTGTGCAAAAACTTTTTAGTTTGATGAGGTCTCATTTGTTTATTTTTCCTTTTGTTTTCCTTGCCTGAGGAGATTTATCAGAAAAAAATTCTGCTACAAGAAATGTCTGATATTTTACTTCCTATGTTTTCTTCTAGGATTTTATGGTTTGGAATCTAATATTTAAGTCTTTAATTCATTTTGAGTTTATTCTTGTGTATTGTGTAAGAAGGTGGTCTAGTTCCTTTTCTCTTCGGCACATACACTGAGTGGCCAGATTATTATGATCTCTGAACGCATAATAATCTGGTCACTCAGTGTGTGTGTGTGTGTGTGTGTGTGTGTTAGAGGCCCAGTGCATGAATTCGTGTATGGGTGGGGTCTGGCCAGCCTGGCCAGGGGGAGGGGACATGGGCGGTTGGGCAGCCTGCTTGCTGGTCGAACTTCTGGTCGAGGGGGCAATTTGCATATTAGCCTTTTATTATATAGGATATACACTGAGTGGCCAGATTATTATGCGTTCAGAGATCATAATAATCTGGCCACTCAGTGTATCTGTCCAATTGTCCCAGCAGCATTTATTGAATGGATTATCTTTAGCCCGTTGTAATTGACTGTAAAGGTGTGTGTTTATTTCTGGGCTCCCTATTCTGTTCCTAAACTATATGCCTATAATCCTTGCTGTTTGGATTACTACGGCCTTGTAGTATAGTTTGATATCACATAATGTGATTCCTTCAACTCTGTTCTTCTTTCTCAAGAATGCTGCTGCTATGTGGTTCCATATAAATTTTTGGAATATTTTTTCTAGTTCTGTGAAATACACTATTGGTATTTTGATAGGAATTGTGTTGAATCTATAGGTTGTTTGGGGTAGAGTGGACATTTTAATGATATTAATTCTTTTTTTCCTTTTTATCATTTTTTGTGTTTTTTAATTTTTTCATTATTTTTTGTTTCTTTTTTTCTTTTTTTTTTTCTGATGTTAATTCTTTCTATCCATGAACATGGTATTTGTTTTCACTTACTTGTATCTTCTTCAATTTCTTTCTTCAGTGTCTTATAGTTTTCTGAATACAGGCCTTTTACATCCATGGTTCAACTTATTCATAGATATTTTTATTTTAAATGCCTTATTTAAACTAGAAGCAGTTTCATAGTTTAAAAAGCTACAATCACATCATGTAACTGCTTTAAAAAAAGAAACAGTGCTGTAAATTGAACTGCCTGGCTTAGACCATATACTAGTACATTTCTGCACAGTCTTTATGGAATCTGCACCCCAAAAAATCTTACTTTGTTCCAATTAACTGTTCTTATTTGTAAGTTGCTTTCTATTCTAGTATATCTAAAGGGGTGAAATAACAAGGCCAGCCATGTAGCCAAAGGTCACTCCAAGCGTACAGGAGATGGGCCATACCTGCCATGGTCTTTCCCAATCAAGTGGAATAGGAAAGGCTCCAAACCATGTTCCTAGAAAACTAGAAATTGTGATCTTTAGACTATTCTCCCAAACGGATATAACTCCATTTCTACGGAAAACGCTTAGCCATGCTTTGACATTTGGTCCTGACAAACACAAACAAGATACAGTAGTAAAAGTAGACAAGATTACTACAAATAAAAATATTTTCAACACCAACTCTATTAATGGTGCTCAACATAGAACAGAAATTACATGGAAAATGAAATAAGACATAAGAAAGTAGATACAGCATTTCAAAAATATGGTTACCTTATATGATAATGAACTTCTTTTCGTGCATGCATTTGGTTTCACCATTAAATATAATGCTAGATTGATGGCAGTTACAAAAACAGGACAGATGTACAATCACATCAGGTGTGTTTCCAATATTTAGAACCTCTCCAAGAAGAATTATGGAATGAAAATGCTTAGGATAATTGAGAATATACATAAAAGATGGGTATATAGTAGTCTCTTGATACCAGTATTTTTCATGGTGTTTTCTTGAGTGGCTGTCTAACTTTCCTGCCTGCAAAAGGGAAGGGGACGCTACCACCTCCCACCATCAGGTGCTACTCTTCCCTAGGTGTTTTTGTTTGTTTGTTTTTGAAGCCATTGTAAATGGGATCAATTTTATTGGTGTATTAAAATGCAACTGATTTCTGGATATTTCTTTTGTATCCTGCTACTTCACTGAATTCATTTATCAGTTATATTAGTGGGTTTTTTTTAGTGGCATCTTTATGGTTCTCTATATACAGTAACATGTCATCTATAAATAATGACAGTTTGACTTCTTTCTTTCCAATTGAAATGTGGCTAGGACTTTCATTACTATGTTGAATAAGAGTGGTGAAAGCAGACATCCCTGTCTCTTGTTTCTGATCTTAAGGGAAATGCTTTTAGTTTTTGTCCATTGTGTATGGTGTTGGCTGTGGGTTTGTCATATATTGCTTTTATTACATTGAGGTATGTTTCCTCTATTCCCACTCTGCTGAAAGTTTTTCTTATAAATGGGTGCCGAGTTTTATGAAATGCTTCTTCTGCATCTGTTATGATCATGTGGTTTTTATCCACTTTGTTTATGTGGTATATCAGTTTTATTCATTTGTGGATATTGTACAAACCTTGCATCCCTAGAATGAATCCCACTTGTTCATGATGTATAACCTTTTTAATGTATTGCTGAATCTGGTTTGCTAATATTTTGTTAAGGATTTTAGCATCTATGTTCATCAGAGATATTGGCCTGTAATTTTCTTTGCTTGTAGTATCCTTATGTAGTTTTGGAATTAGGATAATTCTGGCTTCTTAAAATGAGCTTGGTAATCTTCCCTCTTCTTAAATTTTTTTGGAATAGTTTGAGAAGCATAGGTGTTAGTGCTTCTTTGAATGTT
Organism: Plecotus auritus; assembly: GCF_963455305.1. Taxonomy (NCBI): domain Eukaryota; kingdom Metazoa; phylum Chordata; class Mammalia; order Chiroptera; family Vespertilionidae; genus Plecotus; species Plecotus auritus. Next base: position 116,387,615 of record NC_137776.1, on the reverse strand, counting down.
TAATAAAATTCACTTGTGAAGCCATCTGGTCCAGGAGTTCTGTTTATTGGAAGTTTTTTGGTGTTTTTTTTTTTTACTACTTCTTCAATTTCAGTAGTAGTAATATGTCTATTCATATTCTGTGATTCTTCTTGATTCAGTTTTGGAAGATAGTATGTTTCTAGGAATTTATCCATTTCTTCCAGATTGCCAAATTTGTTGGCATATAGTTGTTCATAATATTTTCTTACAATCCTTTGTATTTTTTGGTGTAGTTCTCTTCCATTTCTGATTTTATTTATTCAGGTCTTCTCTCTTTTTTTCTTGATGAGTCTGGTTAAAGGTTTGTTAATCTAGTTTATCTTTTCAAGGAATCAGCTCTTGGTATCATGGATCTTTGGGTTGTTTTTAAGAATCTATTTCATTTATTTCTGCTGTGATCTTTATTATTTCCTTCCTCCTATTCACTTTGGGATTTGTTTGTCTTTTTCCTGTTTCTCTAAGTGTAGAGCTAGATTTTTTTATTTGAGATTTTTTCATGTTTCTTGAGGTAGGCCTGTAATGCAGTGGATTTCCCATTTAGGATTCCTTTTGCTCTGTCCCATAGGTTTTGGGTTGTTATGTTCTCATTTTCATTTGTTTCAAGGTATCTTTTGATTTTGTCCTTGATCTAGTTGTTAACCCAGTCACTATTTGGTACCATGGTATTTAGCCTCCATGTCTTTGTGTATTTTTCTGTTTTTTTTTTTTTTTCTTGTGATTGATTTCTAGTTTCATACCATTGTGATGAGCGAGGATGCTTGATATAATTTCAGTCTTCTTAAATTTATTGACATTTGTTTTGTGTTCTAACATGTGGTCTGTCCTACAAAATGTTCCATATGTACTTGAAAAAATGTATACTAGTATTCTGCTTTGAAATGCTCTGCTGCTTTGAAATGCTCTGATTAAACTAACTGATCTAGTGTGTCATTTAATGCCTTTGTTTCCTTACTGATTTTCTGTCTGGAGCATCTATCCATTGATGTCAGTGAAGTGTTAAAATTCCCTACTATGACTGTATTACTGTCAATCTCACCCTTTATGCCCATCAAGATTTTCTTTACATATTTAGGTGCTCCTATGCTGGGTGCCTAAATATTTATATTGGTTATATCCTTTTGTTGGATTGCTCTCTTTGTCATTTTTTACTGTGCATCTTTGTCTCTTACTACAGCCTTTGTTTTAAAGTTTATTTTGTCAGATATATGTATTTCTCCCCACCTTTTTTTTTCTTCATTTTCACTTGCATGAAATTTCTTTTCCATCCCTTTACTTTTAGTCTGTGTGTATATTTCATTCTGAGGTGGACCTCTTGTAGACAGCATATATATTGGTCTTCCTTTCTTATCCATTCAGCTATTCTATGTCCTTTGATTGGAACATCTAAGCCATTTACATATAAAGTAATTATCGATAGATACGTATTTATTACCATTTCATTCTTTTCACTATGTTTATCTGTTTTCTTTTTTTATTTCTTAAAGCAGTCCCTTTAACATTTCTTGTAATACTGGTTTAGTGGTAACAAACTTCTTTAGCTTTTTCTTGCCTGGTAGGCTCTTTATTTCTCCTTCCATTTCAAAAAATACCCTTGTTGGGTAGATTAGTCTTGGTTGTAAGTCCTTGCTTTTCATCAGTTTGAAAAATGTGTTTTTAATCACTTTCTGGCCTGAAATGTTTCTGTCAAGAAATCAGCTGACAGTCTTATGGGAGCTCCCTTGTAGATAACTAACTTTATTTCTGTTGTAGATTTTAAGATTCTTTCTCTGTCTTTGAACTTTGCCATTTTGATTATGATGTGTTTTGGTTTGGGCCTCTTTGTATTCATCCTCTTTGGGATTCCCTGCACTTCCTGAGCTTGCATGTCTTTTTCCTTCACCCAGTTAGGGAAGTTCTCTTCAAATAAGTTCCCTGTCTCTTGCTCTATCTCTTCTCCTTCTGGTACCCCTATGATGTGGATGTTGTTACACTTCATGTTGTTCCAATGGTCCCTTAAACTACCCTAATTTTTATTTTATTTTTTTAAATATATTTTATTGATTTTTTACAGAGAGGAAGGGAGAGGAATAGAGAGTTAGAAACATTGATGAGAGAGAAACATCAATCAGCTGCCTCCTGCACACCCCCTACTGGGGATGTGCCCGCAACCAAGGTACATGCCCTTGACTGGAATCGAACCTGGGAACCTTCAGTCTGCAAGCTGATGCTCTATCCACTGAGCCAAACTGGTTAGGGCTATTTTATTTTTTTGTTGTTGATAATCCTCCCCCGAGGATATTTTCTTCCATTGATTTTTAGAGAGTGGAAGGGAGGGGGAGAGACAAAGAGAGAGAGAAATATTGATGTGAGGAGAGAACATTGATTGGTTGCTACCTGCATGTGCCCTGACCGGAGCCAGGGATTGAGCCTATAATTGAGGTAGTGCCCTTGACAGGAATCAAACCTGAGACCCTTCTGTCCCCAGGCCAAACTCTAACCACTGAGAAAAACAGGTCAGGGCTACCCTTATTTAAAGAAGATGTTTTCTTTTTGCTGCTCTGATTGGATGTTTTCTGCTACATTGTCTTCTAAATCATTGATTTGATCCTCTGCTTCATCTAACCTACTGCTTACCTCTGCCACCCCCTGAGTCTGCCTGGATCTCCTTCAGAGCCTTCCAAGAAAGTCTGCACTGTGGGCCCAAGCTGGCCACAGCCAGCTGACTCCTCCATAGGGCACTAGTTTGGCAGGTCAGGGCCACAGGGAGCTGGGAGGGTGGGCCTAATGTGTTCCCTCAGGCTGATGCCGTATGGAGGGGAGTGCTCAACTGGGAAAGATGTCATCTGTGGGAATTGTGGGACATGGACTCAGCACAGGGACCTTGGCAGCTGTCCTCAGGCCCTTTCCCTGTATGACTCTATTCTGCTCTGAGCCACTGTTTCTCTGCCAGAACTTGGGATGAGTGCCTGCAACTGAGATTTTGTGTGCTCACCCTTTGAAAGGGCACTTGGTTTTCTACCAGAACCCTGTCTCTTCCTGGCAGACAGAATTCCCACTGATTTTCACAGCCAGATGTAATGTGGGCACCTGTTTTCGGCTCTGGTACTCCAGGCTTGGGAGCCCAGCATGGGGTTGAGACCCCTCACTTCTCATAAAGTACTTTTGCAGCTGAGAGGTCCCTGTGGATTCTCTACTGCCACATTTGGGTGCAGGTCTAGCACCTTTTTGTGTCTCCACCCTTCCTTTTACTCTGGATGTGGCTTCTTCTGTAATCCTTGGTTATAAGACTTCTGTTCAGCTAGTCTTCATTTGGTTATTCAGGTTGATTTTTTTATGTAGTTTAGTTGTCTATTGCACTTGGTCCTGGGAGGAGGTGAGTGTACCTTTCCCCTACTCCACCGCTATCTTGTATCCCTGCCATCTCTGTGTCTTCTGTGGGGAGGTACCTTATGCCCTTATGCCCATTTCATATTGTGTTGTTTGTTTTCTCATTGTTAAGGATTAAGAGTATATATATGTGTGTGTGTGTGTATGTTTGGATACCAGTAGAGGACCTATGTTCTCTGCTTAGGGGTTCCCATTTCTGGACAGACAAGCAGTATGTTGCTGACTGTGGCCCATCATGGCAGCCTCATTCATGGACTCCACCTGACCTGACTTTGAATGAGATGACAACTCTCTCTCTCCTCCCCACAGAGCAGAGCCCCACTCTATTTAAATTTTTTTTTTTTTAGATATCTCCTCTAGAAGATAAGAGATTTGTAAGACCCACTGCACAGGTGATTATCATGAGTAGCTTAGTGGCTATCTCTCAGGTTCTGCCTCTCTAAGTTTGTCTCTCTCTGTCACATGCAGACTCAGTCTTACATATGTGTATGCCTGCCTACTGAAATCACGTTTATGTGGTCTAACAGTTCAGATCCTGGACAGTTGGTCTATGTGTTTCATGTAAGAGGACCCATGAGGGAGCCCTTGTATATTGTTGGTAGGAATACAGACTGGTGCAGCCACTGTAGAAAACAGTGTGTAATTTCCTCAAAAAATTAAAATTGAAACTGCCTCATGACCCAACGAGTCTACTTCTTGGAATATATACAAAGAAACCTGAAATATTAATTTGAAAGAATATATGCACCCCTATGTTTATTGCAGTGTTATTTACAGTGGCCAAGATTTGGACGCAGCTCAAGTGCATATCAGTAGATGAGTGGATAAAAAAGCTGTGGTACATTTACACAATGGAATACTACTGGGCTTTAAAAAAGAAGAAAATCTTATCTTTTGTAACAGTGTGATGGACCTGGAGAATATTATGCTAACTGAAATAAGCCAGTCTGAGAAAGACAAATACCATATGGTTTCACTCATATGTGGAATCTAATGAACAAAATAAACATAATAGAAACCATACTGATAGATACAGAGAACAGACAGCTGTCAGAGGGGTGGGTGGTTGGGTGCTGGATGTAAAAGGTGAAAGTATTATGTAAAAAAAAACAACCCACCTCATAAACACAACAGTATGGTGATTACAGATTACCAGCGGGAAAGGGGTTGAGGGGATGTAGAAGAGACTAAAGGGGGATTATATGGTGATGGAAGGAGACTTGACTTTGGATGGTGAACACAAAATACAATATACTGGTGATGTATTGTAGAATTGTACATTTGAAACATATTATTAACCAATGTCACCGTAATAAATTCAATAAATTTTTTTAAAGTTTGAGAAACACTGGTGTATTGCATGAGTAAAGAGGCAAGGTATCTGACAGCAATCATTTTTATTTATATTTTTGGAAAGGAAACTCCAGGGAATAAACAAATGCACTGATGGCAGAATATTTGAGAAACATTTCCCCAGGTCAAAGTGGTTCCTTCTGAGATTTTGCCACTGTGTACACACTGCTTGGTAAACTTTGCAACTTCATAGCATATCAGAAGGAACTAGTCTGCATCCTCTTCCTGTCTCTTCCCTGGGAGAAGCCTTTAGCTTTTCATGGGGACTTGCTGTTACAGGAAGATAAACTTTACTATACCAACCACCATTTTCTCCCTTTTGCTAGGAAAAGCAGTTTGTGTACCTCCTAAATATTTCCTTAATGTATCTTCAAATTAAACTTGTAGTTAGATTTGCAGAACTGTTTTCACCCAACAGTCAAAATATACAAGCTAAGTACATTTCCTATTCAGAGTATTGAAACCATAAGCTTAAGTGACTTTTTTAGCACTTTAATTCTCGTCTGAACTCTTTTTGACCTTAGAGATATGAAACCAACTAAACAAAACTCTGTCAACAACATTTAAATCCATATACATATATATGTTTTTTAGTAACATGTGCCAATATGGTTGAGTCTTACTAGTAAGACTCTTAAAGCAACAAAAAAATGTTTAATCTTAGTTATACCAACTTAAAATAAATTCGGTTGCTAAGAGCTTTCTTTCTTAAATCAATATCTTTTGAAGCATTTTTTTTTTTTTACTATTTGATATTTTAAACTCTGTGTGATAATTGTTACACTTGTGATTCGAGTCACCCAATTTTTGAACTTGACATTTGTATTATAATGTCACCTTCCTGATATATTTTTAATCAAATAATCTTTTTGGTTTATTAGATAGAAGGGAAAGGTTTACATTTGATTTTTTAGTTAGAGAATCTATACAGATAATAAAACTAATTGCAAGTAAATTTTGGTAAACCTTATATGAAGAAACGGACTAACTTAATCATTGTGTGCCTACATATTAGGGAGACATAGAAGGAGACTGAGTGCCAGGCATACCTTGTTTTATTGTGCTTTGTTTTACTGCACTTCACAGATACTGTGTTTTTATCAACATCTAGGCAAGATCCTCGACCAACACAATGATTACAACTCACTGAAGATACAGATGATGGTTAGCTTTTTTTAGTAATAAAATATTTTTAGTTGAGGTATGAACATTGTTTTTTAAGATATAATGCTAATGCACACTTAATAGACTAGAGTATAGTATAAACATAACTTTTATCTGTCCTGGGAAACCAAAAAAATTGTGTAACTCACTTTATTGTGATATTTGCTTTATTGCAGTGGTCTGGAACCAAACATGTAATATCTCCAAGGTATGCCTGTATAAACTCTACCCAGATTTTGATCTGACTGTTGAGCTATGTATGCACTGGGTAGACTTTAGGAGACTTAGGAAAAAGCAGCAGCTAGAAGTTGACATACCTGATATGGAGATTTCAGATGCTGTCCGTTCCAAAGGAGAAAAGTTAAGAGTTTTAGTTCAGTGAACTTTATTGCTTATTTATGATACAAGTCATTCTTGAAAGGAGCAGTAGAGTTTCTACAACATGTCATTTAAAATGTCCATTATGTTATAAAAACTTACTAAACATGTGAAGAAATAGAAAAATGTGAGTTAAGGGAAAAGCAGTCACTATACATCGAACCTGAGATAATCCAAATGTTGAAACAAAAAGGACTTTTTATAAATATATTTAAAGACTTAAAGGAAAATAAAATAAGTGAACAGATAGAGAATCCCACAGAGAAATGAAATTAGAAAAAAAGAACCAAGTGAAAATTCTAGAATTGAAAATATAAGTAAGTGAATAAAAATCACTGATTGACCTTAACTGAAGACAGCAGAAAAAGAGTTGGTGAACTTGAAGATAAATCAATGGAAATTATCCAGTCTGAAGAAGAAATAAAAATGAATAGAGCCTAAATGATCTGTGGCACAATTTCAAACAATCTAACATAAATGTAATTGGTGTCCCAAACAGAAAGAGAGGAGAGACAGAGAATGGGAGAGAAAAGATGGATGAAGAAATAGTGTCTAAAAATTTCCCAAATTTGATGAAAAATTTAATTTTATAGATCTAAGAAGCTATTGAATCTCAAACAGGATTAATATAAAAATCCTTCACCTAAGCACATCATACTCAAACTGCTGAAATGCAAAAACAAACAAGAAACCAATGAAAGGAGTTAGAGTAATATATATGGGAACAATACATTGCATTACAAGATTAAACTTTATCATTAAACATTAATTTTAATTTTGAATTTTACTGTAAAAAAGTTATTTTAATATAAAAATATTTTATCCTGAAATCTATACATAATAAAAGGAAGATATTTACATTTGACTTTGACACTGTAAAAATATCATCATTATTTTTCTGAGGGCACTTGTATTCCTACTTTGAAATAGAGGAAAAGTGAAGGCAAAATATTCTAAGATGAAAATGTATTACTACTGTATACCTCTGTACAATAAGTAGTTATTGGATGTATAGGATTATTAACATGTGTAACAGCACACAAGAGAAAAGGAAATTGGCAAGGCATGTTTGAATTCAGATTTCTTCATCCGAATATGCAGGATAGGTATTTCATTTCCATATTAGTACCCATTTTTGAGTTAGCTCTAATCTGATTTTACTTGAATATAAGGAAAGCCAAACAAAGAATGATGCCTTGAGGAAAGAAGCATGAAGTAGCAAAATTGACCATGTGTTTGTTTTTCTCTTCCCATAGCTCAGTGTTGCTCATAGAAGCATCTTTTTTTTTCTTTTTTTTTTTTTTAACCATAAAGTAGTATTTGCTATCTTAAAAATGAACCTTTCACCCTGGCTGGTATGCTCAGTGATTAGAGTGTCGGCCCATGCACAGAAGTGTCAAGTGTTCAATTCCCGGTCAAGGGCATGTACCTGGTTTGCAGGTTTGATCCCCAGCCCCGGTCAGGGTGCATGTGGGAGGCAATCAGTTGATGTGTCTCTCTCACATCTATATTTCTTTCTCTCCTCCCCCCTGCCCCCTTCCACACTCTCTAGAAACCAATGGAATAAAATATTCTGAGGATTAACAAAACAAAAAAAATGAACCTTTGATAAAGATGATAATATAATTGAGCACCAAAGCCTTGACTGGTTGTGTGACCTTATGCAAACTACCTTTCTAAGCTTCAGTTTCTTCATATAACATTTACCTCCTAGGTCTATTATGAAAAGTAAATCAGATAGCAGGTAAAGCCAGGCACATTTTAGGGACTCCATAATACTGGTTCTCTCTTATACCCTTCTCTCCCTTTAAAAAGTGACTTTTAAAGTCAGAATCAAAAAGTTAAGTTTTTGAAATATAGAAGGTAGGTATGATATAATTTTATTAGAATCAAATATTTTTTTAAATATTTTCTGATTATAAATGTAGCTCATATTATAGAGGATTTGGGAGATACAGAAAAGCATAAATAAAATAAAAAATATTTCTAATCTCATTATCAATAGTTTATTACTATTAGAAATTTGGTATTTATCTTTCCAGTCTTTTTTCTATATTTTATCCCTCTTCAAAAACAGAAAAAGCCTTTCCCAAGTGTTCTCTGCCCAGCTACCATCACTCCCTTTCACAGGTTTCACAGCCAGAATTCATTAAGCCTTCCTCTCACTCTTGGACCTGTTTCTTTCTAAGAAATTTATTCTCAACAGATAGATCAAGGTCTTCCCAGTCAGTAAGTCCAACACATACTTTGCAGCCTTTTCTTTTTTAAATCTCTTAAGTAGTATTATGTACTACAAACCACTTCTTCGTGAAATGTCTTTCTCCTAAAGCTTCTGATTTTCCTCTTCTTTGGTCATTTCTTATTCTTCTTTATAGGATTCTTCATGTCAATTTATTTGTATAAGTTCGTCATGAATCCTTTTCTCTTAATGATTTCAACCATTCCCATCGCTTCAGTTATCTCTATGTTGATGATTTCAAAATCTGTGTCTTCAGACTTCAACAGGCCTATACATCAACATCTTACTTCTTGGATGTTTCTGTGGTATCCCAAATGCAATATATTTTAAATTGACTTCAACTCATCATTTCACTCCATTCCCCAAACAAAAGTTTGTGCCTCTTCTCTGCCTATTCCACCATCCATTCATTTATTCAAGTTGAATTGAATTCTGAATTGATCCTTGCTCAACCACTGTGTCCAATTATTTCATTAATCCCAAATACCTACTATGTCTTGAGTCCCTTGAGATCTCTCCTGCATTATTTCCTCATTTCCATCTGCTATAACTGTATATTTCAGATATGTAGTCCTATGCTTTGTTCATTGCTGTCTTCTCCAGGCCTAGAAGTTTGCCTGGCACATAAAAAGCATTTAATATTGTTTAATAAAAAATTCCCAATCTTACACCAAGTCTAAGATTTCTTGCCTAGATTGCTGGACCAACACTTAACCAGTTGTTCTGTACATAGTTACGTTATTCTAATTGTCCACATTGCAAGCAGAATTAACTTTCTAAAATTTAATTATGCCACACTCTGATTTAAAACTCATTGATGATTTGTCCTCCAAGCCCAGAGTCCTAGTGCCCTATCTTAACTTAAAAACCCCTTCTGGAACTGAAATCCATCTAATTTTTCAGTTTTATCTCCTACCATCACCCCCTTTAAACTCTTGAGTTCTAGTTACATGGAACTTTATTATTTACTCGAAGATACCATGCTTTCTTACCTCTGGACATTGCACACGTGTTGATTGTTTTCTCTGGAACACTTTTACTTTCTCTTTTGTTTGGTTGATTCCCAATCCTTAAGGCCTCAGTTAAAAAGGATGGTTTTTGGAGAATTCTTTATTACTACTTTTTATTTATTTATTTCTTTATTTTTGTCAACCCTCACCCAAGGATATTTTTTCCTTTTTTTTTTTTTTTTTTTTTTAGAAAGAGTGAAAAGGTCGGGGAAGGGGGAGAAAGAGAGAGAAACATCTAGGTGAGAGAGACACATTGATTGGTTAACTCCCACATGTGCCCCTGACTGGGCTGGGGGTTGGTTGAACCTGCAACCCAGGTACATGCCCTTGACCAGGAATCAAACCTGTGACCCTTCGATCAAGGGCTAGTGCTCTAACCAGTGAGCAACCATCCAGGGCTTGGAGAGCTCTTTTGACTATGCTCTTATGGTACCCTGTATTACTCTCTACAGAAGTCTCCCTTTATCTGTAATTTTGCTTTCCATGATTCTGGTTACCTGGGGTAAACTGTGGTCCAAAATATTAAATGAAAAATTCCATAAATAAACAATTCTTATGTTTTAAATTTCACACCCTTCTGAGAGTGTGATGAAATCTTGCACTATCCTTCATCTGGCCTGGGACATGAATCATCCCTTTGTCCAGCATATTCACCCTGTATTATCCTACCTGCTCGCTAGTCATTTATTAGCCATTTCATTATCAGATCAACTGTCTTGGTATGGCAATGCTCATGTTCAAATAAACCTTATTTTATTGTTATAAGCATTCTATTTTATTATTAGTTTTTGTTTATAACTTAAATTCTAAAATTAATTTATAAATTAAACTTTATCATAGGTATGTATGTATGTGTGAGAAATAAAACATAGTATATGTAGGTTTCAGTATTATCCGAGGTTTCAGTATATACCCACAGGAAGTCTTGGGATATATTCCCCACGGATAAGGAAGGACTCCTGTAGTTATCCAGTTTAATGTACATGCTTATTTTATTGCCTGGTTTTACTTCTAGAATGTAGCTCCTTGAGCACAAATAATGTCTCTATTTGATTTCCTCTATACCTCAGCAGCTGGCACATGATAGATGCTCAATGCTTTTGAAACAAAAAATGAGACACACACATGAACATATGTGCAGTCAATCCTTATTATTCATGGATTCTATATTTACGAATTTACCTACTCACTAAAATTAATTTGTAATTCCAAAATCAACACTTATAGCACTTTCATGGTCATTTGTGCACATGTGTAGACTGGTGAAAAATTTGAATTGCCTGACATGAGCATTTCAAATGGAGGCAAAATAAGGCAAGAACTTGCTGTAATTCTCATACTGTAAACCTGTCCTTTTGGTGGTATAGTTAGTGCCACTTTTCCCCACATTTTGTGCTTTTTGTGGTGATTTTGCTATTTAAAATGCCCCCCGCGCATAGTGCGTAAGTGTTGGCTAGTGTTCCTGAGCACAAGAAGGCCTGATGTGATATGCTTTATGGAGATAAGCTTTCTTCAGACATAAGTTGGCCTGATCCCTGTGGGGTCTGTCGGCCTAGCCTTTGGGGTTCGGGCCGAAGCCGGCTCTCTGACATCCCCTGAGGGGTCCCGGATTGCGAGAGGGCACAGGCCAGGCGGAGGGACCCCACTTGTGCACGAAACTGTGCACCGGGCCTCCAGTTTAAAATAATGACTCTTTATCCCATCTGTTATAATATTAAAAAAAGAACTGTCTCTTTTCCATGTTCATATGAACATGGAAACAGGTATAAGTAATACACATTTTATATCAGGTTACGTTGATTACCTGGGGGATGAGTATATTTTTTCTTAATTTATCTTTGTATTGTCTCACTGGTTGCAGTGAATATGTTTGTTTGTTTGTTTTTTTGCCAATACTCTTATAAAACATGATTTTTAATGGTTGCGTTGCATTTCCTTTTGTGAAAGGAATAAAGTTTTGACTAATTATGAACTTGAATTTTTCCATGTTTCAGACAGTCAACGTCTACAGTTGGATCTACAGAAAATGGAGCTTCTGGAAAGTAAGATGACTGAGGAGCAACATTCTCTAAAAAGCAAAATTAAACAAATGATGATTGATCTAGAGACATTTAATGATTTGCCAGCTTTAAAAGCTTCAGGTGAAGAAAAGAAAAAGGTAAACAGAGTATTACAAAATTATTCAAGTTGTTTTTTCTTTATCAAACCTAATATATATTATTTTCAGTTGATTATTTGATGTGTATTAAGAAAAAATAAAGATGTTTACACATATAGTAGGAGATTAGAGGGATTTAAGTTTTTTATTTTTAAATATATATTCTTACTGATTTCAGAGAAGAAGGGAGAGGAAGAGATAGAAACATCAATAATGAGAGAGAGTCATTTATCAGCTGTCTCCTGCACTCCCCCTACTGGGGATCAAGCCCGCAACCCGGGCATGTACCCTGACTGGGAATTGAACTGTGACTTCCTAGTTCATAGGTCAATGTTCAGTCACTAAGCCACACCAGCCTGGCTGGTATGATTTAAGTTTTAAACCAAAGGCACAAATTGAAAAACAAGGGATAGAGCATTTCAACAAATATGAACTTTGTTAAATGCAGATTTGATTATGATATTTCCCTGTTTAAGATTTGTCAGTGGCTTTTTATTGCATTTACATTAATATAAATTTGGTGGGGCAGGAATAGATATGGAAGCCTTAAGAGAGTTATTAAAATAGTTAATATTAATTTAGCTTGTTATAGTTCAAAGGATGTTTTTACAAATAGTTTGAGTAATTATAGCCTTGGTAGAATTTTGTCAGAATATCATTGAAAGTATTTGTCAAATTCAATTTATATTGACTTACTAGATATTGCTAAAGCCTGTTATTTACTTCTATTTGGATCTATCTAGAAATTACATCAGGAGAGAGCAGTATTATCAACCCGCAGAAATACCTTTAAGAAAATAACGGAGAAGCTAAACACAGAATATGAGACACTAAAAGCACACTTGCAAGAAAATGAGACACATTCTCAGGTAAAAAGAAAAAAACAAACTTTGCTATTAATTTTAATTGTAGAGTAACTGTCCTGTTCTCTTAATATTCTCACCTCAAAATGATCCTTTCCTTTTTCCCCCATCTGTTTTATTTACCTTCCAAATGTTATGGCTTTGTAGATAGCCAGATAACCTCCACTCAGAGTGAATTTACTTCTGCTCTTCTGTCTTCTATAAACCTATATTGAAGGCCTTCTTTATGCTAGGCACTGTTCAGGGCACAGCCATTAGGATAATAGTTTTATTTTTATTTTTTCTATTGATTTCAGAGAGGAAGGGAAAGGGAGAGAGAGATAGAAACATCAATGATGAGAGAGAATCATTGATCAGTTGCCTCCTGCACATCCCATACTGGGGATCAAGCCCACAACCCAGGCATGTGCCCTGACCGAGAATTAAACTTTAACCTCCTGGTTCGTAGGTCAACGCTCAACCACTCAGCCTCACCAGCTGGTCAGGATAATAATTTAAAATTTTTTCAAAAGTAAAAGCATTTTTAATGCAGAAACTTTGCTAACTCATAAAATCTATAAAGAAAATAAAAGCTGATGACTAATATTCCACCATCCAGAAGAGGTAATTCTTGTCATTTTTGTGTGGGTCCTTCTAATCTATATGTATACTAGAGGCCCGGTGCACGAAATTCGTGCACGGAGCAGGGGTCCCTCAGCCCAGCCTGCACCCTCTCCAATCCGGGACCCCTCGGACATCCCTCTCATAATCCGGGACTGCTGGCTCCTAACCTCTTACCTGCCTGCCTGCCTGATCGCCCCTACCTGCCTCTGTCTGCCTGCCTAATTGCTCCTAACCCCTCTGCCTGCCAGCCTGATTGCCCCCTAACCCCTCTGCCTGCTGGCCTGATCACCCCTAACCACCTTTCCCTGCCGGCCTGATCGCCCCTAACCGCCCTCCCCTGCCAGCCTGATCACCTCTAACTGCTCCCCTGCCTGCCTGATCGCCCCTAACCACCTCTGCCTCAGCCCCCGCCACCGTGGCTTTGTCTGGCAGGAGGACTGGACGACTGGAAGATGTCCAGTCGACCTGGTCTAATTAGCATATTACCCTTTAATTAGTATAGATGTGTACATACACGTTATACATACATATATATGTACACGTTTATTTCTATATACTTATAGAAATGCTATCATTTTGTACATGTTATTTAGAAACTTATTTTTTATTTTTTAAATTAAATTTATTGGTGTGACATTGGTTAATAAAATTACATAGGTTTCAAGTATATAATTTTATGATATATCATCTGTATATTGTATTGTGTGCCCTCCACCCAAAGTTAAATCTTCTGTCACCATATATTTGACCCCCTTTACCCTTTATTACCCTCTACCCCTCTTCTCACTGGTAACCACCATGCTGTTGTCTGTGTCTATGAGGTTTTGTTTGTTTGTCTTATTTGTTCACTCATTGCTTTCAGTTCTTTATTCCACATTTGAGTGAAATCATATGGTTCTTGACTTTTTTCTCTCTGACTTATTTTGCTTAACATGATATTGTCAAGATCCATCCATGGTTCTCACAAATGGCAGTATTTCATTTTTTCTTATGGCTGAGTAGTATTCCATTGTCTATATGTACCACATCTTCTTTATCCAGTTAACTATTGAAGGATGATCCTTTGGTTGTTTCCATGTCTTGGCCACCATGAATAATGCTGCAGTGAACTTAGGGGTACATATATCTTTGCAAATAAATGTTTTCAAATTTTGGGGTTAGATACTCAGAAGAGGTGTTGCTGGGTCAAATGGTAACTGTATTCTTAATTGTTTGAGTAATCTCCATACTGTTTTCCATAGTGGCTGTACCAGTGTGCAGTCCCATCAGCAGTGAATGAGGGTTCCTTTTTCTCCACAACCTCTCCAATACTTGTTATTACTTGTTTTGTTGATAATAGCCATTTTAAAAGGTGTAAGGTAGTATCTCAAACCAAAAAAACTCCTGCATAGCAAAAGAAACCACCAACAAAACAAAAAGAGGACCAATCAAATGAGAGAAGATATTGGCAAACAATAGCTCTGACAAGGAGTTAATATTCAAAATATATAAAAAAACTCATCACCAAAAAAATCAAACAATCTAATTAAAAAATGAGCAGAGGACCTGAACAGACACCTCTCCCAAAAAGACATAAAAATGGCCAACAGATACATGAAAAGATGCTCAACATCAGTAACTTTTAGGGAAATGCAAATCAAAATTACAATGAGAAGTCATTTCACTCCAGTTTTTCATTATTAACTACTAGAGGCCTGGTGCATGAAATTTGTGCATGGGGGAGGGTGGTGGTCCCTAAGCCCGGCCTGCACCCTCTCGCAATCTGGGACCGCTGGCTCCTAACTGCTTGCCTGCCTGCCTACCTGATCACCCCTAACCACTCACCTGCCTGCCTGATTGCCCCTAACTGCTCACCTGCCTGCCTGATCACCCCTAACCACTCTGCTGCCTGCCTGATCACCCCTAACTGCTCACCTGCCTGCCTGATCGCCCCTAACCTCCTCTGCCTCGGCCCCCTTCACCGCAGTTTCATCTGGAAGGACGTCCGGAATGATGTCCAGAAGGTTGTTTGGCTGTCCAGTCTAATTAGCATATTATGCTTTTATTATTATAGATAAATACTTATTATCTATAGACATTTTTTAAAATGATTCTTTATATTTGACTACATGAATATAGCATAATTTACTAAACCAATTCTATATTATTGGACATTTAGGTTATTTCTAATTTTTATAACTACTCAAATAATGCTGTAAAGAGCAGTCTTATCCTTGAACTTCTTGATTTACATCTATGTAACTGTTTGCAACTATGATTTATTAATGCTAAATGCATTAAAATTTTTCTTCCTTTTCTTTATATAATAATGTGATCATGACAGATAATCATTAACATTTTGGTATAACGTTTTACAGACTTTTTCCTTTACAGTTATACACCCATATTAATTACATTGTTTTTACCAAAAAATGAAATCATTTTATGCATACAGTCTTTAAGCATTTATTTTCCTTTTTTATAATTTTTTATTGTTGAAAGTATTACATATGTCCCCTTTTCTCCCCCATTGACCCCCTCCAGCCTGCCTCACCCCCCGCCCCCCCTGCCCCAGGCCCTCACTGCCCCATTGTCTGTAAGACACACTGTACAGTATTCTTTTGTTGCCTTTTTTGAATCCCAAATAATCAGATCAAATCCTGATCTCTCTATCTATTACAGTATTTCATGGAAAACTAGTTCTTGACATCTATAAACAATATTACATCACAGACTATTTTTTGAATGAATTCCTATTATTTGAAATCATTTAAACATATTAATATTGGAACAACTGTAAAACTCATAGAAGAAAGCATAGATGACATTAGTCTTGACAAGGATTTTTTGATATGACACCGGAAGCACAAGCCACAAAGCAGAAATAAGTGACCTACATCAAACTAGAAAGCTTCTGTTCCTTTTGCAATCAACAAAATAAAAAAGCAACTTGTGGAATGGGAGAAAATATTTGCAAATCATATATCTGATAAGGGGTTAATATCTAGAATATATAAGGAACTTATACTAGATGTTTTAAATAAGTTGTAGAAAAAAAAACAGAATTGTGCTTCATGATAGACTTGGAGATTTAAAGGCAAATCTCAAATATAGATGTATAATATGGGAGGAATTTGACCATCTGGCACAGTGTTGCTTTATAGCATTATTCGTGTAGCACTTAAGAGATCTGCTGCTTTATAAGAAGGCCACTTCTTTGTGTAAAACAACGAGGGAAAAGTTTGGTATTTGACTTTACAAAAGGTTATTAGATTTATTGTCAGAAAGTGCTGACTGCTTCCTTAAGTCCACCATCACTTCAAGGTCCTGTCGAGGAGCTAGATCTGATTTAGTAGTGTTAACTCACAGCACATAAGGTTCACATAATTTATTAGTTATGATTCATCCTAATAACTAGATTTATCTCTTTGGAGGAAACAATAGGATGGATGCTACATTAAGTCTGAACTTATGCCCCGAAAATAAGTTTATCATGAGAGTATGAAGAAATGTTACTAAAGCTGCTTTAATTATTGGACTTTAAAAAACAATTATTACTTCTTGGAAATGTCTGGGCAGAATATTTTGTGTTTTATTTTTCAGAAGGCACTTTGCTTAGGAAAAAAACACACAAACTATGTGTGTCTTAAAAAAGAAAGACCGTAACCCAGAGTTACAAGGTTAATTAAATCAGAAAAACAATTTAATTCTATAACAGTAAAATTGTCTTCTGAGGAAGCAACCATCAATATAATATCCACATTAGCTTCCTGTTGATGCAGAAATTATTGTAACAGTGCCAGCATTTCACCAGCCCTCTTATAATCTTCACACTGCAGCTCTGCTCTTATCACAGCTTGTAGAACTAGACAGGAAGTGAGCCCTGGAAATAAGGAAGTCTTTCCTATATAGCTGAACCTTAGACAGTGTTAGAATATACGTTACATTTATGGCATTAGACTTCCAGATTTTAAGGAGACATTCCCATCATGTCTCGTTCTTTTTTAAGTTCTTTTAGGAAAGGTATAAATACTAAATTGTCTTTCGGTTGACATGTTCATTGGTATAATAAATATTTTAAATATATTCCTGCTAAAATAAACATAGACTAAACCTATTGTTGAAGGCAACATTGTATTTATTAATGTATTTACTATTATTTAATATTCCCTAAATTTCTTTTTTTGTCTACCATAGCTTTATCTCATGCAAAGAGTTGATAAGATTTAAAGTTGTGTTTTGTTTTTTTTTCTTATCCTCTTAAAAGTGTGTATAATAATTTTTGTGAATAGGGACGCTGGTTAACATTTTTATTTTGTGTTTTTAGCTTACAAATTTGGAAAGGAAGTGGCAACACCATGAACAAAATAATTTTGTGATGAAAGAATGTATCCTTTAAAAAGCTGCAAATGAAATTGATCTAGTGATTATTTTCTAGGAATTTATTTACAGACTGAAATGAAATAATTCAACGCACATTTTTTTCAGGTACCTAATATGTACAAAACACTGAGCTAAACTATGTGGGAATAGAGGAATAAAACTTAGTTTCCACTCTACAATAGTTAGGGTGTGTGTGTGTGTGTGTGTGTGTGTGTGTGTGTGTGTGTAGCAAAGTAACTTAAAGTCAGTGTGGCATAGTGACTAAGTATACAGGATATTGAGTCAGTAGATCTAATTTTAAATGCTATGGACTTTGGACAGTTTACTTAATTTGTTTAACCCTCAATTTTATCATCTCAAACATAGTTAATAGTTCCTCTCATAGAGTTGTTGGGAGAATTATATATACCCATATGTGTGTGTTGGGTGGGGTGTTTATCATTGTTTATACTGCTGTACTTGTATATCTGTGCAGCAAAGGAGATAAACTAAGTAGTCATATGAGACATTTGACCTTCAAGCTCATCTGTTTCAGCCAATTCAACTTCATCTTATTTCTACCAAAATGGTACCTATGTCCCTGCTTCTTGCTTATCTTTCTGAATGCCTATAAGAGGAAGCAGCTGCTGAGGACATGCATTGTAGAGTTGTAAGAAACATTTCCCCAAAGTAGTTTTCTATTCCCTGTCCCCTTTCAAGGACATCTCTGCTTGGAGGATTAGATCCTGACTCCATGCAGCATATGTTCTGCTATAGGACACTGCTCAGGGCAGCATGGACCACAGAGTACTTCCAAATGAGATGCATCAGGGGCTCTGTTCCCAGTGGCCATGCAACTTAGTTTTAAAGCAAAAGACTCCCATTCACAATATGCTGATGCACAGCACTCCAGTTTTGTGCAGCACCAAGTGAAGTCTGGAGACTGGACTGAAATTCTTTGTGATACTCTAGAGAACATGGTTGTTTTGAACATTTGATTGTTCTAAGACCAGAATTTGATTGAGATGCATAACATCCTATCTAATAAAAGAGTAATATGCAGATTGACCATCACTCCAACACACAAATGGCTGCCCCCATGTGGTCAAAGACCCTGCCCCCATGTGGACACAAGATGGCCACCACAAAATAGCCAGCAGGGGCGGGCAGTTGGGAGGGACCAGGCCTGCAAGGGAGGGCAGTTGGGGGCGATCAGGCCAGCAGGGGAGGGCAGTTAGGGGTGACCAGGCCTGCAGAGGAGGGAAGTTGGGGGTGACCGGGCCTGCAAGGAAGGGCAGTTGAGGGGGATCCAGGCCTGCAGGGGAGAGCAGTTAGGGGCAATCCAGCTGGCAGGGGAGTGGTTAGGGGCTGATCAGGCTGGCAGGCAGAAGCGGTTAGGGGCAATCAGGAAGGCAGGCAGGCGAGCAGTTGGGAGCCAGCAGTCCTGGATTGTGAGAGGGATGTCCGACTGCCCATTTAGGCCCGATCCCGGTGGGCAGTTGGACATCTCTTGAGGGATCCCTGATTGGAGAGGGTGCAGGCTGGGCTGAGGGACACCTCCCCCATGCACAAATTTTGTGCACCGGGCCTCTAGTTAACTATAAAAAAGCTTTCTATTTTAAGAGAACTTTTTTTTTTAAAATAAATCTTTATTCAGATTATTACAATTATTTCTCCTTTTTCCCCCCATAGCTCCCCTCCACCCATTTCCCACCCCACCTTCTGCCCTAACCTCCCCCCCACTGTCCTCATCCATAGGTGTATGATTTTTGTCCATTCTCTTCATGAACCCCCCATACCCCTTTCCCCCTGAGAATTATCAGTCCACTCCCTTTCTATGCCCCTGATTCTATTATATTCACCAGATTATTCTGCTCCTCAGGTTTTTAATTCACTTGATTTTTAGGTTCGCTTGTTGATAGATATGTATTTGTTGTTCGTAATTTTTCTCTTTACTTTTTTCTTCTTCCCCTTCTTTAAGAATACCTTTCAGCATTTCATATAATACTGGTTTGGTGGTGATGAACTCCTTCAGCTTTTTCTTATCTGTGAAGCTCTTTATCTGCCCTTCAATTCTGAATGATAGCTTTGCTGGGTAGAGTAATCTTGGTTGTAGGTTCTTGCTATTCATCACATTGAAAATTTCTTGCCACTCCCGTCTGGCCTGCATAGTTTCTGTTGAGAAGTCAGCTGACAGTCGTATGGGTGCTCCCTTGTAGGTAATTAACTGTTTTTCTCTTGCTGCTTTTAATATTCTCTCTTTGTCTTTTGCTCTTGGCATTTTAATTATGATGTGTCTTGGTGTGGTCCTCTTTGGATTCCTTTTGTTTGGGGTTCTGTGGGCTTCCTGGACTTGTAAGTCTATTTCTTTCACCAGGTGGGGGAAGTTTTCGGTGATTATTTCTTCAAATAGGTTTTCAGTATCTTGCTCTCTCTCTTCTTCTGGCACCCCCATAATTCTGATGTTGGTACGCTTGAAGTTGTCCCAGAGTCTTCTTACATTATCTTCAACTTTTTGGATTTTTTTTTTTTGCTTTTTGCTTTTTCGGTTGAGTGTTTTTTGCTTCTTTGTATTTCAATTCTTTGACTTGATTCTTGTGTTCCTCTATTCTGTTTCTGGGTCTCTGTATAATATTTTTTATTTCAGTCAGTGTATGTTTAATTTCTAGTTGGTCCTTTTTCATATCTTCGAGGGTCTCGTTATATTTATCGGCCTTTTCTAGGATATTCTTAAAAAGTCTTATAACCGTGGTTTTGAATTCTATATCCAGTCGTTTGTTTTCCTCCATTTCTTTCGTTTGTGATCTGATTCTTTGACCCCGCATTTTCACTCATTCCCTGAGTTGGTAAGGTAGATATTTGTGCTAGGTTTCCAATATGGCCCAGTGGGTCTGCTTCCCCAGTTAACCTGAGGTGGACACTCTTGGTGCACCCCTTTGTGGACTGTGTGTACAGCCTTGTTGTAATTAAGTCTTTATTGTTGTTGGTATCACTGGGAAGAATTGACCTCCAGGCCAGTTGGCTGTAAGGATCAGCTGTGTCTATGCTGGGAGAAGTTCGGTGCTGGAGACAGCCTTATAGGATTAGACTTGCCAAATTGCAATAGCCTCTGTGCTCAGCTTGGATGGGGTGGAGTCTCAGTCTTGGCTTCCTGTCAGCCTTGCCCTTGCGCGCATGTGCGCTTTCAGTCCTCCACCTTCCCCAGCTCGAGTCTCCGCCTGAGAGTCCAGACTCCCCCCACAAGAGCGTGGGTCCCCAGGGGCTCGCCTGGAACTGGGGTTCACTGCAGTCAGAACTGGGGCTCAGTGCCGTCAGGAGCCTCTGACTCCCTTCCACTAGGGAAAGCCTGTGGCAACCTCCGCAGCCTTTGTGCGCACTGGCGCGAGCGCGCTTTCAGTCCTCCGCCTTCCCCGGCTCCCGAGTCTCCGCCCGAGAGTCCAGACTCCCCCCACAAGAGCGTGGGTCCCCAGGGGCTCGCCTGGAACTGGGGTTCACTGCAGTCAGAACTGGGGCTCAGTGCAGTCAGGATCCTCTGACTCCCTTCCACTAGGGAAAGCCTGTGGCAACCTCCGCAGCCTTTGTGCGCACTGGCCCGCATGCGCCTTCAGACTTCTGCCTTTCCCAGCTCGAGTCTCCGCCCGAGAGTCCAGACTCCCCCCGTAAGAGCGTGGGTCCCCAGGGGTTCGCCTGGAACTGGGGTTCAGTGCAGTCAGAACTGGGGTTCAATGCGGTCGGAGGCTTCCTTCCCCCTTCCGCCAGAGAAAGTCAGCCAGGCTCTCAACCGCCCTTCCTCTCTGCGCGCACAAAGCCCCTTTGCCGTACCTCCAATTCTCTGTGAGTTTTTCTCTTTCCTTCTAGTTGTAGAATTTTCACTCAGCCAGCTTTCCTGTGGTTCTGGATGGTGTCCGTTCTGTCTTTTAGTTGTAGTTTTGAAATTGTTGTGCGAGGCAGCAGTTTAGGTGTTTATCTATGCCGCCATCTTGGTTTCTCCCCCTAAGAGAACTTTTTTGAAACCAGTTCTGCTTGGCCTTTTAAGTTTCAATTGAAGCTTAATTTGTTTAATATATGTTTTTTAAAAAATAGCTTAATTGTGCTTTTCCTGTCCCATCTTCATTTATCAATAAGGAAAATACTAGTATTATTTGGTTCCTTTCTGACCCACAATTATATTACTACTAGAGGCCTGGTGCACGAAAATTGTGCACTGGGCGGGGGGAGGGGAGGTTGTCCCTCAGCCCAGCCTGCACCCTTTCCAATCTGGGACCCTTCACAATCTAGGACTGCTGGCTCCCAACCACTCGCCTGCCTGCCTGTCTGATTACCCCTAACCGCTTCTGCCTGCCAGCCTGATCACCCCCTAACCACTCCCCTGCCAGCCTGATGGACGTCTAACTGCTCCCCTGCCGGCCTGATTGCCCCTAACTGCCCTCCCCTGCAGGCCTGGTCACCTCCAACTGCCCTCCCCTGCCAGACTGGTCACCCCCAACTGCCCTTCCCTGCAGGCTTGGTCCCCCCCAATTTCCCTCCCCTGCCAGCCTGGTCACCCCCAACTGCCCTCCCCTGCAGGCCTGATCGCCCACAACTGCCCTCCCCTGCCAGCCATCTTGTGGTGGCCATCTTGTGATGACATGGTGGCGGCCATCTTGTGACCACATGGGGGTGGCCATCTTGTGCAAGGGCGTGATGGTCAATTTGCATATTATCTCTTTATTATATAGGACTAGAGGCCCGGTACAAGAAATTTGTGCACTGGGGTGGGGGGAGGTTGTCCCTCAGACTGGCTTGTGCCCTCTTGCAATCTGGGATGTCTGACTGCGGTTTAGGCCCCCGAAGGGTCCCGGATTGCGAAAGGGATGTAGCAGTGCGCCAAGTGGCAGGCGGCCAGGGAGGAGCTGCACTACTCGTGCACCTGCTGCTGCCACTCAGTAGTGCTGCTGCGAAGTCAGGAGAGGCTCCTGCCACCGCAGCTGCACTTGCCAGCTGTGAGCCCGGCTTCTGGCTGAGCAGCGCTCCCCTGTGGGAGTGCACTGACCACCAGGGGGCAGCTTCTGCATTGAGCGTCTGCCCCCTCGTGGTCAGTGCGCATCATAGTGACTGGTCAACTGGTTGTTCCAGTCGTTCTGCCGTAACGGTCGCTTAGGCTCTTATATATATAGATTTTTATTGGTAGTGTTCCCCCTTAACTCATGTAATTAGTCATAGCAACCAAGAGTCAAGAGAGTGATTACCAGACAGTTATGAAGAATGTGAACAAGCAGATTGCAGAGTACAATAAAACCATCATGGATGCTCTGCGTAGCATGAGCAGAAACTGAGTCTGAACCAACTGCACGTCTCTACAGAAGTATCCTGTTGCTATTAAACTTTAAACAAGCTGACTGAAAAATAAAAAAGCTTACCCTTGAAGATCTTACCTAAGATGTTTGAATGCTATACTTTTTGTGGCCTCTTTGAAGAGTGATGTTTTAAATAGTATAATAGTTCAGTAAACAGTTTGCATTTAAAAAGTATCATCTCTGTCCTGTCCAGTAGCTTGGTTAGAGCATCGTCCCCATACACCAAAGTTGTGGGTTCGATCTCAAGTCAGGGCACTTGCAAGAAGCAACTATTGAATGCATGGATAAGAAAAAAATTGATGTCTCTTCTCCCCTCTCTCAAATCAATCAATAAAAAATTTTTAAAAGGATCTTCTTTTATGATATTGTTGTTTTGTGTGGGTGATGAGATAAACTAAAAGTGGTTATTGAGAGTCATTTAGATGGTATAATCCATCTTTGGCAGCAATTTTCAACCATCTTTTTCATCTCATGGCACACAAACTAATTACTAAAATTCTGTGGCACACCAAAAAAAACCAAAAACATTATTTTGCTGATCTGACAAAAAATAGATATAATTTGATTGAATTACAGAAAAATAATAATGGTAATTACCTAACCTTTTTGCTTCAAACTGACTTTTTAAAAAATCAGATGCCTATACTTGTATATAAGGATTTCTTTTTTGTTGTTAAGTTTAATTAACTAATTAATTATTTTATTGTTTAAAGTATTACAAATAGTAGTACATATGTCTCCTTTTTTTTTCCCCATTGACCTCCCCCTGGCCTCATCTACTCCCCTCCCCACCCCCCCACCCTGGCACATGCAGGAATTAACCAGTCAGGTACAAACTTATGCAACCTGACCAATAAGATACAACTCTTATATAACCTATATATTTATGGTTTAAGACAGGGCATGCACACCTGATGGCTAGTGTTGTGTTGGCTGTTGCTATTTTTTTATTTCACAATCTAAGGGAAAAGAAGTCAGTGCCCCTGACTAAATAGTCAGGTATTGCATGTTTTAAAAATTCTTGCAGCTCACCAGCTAAACATTGCTGATCTATGGCAGTAAATGATATCTTTTCATGTGTCAACTCTAGAGGGATGCATGGAGTGTGATTCTGATTCAGCACTTATATCAACCTTGTCAATTTTTGCTTCTAGAAAAAGATGGTAAAATTAGAAAGAGGTGTTTAGCTTTGAGCAGTGCTTAAATAGAGTATATTTGATGTGTTTTAAGGCATATAAAGGCACAGGTAAATGTATAACACATATTCTTTATAAATCAGTTATTCCTAAAGATTTGAAATTTAAAACATTTAACCTCTGCACTTTAAATATATTTCCTTACATGTATATGTTGGGAAAATTATGAAGTTTAAAAGAAATACTGCACTTACAGTGTGCAGTTTTGGAATATAGCTGTTGCTGTTCATTTTTACCCTGGTATATGCATTTACCCTTTTGTGCAGTAGGAGAACTTAAGTAGATTAATTTTCAAACATTGCCAGAACATTTGAAAGGAAAAGTTGGAAGAGATGTAATTATTAAGTATGAATCCAGGATACATCATTGTAACTAAAGATGTATCTATCCTCTCTTGTGGGTAGGAATGAGTCACCTTGATCCTCATAAAATAGCCCTGAAAACTATCGTTTTCTGTTTCTTGTGTTCATCAGATTACTCTACTCAGTATTCCTAAAATGCAAGCATATTGGTGTCTTTAAAAAAAAAAGCCTTTATTGAGATATAATTTACATAATATAAAATTACCTATGCGTGTTACTTTCTTGAAGTAAAGTTAGCACATTAAATTATTCAACTTTAGTCTGTGTGAGTTGAGGTAGAGGGGTGAACATTGGTGAGTTTGGTTAACTCTGGATCACTAATGTGACTGAAGATTGTGGGCAGTGATAAGTCCATTAAGGTGGCATTCCTAAAATGTGTTCCTCAGATCCTGAATTACTCAGGTCACAATGGTTATTCTACCAAAGGATTCATGGTCGAAGTTTGAGAAACACTGTTTAAAAAAACAGGTAAATTGTTGGCCAGCCTTCCAGCAATGCAAGATGGCAACCACCACGGTCTGGGGAGTAAAAGTCCCTCGCAATTTTCGACTGTTGGAAGAACGCGAAGAAGGCCAGAAAGGACTAGGAGATGGTAGTTAGCTGGGGTCTAGATGAGGAAGACAGAACACTTACAAGTTGCATAGGGATGATCATTGGGCCTCCAAGAACAATTTATGAAAACCAAACATAAAGCCTTAAAATAGAGCATGGACCTAAATACCCAGAAGCATCCCCCCTTGTAAGATTTGTAACAAAAATTAATATGAATGGAGTTAATAGTTCCAGTGGAGTGGTGGACCAAGAGCCATATCAGTGCTAACGAAATGGCAGAATTCACGTAGCATCGAAGTTGTCCTTCAGGGGCTTCGGTGCCTAATGATGTCTAAAGAAAATATGAAACTCCCTCAGCCACCCGAAGGACAGTGTTACAGCAATTAATCAACAAGAAAACCACAGGCCCACTCTCCCCCATTCCATCTGAGCAGTCTTCATTTTCCACAGCAGTAAATGTTCTAGATACGTCTTGTAGACATCAAAGTGTAGTGCCCATTCAAAGGCAGTTGATGTTAAGATACTGTAAATGATACTAATTTTTGTCCTTTTGAAATATGTAAGTTGTACTATAAGAAATCGCCCTGTCAAGTGTAACCACGGTTCACAGAGTTGAACTTCTGGGATCAAGAAAGTACTGTATATTTAAATCAATTCCCATCATAACATGTGGGGCACATCTAGCTCAACTGTGAAAAGACAATCACCTTGCTGCTGATTATATGGCCTGGGGCTCTGTCTTCTCCCTCTCCCCCCCACCCCCACTTCCTCCCTGCAACAGCTTTCTAGCTTGGGGTGGCTTGTTAGAGTATATGTGAAGGTTTCAGGTCACTGCCTATGGGACTACTGCTGGGTGTGGGGGTACTTCATTTGCACCCCCGGTTTCTTAATTTTTAAGTCTTAAATTATGCCCTCCCACTTCCAAGCCATCATCCTTTCCCCACTCTCTACTACCATCTTGGCCAAAGCATCCATTGTAACCCCCTCTGCTCCCCTTAGAAAATTCAGGGCTTTCCCGTGTCCTTCCCTCCCCCACCCCCCTTTATATCACAGGGTGCTGCTTTCTCCTTCCCCCTCCTCAAGTCCCTTTCTTGGACCATCACCACCCAACACTTTCCATGACACTCCCTTGCTTTGGCCAGAAGCCAGCAGGTAAGGTTGGAAAGAGTCTGACTTCCCTCATTTACTTTGGGAACCACATTCATTTACTCTCCACCAGCCCAGGAAATAAATGGGTCCACAGCCTGGCCACACTCTGCTGTCATCATCAGCTGATACATTGTTTTTTATTTTAGCTCAGGAAGGCCACAGAAGACACTTGTAAGCACACATGCTCCCTGTGAATGAATTATTTTGTGTGTTTCTATCATTGCTTTTACAAATTGAAATTTTAAACAGGGCTCTCGGGTGGTCATCTTTGCAGTCCATTTGGGTCTACATTGGAATATGACAACTGTCACAAAAAGAATGTTGAATTCGGTGCATACTTCGGTTTCGGTGCTGCAGCTTCTCACGGTCCTCAGCAGGGATGAAGAAAGAACACGGTGTGCATGGCAGAACCCCGAAATTGGAGGACTTGACTTCCTGACCAGTTGCTGCACTTTTCCACTTTTCTGTTCAGGACCACTAATTGCTGAGATGTGGATGCATACCGAAATAAAAGAGATTCATTGTGTTAAAAAAAAAAAAAAAAGGTAAATTGTTTTCTTTCTTCTTGGCTGCTCAGAGCCCTTAATATGCAAATGTGTAATAAGTTAAAAAAAAAGTGCATATTAATACTAGACTATTAATAATAAAGATTTTTTTCCTGAGTGGTAGGGTTGTGGGGTTTTAATTTTTCTTGGACTTTTTGGTACTTCCATAATTATCTATGATTTACATAATACTACTTAGAAATGCAATAAAAATTCAAATAAGTTAGCACTTTAGCTGGTGGAAAGGAGATATGATAGTAAGACAACTGTGTAGTCATCGAACTAGAACTGAACCAATCTTCACCCAGAAAAAAACAACAGGAGAGAGAGAGATAGTCTATCCATTAAATATACAGTATGTGTTTCCATTTTAGCAATGGGAAGTTTGGCAGAGAAAAAAAATGAAAATTTATTGAAAAAAAAGCAAGGTTTCCAACTTCCGTTCTAAATTACTCATGTATGATATTTGGGGAACATAATTGAGCAGGATTTCTTTAAACTAAAACATGTGTTATCTGAGGGAAATTCTCACTAATGTCTCTTCCTTCCTCTCAGAACTTTTCAACAAATCCAACAAGAATATTCTCTCTGCTAGGATAGAACTGGAGGCTACTATCTGCATGACCCGGCTCTTCCTCAGTCAGTCACATTGCTCAGTGAGTTCCACTCCTGTTAAAATAACACCTTGTAAGTCATGTGAAAAGAAGCTGCAGACTGAAAAAACATGCTGAGTAGTTGTTGTTTTTTTAAAGATCAACATGGGAAAGTTAGCAAGTCGTGTTTTTCCCATCCTTATCCTTTATCAATAAATAAACATGAGTTCTTGATACTTTTTCACTAACCAGGGAGTCTTTTATTTGTATATTCTGCTCTCATGTTAAAGTGTAAATTTTACCATGGCCAGTGTTACTCAGTGGTTAGAGCATCAACCCTTGCACTGAAGAGTCATGGGTTCAATTCTTGGTCAAGGGCACCTATCTGGGTTGCAGGTTCCATCCCCAGCCCGAATCAGGGCACATGTGCGAGGCAACCAATCCATGTGTCTCACATCAATGTTTCTCTCTCTCTTTCCCTCTCCCCACCTTCCACTCTCCCTTAAAATCAATGGAAAAAATATCCTTTGTTGAGGATTAACAAACAAAAAATAAATACAGTATAAATTTCATTTCAGGGTTACAGGATTAGAGAATGGAGTAATGCCATTCACACTAGAAAAGAAACACCAGTTACTAGTGCTCCAGCGGTAGGTGCTGTCCCCCTGTTCAATTTCCCTGTAGCTCTTTCCTTTTGCTACATGTAACCAACATAAACAACCTTTGCAAATAACATTTAGATGAAATTAAGTAAGATGAAATCAAGATGGACTTCGTACCAAAGTATTGTAGTAATCTATTTTATTTATTTTCAAATAAATTTTTATTTTTCAAGTACAGTTGACATACAATATTAGTTTCAAGTGTACAACCCAGTGATTCAACATTTATGTAACTTATATAAATGATCACCTGATACATCTAGTACCCATCTGACAACATACATGGTTATCACAATATTATTGACTATATTCCCTACACTGTACTTTACATCTTTATGACTATTCTATAACTACCAATTTGTATTTCTTAATCCCTTCACCTTTTTCACCCAGCCCTCAAACCCTCCTTCCATCTGGCAACCACCAAAATGTTCTCTGTATCTGTGAATCTGTTTCTGTTCTACGTGTTCATTTATTTTGTTTTTTAGATTCCACATGTTAGTAATATCTTCTGGCATTATTTGTTTGACTTATTTCACTGAGCACAACACCCTATAGGTCCATCCATGTTGTTGCAGATTTCACTTTTTTTTTTATGGCTAAGTCATATTTCATATATATATCATTTCTTTATCCATTCATCTAATGATGGACACTTAGGTTGCTTGCATATTTTGGCTATTGTAAGTAATGCTGCAATGAACATATGGATGAATATTTCTTTTTTATTTGATGTTTTGGGTTTCTTCAAATAAATATCCAGAAGTGGAATTATTCGGTCCTTCTTTTTCTTTTGCTGTATAGCTTTATTTTAAAGTCTATTTTATATGGTATAAATATTGCTATCCCAGTTTGTTTTGCTTTTCATTTTAATAAAATATCTTTTCCATACCTTTACTTTCAGTTTGTATATTTCAATGAAGTGAGTCTCTTGTAGACAGCATATGTAAGGGTCTTGTTATCCATTCAGCCACCGTATGTCTTTTGATTGGAATATTTAATCCATCTGCATTTATTTATTATTGATTTTAAAGAGGGGAAGGGAAAAAGAGAAAGAGAAACATTGATGTGAGAGAAAAACATCAATCAGTTGCCTCCCGAACACACCCCAACTGGGAATCGAACCCACAACCTGGGTATGTGCCCTGACTGGGAATCAAACCCACCAACTTTTGGTGAATGGGATGATGCTCCAACCAGCTGAGCCACACTAGCCAGGGATAATCCATTTCTATTTAAAGTAATTGTTGATAGGTGTGTATTTATTGCCATTTTATTTGTATTTTTTATCTTTTTTTTTTCTATTTCTTAAAGAAGACCATTTAATGTTTCTTGTAATACTAGTTTAGTATTACTAGTTTGGTGGTGATGAACTTCTGCTTTTTCTTGTCTGGGAAGCTCTTTATCTGTCCTTGAATTCTAAATGATAGCTTTTCTTGGTACAATAATCTTGGATATAGGTCCTTCCTTTTCATCACTTTGAATATTTTGTGCTGATCCCTTCTGGCCTGAAGTGTTTCTGTTGAGAAATCAGCTGACAGTCTTATGAGAGCTACCTTGTAGGTAACTGTCTTTTTCTTGGTGCCCTTAAGATTTTTCTCTTTGTCTTTAATCTTTGGTGTTTTAATTATGATGTGTCTTGATGTGGGCCTCTTTGGATTCATCTTGTTTTGGACTCTCTGTGCTTTCTGAACTTGTATGTGTATTTCTTTCATCAGGTTAGGGAAGTTTCCTGTCGTTATTTTTTCAAGTAGATTTTCAATTCCTTGACTCTCTCCAGTACTCCTATGATGTGAATGTTGGTATGCTTGAAGTTGTTCCGGAGGCTTCTTAAACTATCCTCATCTTTTAAATTCTTCTTTCTTTTTCTTTTTAATAAATCTTTATTGTTCAGATTATTACAATTGTTCCTCTTTTTTCCCCCCATTGCTCCCCTCCACCCGGTTCCCACCCCACCCTCTGCCCTTACCCCCCGTCCCCACTGTCCTCATCCATAGGTGTACGATTTTTGTCCACTCTCTTCTCACACCCCCCACACCACTTTCCCCCAAAAAATTGTCAGTCCACTCCCTTTCTATGCCCCTGATTCTATTATATTCACCAGTTTATTCTGTTCATCAGATTTTTTATTCACTTGATTTTTAGGTTCACTTGTTGATAGATATGTATTTGTTGTTCATAGTTTTTATCTTTACCTTTTTCTTCTTCTTCCTCTTCTTAAAGAATACCTTTCAGCATTTCATATGATACTGGTTTGGTGGTAATGAACTCCTTTAGCTTTTTCTTATCTGTGAAGCTCTTTATCTGCCCTTCAATTCTGAATGATAGCTTTGCTGGGTAGAGTGATCTTGGTTGTAGGTTCTTGCCATTCATCACTTTGAATATTTCTTGCCACTCCCATCTGGCCTGCATAGTTTCTGTTGAGAAATCAGCTGACAGTCTTATGGGTGCTCCCTTGTAGGTAACTAACTGTTTTTCTCTTGCTGCTTTTAATATTCTGTCTTTATCTTTTGCTCTTGGCATTTTAATTATGATGTGTCTTGGTGTGGTCCTCTTTGGATTCCTTTTGTTTGGGGTTCTGTGCACTTCCTTGACTTGTAAGTCTATTTCTTTCACCAGGTGGGGGAAGTTTTCGGTCATTATTTCTTCAAATAGGTTTTCAATATCTTGCTCTCTCTCTTCTTCTGGCACCCCCATAATTCGGATGTTTGTATGCTTGAAGTTGTCCCAGAGGCTCCTTACACTATCTTCATATTTTTGGATTCTTTTTTCTTTTTGCTTTTCCAGTTGGGTGTTTTTTTGCTTCTTTGTATTTCAGATCTTTTACTTGATTCTTGCATTCCTCTAGTCTGCTGTTGGATCTCTGTATATTGTTTTTTATTTCAGTCAGTGTATGTTTAATTTCTAGTTGGTCCTTTTTCATATCCTCGAGAGTCTCACTAAATTTATCGGCCTTTTCTAGAAAATTCTTGAAAAACCTTATAACCGTGGTTTTGAACTCTATATCCAGTAGTTTGCTTTCCTCCGTTTCTGTCATTTGAGACTTATTTCTTTGTCTCCACATTTTGGCTGCTTCCCTGAGTTGAAAGAGTGGCTTTGTGTGCTAGGTGTCCTATAGGGCCCAGTGGCTCAGCCTCCCCAGTTACCTGAGGTAGACACTCTTGGTGCACCCCTTTGTGGGCTGTGTGCACAGTCTTGTAGTTAAGCCTTGATTGTTGTTGGTATTACTGGGAGGAATTGACCTCCAGGCCAATTGGCTGTGAGGATCAGCTGTGTCTACGCTGAGAGAACTTCTGTGCTGGAGACACCCTTATGAGATAAGACTTGTTTCAGTAGGGCTTTGGTGCTCACTGAGTCTGCCCCCTGAGTGTGTCCCTTATGGATCTGAGGAGTTGTAATCTGGATGGTCCCACTCTGACCCCTGGGTACACTGGCTCTTGGATCTCCCAGGAGGTGCTAATTTAGCCTCTGCCTGAGGCCACCCAGCAGGAGCTATGGAGAGATCTTCAGATTCCTCTTCTTTGTTTGGGTTTTGGAGGTGCCCAGATGAAGCCCAGCTGTGAAGCAATGCAAGCTGCTGTGGGGCCTTGGGCCTTTTTTTGGGTGTTCTGGGTCTCACTGACCCAGCTGCAGTTTGTTAGGTAAATTTAGAATTCAAAGGGCCAGGCCATTCATATGCAAAAGCCTTTGCACTCAGCTTGGATGGGGCGGAGTCTCAGGGCAGAGCAAACAGCAATGGCTTCATGGGGCAGGATCTCAGGGCGGAGCATACAGCAGTGGCTTCCCATCAGCCCTGCCCTAAGAGGCCCCTGGGTCTCAGTGTCCCGCGGTAATTGCTGCAAGCACCTCTGAGAGAAAGCCGCCCTCGAGTTTTGCCCGCTGCCAGACAGTCCAGTTTCTCCCCGTATGAGTCTGGGTCCCCAGAGTCTCGCCTGGAACTGGAGTTCAGAGCAGTCGGGAGCTTTTGTCTCCCTCCCACTTGAAAAAGCCAGCCACGTACTCAGTTGCCAGCCCTCTCTGCGCTCTCGCCTCCGTACCTCTGCCTTCCACAGCTCCTGTGAGTCTCAGTGTGCTTTTCTCTTCCCTTCTAGTTGTAGAATTTCCACCCATCCAGCCTTCCTGTGGTTCTGGATGATGTCCGTTTTGTCTTTTAGTTGTAGTTTTGAAATTGTGCGAGGCAGCAGTTTAGGTGTTTACCTATGCTGCCATCTTGGTTTCTCTAGATCAGCCTTGGGCAAACTATGGCCCGCGGGCCGGATCCGGCTCTTCTATCTGGTTCTCTTGCTCTCCCCTCCGCTCCTTTACGTTGAATTTATATTAGTTCATACAAACACTCCATCCATGCTTTTGTTCCGGCCCTCTGGTCCAGTTTAAGAACCCATTGTGGCCCTCGAGTCAAAAAGTTTGCCCACCCTTGCTCTAGATCAGTGGTTCTCAACCTTCCTAATGCCACAACCTTTTAATACAGAACCACTGCTCTACAACCTGTTGCGACCCACAGGTTGAGAACCGCTAGCAGGTTCGCCTAAGACCATCAGAAAACACAGATATTTACATTATGATTCATAACAGTAGCAAAATTACAGTTATGAAGTAGCAACGAAAATAATTTTATGGTTGGGGGTCACCACAACATGAGGAACTGTATTAAAGGGTTGCGGCATTAGGAAGGTTGAGAACCACTGCTCTAGAGTCTTCTTTCTTTTTGCTCTACTGATTGGGTATTTTCTGCTTCCTTAGCTTCCAAATTGCTGATTTGATCCTCTGCTTCATCTACTCTATTGTTGATTTTCTGTAATGTAATCTTTATTTCTGATTGGTTCTTTTTTTGTTTTCTTTCTCCATTTTTATGTGTCCTCTCCCTTTGTTGGAGTTCTCACTAATTTTATCTACTCTTTCCCTAAGTTTATTGAGCATTTTTGTAATCAATATTTTGAACTCTGCATCTGGTAGATTGCTTACTAGTATTTAGTTCTTTTCTGGAATTTTGTTCTGTTCTTTCATTTGGAACATGTTTCTTTGTCTCCTCATTTTAGCTGCCTCCCTGTGTTTGTTTCTATGTATTAGGTAAAGTGTCTATGCCTCCCAGTCTTGGTAGAGTGGCCTTATGTAGTAGGTGTCCTATTGGGCCCAGTGGTGCAGTCTCCCCAGTCACCCAAGGTGTACCCACTCATGTGACCTATTTGCATCCTCCTGTTGTACTTGAGTCTTGATTACTGTTGACACATCAATGAGAGGGATTTACCCCCAGGCCAATCAGTTTCAAGGACTGGTCACACATGACCACTGTGGAGCATCTGCTGTGCAGGGGCCAACTCCACAAAGCAGGACTTGCTTTAGTAGGGTTCTGATGTCTGCTGAATCCATGTCTGAGTGTGTTGTTTATGGAGGTAATTGTGTGGTGCTTTAGCATGGTCTGAAGTTGTCCATTGATGCACTGGCTCTGGGGCCTCCTGGGAGATGCAGAACAAGGTCAGCCATTGCCTGTGTCCTGCCCAGGGTCACCTGGCATGAACTACAAAGTGAACGTCAGATGCATGCTACATGTTCTGGGCTTGGATGTGCCTAGGAGAGGCCAACCTGGACACCAAAGTCGGCTGCCACTAGTGCTAGGCTTGAGACCACTTGCCAAGAGGTACAAGCCATGCAACACCAGATGCTGCTTGTTTAAGAGGTTTTAGGAAAGTCCACAGAGTGAGCCAAGACAGGTTGTTTGTGTGGAAAAGCCACTGAAAACAAAAGTTGGGTGGGATGGGTTCTCAGGGAATCAGCAGGGCAGGGTGAACAGAGTTAGCCAGGTTGATATGGTACCCACATGCTGGCTCTGTGTGAGGAGGGCCTAGCAAAGGAACAATGGCCTCTGCCAGCACTTCTGTCTGGGAGAAAGCTGCCCCTCCAGACCTCGCCTTGATGCCAGCCAATGCAGTTATTTCCTGTATGTCCCTGGCATCTTTTGAGCTGCTGCCCCAGCACTGGAACTCAATGGGAGTGAGTCCAAGTCCATGTGTGGACCCTTTAAGAGAAACATCTGGGACTGCAGAAGCCCTCTGTCTCACTCAACCACAATTCCTGCTGGTTTTCACAACCAGAAGTTATGGGGACTTCTCAGCACTGGAACCTTCCCAGTTTTGGGGGCCTGCTGTGGGGCTAGGATCCCTGGATCCTCAGTGGGGACTTCTTCAACCAAGATATCCCTCCTAATTTTTAACCACCACTTGTGGGTGTGGAACCAGCTCATTCTGCATCTCCACCCCTCCTTCCAGTCTCATGTAGCTTCTTTATGTCCTTAGTTATGGGACTTCTGTTCATTTAGATTTCAGGTGGTCTGAATGATGGTTGTTCTGTAGTTTAGTTCTAATTTTTTAAAACACTCACCCAAGAATATTTTTTTATTGATTTTGGAGAGAGAGGAAGTGGGTGGGGAGAGGGAGAAACATTGATGTGAGAGAGAAACCGAGTGGTTGCTTCCCGAACACATCCCGACCTGGGCTCAAACCTGCAATGTGCCCTGACTGGGAATAGAACCCACAACTGTTGGTGTATGGGATGATGCTCCAACCAACTGAGCCACCTGGCCAGGGCAGTTTAGTTGTAATTTTGATGTGCTTGTGGGAGGATGTGAGTACCCCATTTACCTATCCTCCATCTTTACCAGAAGCCTGTGATAATCTATTTTAAAATTAATTTGCATCTTTCATTTTTATGTTCCTTTTTATATAAAAGTGGATTTTGTCTTTAAATTGCAGATTTTCACTACGAGATGTGAGATTGAACATTTTAAACAATTTTTAATACAAAAATAGGAAATATAGGAAAGACAGATAAAGAGAAGGAAGGAAATAACTGACTTGTGATCTCACCAGTCTTTTTAGATGTGCATCTATATATCTCACACATATCTATTATATACATAGATATGTATATATATGCCATATATATACATATCTATGTTATACATAGATGGATATGTATATATATGTTATATATATATATACATATATATATATACTTACATATATCATAAAATTAAGATCACATTCTTTTTAAAATTTTTTAAATATATATTTTTATTGATTCAGAGAGGAAGGAAGAGAAAGAGATAGAAACATCAATGATGTGAGAAAATCATTGATCGGTTGCCTTCCACACACCCCACACTGGGGATAGAACCCGCAACCCAGGCATCTGCCCTGACTGTGAATTGAACCGTGACCTCCTGGTTCATAGGTGGATGCTCAACCACTGAGTCACACCTGCTGGGCTAGGATTACATTCTTTAACTTACTTTGGATATATGTAATTTTGCAAACATTTGTCCATGACGTCATATATTCTTGTACAACATGTTAAATTGCTGCATGTTATTCTGTTATATGAGTACTTTCAGAAAACAAACCCGTATTATTAAATGAAGTTTATGGTATAGGGGTTAAGTGTAAGGTTTGGATAAAGTCACTGAATTTGAATTGCAGCTCCACTACTAACTTATTGCATGACCTTGCGAAGTTACTTATCTCTCTGAATTTCAGTTTCTTTATCTGTAAAATGAAATAATAGTGCTTAACTCATAGAAACAGGGAAAAGAGTACATGGAACCCAAGGCTATTGACACAAATGGCTCTCAGAAAGGTGTATGACTGGCAGTGTGCAAGAGTGCTCACTTCCCTGCAGGCTTACCAGCGTGGCATTATCCAGGGTCACAATGCACAACCTCATTTGTTTTAGTTTCTTTAAATAAATCAAACTGCCTCCATTACTATACTTGGAAACATCATTGTGTTTTAATTAAGAATATGGAGAAGTGCCCCAGCCAGTTGGCTCAGTTTGTTGGAGCACTGTCCTATACACCAAAAAGGTTGCGGGTTCAATTCCCAGTTGAGGCACATGCCTGGGTTGTGGGTTTGGTCCCCATCAGGGCATGTATAGGAGGCAGCCAGTTGCTGTATCTCTCTCTCTCTCTTTCTCTCTGTCAGTGAGGATTTTAAAAAAATGGAGAATGTGGAGAGTGTGTTTTCATACTAAAAAGTGAAACAAAATCCAATTTTTAAAAATCCCATTTTTTAAATATTTATTCATTATAACTTTGAATGCTTACTGCTTAATTTTAGAAGATGCTAGATTATACCTGGTGCCTCAGTGTCTTCTCTTGAAATATCCTAATATTCTGTAATGAACTGCTGCTCTGCAAACCTGACTATAACCTGGAAGGGAATAGGACTAACCCATATAGAAATCACGTACTGGGTAAGCAAGGCTGTTATGCAGCGGCATTGTCTCTATCCTCCCAGGAGATGGAATGATTACACGTAAGGAGAAGCTGTGTCATAGGAGGGAAAATAACACCCATTGGAAGTCTAGTACGCAGGAGAGTTGGAAGGAAGCATGAGTCAGAAGAATTCAAGAAGTCTAATGCCTAAAAAGAGGTTCAAAGTAGATAAGCCTTTCACAAGAGAAATACAAAAACTAAAATGACATTTGCAAAATTAACTTCTGTTTTATTGCAGAATCTTTATGTAAAACATCATTCTTGCCATGATAACAACCTAGTAATACCATGGGATAAAGGCAGACTTCATTAGTTAAATAGGGTCAAGAAAGAACTACTCCTAACCAAACTGAAATATTATCTCATTTTCTGTGTTACCATTTTCAACAGATAAACTCACACTATTAGAGGAAGTCCAGACTGACATGAAGGCAAGAGTATTTGATTCAGTCCATAAGCTCACCCTGAATTTTATCAAAGGAAACTCTAGTTCATGTGTAACAGCCTCTCTCAATCTTTAATTAGCTTCTTGTTAAAATGAACTTTCCCTTAGTTTACTCGAGTGGGGGAAGGTGGCCTTAGAGGTTGACCAGCGCCACCCCATCCCCCTGCCAAGGACAAAGCAGGGACCTTGTCTCAGGATTAGGGGAAATAGTTAAGAAGGAGAGGAAAAGAAAATTGCTTTTCCAGCTTCTCTAACTTCCCATGCAGCCTACGGAGTAAGGCGAGCATCCCTTGGGAGGAAATAACAAAAGTGCCAAACAGTAGATGGATGGATGAGGTCTGCATCCCTGCAGTGTACTGGGGCTCTTGCCTGAACAATGTCACATACTCTTGTCCCTTGCTCATGGTGGTTATCAGAGGCCAAATGGACATTTATTACCAGTTGGCCCTGCCCTCCTCGGGACCTCTATCCTTGAAGCTCAGTTCCTTTTCCTGCCAGAAATACCAGGGTCAGAGAAGGGGGTCTGGTGAAGCTGCAAGAGTTCAGTTGCCTTGTTTCCTTCCACAGCACATGAGGTAGAGTTAGATCATAAGATGCATCTATAAGAAACCTGAAGAGACAACTACTTGAACAGGGTGTCAGGTAATAGGCGATAAATGAGCCCTTAGAAAACCACTCACCACTATGTTATCTCTAAGGTACTTCCAGCTCAGCTAATAATAATAATAGTTATTATTATTATTATTTAACCCCCTCCCCCCATAAAATAAACATTCAGAGTTTCTGTGGCTAGTTATCTTTTCATCGAGGGTAGGTTGGATTCCTACCAGGTTTGCCTTAGCACACACACTGTTTTGTCAGACTTGATTGCTAACATACTTCATAACTCACTGTGCACTGCCGTTCCCCTTCCTCAACAATAACCTCAACAAGTATGGCAAATATTGGCCATATCTTTTAACTATCTTCTCAGTAAGAATTAGGGTATAAACAGTTGAAAAGAATTTTTTAAAAGAGTATATCAGATTGATTGTCTGAAATTCTATACTAAGCTAATGTTTTTACATTGTGTGTCCATGCCTCAGAAATTGTAACATAGACAAAAAGAGCATTTCCAAATGAAGACGGGAGAGAAAATTTAGCACTAACACAGTGCACTCCAGTAAGAAAAAACTGCCAGGCCCTAGCCGGTTTGGCTCAGTGGATGGAGCATTGGCCTGCGGACTGAAGGGTCCCGGGTTTGATTCTGGTCAAGGGCA
The DNA here is from genome assembly GCF_963455305.1 of Plecotus auritus. Classification (NCBI taxonomy): domain Eukaryota; kingdom Metazoa; phylum Chordata; class Mammalia; order Chiroptera; family Vespertilionidae; genus Plecotus; species Plecotus auritus. Next base: position 116,349,754 of record NC_137776.1, on the reverse strand, counting down.
TGTACCTTGGTTGCTGGCTCATCCCCAGTGGGGGATGTGCAGGAGGCAACTGATCGATGTTTCTTATCGATGTTTCTGGCTCTCTATCCCTCTCCCTTCCTCTCTGTAAAAATCAATAAATTATGTTAAAAAAGAAAGAAATAAAAAACTGCTGGGCCCTAGCTGGTTTGGTTCAGTGGATAGAGCGTCGGCCTGTGGACCAAAGGGTTCTGGGTTTGATTCCAACCAAGGGCATGTACCTTGGTTGCAGGCTCCTCCCCAGTGCAAGCCCTGGTCAGAGCTGTGCAAGAGGCAACCAATCAATGTGTTTCTCTCACATCGATGTTTCTCTTGTCTTTCCCTCTCTCTTCCACTCCCCCTAGAAATCAATGGAAAAATATCCTCAGGTGAGGATTAACAAACAACAACAACAAACTGCTGGGATTCCGATTACCACAAATGATCAGACCCTTTGTCCTGTCTTCTAATAATCTGACTTTATACCAATTGCATCCATCATTATAAAAGCATCCACCACACAAATATGATTACACATTTCTCTCTCTCTCTTTCTCTCTCTCTTTAAATCCTCACCTGAGGATATTTTTCCATTGGTTTTTAGAGAGTGGAAGGGGAGGAGAGGGAGGGAGAGAGAGAGAGAGGAACATTGATGTGACACATCCATTGGTTGCCTTGGTTGCCTTTGCACACCCCCCCCCCCAACCAGGGCTGGGGATCAAGCCTGCAACCTAGGTATGTACCCTTGACTGTAATTGAACATGGGACCCTTCAGCTGACGCTCTTTCTGCTGAGCTAAACTGGCTAGGGCAATTAGACATTTCTTTAACCTTTCTTCGTTGAAGCAGCTTCATACGTTTAATCTCTGCAAAGATTTCCCTCACTTACTTCATATAATCCAGCTAGTCTCACACTTTCCATGGATCCGTCTTCACCACCTTACTCTGCTTGTACATAATTATTGAGGAATGCCACATCACTGAAAGAACATGGGACTTTGAGTGTGAAGAAGCATCTATTCAAGTCACTAGCTGAAAGGTGTGAGCAACTCAATTTCCCCAAGCCTATTTCCATGGTTATTCTGAGACTTGGTGCATCTAATGTGTGTGAAAGTGCTTTAAGTATAAATTGCTACATAAAGTAGTCATTACTATATGTCTTTAACGTGTTCCCATTATGACTACCTGCACACAAAATTCTGCATCAGACCCACTCCCCCCTCTCAAAAGCATAATTGTCCCTTCTCAGAAGTGTAGACCTTAGAAGCATATTTTTCTAGGTCCCCCTAAAGGAAGGCCCCTCTCTGTCCAAGGCACATTCTTCCACTGTTGTTTCTCCATCCCTTCTAGATTCCTTATGAATATTCTTCCATCCTGTCTTTCATCCCCTTTCTCCTGTGGCTTTAGCCTTTCCTCCATTGATTTTTGACATCTCAATATGGAAACACATTCTCTTCCTCTCACAACTTTAGCATTCAGTGTTCTTAAAAGACTAGTCTACTTCACACCCAGTCTTTTCCAAACACTGCTCCCTCTACTTCACCAAAATTGCTTTTGTTAATATTTTCAGTGACTCTTCAGTTTCATTCCAGTGTAAGTTTTAGGTAAGATTTAACAATAATAACCACTCCCTCCTTGAAACTTTTTCTTTCTTTGCATGTTATGAATCACTTTCACTTAATTTTTCTCCCTTTTTGTCCACTCTTCATTCTCCTCCCTGGACATATCTTCTTTTCTGCTTCCACAAGAGGCTTGGGAAATTTTGGCTTGCCAAATTAAATAAGTCCTTTCCTATTGGCTATTGGAGTCATCTGAAAGATCTCTGTGTGCTAATTTTCTACAGTGATAGTGATTTTGTGGCTGGGATAACCACATATAATGAACATTAAAATCAAGACTACTTATTCCCTATAGGCTTCTAAAGTATCACTTGATATAGATAATTTTCAGTAATTGCTAATAACATGAGTTTAGTACAAGCCTCATCTAAAGGTATAAGAAACTACAGTGGCAGCAATAAAAACAACAGAACCCCATTACTAAATGTGCCCTGAATGCTAGTTGTATAATTGTAAAGTACCAGGGTCATTTGAGCATCTTCTCATCTGTTGGGGAGCACACGAGACTTTGTTGGAAAGTTTGTAAGGAGGACATTCCGAGAAAAGGGAAGTGTGTAGAAGGCCACCTGCTCTGATTATTGGAATTCTAACTTAGTGGAGTGCCAAAGGCGGTGCCCCTAATTATTCCTTGACCTTTCCAAACAAGTCTGTACATGTGCAGACCCCTGGGTGTTTACTGGAATCTTTATACTTAATCCTTGGGTGTCCTTGCTTAAAGGACATTACAAACACATGTGTCCTCCCAATATTACTTACCCTGCTGATTGTATCTAAAAGATAAACTTTAGAGAGAGGGAAAAATGGCAGCGGAATAGACAGACGTGTTCCGAGACTTGTCCCGGAGCAGAAAGAACAGCTGAGAGTCACACGAGGAGTATTTGTTGGCAAGTTGGGGGACAGCTGAACTCCAGAAGAAGGTGGGGGACTGCTAGACGGGGTTCCCCTGACCTGGCAGTCCCCACTGCGGCTGGGTCCCCTCCCGGAGCTGCGGGCTTGGATGCGGAGTCTGCGCCATCTTGAACCGGAAAGTGGAGCTTGTCGGAAGCCTGAGAATCCACAACTGCGGCACCCACGGAACAGCTGCGAGCCCCAGAACAACGCTCCCCAATTGGCGCAAACACACGGGTTCAGAGGAGCTCTACACTCCACCACGGAAAGGTCATATTTCTCCTGGGATAAGGTGAGGTCTCTGGTCCCGGCGGGAGAGAGGAACTCGCGTTTTACGGGAGCTGGAGGACCAGGGAAGTCTGTGCCTAGAAAAATCCGTGGCTGTTGGGGCTGGCATGATCTGTGAATGTGGAAGGGGGTCCTCAGAGCTGCTAACAGAAGGGCTCTCTAAAAAGCAACCCATTTTGATCTGACGTGCAGGGACACCCTACGAATTTCAGGGGTGTGCCGACTGCCTAGACTTACACGCAGCCCCAGAGTTCGCACACTTGGGCTTTTTCCTCTTGAAATTCTTGCTTCTGATTACTAAGCCCCAATACATAGGATCACCCAGTTGGGGACACCCTGGGAGACTGCAGGGGAAAGTTGTTTTTCTGGAACCTGGGGATCGGAGCGGGGAGTGACCATCGGAGAGCCAGCTCTGAGGCAGCCCACTCCCACAAACCAGTAGTGAGTGCCACAGGGAAAGAAGGCTCTACCACTGCCTAGAGAGGCCATAGATAGACCCGGAAGTCAATCCAGAAACACTGCCACCCAGGGGCTGAATCACAAATTGACTGTTGTGTAATCAAAAATAAAGGAATACGAGAAATTAAGACACACCGCCTGCTTAAAATCAGGACTGGCTTACAACACTGAAGAGCAGTGGAATGCAGGGAACTGCAATACTGTCTGGACTGAGAAACAGGTGTGCCAAACAGAACAACAGAGGAAGTGAATGACCTTCACTACTCCACATTTTACTTTTATTTTTTATTTTTTTATTTTTTTATTGTCATTTTTTGCATCTTTTACTCAAACTAATTTTTTTCTTTTTTCCTCACTTGATTTTACCTTTTTAATTATTACATTTTTATTTTCAATCCGTGTTATTACTACTGCTATTTTATCTTTTTTTTTAAGTGTCATTTTATTTTCTCTTCATTTTATTTTGGGATTAGTGTTCTACATTCTATTTTTATCTTTCCTTTAGCATCGTTTTATTCTATCTCAACTCTACCTTTATGCCATCACTCTCTTCCTAACCTTCCCCTTTTCTTTTTCTTTTTTTTTTTTTAAATATATATTTTATTGATTTTTTACAGAGAGGAAGGAAGAGGGATAGAGAGTTAGAAACATCGATGAGAGAGAAACATCGATCAGCTGCCTCCTGCACACCTCCCACTGGGGATGTGCCCGCAACCAAGTTACGTGCCCTTGACCGGAATCGAACCTGGGACCCCTCAGTCCGCAGGCCGACGCTCTATCCACTGAGCCAAACCGGTTTTGGCGTAACCTTCCCCTTTTCGGTGTCCTGTTTATCTTACCCCGTTCCTGCTTTAGATTTTCCCTATTCTTTCTGTTTACCCCTTGTTAAAATTTCACCCTACTTACATATCTAATCTCCAATCCCCTGCTCCAAGTCCATACACACCTCTCTCTTCGCTGTTTTAACTATCCAAAAAATTGTTTTTCTCTCTGTCCTTTTGTTGTTGTTCACTTGAATGTAGATTATATCGAATTTTTATGCTTTATTGTGAGATTGTTTTGCTTATTCTTCTTTTGTTTATTTTTTGTTTGTTTTGTGCTTCTGTTTTCCCTTGCCTCACTCTATATTAGTTGGTGTTGTAGTTTGTATTAATCCCCAGGTACTTGTTGCTGGCATTTGCTGGGATTAGTGATTGTTCTATTGGAGTTTTATCCCCAATATATATAGTCTGTTCCCCTTTCTCTCTTAGTCTCTTTCTTGTCTCTCTTACTTTTTTTTCCCTCTTCCCAATTTCATTTTGACACTCCTTTTTTTTTTCTTCTTTCTTTTTCCTCTTCTTCTTTATCTCCTATCCCCTAATTTGCCTTTCTCTGGTGGTCAACTTTATTGGAGGTTATTAATATTGTGAATACATTTCTGTTCAGTGCCTTGTGTGTTCTACCTGGTAGTGCTGTATTTTGTGCCTTTAAATCAACGCAGGAGAGAGAGAACTACATAACCAGACACCCAGAGAAGAGAGACCATGGGGAGACAAAGAAACAGCCTGCATATGAAAGAAAAGCAGGCATCACCAGAAAAGGAAGTAAACGAAATGGAGGCAAGCAACCTTCCAGAAAAAGAATTCAGAGAAATGGTCATAAGGTGGCTGAAAAGAATAGAAGACAAATTCGACAATATGAGCAAGAACCAAGAGGAAATGAAGAAGAACCAAGAAGAAATGAAAAATGACATCGCTGCTGTAAAGAACTCAATAGAAAGCATCAAGAGTAGACTAGAAGAAGCAGAGGACCACATCAGTGAGCTAGAGACAAGATGGGAAAAAATACCCAAGTAGAGCAACTTCTAGAAAAAAAAATTAAAAGGCAGGAGGAGAGCCAAAGGGAACTTTGGGACAACATGAAACAAAACAACATCTGCATAATAGGGGTTCCAGAAGGAAAGGAAGCTGAGCAAGGAATAGAAAACCTCTTTGAAGAAATAATGACAGAAAATTTCCCTGATATAGGGAAGAAAAAACCCACACAAATCCAAGAAGCTCACAGAGTCCCAAGCAAAATGAACCCCAAAAGACCGATGCCAAGGCACATTATAATGAAATTGGCAAACACCAACGACAAAGTAAGAATCGTAAAAGCGGCAAGAGAGAGACAGAAAGTTACATACAAAGGAACCCCCATCAGACTAGCAACTGATTTCTCAACAGAAACTCATCAGGCCAGAAGGGAATGGAATGAAATATACAAAGTCATGCAAAGGAAGGGTCTGAATCCAAGAATACTGTACTCAGCAAGGCTATCAATCAAAATTGAAGGTGAAATCAAGAGCTTCACAGACAAAAAAGGACTAAGGGAATTTATTACCACCAAACCAGCAATGCAAGAAATGCTAAAGGGTCTGCTGTAAAAAAGAAAAGAAAAGAAAAGAAAAGAAAAGAAAAGAAAAGAAAAGAAAAGAAAAGAAAAGAAAAGAAATAGGAAGCGAAGAAGGAACACAGGGGTAAAGAATAGGAATGGCGACAAATAAGTACCTATCAATAATAACTTTAAATGTAAATGGATTAAATGCCCCAATCAAAAGACATAGGGTAACGGATTGAATAAGAAAACACAACCCATATATCTGCTGTCTACAAGAAACCCACCTCAGAAAAAAAGACGCACACAGACTGAGGGTGAAGGGATGGAAAAAGGTTTTCCAGGCAAATGGAACTGAAAAAAAAGCTGGGGTAGCAATACTTATATCTGACAAATTAGATCTCAAAGTGAAGGACATAACAATAGATAAGGAAGGCCACATCATAATACTAAAGGGAGCAATCCAACAAGAAGAAATAACTCTGGTAAACATATATGCACCCAATACAGGAGCACCCAAATACATACAAAAACTCCTGGAGGATATCAAGGGAGAGATTGACAGCAATACAATCATAGGAGGAGACTTTAATACCCCACTATCATCGTTGGACAAATCCTCTAAACAAAAAATCAGCAAAGAAACATCAATCCTAAATGACTCACTAGACCAGATGGAATTAATTGACATCTTCAGAACATTTCACCCCAAAGCCACAGAATATAAATTCTTCTCAAGTGCACATGGGTCATTTTCAAAGATAGCCCATATGTTGGGACATAGGCAAAGTCTCTTCAAATTCAAGAAGATAGAAATCATATCAAGCATCTTCTCAGACCACAGTGGCATAAAACTGGAAATCAACTACAATAAAAACAACCTAAAGAAATCAAACACATGGAGACTAAAGAGCATGCTATTAAACCATGACTGGGTTACCAGAGAGGTCAAAGAAGAAATAAAAAACATCATGGCAACAAATGACAATGAATACACTACAATCCAAAATCTATGGGACACAGCGAAAGCAGTCTTGAGAGGGAAGTTCATAGCTCTACAAGCCTACTGCAAAAAACAAGAAACAATGGTAATAAATTACCTAACCCAACAAGTCAAAGAGTTAGAAAAAGAGCAACAAGAAAAGCCCAGTGTAAGCAGAAGGAAGGAAATAATAAAGATCAGGGCAGAGATAAACGACATAGAGACCAAAGAAACAATACAAAAGATCAACAAAACAAAGAGCTGGTTCTTTGAAAGGATAAACAAGATTGATGCACCTCTAGCCAGGCTCACCAAGAAGCAAAGAGAGAGGACCCAAATAAACAAGATCAGAAATGAAAGAGGTGAAATAACAACAGATCCCGCCGAAAAACAAAGGATTGTTAAAAAATACTACGAACAACTCTATTCCAACAAACTGGACAACCTGGAGGAAATGGACATATTCCTAGAAAAATATAACCTTCCAAAACTCAATCAGGAAGAATCTAAACAGCTCAATATGCCAGTAACTATGGAAGAAATTGAAGCAGTCATCAAAGAGCTTCCGGCAACAAAATCCTGGGGCCAGAGGGCTTCACAGGAGAGTTTTACCAAACATTCAAGGAAGAACTAAAACCTATCCTCCTCAGACTATTCCAAAAAATTCAAGAGGAAAGAACACTTCCAAGCTCCTTCTATGAAGCCAGCATCACCCTAATACCAAAACCAGATAAAGACAACACATTGAAGGAAAATTACAGGCCAATATCCCTCATGAATGTAGATGCCAAAATCCTCAACAAAATTCTAGCAAATCGGATCCAGCAGTACATCAGAAAGATCATACACCATGACCAAGTACGGTTTATCCCAGGAATGCAAGGATGGTACAATATCCGCAAATCAATAAATGTGATACATCACATAAAGAAATTGAGAGATAAAAATCACATAGTCATATCAATTGATGCAGAAAAATCATTTGACAAAATCCAACACCCTTTCTTGATAAAAACTCTCAACAAGGTGGGAATAGAAGGATCATACCTCAACATAATAAAAGCTATATATGATAAACCCACAGCTAACATCATACTCAATGGGCAAAAACTAAAACCATTTCCCCTAAGAACAGGAACAAGACAGGGATGCCCACTCTCACCACTCCTGTTTGACATAGTACTGGAAGTATTAGCCATTACAATTAGACAAGAAGAAGAAATAAAAGGCATCCAAATTGGAAAAGAAGAAGTAAAGCTGTCCTTATTTGCAGATGACATGATATTGTACATAAAAAACCCGAAAGACTCCATCAAAAAACTAACAGACTTAACAAATGAATTCGGCAATGTAGCAGGATACAAAATTAACACCAAGAAATCTATGGCATTTCTATACACCAACAGTGAACTTACAGAAAGAGAGACTAAAAAAGCAATCCCATTTACCATCGCACCAAAAAAATTAAGATACTTAGGAATAAGCCTAACCAAGGAGGTAAAAGACCTATACGCGGAAAACTACAGGACACTGAAAAAAGAGATAGAGGAAGATGTAAACAGATGGAAGAACATACCATGTTCATGGATTGGTAGAATCAACATCATTAAAATGTCCATACTACCCAAAGCAATCTATAGATTCAATGCACTCCCCATTAAAATACCAACGGCATATTTCACAGACCTAGAAAGAACTCTCCAAAAATTCATCTGGAATAAAAAAAGACCCCGAATAGCCACAGCAATCCTGAGAAAGAAGAATAAAGTAGGAGGGATCTCAATACCAGATTTCAAGCTGTATTACAAAGCCACTGTCCTCAAAACAGCCTGGTACTGGCACAAGAACAGACATATAGATCAATGGAACAGAATAGAGAATCCAGATATCGACCCAAACCAATATGCGCAATTAATATTTGACAAAGGAGGCATGAGCATACAATGGAGTCAAGACAGTCTCTTCAATAAATGGTGTTGGGAAAATTGGACAGATACATGCAAAAAAATGAAACTAGATCACCAACTTACACCATACACAAAAATAAACTCAAAATGGGTACAAGACTTAAATATAAGACGGGAAACCATAAAAATACTAGAGGAATCCACAGGCAGCAAAATCTCAGACATATGCCAAAAGAACTTTTTCACTGATACTGCCCCTAGGGCAATGGAAGCCAAAGAGAAAATAAACAAATGGGACTACATCAAAATAAAAAGCTTTTGCACAGCAAAAGAAACCATCAACAAAACAACAAGAAACCCACTGTATGGGAGAACATATTTGCAAATGTTATCACTGATAAAGGTTTAATCTCCAACATCCTCAGGCAGCTTATACAACTTAATAAAAGGAAGATAAATGATCCAATAAAAAAATGGGCAACGGACCTAAAAAGAATATTTTCGAAAGAAGACAGAAGGAAGGCCAAGAGACACATGAAAACATGCTCAAAGTCACTAATTATCCGAGAGATGCAAATCAAAACGACAATGCGATACCATCTCACACCTGTCAGAATGGCTATCATCAACAAATCAACAAATGACAAGTGTTGGCGAGGATGCGGAGAAAAAGGAACCCTCGTGCACTGCTGGTGGGAATGCAGACTGGTGCAGCCACTGTGGAGAACAGTATGGAGTTTCCTCAAAAAACTGAAAATGGAACTCCCATTTGACCCAGTAATCCCACTCCTAGGAATATATCCTAAGAAACTAGAAACACCAATCAGAAAGGATATATGCACCCCTATGTTCATAGCAGCACAATTTACAATAGCTAAGATTTGGAAACAGCCTAGGTGCCCGTCAGCAGATGACTGGATCAGAAAACTATGGTACATCTACACAATGGAATACTATGCTGTCATAAAAAAGAAGGAATTACTACCATTTGTAGGCACCTGGATGGAATTAGAGAACATTATGCTAAGTGAAATAAGCCAGTCAATGAAAGAAAAATACCACATGATCTCACTCATTTGGGGATAATGAAAAACATTATAAACTGATGAACAAAAAGATAGTTACAGAGGCAGTAAAGCATCAAACAGACTGTTAAATTACAGCGGTAAGGTTAGGGAGAGGTGGGGGAAATAGATCAACTGAAGGACTTATATGCATGCGTATAAGAGTAACCAACGGATGCAAAACATTGGGGGGTGAGGGCATGTATGGGAGTGGGGGGGGCAATGGTAAGATATATACACATATAATACCTTAATGAAAAAAAAATAAAAATAAAAATAAAAGATAAACTTTATCTCAAACTGCTGCTACAATAAAAATCTAAAGAGGCAGGCGGCTGAGGCTATTTGGTTCCTTTAGCCAGGCAGTGCTTAGCCCTCTCTTTCACAGCAAATGTGTCGGAGTAATCCATTCATCCGTCGTCGCTCAGGGTCTGCTGGTCAGGCCCGTACTCATCCAGTACTATTTGGCCACAGTATTTTCTTTTTCTCTTTAAAGCAGGTACCAGGTGGTGGGAATAACTCATCACTCAGTTCTTTCTACTATACTGTGAGGTCTTTCTGCAGGCTGTGGGCTACTTGCAGAGAGGGATGATATTTGGTGCAAGGCAAGAAGAATGGTTTTAGACATTTTCTGCTTCTCAGCAGAATCTAAGAGAGTGTTCAAAGGGCTCTTATCATTGAGCCACCCTGTTTTTTTATTGGAGCATTAAATCCATTTACATTTAAAATAATTATCAGTATGTATGTACTTTTGCCATTTTTTAAATCTCTTTTTCTTTTTCTTTAATATTTTTTGTAATACTGGTATTTCTTATAATACTAAATTTTTCTTGTCTGGGGAGGTCTTTATCTCTCCTTTGTTATTAAATTATTTCCATCAGCTTTTTCTTGTCTTGGAAGCTCTAGCACTATCCTTTGATTCTAAATGATAGCCTTGCTGGGTAGAGTAATCTTGGTTGTAGGACCATGGTTTTCATCACTTTGACTATTTTGTCCCAATCCCTTCTGACCTGCAAAGTTTCTGTTGAGAAACAGTTGACAGTCTTATGGAAGCTACCTAGTAAGTAACTAACTGCTTTTCTCTTGCTGCTTTTAAGATTCTCTCTTTGTCTTTAACCTTTGGCATTTTAATTATGTATCCTGGTGTGGGCCTCTGGGTTCATCATGTTAGGGCCTCTCTGCACTTCCTGGATTTGTATGTCTATTTCCTTTGCCAGAATAGGGAAGTTTTCAGTCATTATTTCTTTTTTATTTGTTATTAATTTTAGAGAGAGAGGAAGACAGACAGACAGAGAGAGAGAGAGAGAGAGAGAGAGAGAGAGAGAGAGAGAGATCTATTTGTTATTGCACTTATTTATGAATTATTGGTTGATTCTTATATGTGCCCTGACTGAGGATTGAACCCACAACCTAGCCAGGGCCTCAGTCATTATTTCTTCAAATAGGTTTTCAATCCCTTGCTCTCTCTCTTATTCTTCTGGTACCCACATGATACAAATGTTGTTACACTAGATGTTGTCCCAGAGATCCCTTAAACTATATTTTTTAAATTCATTGTTTCTTTTTGCTGTTTCAAATGGGTGTTTTCCACTATCCTGTCTTCCAAATTGCTGATTAGATTCTCTGCTTAATCTAATCTGCAGTCTATTCCTTCTAGCATAGTCTTTGTTTAAGATAGTGTATTTTTCATTTCTGACTGGTTCTTTTTTATGGTTTCTTTACTATCTCTTTGTTGAAGTTCTCATTAAATTCCTTGACTCTGCCTCTAAGTCCATTGAGCATCCTTATAACCAGTGTTTTGAAATCTGTATATGGTAGATTGCCAGCATCCATTTTATTTAGTTCTTTTTCTGGAGTTTTGTCCTATTTTTTCATTTGGAACATGTTTCTTTATAGCCTCATTTTGGCTACCTCCCTGTTTTTGTTTTTATATACTACTAGTAGGTAGATTTGATACATCTCCCAGTCTTGGCAGAGTGGCCTTATGTAGTAGGTATCCTATGGGGCCCAGTGGTGCAGATTCCCTGGTCACTTGAGCCAGGAGTGACCCTTGTGTGGGTTGTGTGTGTCCTCTTGTAGTTGAGCCTTGATTGCTGTTGGCATGTCAGTGGATGGGATTGATTCTCAGGCTGACTGGCTATGAGGACTGGCCCTGGCTGTAGTGGACAAGCTGTTGTGCAGGGGCTGACCTCAAGGAGCAAGATTCACTTTAGTGGGTTCTGGTGCCTGCTGACTCTGCTTTTTGAGTGTGTCATCTGTGGAGCTAATTGGGTGATACTCTGGTGTGGTCTGAAGCCGGTCACTGGCTGTATTGGTTTTGAGGCCACCTGGTAGGAGCTACAAAGTGATCTGAAGATGGTTTTCACTTGTGCTATGTACTTGGAGTCATGTAGGATAGGCTGTGTTGTGAATCAAAGCCAACTGCCACTAGTGCAAGGCTGGTGGCCACTTAGCCTAGAGGTACACTAAGGCCAGCCACTTCTTGTTTGGGGTTTGTGGACCTTCCAGAGATTTTAGGGTAATCTACAGCATGGGTGGAGGTCAGCCACTGTGAGTTATAGCTGCTGAAAGAGGTTCGGGCCTCGACATGTGCTGGGTGGGTTGATTTTGTAGGGAATCACTAGGGTGAGGTGAGTTTAATGGAGACTCAGATTTGGTACCCACCTGTGCCTGCCAGTTGGTTTTGGGGAGGGCTCAGCAAAGAAATAAAATGTCAGGGAGAGCTGTCCCACCAGGCCTCATCCTGAAGTCAGACATGACTTCATATGTCCCTAGCGCTTTTTGAGCTGCTGCCCAGTCTGGCAGGTGTTCCTCTTAAAGGGCCTAGCGAGCAAATCTGTGCAGGCCCTTTAAGAGGAACACCTGGGACTCCAGTAGTCCTCCAACTCACTCAGCCATAACCTCTGCTGGTTTTCACAGCCAGAAGTTATGGGGGCTTCTCTCCCTAGCACTAGAACTCTGAGATGGGGGCCTGGTATGGGACTGGGACTACTTGCTCCTCAGGGTGGGGGGAGAGGAGACCGCTGCAGCCAAGATATCCCTCCCGATTTTTAACTACCACACATGGGTGTGGGACAAGCCCATTCTGTATCTTTGCACCTCCTACCAGTCTCCACGTGGCTTCTTTATATCCTTAGCTGTAGTAGTTCTGTTCAGCTGGTCTTCAGGTGGTTCTCAAGGGTGGTGGTTCTATAATTTAGTTGTACTTTTGACTTGTCCAGGTGAAATTAGTTTTAATACATTTTATTTAACTCAGTATATCCAAAATATTATTTCAACATGGAATTAACATAAAATTACTGAGATATTTTATAATCCTTTCTTTTCATTCTAACTCCTTGAAAACGATGCATATTTTACACTTACACTAGGTCTCAATTCAGACTAGCCACATTTCAAGTGCTCAATATCAAAATGTGGATAGTAGCTACAAACTGGACAGTGTAGATTTAAAATTTAAAAATTTTTATTTCAATTATAGCCACCAGAAGAAGCCAAATAAATGGCTGTCTTATTAAATAGAGGAAGACTGTTTTATCAGGGAAAAACGCTTTCTTATGTGAGATGATGATCTAAAATTGGACTTTCTGCATTTCCTTTGATTTCTCTTAATTTACACACATAGTTCATTGAAGAGTAATCTTAATTGGGCTAATGAAAAAATATATATGTAGTAGTTAGGAATATTTTAGATACTTTCTTCTGAATGGGACTTCTGAAAGTATATGGCCAGATGCTCTGTAACTTCAGTAGTTGAAAGTATCAGAGGGTTTGTAAACTGTGTTTGGACATTGAATAGCTCCACTATTCAAAAATATTTTGCAGCCTATATTATATGATATAAATATCTTATGATACCATTACAATATTTTCTTCATTTATCCATGCACCTAAATAGTAAACTTTAATTGTCAGAGATAAAAAAATTTTTTTGAATTATGGAACTATTCTAAGAAAATCTCAAGACCTCCTTTGGAAAAAAATCTGTACAAGGGAGAGTCTTTTTCTAGTCTCTCCTTTAATGCACCTACTTCCCCTGTCAATAAATAGTACATTGAAAAATCTATTTGACTAAGCTCACCTATTATTTAAAATATTTCCATTGGGAACGAATATAAGATAGTTGAAGTTCAGACACTTCTTAATAGGGACTGTTTTACCCATGCAATTTTTTGACCGAGCGAATTATCAAATATTATTAGTTAACAGTTTTGCTATAGGTTGAATCAGATGGACTTACATGGCAGTCTGCTGCCCTTTGAGCTCTGCATGGAGCTCTCCCTGCCCCCTTCCCAGCCACTCTCTGGCTTCCCAGGCCTTCCTCTTAACCTCACAGATCTCTGGCACTAATATCAGCAGAGGAAGGAGTGGGGATGGAGGCAAGTGGATTAAAACAATGGGGAGGGGAAGAAGACAGAGAAGGCAGAGTACCTTGTGACCTTAAAATAACGAGCTGTGTTTTCCTGTGTGTCTGGTGAACTGTCTCCAAAGACAATTCCAAAAGAGAAGCTATAAAAATGTTTACAATAAAGGCAACATCCTTGGGCTATCAGCCTGCTTTACCAGGTTTGCTACTTTGAAGCTCCACACATTTGAATATGACTGAAAAGCAGATTTCATTATATATGAAAGGTAGAAATGGGGATGAGATAAGGATCAGTTTTACTACTTGAAAACATTGTTTATAACTCATTTTACAATATTTTGAAGTAATCTATAAAAGAGTAGTGTTTCTCCTGGTCCCATTTATTACCAAAATTAATCAGGACTTCTCAGTTAAGATAGAAATAAATTTCCAGTTTTGTTGATTCAGAGTGGAACTCTGCTGTGTAGATCTAAATTCTTCTAAGTTTTACACCGAAGTCACAACATAGTGAATAACGAAGAGTGAAAACTTCAATGCAAGTAAGATTTTTAAATAGCCATAGTACACAGAGCAATACTCTCCAAAGATGTCCACATCTCAATCCCCAGAACCTGTGAATGTTACCTTACAGGCAAAAGAGACATTGAAAATGTATTAAGGATCTTGAGATGGGAAGATTATTCCGGATTATCTGAGTTGGCCCAATGTAATCACCAACATTCCTTTAAAAGGAAGGCAAGAAAGTCAAAGTCAGATAAAATGTGCCAATTAGAAGCAAATGTTGGAATGATGCAATTTGAAGATGGAGGAAGGGGCGATGAGCCAAGAAATGCAGGTGGCCCCTGGACTCTGGGAGAGGAAAGGAAACAGAATCTCCCCTAGAACCTCCAGAAGGATGTTAGCCTAAGGCCTCTCAGAATTTTGACCTCCAGAACTATAAGATAATACATTTGTGTTGCTTTAATCCACTAGATTTGTGGTAACTTATTACAGTAATGATATATGCAACATATGCCACAACCCTCTGCAATTATATTTTCACCAATTATAATTTTTACCTTCAGACTTATTTATCATAATTTCATTGCCAATAACAGGAACTACTAATGGTGTGAAGGCCATGATATGGGGAAAGCAAAATCTATCTGTATATATAAAAGCAACCATACCAGCAAGTAAGGCTGCCTGTTTCCACTTATCAAATATATTCAACTAATACTTACTGAATAAATAAGTGACCAAAATGTACACAATGCCTGCCCACATGGAGCTTACATTCTAATGGAGAAGACAAACAAGCAGTACAAATTCATAGGATCATCACTCTTCTTGGTAAATGCAAATACCGACTGATTCTGAAAAATTAAACCAACTGTCCCTTTGTAAGCCCAACTGTCAAGTTCACGAATCCTTTGCTACTAGATATCTTTTCCAGAGGCATTCAAGTATAATCTCCAGGGGTTCCTCAAGACCTGACACATCTCATCTATTTCATATCAACTTTCTCAAATTTTATTTCCAAAGAAGAAGGCAATGAATATTATAGCCTCTGTTTCAATGATCTACCTCTAGCCTAATTCCATGTTCTGGCCTACATTCTGGAATAACCTAAGACTGCTGGGTCTTATGTTGGCTTCAGCATCTTTATATGAAAGGTTTTAGGGAATGGTAATCTCACTGAAAATGTGGCTAGGAGACTTTATCTTAAAGCTCTTTTTGAATAGCAAGCACACTGTTTATTTGTGGAATAGTGATGTAGATTAAGGGGTGGAATTCGAAAGCTGCCCTGGGACCACTCTTTGGTACTACCACTTCAAGACAGGTAACTAGAGAGTTGAAGATCTAGTCACTGTCAGGGGAAGCTTGGGAGAAAGTCTAATCCAAATGAAGAGGAAGGTTGAACTCAAGTGAATCAAAAAGCCTAGTTCACTAGAAATGTGGCAGGTGCCAAGCAAGCTCTATTAGTGAGCCTTTGCATGACTTGGGAGGAGAGCACCTCCCAACAAGATGCAGAAGTATAATCTATATACCTGAAATGATTAACCAGTAATTTTCCCAAGAGACATTTAATGGAACTGTACAGGAAGTTTCCTACCATCCATGATCTGGCTGAACAAAATCAAACCCCAAGCAGGAAGTAAGCCTGCATGCAAAAAACAGATTTAAAATTAAAAAACATCCTTTATTCCTTCCTTTCCCTTAACCCTTATATTCAATTCAACAGCAACTTCTAAAACTTTATCTCCAAAATATCACCTGATTAGTCTTTTTTTTCCCATTTCTATTATAATCCCAATTCAAGCCACCATTGTATTTTGCTTGAACCTTAACCGATCTCTTGCCTCTCTATAATTCATTCCTTAATACTTTTGATTTTATTGAAAACTATGAAAAGTTCAGTAAATTCAAAGAATTTTACAACACAAGTATACTTACCACCTGGAATTAGCAAATTGTTAATGTTTTGTCATTACAGATATGAATGTCATTTCATATATGATATAAACAGATATTGCAAGTATGGTGATATCTTTGTTCCTTTCCTCGTTCCCATAGTCCACACCTATACTTTAAATTGGTGTTTATCCTTTCAGACTGTTTTTACACTTTTACTCCATACATGTATTTATAAACAACATATGGTATTGTTTTGTGTCCTTTAAAATTTACATAGAAGGTATCATTCTGTACCCTTTTTTCCCACTGAACATTACTTTGTTAAGTTACCCATGTTTGACTTTTTGCAATTTTCCTGCTGACTGACATTTAGCTTGCTTGTATTTTTCTCTATTAGACTGCTCCAATGAGCTTCCTGGCATGCTGCTTTTCATGATCATGGGGACAACTGTCATTACCTGGATGTAGAATGGAGAATTGATAGGGCATAGGTATGCACATTTTCAATTAGTTCTTCCAAAAGTGGTTATGCTGAGTCACAGTCCCACCAGTTAGAACTTGGTGCTTTCAAACTTTAAAATTTTTTGAATCATTGTTTAAATGGGATTTCCATGATGACTAGTGAAGTCAAGTATCTTTTCATATGACTACTAGAGGCCCGGTGCATGAAATTCATGCACAGGTGGGGTCCCTAGACCTGGCCAGTGATCAGGTCTGATAGAGGCCAGGCTGATCAGGGCTGGGCGGAGAGGAAGCGACTATCACCAGGTGCAGAAGGAACGGACACTAGACGCCGATGCCGCCATCGTCAGTGCCCTGCCATTGTGTGGTTCCCCGCCTCCCCCTCTCCTCCTTCCCTTGCCACTGTACCACCACTGCGGCAGGTGGGAGGCGGTCCGATCAGGACTTGCCGGCCAGGGGGAGGGACAGGGCATGGGAGGTTGGTTGCTGGCCCAAGGAGGGAACTGGCCCTTGGCCCCCCTGGGAAAGGGGCCATGTTTGCTGACACCAACCCCTGGTTCCCCAGGGGCTAGCCCCAATCGGGCGATCAGGGCCTGCTGGCCCTGGGGAGAGACTGCAGGAGGTTGGCCGGTGGGGGTAATTGGCTGTGGGAGTGCACTGACCACCAGGGGGCAGCTCCTGCATTGAGCATCTGCCCCCTGGTGGTCAGTGTGCACCATAGCAACTGGTTGTTCTGGTCATTCCGGTCGCTTAGGCTTTTATATATATACTAGAGGCCTGGTGCATGAAATTTGTGCACGGGGAGGGGTCCCCTCAGCCCAGCCTGCACCCTCTCCAATCCAGGACCCCTCAGGGGGTGTCTGACTGCTAGTTTAGGCCTGTCAGATATAAATCTAACTCTTTCTTGCTGTTTCCTTGGCTTCTTATTCTTTTGGCTATTTTGGTGTGCAGCATGCTGATGTATGCCAATTAAACGTTTTCTGGGACCACAAACTCCTAACTGCTCGCCTGCCTGCCTGATCACCCCTAACTCCTCCCCCTGCTGGCCTGGTCGTCCCTAACTGCCCCCCCTGCCAGCCTGGTCGCCCCACGCAGCCTGCTGCTCAGTCATTTGGTCACCCCTCACTAACCTCCTTGTCGGCCTAGTCGCCCCATGCAGCCTGTTCAGTCGTACATTCAGTTGCGATGGTCGCTTAGGCTTTTATATGTATAGATAGATTGGACGTTAACTTTTCTTCTGTGAATTACCCTTTCATATCTGTTGCCTACTAGTTTTTAGGGTCATAATAATAGGTTTTATATGTGGCTTTCTCAGTCTATGCCTTATCTTTTCACTTTGTATGTGGAGGATACATGCATTTAATAGATATTGATAAATATTTTCTTTTTAAAAAAACATTTATTATACTAAAGGACAGATTTTACTTTTCATTTTCCCAAAACACTAAAATTACACATGGCATAGTAATCTAGCACACAATATAAACTGATATATGCAATCCATAATACCAAAAATGGTTGTTTTACTTTGGGACTCCTTAAAAACTTATGATCTTAAGTGACAGTTATCAACATTATCAACAAACAACCAAAAAGAAGTTATCTCAGAAAAACCTTGCCCTGGCCCATGTCGCTCAGTGGTTAGAGTGTCATCCCCTGCACCGAAGGTCATGGATTTGATTCCTGGTCAGGGCACATACCCAGGTTGTGGATTCAATTCCTGGTTGAGGTGCATATGGGAGGTAACCAATCTTTGTTTCTGTCCCTCCCTCCCTCTCTCTCTAGAGTCAATGAAAAACAAAAGAAAACATATCCTCTGGTGATGATTAAAAAAAGAGAGAAAAACCTGAGTGTAAGAGATACCTCAACTCCTAGAACTGGTTTTCTATAGGGAAAATACTTGAGGTGCCTCTCTATGACTGAGTCTCATGCTCATGTCTGTTTCAGATAACACCGCTAGGATTCCCAATTTGAGAAAGGTTTATTCTAAAGGTAAGTTTATTATTGCAATGTTCACCAAAGGGCCTCCATTAAAATTGCATTTCAAATGGAAGGAAAGGGAGTTTAAGAAAAGAAATCAAATTATACTACAGACCAAAATGATTCTACAAAATGCAGACATGGTAATAGCTCACCATCAACTCAGCAAGGCTTAGAGCAAGTACAGAGCAGCTGGTATTTACACATACCCACTTCCACGAGGTGATCAGACAAGAGAGACAGCATCTGGGACAGGAGCCCTTTAGAATGGGTGAGGAAGGTTTATAAAGGACTTAATGTTCAGTCTTTATGGTCTCATCTGATATCAACACAGGATATAGTCTTCTTCTCCTGGAAATGGTCTTCAATCCTGAGTGTCTTTCAAGCACAATTTAAAACAAGCTAAACCATTTCCTTCCATATCAACCGACTTCAATGAATTTAAATTCCACTTGCTTGAAGTTTGTCTGAACATACAAACCAGAGCAGAAATTTCATGGCTGCACTATTTGCATCAGACTTCATGGAAAGAAACCATTCTAAGACAACTTGCAAAATTCATTTCACTATTTTGATTAGCTGGCTTGTACCTTAACTACAGCATAGTGGTTTTGCCACTTCAAAAGCTTGCACAGACAGAAACCCCAGTGTGATCTGCAGATCATTTGAGGTACTTTTTACACTTGGGATCCCTTCCCTGTATTCTGCTGTTTGCTCTGAAAACATGGGCTCTGAATGGCCAGGGAGCACTGTCTCATCATTCGGGAATACCGCAGGATGTGGTGCAGTGCCGTGGACAGGACCAAACGCTGGAGAGATGGGTTCAATCAGCCTCTCCCCTCAAGAAGAGCATTTGGTTCATCCTCAGAAGTTCCCATTTCTGACCGCTTCCTGAGGGCATGTAGTCCTGACCCCCAAGGCTCTCCTGTGCGTCAGGTCCTCTGGGCCCTGCTCCCAGCCAGTCCCTCCAAGAGTCTCTGGACACCACAGGATGCCCCAGCAAAACCCTCCTCTGCAGGAGCAAAGAACAGATGCACAGTCTTGCCCTGAGCCACTGTGGAAGCTGAATTTCTTATTGATTTTTTTCAAATATGGAATCACCCTGGTGCCATTGTGGAGCAAGAGGTTGGTCTCACTCAGATCACTTTTCTTTTCCAACCAAAACGTCTCCTTTTGTGAATTGCCATGGACATCCCCGCAGGCTAATTCCCCCAGGAAGGCACACCTGCTCAGCGCTGGGGGAACGAGGAGGCAGGCCGGCTGCCATAAATCTGCCTACTTACAGCAACAAAAAATGTAACATTTTATGTCAGCTTTATGGAAAATGACACTTGTACATTACAGTCATGTAGCAATGAATGTGACATCTTAAAAAGAACAAAAAACATCTGGGTAAGGGTTTCAAACAGACACATTCCATTGGGATATGTCCTCTTTTTCAATGATCCTAATTGGCAAGTGGGGTTGTGTAGGGGATGGGGCAGAGGGGCAGGAGATGGGGAGAAGAAAGACACCGAAATAGAAATCTGGATCCAAGCTTACGTTCATCAGTAGGCTACTTTCCCCTCCTGAGTGTGCTGTCCTCAGACAGGATGTCTGAGCATCCGGGTGGCACACAGTGTCTGTCACATTGTTTCTTGCCGTTTCATTGGCTTCTGATTCTTTTGGCTGTTTTGGTGTGCAGTGTGCTGATGTATGCCAATTAAACGTTTCCCACTGGTTCTCTGTGGCAAGGACTGGAGGAAAGGGGGAGAATCTTGAGGAGAAAAAGGCTATAGTTGAAAGTGTAAATGATGCTAAGTTTTCCGGCAAGTCCAAGTGAAGTCTCTGTTAGAAGAATTAATTGCTCAATTCACCAAGTTTATAGTATGTCTTTATAGTGAGCAGAATAAAGCACCATAATTTACATATAGGCATAAAAAACTTCATAAAACAAACCTATCAGACATTTATGTTAATAAGAAAACTAATAGAGGCTAGTTAACATTTAAAAATTTTCTCCAGCTGAAACCGGTTTGGTTCAGTGGATAGAGCGTCAGCCTGTGGACTGAAAGGTCCCAGGTTCAATTCCGGTCAAGGGCATGTCCCTTGGTTGTGGGCACATCCCCAGTAGGAGGTGTGCAGGAGGCAGCTGATAGATGTTTCTCTCTCATCCATGTTTCTAACTCTCTATACCTCTCCCTTCCTCTCTGTAAAAAATCAATAAAATATATTAAAAAAATAAAAAATTTCTCCAGTAATTTCCATAAGAAATAGGAGCTCTGTACATAATAAGATCGACATACTTAAATCTGCACACACTTTAAAAATATGATGAAAGATAAAAATTAGCTAAAAGGAAACTTCAAAATGGTTAAAACCTAAACTATAATGCCTCTTTCTACAGATCAACAGAAAAAGAGCCTGATTAATTCATAGCCAAGTGAGCTCATTAAAAAGGATGCTTGGTGGAGCATAATCTGTATACCAAAATGTGGTGTGTTTGAAATCACTTCAAGAATAAGTCAAACTCTCCTATAAATATGTTTAGTTAAACATGAAAATATTTGTTAACATAAGTTTGTCTAGCTATTCTTATTAGCTTGCTTTCACAACACAGGGAGAAACAGAGATAATGAGAATAGTACCTTGATTTCTTATCAATTTTATTTTCTTCTTTCATCACAATTACTCTGCTCAAAATGAGAGCATTCTGGAAAAATTGATATATATTTTACTGCAAAATTTGTCATCTTTTTAAAGCACTAAGTAGACTTAATTTTGTTGTTTTTAAAAATGTAACAACTCAAATTAAGTGGGTAATGTGTTCATGGAAAGGGAGAGGGATTCTTCCTCAATTGCTGAAAGAAGTCAGGGGGAGAATATAATTTTTTTTGTAGTAACATTGGGATTGTCTGTCTTCATGAGCTCTAATTTTGTATAATTGCTAGGCCTGGTCTTTATCAGGTTTCCACTGAACTGAGAGACGGGGATGAAGGTACAGACCAGGCATATCTCCCAGCGTGGGAGTAACTAAGAAGTACCATATCTCTTCCTTTAAGTCCAAATCTTCAAAGGGATAACGATTAGAGGTTAATTTAAACCATGGAGCCAAGAAAACCCACATACCTAATACCTGCCTGTCAAAGGGACGATTCAGAACTTGGTTGCATAATTGGAGGAGAAATAGAATCTTTGGTATCAGAATGAACAAACATCTATACAAACAGTTACACAAGAGCTGCCTAAATTCCAAATGGTTCTTCCCATCATATGGAGAATTTTTGGAGAAGGGAACCCTGGAAACCCAAAGCTTATCCACCAGCCAAGGAAATTCAGCACACACCAGGGGTCCTCAAACTTTTTAAACTGGGGGCCAGTTCACTGTCCCTCAGACCGTTGGAGGGACGGACTATAGTTTAAAAAAAAAAAACTAGGAACAAATTCCTATGCGCACTGCAGGCCCGGGACGAGTCGGCTGCTAAGCAGGACAGGCAGCGGCACCAGGCGGGCCAGATAAATGTCCTTGGCGGGCCGCATGTGGCCTGCGGGCCGTAGTTTGAGTCATTCCTCCAACTAACCTGTCCTCTGCTTTCGACTCTATGACGGAGCCTGTTAGTTGTGCGCTGTCTATATTTTGTATTCTGTTATTCCTTCTGTATTTATGGAGAAAACAGAATAGGTATGGCCCACCGAATTAACTGTTTAATAAATACTATGTAATGTAACCAATCCAGACTTTAGTTACTCATTTGAGGAACCAAACCACGTAAATAGAAAGAGTATAGAACCCAACAACTGGAGGTGCCTCTGTTCATAACCCAGCTCTACCGCTTACCATATGTGTGTTGTCCTGGAAAAATGTAACAACTTATCTGCACCAAGATCTCCTTGTTTTTACATTCTTTAACTTAGTGATTTCTCGGATGATCTTTCCATGTTTATTTTATTGAAGATATTAGCTTTAAGAGAGCCATAAAATGTTTAGACATAGATGGCAGAACTTGTATATATGTGGTTTTAAAAAATTAGAGTCGAAAGGCTCCTAGGAAAGTGCTTCAATCCACTTGACTACACAGCCAGGCTTCTGCCTGCCCCGAGTGACTGCCTTGAGCTGCCCCTCCTCCCCTACACTGTCCTCCTGCCCCGTCCACTTACCGATGTTCTATCCACACTTAAAAGCCCACTTACCTCTCATCCTCTCTCTGAAGCCTTTTCTGAAAATTTCAGTGATCATTGAACATTCCTAGTAAACAGGACTTAAATTCGCTAGGTATTGCCACCCTTAGCAATGTGCTGTATGATATACTGTTTGTTTTACATGCTTGCCGTATGCTTAAATTATTCATTCTTTTATTTAAATCCTGTAAATATTCATTGACAATCTACCACACACTCCTTAAGAGGACTTTACTTAAGGAATGTTTCTTTGTAAAATGTAAATTCCTCTTTAAAAGTTGTGGGAGATTGAGTAAGATAACATATGTAAGTGTCTGGCTATGTTTTAACATAAATGTCTGTGTTTCTCTTTTGTAAAAAGATATTTTTTTTAATAAAGTAAGAAAAGGACTGCTTAACTTGTTCTCAAAAAAAATTAAAGATATCCTGTGTCACACGAATATAACAAACAAACAAACAAAAGAAACATATTGTAACTAGCCCTGCCATCTTTATGAGAGTATTGTGGGATCTACAGGGAAATGTCAGTTGAAAAAGTTTTCTAACTTTACAACATTAATATAATTTCATGATCAAATGCTTAGAATACTGGGATAAAAACAGTAAGTAGGCTCCTTAAACCCCCCGCACCCCCCAATTAGTGAACTTGTTTCATACATTTGTTTGTTACATTCTGTATTACATCCTGAGATCACTGTGGCCTTCTAAATAATTTTTAAATATTTGCATGCATTAAGATTCACTCTTTGTGCTGTAAAGTTAAATGGGTTTGACAAATAAATGCCCAGTGTCATATATCTAACCATTACATTATCACACTGAATCGTCCCACTGCCCTAAAAATCCCCTGTGCTCCACCTCTCAACATGCCCTCCAAAACTCTGGACACCACCGATCTTTTCAGTCTGTATTTTGTCTTTTCCAGAATGTCATATTATTGGAATCATACAGTATGTAGCCTTTTAAGACTGCCATTTTTCATTTATTTTTAATTTTTAATTTTTTAATTATTATTATATTTTCTGCAGAGAGGAAGTTTATTTCACTTTCCAAGAGAGGAAAGGGCCGGTGCATTGCTAATCAAAACAGGACAAGAAGATGGTACAGGTTTTGGGTGAAAAGATGGCGGCTGGCAGGACAGAGGTGAGGGAGAGGAAGTGAGTGAGTGAGGGTATGAAAGGAGAGTGGGTGGATGTGCGTGGTGTGTGTGTGAATGAGTGAGGGAAAGTTAAATCTCGCAGGAGCAGCAGGGGCTGGCAGACAGGCTCTCCTTGACAAGGAGAGACTACCACTGCTGGGGGCACTCCCCAGAGAGCGGGACTCCAGCATGGAGCCCACGCCATCTTGAAGGGGAGAACAGCCTTTTTTAGGAACTCATCAACACCACCAACCAGACAGGCCTTGGAACTGCCCCGCGACCCAGCAGACACTCCAGCCAAAATCCTGCTACCCCAGCTGCAGACCCGCAGACCCTGGGACCTCCACCTCCAAAGGTGCACCACTTGGCAGCAGTAAGTGCAACCTCCCCCTCCCCGGTGGCAGAAGTCCGGATTCGTGCGTTTCCAGCTGGATTTGCAAATTCGTGCGTTTCCAGCCGCTTAGGGCACTCCACTCCTTAGGCAGCACTTGGGAGCCGCTGAGAGCCCCCGAGGGTGTGATTCTGCACAGACAAGGGTGCGCAGCCCCGCAGTAGAAATTCTGAATTCCCTCTTCCTGGATAACTGCCCACATTCACCCCAGCGGCTCAATCACAGTGCCAGGACCCCTCAGAGTGCATCAGAACTCTGCGCCCGGCAAGCGCACCTCCACAGAGGCGAAGTTCCAACAGCAGGCACCCTGAGCCCATCTACCCACAAGGCGTAGTGGGAGCCACTGTGAGCTCTCCCTGGGTGCAATCTTGAACAAGCAGGGGCGCACTCCCCCCCAGCAGTAGAAGTTTTGAATTCACTCATCCTGGATACCAGCCCACAGGTGCCTCAATTGCACGGCTACACTGCCAGGGCCCTTCAGAGTCCTTCAGTGTGCCTCGCTGGCAAATATACCGTGGGTGCTCCTGTGAGCCACCACTGGGAGTAAGCGCATATCCACCACAGGTGCAACAGCAAAAGCTGGGTCTGCCCACCCCAATACTGCAGAACTCTGGGCACCACAGCCACGCCTTTCCAGAGAGCAGGCCCCCTGAGTCCCATCACCCCAACAGACAGTTCCTGGGTGCCACTGTGAGTCCCTGCTGGGCACACGTGATTTCAATTAAGGGTGCAAGACAGCAAAAATTGGGACACTCCCCTCCACGCGGCTGACTTCTAGACACCGCAGTTGTGCCTCTCAAGCTCGCAGGCCTACATCAAGAGAACCCAAATAGCTCAAGTAGGGAGCTACACTAGATTAACAAGCCCAGGAGAACTGAGAGATTACGCCAGTAGCACCATCCCCAAAAGAACCTGGGTAGCAAAGCAATTGGATCTACAATTAAAACATTACAGGAAAACATGGGGAGACAAAAAAAGCAATCCCCAAAGGAAAGAAAAAGAGGAACCACCAGAAAGGGAGTTAAATGAATTCGAGGCTAGCAGCTTAACAGAGAAAGAATTCAGAGTAATGGTTATAAGGATGTTTAAACGGACAGATGACAAATACACACAACTCAATGACAAATACACACAACTCAATGAGAACTATAAGGAGCTGAACAAGAATGTCAACAATATGAAAAGAATCCAAGAGGAGATGAAGAATGACATAGCTGCAATAAAGAACACAATGGAAGGCCTAAACAGTAGACTAGAAGAGGCTGAGGACCGCATCAGCAAATTAGAAGACAAGGTAGGAAAAAACACAAAAACACAGCAGCAGCTGGAAAGAAGATTTAAAAAGCAAGAGGAGAGCCTAAGGGAGCTTTGGGACAACACAAAACAAAACAACATTCGCTTAATAGGGGTACCAGAAGGAGAGGAAGTGAAGCAAGGAATAGAAAACCTGTTTGAAGAAATAATGACAGAAAACTTCCCTGATATTGGCAAGAAAAAAACTATGCAAGTCCAAGAAGTACATAGAGTCCCAAACAAGACCGACACCAAGACATATCATAATTAGATTGGCGAACACCAATGACAAAGTAAAAATTTAAAGGCTGCCAGAGATAGAAATAAGTTACTTACAAGGGGTCTTCTATCAGAATATCAACTTATTTCTCAACAGAAACACACCAGGCCAGAAGGGAATGGAATGAAATATACAAAGTGATGCAAAGCAAGGGACTGAATCCAAGAATACTATACCCGGCAAGGCTGTCATTCAAAATTGAAGGTGGAATCAGGAGCTTCACAGACAAAAAAGGGCTAAGAGAGTTTATCACTACCAAGCCAGCAATGCAAGAAATGCAAAAGGGACTGCTGTAAAAAGAAGAAAGAGAAAGGCAAGAAGAAACACAAACACTAAGGAAAAATATGACAACAAACATGTACTTGTCAATAATAACATTAAACGTAAATGGATTAAATGCACCAATTAAAACACATAGGGTAGCTTAATGGATAAGAAAACATGACCCATATATTTGCTGTCTACAAGAGACCCACCTCAGAGCAAAGGATTCATACAGACTGACAGCAAAGGGATGGAAAAACGTTTTTCAGGCAAATGGAAATGAGAAAAAAGCTGGGGTTGCGATACTTATATCTGATAAAATAGACCTCAAAGTAAAGGCCATAATAAGAGATAAGGAAGGCCACTACATAATACTAAAGGGAGCAATTAAACAAGAAGATATAACTCTGGTAAACATAAATGCACCCAATGTAGGAGCAGCAAAATACATAAAAAATCTCCTGGAAGACATAAAGGGAGAGATTAACAACAATACCATCAAAGTAGGAGACTTTAATACACCACTGACATCACTGGATTATCCTCTAGACAAAAATTCAGCTAAGAAACAGCAATTCTAAATGACACACTAGATCAGATGGACCTAATTGACATCTTCAGAGCATTTCACCCCAAAGCCACGGAATATACATTCTTCTCAAGTGCACATGGGACATTTTCAAAAATAGACCACATATTAGGTCACAAGCAAAGTCTCCCCAAATTAAAAAAGATTGAAATCATATCAAGCATTTTCTCAGACCACAATGGTATAATATTAGAAATAAACAACAATAAAAATATTCCAAAAAATTCAAACACTTGGAAGCTGAATAGCATGCTACTAAACAATGATTGGGTTATCAATGAGATCAAAGAAGAAATTAAAAACATCCTGGAGACTAATGACAATAAAAACACAACAATCTAAAACCTATGGGACACAATGAAAGCAGTGCTAAGAGGGAAGTTTATAGCTCTACAGGCCTACTTCACAAAACAAGAAAAAATGGTAATAAATCATCTAACTGAACAACTCAAATAATTAGAAAGAGAGCAACAAGAAAAGCCCACAGTAAGCAGAAGGAAGGAAATAATAAAGATCAGAGTGGAGATAAACAACATTGAAACCAAAAAAAAAAAAAAAATACAAAAGATCAATGAAACCAAGAGCAGGTTCTTCGAAAGGATAAACAAGATTGATGAACCTCTAGCCAGGCTCACCAAGAAGCAAAGAGAGAGGACCCAAATAAACAAAATCAGAAATGAAAGAGGTGAAATAACAACAGACCCCACCAAAATACAAAGGATTGTTAACAAATGCTATGAACAACTCTATTATAACAAACTAGACAACCAGGAGGAAATGGACACATTCCTAGAAAAATACAACCTTCCAAAACTTACTCAGGAAGATTCTAAAAATCTCAATAGGCTGATAACTATGGAAGAAATTGAAGCATTCATCAAAAAGCTTCCAGCAAACAAAAGCCCTGGGCCAGATGGCTTCACAGGGGAGTTTTACCAAATATTCAAGGAAAAACTAAAACCTATCCTCCTCAGACTATTCCAGAAAATTCAAGAGGAAGGAACACTTCCAAGCTCCTTCTATGAAGCCAGCATCACCCTAATAACAAAACCAGATAAAGATAACACAATGAAAGAGAATTACAGGCCAAGATCCCTCATGATCATAGATAGGAAAATCCTCAACAAAATTCTATCAAATCGAATCCAGCAGTACATTAGAAAGATCATACACCATGACCAAGTAGGATTTATCATGGGGATGCAAGGATGGTACAATATTTGCAAATCAATAAACGTGATACATCACATAAACAAATTGAGAGATAAAAACCACATAGTCATATCAATTGATGCAGAAAAAGCATTTGACAAAATCCAACACCCTTTCTTGATAAAAACTCTCAACAAGGTGGGAATAGAAGGATCATACCTCAACATAATGAAAGCCATATATGACAAACCTGCAGCCAACATCATATTCAATGGGCAAAAAACTAAAACCATTTCCCCCAAGAACAGGAACAAGACAGGGATGCCCACTCTTACCACTCCTGTTGGACATAGTACTGGAAGTACTAGCCATTGCGATCAGACAAGAAGAAGAAATAAAAGGCATCCAAATTGGAAAAGAAATAAAACTCTCCTTATTCGCAGATGACATGATACTGTACATAGAAAACCCTAAAGACTCCATCAAAAAATTATTAGACTTAATAAATGAATTCAGCAATGTAGCAGGATACAAAATTAACGCCAAGAAACCTATGGCATTTCTATACACGAATCTATGGCATTTCTATACACCAATGAATTTACAGAAAGAGAGACTAAAAAGCAATCCCAATTACCATCGCACCAAAAAAAAAAAAAAAAAATTAAGTTTCCTAGGAATAAACTTAACTAAGGAGGTAAAAGACCTATACATGGAAAACTACATGACACTGAAAAAAGAGATAGAGGAAGACATAAATAGATGGAAGAACATACTATGTTCATGGATTGGTAGAATCAACATCATCAAAATGTCCATACTACCGAAAGCAATCTATAAATTCAATGCAATTCCCATTAAAGTACCAACACCATATTTCACAGACCTAGAATGAACCTTCAAAAAATTCATCTGGAATAAAAAGAGATCCCCAATAGCCACAGCAATCCTGAGAAAGAAGAACAAAGTAGTGGGGATCTAAATACCAGATTTCAAGCTGTATTACAAAGCCCCGGTTCTTAAAACAGCCTGGTACTGGCACAAGAACAGACATATAGATCAATAGAATAGAATAGAGAACCCAGAAATCAACCCAAACCACTATGCCCAATTAATATTTGACAAAGGAGGCATGAACATACAATGGAGTCAAGACAGTCTCTTCAACAAATGGTGTTGGGAAAATTGGACAGATACATGCAAAAAAATGAAACTAGATTACCAACTTTCACCATACACAAAAATAAACTCAAAATGGATACAGGACTTAAACATAAGACGGGAAACCATAAAAATACTAGAGGAATCCACAGGCAGAAAAATCTCAGACATATGCCAAAGGAACTTCTTCACTGATACTGCCCCTAGGGCAATGGAAGCCAAAGAGAAAATAAACAAATGGGACTACATCAAAATAAAAAGCTTTTGCACAGCAAAGGAAACCATCAATAAAACAACAAGAAAGCCCACTGCATGGGAGAACATATTTGTCAATGATATCAACGATAAGGGTTTAATCTTCAACATTTACAGAGAACTCATACAACTTAACAAAAAGAAGATAACCCAATCAAAAAATGGACAACTGATCTAAATAGACACTTTTCAAAAGAAGACAGAAGGAAGGCCAAGAGACATATGAAAACCTGCTCAAAGTCACTAATCATCAGAGAGATGCAAATCAAAACAACAATGCAGTACCATCTTACACCTGTCAGAATGGCTATCATCAGCAAATCAACAAACGACAAGTGTTGGCGAGGATGCAGAGAAAAAGGAACTCTTTTGCACTGCTGGTGGGAATACAGACTGGTGCAGCCACTGTGGAGAACAGTATGGAATTTCCTCAAAAAACTAAAAATGGAACTCCCATTTGACCCAGTGATCCCACTTCTGGAAATATATCCCAAGAAATAAAAAACACCAATCAGAAAGGATATATGCACCCCTATGTTCATAGCAGCACAATTCACCATAGCTAAGATTTGGAAACAGCATAAATGCCCATCAGCAGATGAGTGGATTAAAAAACTGTGGTACATCTACACAGTGGAATACTACACTGCGGTAAAAAGGAGTTCCTACCATTTGCAACAACATGGATGGAGAATGAGAGCATTATGCTAAGTGAAATAAGCCAGGCAGAGAAAGATAAATATCACATGATCTCACTCATTTGTGGAATATAACGAATGGCATAGACTGATGAACAAGAACAGATCCAGAGATGAGAAACATTGATCAGAACCTCAAACCTCAGGGAAGGAGGAGGTCGGTGGGAGTAAGGGGAAGAGATCAACCAAGGGACTTGTGTGCATGCATATGAGCCTAATCAATGGACACAGACAACAGGTGGGTGCACCATGAGTGGGGGGTGGGGGGTAATGGGGGAATAAAGACACATATGTAAAAAAAATAATAATAATAAATAAAAATAAATAGAAAAGAAATTGTGACGTAACCAGAAGCCCAAGAACGCCCGAGAACGTCTTTCTTGCCATGCTAGCAGTCATCAGCTGTACAGTAATATTACCTGGGGCAAATGGGGAAGAATTTTTGACTTATGTTCCTGAGCCCTTACGTGGGCTGATCCCCCACCTAATGTAGTCACCAATAATACCAAACACCTTGGTCATCCAGGAGGACCATGGGTGGGGCAAGAAAGTATAATTACACAGGGGTCGCCACCCAGCTTCCCTTTTGTATGACACAAAATCAAACCACTGCTTCTTTGTGTGTTAAATTAAAGAGAAGTTTCTGGCTTGCGTGGACACCAAAGGAAGGGACTATCACTACTTGCTCCTGGGAGAGTTGCAGAAAATGTAACTAAGACCTTGTCTATACAAAAAGAAATTGACAGCCAGTTTGAAATGGAATTGCCATGGCCTAGAGCAAAGAATATCCTTACATGATATTATTCTACAATGTCATTATAGTTTTTCCCAGATTTGTATTACCCCCATTACCTATAATAGTACCTCACACCCCTGGGAATCAATAAAAAAATCATATTTTTGGTGCTTGGAGACAAAGGTAACACATCTCTTGATATTTTAGAATTACAACAGCATAATATACAATTATCCCAAACAAACTTACAAACTAATTCTTTGAATGTCTGGCAGCAATTTAAAAAGGACATGAAAGGATTTAATCCCTTCCACTGTATAGAGGCCCCCCTGGGAAGGCACCTGTGCATTCTATATTGGCCCATCTTGCCCTGTTGGCCAAGTGGGACCCTCTTTTCACAATCCAATTGCCCACAGCTCTTGCCTGTGCTTTCTGTTCATGCTGAGGTTGAAGCCTCATGGTGGCTGGTACCATGGATCTGTCTCTCGCCCAGTGGGGTGAGCTGGGACCTCCCTGGAAAACTCCCCTGTGAAGCCATCTGGCCCAGGGCTTTTGTTTACTGGAAGCTTTTTGATGACTGCTTCAATTTCTTCCATAGTTATTGGCCTATTGAGATGTTTAGATTCTTCCTGATTGAGTTTTGGAAGGTTATATTTTTTTAGGAATATGTCCATTTCCTCCAGGTTGTCCAGTTTGTTGGAATAGAGTTGTTCATAGTATTTTTTAACAATCCTCTGTATTTTGGTGGGGTCTATTGTTATTTCACCTCTTTCATTTCTGATTTTGTTTATTTGGGTCCTCTCTCTTTGCTTCTTGGTGAGCCTGGCTAGAGGTTCATCAATCTTGTTTATCCTTTCAAAGAACCAGCTCTTGGTTTTGTTGATCTTTTGTATTGTTTTTTTGGTTTCAATGTTGTTTATCTCCACTCTGATCTTTATTATTTCCTTCCTTCTACTTACACTGGGCTTTTCTTGTTGCTCTCTTTCTAACTCTTTGAGTTGTAGGGTTAGGTAATTTATTTCCATTGTTTCTTGTTTTTTGCAGTAGGCTTGTAGAGCTATGAACTTCCCTCTCAGGACTGCTTTCGCTGTATTCCATAGATTTTGGATTGTTGTGTTTTCATTGTCATTTGTTGCCATGATGTTTTTTATTTCTTACTTGATCTTTCTGGTAACCCAGTAATTGTTTAATAGCATGCTGTTTAGTCTCCATGTGTTTGATTTTTTTGGATTGTTTTTATTGTAGTTGATTTCCAGATTTATGCCACTGTGATCTGAGAAGATGCTTGATATGATTTCTATCTTGTTGAATTTGAAGAGACTTTGCCTATGTCCCAACATATGGTCTATCTTTGAAAAGGACCCATGTGCACTTGAGAAGAATTTATATTCTGTGGCTTTGGGGTGAAATGTTCTGAAGATGTCAATTAATTCCATCTGGTCTAGTGAGTCATTTAGGATTGATGTTTCTTTTTTTTTTAAAATATATTTTATTGATTTTTTACAGAGAGGAAGGGAGAGGGATAGAGATCTAGAAACATCGATGAGAGAGAAACATCGACCAGCTGCCTCCTGCACACTCCCCACTGGGGATGTGCCCGCAACCAAGGTACATGCCCTTGACCGGAATCGAACCCGGGACCCTTCAGTCCGCAGGCCGATGCTCTGTCCACTGAGCCAAACTGGTCAGGGCTAGGATTGATGTTTCTTTGCTGATTTTTTGTTTAGAGTATTTGTCCAACGGTGATAGTGGGGTATTAAAGTCTCCTACTATGATTGTATTGCTGTCAATCTCTCCCTTGATATTCTCCAGGAGATTTTTTATGTATTTGGGTGCTTCTGTATTGGGTGCATATATGTTTACCAGAGTTATTTCTTCTTGTTGGATTGCTCCCTTTAGTATTATGAAGTGGCCTTCCTTATCTCTTGTTATGTCCTTCACTTTGAGATCTAATTTGTCAGATATAAGTATTGCTACCCCAGCTTTTTTTTTTCATTTCCATTCGCCTGAAAAACTCTTTTCCATCCCTTCACCCTCTGTCTGTGTGCGTCTTTTTTTCTGAGGTGGGTTTCTTGTAGACAGCAGATATATGGGTCGTGTTTTCTAATCCAATCCGTTACCCTATGTCTTTTGATTGGGGCATTTAATCCATTTACATTTAAAGTTATTATTGATAGGTACTTACTTGTTGCCATTTTTATTCTTTACCCCTGTGTTCTTTCTTCGCTTCCTATTTCTTTTTTTTTTTTTACAGCAGACCTTTTAGCATTTCTTGCATCGCTGGTTTGGTGGTAATAAATTCCCTTAGTCCTTTTTTGTCTGTGAATCTCCTGATTTCACCTTCAATTTTGATTGATAGCCTTGCTGGGTATAGTATTCTTGGATTCAGACCCTTCCTTTGCATGATTTTGTATATTTCATTCCATTCCCTTCTGGCCTGATGAGTTTCTGTTGAGAAATCAGTTGCTAGTCTGATAGGGGTTTCTTTGTAGGTAACTTTCTGTCTCTCTCTGGCCACTTTTAAGATTCTTACTTTGTCATTGGTGTTTGCCAATTTAATTATAATGTGTCTTGGCATCGGTCTTTTTGGGTTCTACTTGTTTGGGACTCTGTGAGCTTCTTGGATTTGTGTGGGTTTTTTCTTCCCTATATCAGGGAAATTTTCTGTCATTATTTTTTCAAACAAGTTTTCTATTCCTTGCTCCGTTTCCTCTCCTTCTGGAACCCCTATTATGCAGATTTTGTTTTTTTTTCATGTTGTCCCAAAGTTCCCTTAGGCTCTCCTGCGTTTTAATTTTTTTTTCTAGAAGCTGCTCTACTTGGGTATTTTTTCCTACCTTGTTTTCTAGCTCACTGATGTGGTCCCCTGCTTCTTGTAGTCTACTCTTGATGCTTTCTATTGAGTTCTTTACAGCAGCGATGCCATTTTTCATTTCTTCTTGGTTCTTCTTCATTTCCTCTTGGTTCTTACTCATATTGTCGAATTTGTCTTCCATTCTTTTCAGCCACCTTATGACCATTTCTCTGAATTCTTTCTCTGGCGGTTGCTTGCCTCCTTTTCGTTTACTTCTTTTTCTGGTGACGACTGCTTTTCTTTCATATGCGGGCTGTTACTTTGTCTCCCCATGGTCTCTGCTTCTCCGGGTGTCTGGTTATGTAGTTCTCTCTCTCCTGCGTTGATTTAAAGGCACAAAATACAACACAACCAAGTACCACACACAAGGCACTGAATAGAAATGTATTCACAATATTAATAACCCCAAATAAAGGTGACCACCAGAGAAAGGCAAATTAGGGGATAGGAGATAAAGAAGAAGAGAGGGAAAAAAAAAGAAAGGAGTGCCAAAATGAAATTGGAAAAAGGAAAAAAAAATTAAGAGAGAAAAGAAAGAGAATAAGATGAAAAGGGGAACAAACTCTATATATGGGGGGAAAACTCCAATAGAACAGCCACTAATCCCAGCAAATGCCAGCAACAAGTACCTGGAGATGAATACAAACTACAAACAGCAATTAATATCAAGTGAGGTGAGGAAAAAACAGATGCAAAAAAACAAACAAAAACAAAGCAAAAAGAAAACAAAACAAAAAAGAATAAGCAAAAGAATCTCACAAACAAGCATAAAAAAACAATATAATCAACATTCGAGCAAACAACAACAAAAGAAAAGAGAGAAAAACAATTTTTGGAGAGTGAAGACAGAGAAGAGAGAGGTGTGTATGAACTCGGAGCAGGGGATTGGAAATTAGATATATAAGTAGGGTGAAATTTTAACAGGGGGTAAAAAGAAAGAATAGGTAAAATCTAACGCTGGAAAAGGGTAAAAGAAACAGGACAACAAAAGCGCAAAAGTTATGAAGAGAGTGATGGCATAAAGATAGAGTTGAGATAGAGTAGAATGATGCTAAAGGAAAGATGAAAATAGAATGTAGAACACTAATCTCAAAGTCAAATAAAGAGAAAATAAAATGACACCTTTTTTAAAAAAGGTAAAATAGTAGTAGTGATAATACTGATTGAAAATAAAAATGTAATAATTAAAAAGATAAAATCAAGTGAGGAAAAAAAATTAGTTTCTTAAGTTAAAGATGAAAAAGATAAAAAGGAAAAAAAAATAAAATAAAATGTGCAGTAGTGAAGGTCATTCACTTTCTCTATTGTTCTGTTTGGCACACCTGTTTCCCAGTCAGGACAGTATTGCAGTTCCCTGCCTTCCACTGCTCCTCAGTGTTGTAAGCCAGTCCTGATTTTTAAGCAGGCGGTGTGTCTTATTTTCTTGTATTCCTTAATTTGTGATTACACAGGAGTCAATTTGTGATTCAGCCCCTGGGTGGCAGTGTTTCTGGGTTGATTTCCAGTTCTATGGGTCCTTTCTAGCCTCTGCTTTAGATCCTGCTTTCCCTATCGCACTCAATACCGGTTATTGGAGTGGGCTGCCGCATAGCTGGTTCTCTGACGGTCACTCCCTGCTCTGATCCCCAGGCTCCAGAAACACAACTTTCCCCTGCAGTCTCCCAGGGTGTCACCAACTGGGTGATCCTATGTATTGGGCTCAGTAATCAGAAACAAGGATTCAAAGAGGAGAAAGCGCGAGTGTGCGAACTCCGGGTTTGCTCCTAAGCCTGCGCAATCCCCTTTTCCCCTTGTGTCCAAACAGCTGGCACACTCCCAGAGTTTTTAGGCTGTCCTTCTGCGTCAGATCAAAATGGGTTGCTTTTTAGAGATCCCCTCTGTTAGCAGCTCTGAGGACCCCCCTCTACATTCACGGATCACGCCAGCTGCAGCAACCACGGATTTTTCTAGGCTCAGACTTCCCCCGGTCCTCCAGCTTCTGTAGTGCGTGCGTTTCTCTGTCCCACCGGGACCAGAGACCTCACCTTATCCCAGGCGAAATTCGATATTTCCGTGGTGGAGTGTAGAGCTCCTCTGAATCTGTGTGTTTGCGCCAATTGGGGACCGGTGTTTTGCGGTTTGCAGCTGTTCAGTGGGTGCCGCAGTTGTAAACTTTCAGGCTTCCAACAACATCCACCTTCCCCTTCAAGATGGCGTGGTCTCCGTGTCTGAGCCGGTGGCTCCGGGAGGGAACCCAGCAGCAGTGGGGGCTGCCCGGTCAGGGGAACCCTGTGCAGCAGTCCCCCACCTTCTCCTGGAGTATAGCAGTCCCTCAACTCTCCAATAGACACTCCTCGTGCGACCCTTAGCTGTTTTCTATCTGCTCCGGGAAAAGGCTCGGGACACGTCCCTCTATTTTGCTGCCATTTTGGTTCTCCTCGTTTTTTTTTCTTTATTAAGGTATTATATATGTGTCCTTATCCCCCCTTTGCCCCCCCCATTCCCCCACTCATGCCCTCAACCCCCTGCTGTCTGTGTCCATTGGTTAGGCTTATATGCATGCTTACAAGTCCTTTGACTGATCTCTCCCCCTTAACCCCATAAATTTAAGATTCATCAGTATCTATGCGTAGCTTGATAGCTCATCCTCTTTATTACTGTTCCATTGTATGGGAGTATCTGAAATACTTGAAAAGTACTGCCCTGTTCTTGTTCCATGCTTGTAGTCTCTTCTCATGTATTTCTAATATTAGAATTAGTCCTTTTTATTTTGACATCTCCTTCTTCCTTAGTAGTCTCAATTTTCTCCAAGTTGCTTTTTTATGGCTCTTTTTGTAGACCTCTGCTTTTACAATAAAGGTTTCTCTCAAATATCTGTTTGTTTTGGCTGGCTGTGTAAGTGTGGGGCACAAAGAAGGAAAATCTACTCATACATGCAAAAACATGAATGTCTCAAGTGATTTATGCTAAATGAAAGAACCCAGATTCAAAATGCTATAGATTACATAATTATT
This sequence comes from Plecotus auritus, assembly GCF_963455305.1. Taxonomy (NCBI): domain Eukaryota; kingdom Metazoa; phylum Chordata; class Mammalia; order Chiroptera; family Vespertilionidae; genus Plecotus; species Plecotus auritus. The sequence continues at coordinate 116,313,029 of NC_137776.1, read as the reverse complement.
TTATATGACATTTAAAAAAAGTCAAAACAATAGGGATAGAGAAACATATCCGTGATTGCCGGAGGCTGTTGGTTAAAGGAGGAGATTTACTGCAATGGGGTCCAAGGGGATTTCAGGGTGATGCAAATTGTGGTGATTGGAGTGGTGTTTACACAAAGGTACGCATTTGTCAAAACTCATAGGACCTCTTTCCTCTCAAGGATGAGAAAAGGATGAGAAGCCGCCAAGTTCAGAGGAGGTAGACAGCCATCCCAAGACATCAACAAGGCCTGTATGCTCACAAAAAATGCTACTCAAACCTTGTTCTTATATCACCTAATTGTCATTGATTGAATGAATATAAAATGATTTTTATATTGTTAAAAAATAACTCATAGGACTGTATACTCAAAAGGGATGCATTTTTGCTTCACCCCCATAACCCCATTAGGGTGGCCACTATTTTTTAAAAAAAGGAAAATAAGTTTGGTGTGGATGTGGAGAAATTTAAACCCTTATACACTATTGGTGGGAATATAAAATAGTGCAGCTGATAAGTAAAACAGTATGGAGGTTCCTCAAAAAATTCAAAATAGAATTATCATCCCGCAATCTCACTTTTGAAAGCAGTATCTCAAAAAGCTATTTGCATACCCATGTTTGTTTACTGCAGCTTTATTTTCAATAGCCAAGAGGTGGAAGCAACCCAAATGCCCATCAACTGATGAATGTACGAAGAAATGTGGTATATGCACACAATGGACTATTACGTGGCCTTTAAAAGAATGACATTCTGTTACAGGCTACAACATGGATGAATCTTAGGGACATTATGCTATGTGAAATCAGCCAGTCACAAATAGACAAATACTGTATGCAATATGATTCAACTTATATGAGGTATGTAAAATAGTCAAACTCATAGAAACATGAAGTAGAATTATGGTTGCCAGAACCTGAGAGGAAGGGCAAATGAGTTGTTCAATCAGTATAGAATTTCAGGTTTGCAAGATGAAAAAATTCTGGAGATCTATTGCACAACAATGTGAATATATAGCATGTCCCCCAAAAATGTATATGCATGCTTAGAATAATTATAAAGGCAGTGTTTATTAAAATACATTTCATTTTCAAAATTGGGTTACAGTGTGTATACATTTTTTGGGATAGCCTGTAGTTAACAATACTGAAACATACAATTAAAAATGGTTATGATGGTAAATTTTATGTTATGTGTTTTATACCATAATTTTTAAAGAAGTGGCAGGGTAATTTTACTGAATATAAATTATAGCTCAATAAATCTGACTTTTAACAAAAATGACCAAAACCTTTATTTTTTAAATTCTTGTTTTTTTGCATTAGGACTTTGTAATGCTTTGTATTGAAAGGTGAAGTCTAAAATTAAAAAGCTTTCACTGTCCACAGTGTTGTATCAGTTTACCTCAAATGCCATGGAAACTAATATAATTTTGTGCTGTTTCCTTTCTAAAGTTCTTTCACTCAGTAGGTTATTGCTGCTATAAAATTGACATTATTAATAGCTTCTTCAATCAATTAAAAAAATGGAGGCTTAAAGGGTATAGATTTCTTATTTTTGACTTAGACTCTTCCAATCAAAACGACCTTAATTTTTATACCTTTCCTTCAACCAACATATATTTATTAAAATAAAATAAAAAAGGTGAAGTCTATATTTCTACCTTATGGATCTAGTCTTAGCCATGTAACCTAATTTGGTGACTGGAATGTGAAGTAATGATGTGCCAGGCTTAGGCCTTGTTAAAACTTAAAGTAAGACATTAAAAATGTTGAGTTTATTTGAGCAAAAATCAATTGGAATCAGTCAGCACCAAACAAAGTGATTCAGGATACTCCACCCACAGGAGCTAGGGAGAGGCCTTTATAGAGAAAAGGTGAAAGCAAAGTAAAGAAATTGGTTGGCTATAGCTTTAAAGCCCACTTGGCTGTTTGTCGTTGGTTAATCTTAGTGTTTTGCTTTCCTAACCTTGAGGCATGCACAGGCTTAGATTTGGTTTGGCTATGTGGGCTGCCAGGGCATCAGAGCCATGTGAAGCTAGTGTCCTCCACGTTTAATTAATTTAACAGCCTCAAGAGAATGCGCTCTCGTGGATTTCTGAGCTTGCCATATTAACAAGCCAGGCTAGTTTGCCAAAGGATAAGAAATCTGCGGCTCCTTCAATCTTGTTGCCTCAGAGACGGCCAATTCCTGAGGCTGAACTCTGTAATGATTGACATGTGAGTGCGGACACATGAGGGAGGCCAGGTGAGATCAGAACTGTCCAGGTGAGCCTGAGCTGCTGGCCCGCAGAGTCCCAAGCTACGTACATGTTTGTTGTCTTAGCCGCTAAGTTATGGGTTGGGTTGTTGGTCCTGAAAGCTACCTATTGAGAAAAGTTTTCACAGGTAAGTGATATCTGAATTGTATTTTGAAGGATGAATAGGAGTTTCTTTTTTTTGCTATTTTTATCTTTTCTTTAAGGTTTCTTTGGGGGAATGGAGTAGAAATATCCTGAGTCTATTCTGTCTGCAAGTTGGTCTCATAATGATTTTGAGGCAACCTAGTTACTCTTTCCTGTAAGCCATTGAGAGAATAGCACAGGACCAGCTGAAATAAAGTACAGTCCCTGCCTTACAGGGCTTGCAGCCAGTCTAAATGGAAAGATGCAGCATATGCGGAGGAGAAGGAAAAAAGGCATGAGAAGTGGTGCCTTGTGGCATAAAGAATCCCAAAGCAGAGACTACTGAAACTTGCAATGCCAGTACCACCCTTTGGTGTTTAACCACACAGTGCCCAATTTTATTATTTAACCTTTCCTGTTTTGATGCAGTCGCCATGCTGGGACTGTGTTATTGTGAGCTTCGAAAGCAGAGACCACATATTCTATATCTGTATCTCTTTCTACTGGAGGCCCAGTGCACAAATTCGTGTATGGGTGGTGTCTGATTGGGGATGGGGCTGGCCAGGGGGAGGGGTCACGGGCAGTTGGACGGGCCAGCCCCGCCCTGCCCCAGGGTCGAACTCCTGGTTGAGGGGACAATTCGCATATTAGCCTTTTAATGTATATGATGATAGCTACTAGCACAGTGCTTGTCATTTAGGTGCTAAAAAAAAAAAAAAAAAAAGGTTTAGAGTGAATGGGGTTCAGAGGGGTCAGGTATTTTCCATAGCCCTCAGCTCCACTCCAGACCAGAGTGGGTGTTGCCATTTTCACTGTGATGTCCTGGCTGAAGGCCAAGACTTAATTGTTGATGACCCTTTCTGCTAGCCACTGTTAAGGACAGCAGGTTGCCAAAAAAGTCCATGCAAGTCCTGGAGAAGCCAGGTATGGTGGCTCTGGTGGTTCAGTGCCCATGGCCTTGCAAAAGGCAGAATGCTAGGGCTGCACTGTGGGAAGGCCCACCCCCATCTGTGTGCCTCACCCCCTGGAGGCTGAGCATTCCTGGAATCTGTGTCTTATTGGCCAATGGTGTTTTAAGGTACATCATACTGGTCTGGGTTAACTGTCTCAAGAATTTCCCCCAATCTTCTTAAAGTTGTATATATATGCTCATAATTTTTCAAATGTTAATATTTTAGAAAATTATAAAGTAGAAAATAAAAGGTAGTCTTCCAACAATCCAGAAATAATAACTTTAACATTTTAGTGTATATTTGTCGTGTGAGTGTGTGTAAGTTTCACTCTATTCAAACGGCATTTTTTCCAGTCAACAATCTACCATAAACACCTTCTACATCTCCAATGTCAATATGCTCCCACCACGATATTCTGACACTTGACTGTTACTTCATTGTGAACCAGGATATATAGAAAGAATTCATTTTGTTGGCTATTTAGATTGTTTCCACATTTTGATTACCTACAATGTTTCTATAAATATAGGGACACATCTTTGATTTTGGATTGGAGTATAACAAATATGGATTTTCTGAGCCAAAGGATGTACATCTCAGACACCAATTATAATAACACTAAAGGCCTGGTGCACAGATTCGTGCACCGGTGGGGTTCCTTGGCCTGGCCTGTGCCCTCTCACAATCCAGGACCCCTTGGGGGATGTCGGAGGCCCAGTGCATGGATTTGGCCAGGCCGAGGGACCCCACCAGTGCATGAATCTGTACACCGGGCCTCTAGTATGCATATAAGATCTTTGGTTAATCTCTTCTCCCTCCCCCCTTCCCTTTGAGATCCATCAGTCTGTTCCATGTTTCCATGCCTGTGCATTGAGCATCTACCCCCAGATGGTCAGTGCATGTCATAGCTACTGGTCAAATGGTTGAACCGTTGGGCACTTAGCATATTAGCCATATATATGTATGTGTATATAGATATATAGATATATAGATATATAGATATATAGATATTGTGCAAGTTATCTTCCACATCTCTTCACAAACATTTTCTTATCCATTGAAAATTTTATCAATCCGTCTCCAAAATGTTTGTTTTCTATAGATTGTTTTCATATATAAAGTGCAAGAAAGCAGGGGGGAAAAATGAGATATCAGGCAAATGCCTTGTTTGTTTTGTTTGCTTGTTGTTGTTTTTTGTTGTTGTTCTGGTCTCAGTGTGTCCAGCTTCATCAAATTAAACTGAGTAAGCTTGACTCATGAGGAAGCCCCCTTTGACTTCCCTGGGGGCAAGGCAGTGGGGACACCAGAGAGCCGGAGAGTAGCTTTTACTATTTTGGAAGCACAATGAGAACTGGTGGCATTTCTCAGTGTCATCAGACTTTTCCATTACCTGGCAAAGTGTCACTTCAAATACTTCCCTAAGGTCTGGGTACACCCTGTTGGTGTTTATGATGTTTCCTATATTTCTTTTTATTTACTTTTCTGCACAACGTGGTTCAAAGGTGAACTATGAAAAAAAAACCAGATATTAAACTTGTAAAAATAGGAAGCAAAGAGACCAGGGTACTGACACTGCCTCTGCAAGGCACAGCTGGGTGAATCTTTAGCTGCGTGGGGCCTCCTTTCCCCTTGCAGATGGCTCTGAGGCACAGTTTAGGAGAGGATATGGGGTTGTGAATGGGGAGCAATGCCAGAGAGCTTTTACTCCATATTTACTTCTGCCAGTGAGGTATACATTACCTCACTAATTAGGTATTATTTGTCTGCATTGTAAAGATGAAGAATTTGAGGTTCCTAATGTGCATTAATTTGCCGAGGTCATACAGGGAGTAAATTACAGATATACCATGTACTCTGGGTTTGCTTGACTCCAAAGCCTATTCTAGATATGAGTATATGAGTAAGAGTGGGAGTATTTGTATTTATTAGTCTATTAAGCATTTATTTAAGATCTATGTTCCAGACACTGCGCTCAGGTCTGGGATTCAGCGGTGAATAAATTCGATATGGTCCCTGCCTCTTGAAGACTGCAGTCAAGTGGAGGGAAAGAGACATAAAATGATGAAGTTACCGATATATGATTACCACTTGTGATTAGTACAATGAAACCAAAGAGCAGGGTGTTGTGGGAGAAAAAAGAGGGAGAACTCATTTGAATCATGGAAGACATTTCTTAGGCTGAGAACTAGAAGATAACTGGGAGTTAATCAGACAAGGAAGGGAAAACCATTTCAACTTGTCGAGGTGGATAGAGCAGCGGAGGGTAGACCCAGCAAGGCTCTTTAGGAAACGCAGATGCCCAATGATGGCCACAGCCCACTTTCTAGAGAAGGGTTGTGGTCATGTCCAAGTATGTGGTATTTCCTTAACATGTTACATGTTATTAGGGAGACGTCCTAACAGATGTGGATATAGCCTCTCCCTTCCCTTGGAAATCCTGGCATGCCATCCAGTGTTGCAACTTCCCAATCTGTTGCCAGTCGGCTCTGTGGCCCTGTTGGCCCCACAGTGCATGAAGCTCATACTCTTGCTCCGTGACTGGTTCTCTACGCTCTGACATCCACAGAGCAGAAGAAGTCTGGTCACTTGTGTCCACAAATCATCTTCACTTTATTCCTAGAAATGACCTGCCACAGATACAGATGTCCCAGAGAAAAGGCGCTCAGTCTTTTGACTAGCTGTATAAATCCTAGGCTCAGGAGATCCAGCAGTATTTACGAAATGGGATCAATATTCTGGGTAATGGTGGAAAGGATTACATGGATGATGAGATTAAACTACATAGCTCTTTTGAAGAATGGAGACATAAACTGAGCAACATTGCTGAATTACAGAGAGAAGAATGAAACAGAATCACTTACTCTGGGTAACAGAGAGAGAAAGAACTTGACTAACAATTTTGGGTCAGGGGATATCTTTCTGCGTGCTGGAGGAATGATGAAACTGCTGCTTTTCTGGCCTACAAAGGGAGGCATCCCAGAACAGGAAGCAAGGTAGTAGCATCTTCAGCCCACAGAACCAGCCAGCAGGAGGGAGTGTGAGCAATGATGACTTCCTTGTGTGGACATCAAGCACTAACAGAGGAAGCTGTGCCTGGGGAGGGAGGTACCCTGGGGTTTGATCATTGCCAAGGCCTTTCATTGCTGACCCCTGTGGCCTGGGGCCAGTAGATCTCACTAAGTCTCAGCCACCACGTTCTTAAAATAAAGCACACTTGATCCTCCCAGGCTCCCACAGGGACAGAGATGCAAAGCTAGCATCCTCTCTGAACTGCCCAGATGGAAGGACCTAGGAACCAATGTGGGGATGCTGAGAGCAGGACAGTTTAGTCATTTAGACTGTGAGGTGTTACAATCAGAAGGGAAATCGGTCACTTCCAGTCTAAATCCTTCATTTTACAGTTGAGCAACTGAGGCCTAGAGATGGGAAGTGACCTGTCCACAGGCAGGCAGATCATGGCAGAGCCGGGCCTGGAACCCAGGACCTCTGACTCCCACACTGGTTGTTTACTCCGCCAAACTTAAAGCCATTCATGGGATCAGAGAATGGCTTTCTGGCAGCAGCTCCTGGGACTGAAATCAGAAACAGACTGGAAAGAATAAAGAAAATGAATTCTGTGAATTAGGCACAGTGCCAGATGTCTTTATGCATTTTTAATTTTCATTTAACCCTCTCGAAACCCCCACGAATAAGATATTATTGCCATTTTACACCTGCTCACGGAGACTCAAGGGCTTAAGTATCTTGTCTCAGGCCCCATGTGTGACTGAGCCCAGAGTTGAACCCAGCTCTGCTTGCAAACAGAGCCTGAACCTTCTACCCCAGCAGATGGGAAGCATCCATGGGTTCTCAAGATCATTGCTGATGTGATAAAACCTGGGACAGAGATTAGGCTAGGCTAGCAGCAGCTGCCTTGTCCCGAGGTCAGTAGGAAAAGAGGGCAGCGTGAAGACCAGTGGATCAACTCTAAAGTCACAATTCAGGTTTTAGAGAAGTTATCCTCTGGATCAATCAAGGGTCTCTGATCTCATTTTAGGGATAGCTACTCCAATAGCTAGTTTCCTTTTGGCCTACGTGCTCTCTCTGTTCTGATGAATAATATTTATATCCTGATCTGATCACTTAGGTTGGGTTTTTACACAGGTTATTTAAAAACTTTTGTGCATAATTTTCTCCTGACACGCCATTGGCCAATAGCCACAAAATCCCTCTCATTACTAAAATTCTTCTATGCCAAGTTCTTCAAGAAATTAGATCACCTTCAGATGAATTAGTAATAAAAACGAAAGCCACAGCTAGTTGCAGGGATAACTTTGGGCTCTTGCCCAACAAGTAAATCATCTGTGTGAAAGAACACAGGCTAACAATTTTGGACTCTGGTCTCTGTGGCCACATGGTGACATTGACCTCACCGGTAGGTAGTCAGATTAGCTGCCTTTCGGGTTGTGTTCTCTCATCACAAAACCTTCTTTTCCCAACTCAAACCACGTGGGCTACCACGAAAAAACAAATGCACAAACCGCCCCCCACACCCAGAAGCCCCTTCTGTCAGGGATCCCTAGGGGACCCGGGAGCTGTTGGAAGGCAGAGGAGGGCTGGTCTTCATCGCATACCACAAGTAGGTGGAGGGCTTGTTGTTCTATTTCCCGCCTATGAGAGGATACCCCTATTGTTCCTGAAAATGCTGACCAGGACCCACACTTCCAACAAAAATTCCTCTACCCCTACGGCAGCCGCAAAAGCAGCAGAAGCAGCAGCCACAGATAAGTGTTTTGATGAATTGCAAGATGGAGAGGGTTTGCAGTGCCCCCAGCCCTGCTGATACCAAATGCCTTTAAGATACAGCCTTTCCCATCCTAATCTACAAAGGAAACAGGAAAAAGGAACTTAAAACTCCCTGTGCTCAGAGACAGAAATGAGGCTGTTACAGCCTGCTTCTCTACTTTTCCTTCTTGCCTCCGACTTGTAAACAAGAACTAGTAGAACGTGAGAATGGGAAGTCACAAACCTCTGGGTGCTTGAAAGGATCCCCGGGAACCTCATGCACATCTGCGGAACCTGGATGGAGAGATTGGGGGAAGCATGGACTCTTTAGCCAGCTTAGTTTTCTATGGACTCAGCTTGCTCCTTTCTGGTAAGATTTGGCTTTATTTTATTTTTTTAAATTTAGTTTTTTTTTAAAACAGTGATTCTGGGCGCTCTCACTTTCTTAGTGCTGGTTAACAAGAAGCAGCTGTGGCATGGGCACTGTTTCTCTGTTTAATATGTAACACTCCATTTAATGCGCGTGAGGACTGAAATGCAAAGTCCTCGTGGCATGAACTGCTTTTCCCCGAGTTTCTCTTCTGCATAATTGCCCCGTGTGGCCACAGACTCCATGAGGATGGATAAGGTCACTTTATTTGAAGAGATTTGCTTCCTTGGTACATTATTTGATGGTTCCTCATGAGGGATTGTTTTCATAATTTAAAAAAATAAGAAGAAACCTGGTTTCACCTACTTCGAAGAAATGCACACTGAGAATTACGGGACCCACTAAAGGCAGTGTACACACTTGTCATTTTTCAATGAGAGCAAAAATGCTTTGTCTACAGATTTCATATCTGTATCCTAGTTTATTGAAAGCAGTCAAATTAGTCAAAATAGGCTTGTTTTTTTCTAATCCTTGGAGTCAGGGAGTTGAGGGCTATATAATTTTTGTTTTGTCTAGAATATTTGGCATGAAGTCTTGATTGGCCCAATGAAATGAAAGTTTAGGTAGTCACCCAGGTCCCTGGGCGCCGGAGAGCATGGAAGCCTGTTGTGGAGCTCAGGAATGGTTGGCCGGCTGTTTTTAGATTTAGTGCCTGTTGTTTGGACTCTAAATAGTGTGTGACCCTGTGGTGTGTGCATCTGGCTGACAGTGGTATCAAAACTTGAAGTGCAAGTAAATCACAACTGTAATTGCCATCAATCTCTCCCCTTCGGTTTGGAAGCATTCTAATTATTGTCATGAAAATAGAATTGATCCTGGAAATGTATTTGACAAAATTTGCTGACATAATGGTGCAGGCTATGTTACATTAATGAGACTTGATCCAAATATACATAAACATCTGTTATATTATTTTCATGTTTTTCTGTATGTTGAAATCTCAAATATTTGAAAATTAACCCAATAATATAACAGAATTGCATTTAAAGTCATTTGGTTATAGCTCTTCAGTTTGCTTTCAACAACCATTTATATGGAGGATTCAATAATATTTTTAAAACTAAGAATATGCAGTACAAATTGCTGAAAATGAAAGATTATCTGAGATGGTGTTGATACTTATATAGAAATTGTTCATATTAATATAGAAACAATGTTGATTTCTTTCTAATAATATGTACCTTTACACTAAATAATTATCTTCATTCTTCTCTGTGTAACATATTTATCAGTGATGTGAAATCTAGAACTGATTCTACACCAGGGTTTAGAGTGATCAAAGCCCAGGGGTCTACAGTTGCTCTGAAGTACTTTTTAGGTTAAATAACACACACACACACACACACACACACACACGCACGCACGCACGCACGCTCACACGTGCGCGATTGCTTTTATTTACTCCCCCTCGCCCCCACCTAAAGTGACCATGTATGGCAATATGGTCTTAGAAAGGCAGTCATAAAATTAAACAAAAAAGTGGCCAAAAGAGTGGCTCCATGTCTAGACCTTAGTTCCCTGAAATCATCACAGACGTCAGCAGGGAGAGGCACAAACAGAAGGGTTTCATGAGCTTGTTGAAAAGGGAGGGTGACACTAACAAGGTTGGCTTCTGGGGTAGGTCTGTTGTGTTGAATCTTTTTTTTTTTAATCCTCACCCAAGGATATTTTTTCATTGATTTTTAAAGAGAGTCGAAGAGAGAGAGAGGGAAAGACAGAGAGAAACATTGATGTAAGAGAACACATTGATTGGTTGCCTCCTACACACGCCCTGACCAGGGCCCAGGCCAGAGAGAAGCCTACATCTAAGGTATGTGCCCTTGACTGGAATCGAACCTGGGACCCTTCTGTCTGCAGGCTGACGCTCCATCCACTGAGCCAAACTGGCTAGGGCTGAGACTTAACTTACATTCCCAGTCTGTGCCTTAATGAACATGAACACCCAATGCTTGGAAATTATAATAAGAATCCAGCGTGATCATGTCTGTAGGCATGGAATCCATTCTCTAAGCCAAGCTCTGCTGGTAGACTACAGCAATGGAGCAAGGGGCTCATGGGTTTATATCTCTAATCTAGTGGGTTGTTTCTCACTCCTATTTTTCTGAACAAATAAAACTAAAAAATGATGTCACATTTACCTCAGTGAAAGTACATTGGGTTGCAGATGCTCACCCATAAGAGGGCTGGAGAAGGTGTGTAATTTTAATTTTCAGATTTCTCTCAAATCCACCTAGATTCTGATATATTGCCCTCCCAATTGAGAATTAGGGCCAATTTCAGTTTACAAACAAGTTCTAATAAACGTATCAATTTCTCCCTACTCCCGCATCTTCACCAAACCAGGCTGCTCTCTCTAAAGAGTTGTGTATACAGAAAACAAAATAAATCACTCTTTCTGCTTATCATAGTATGTCCTATGAGATCAACACTGACCCAAGGGGAAGTCTCTAGTGGCATGCCTTCCTACCTCCTTTCTGTCTCATTGGACATTTTAAATAACAACCTGGATTCAGAGATAGTGGATATCTTGTCTGAGATGGCAGAGGAAATTCAGTTACAGGCACACCTTGGGGTATTGAGGGCTCATTTCCAGACCACCGCAATAATACGAGTATCGCAATAAAGCAGGTCATAATATTTTTGCTGGTGGAGGGTCTTGCACTCAATTTGTAAAATCGCAACATCTGTGAAGCACAATACAGTGAAGTGCAACAAAATGAGATATGCTTGTATGAGGTCAGGAAAGTGGTTCCAGATGGAACTGCTCATTAGGGCTGGTCGTTTAAGGCTAATACCAAGTCTGAGTAATCAAGGGTGGAGGTCTGAAGCTAGAATGAGAGACACACCTGGGAATTACTTTCACCGGGAGGAGTTTTGCTTCCTTCACAAATGCTCCCTCCTAACCATTGTCTTTGTTGGGAGGTCTCTGCATTTCCTTTTCAGCCCTACCCTGGGAGAGCTTCCTGCAAAAGCCTAGTTCTTCTAAGACATCTCTCCAGAAGGAAAAGACACTTCCAAGTCCACCTCGGAAGATCATGCTGTGTCCTCTAAGGCATTCAGATGTGTGGCCTCCAAAGTTTTCTGACATTATCAATTCGTCTTCTGGGGCTCTTCCCCTAAAAAGACAAGTGTGTGTGTGTGTGTGTGTGTGTGTGTGTGTGTGTGTGTGTGTGTGTGTGTGTGTGTTATGTCACCTGCTTATTCCCTGTAGATGGCTTATTGGTTAAAGCACAGAATCAGGATTCAAATAGATTTCTCTAGGCTAGAAGAGTGAACCAAACAAAAAAGATACCATTTCAAAATAGATAAATGTCAAGTTATGCAATTGGGTTAAATAAATATGTTCAATGTGAGAGATGTTTGTTAAAAGTTCTAGCTTTACCAACTTTTGGTGATAAGCAAAATTCATAGGAAACAGCACATCCTCTGCTTGCTAAAAAGGTAATACATAAGCTGTAACAGTTTGCATTAGTAGAAATATAAGGTCTAATTTAGAAATAGTCATCACTTCACTCTGTCGCTCAGAGCATATCTATTAAACACTGAAGACACTGATAAATTTGATGGTAAACATAGACAAGCAAGAAGGTAAGTGCTTTAGAAACCGTGTCATATGGAATATTTAGTGAGGGAAAGAGCTGAATGGCAGTGTTTCAAGGGTTTCCATATAAAAGACATCATAGATTGACATTGTGTTTTGCCAGATCTAGGATCCAGGGGTGGAGGGAATTGCAGAAAGACAGAGTTTGGCTTTATTGATGAAAACCTTCTAAAATTCTATTAACATCCCCCCGAGGAGTGAGCTACATACTGGAGAGTGCTCAGGCTTAGGTTGGGTGATTGCTTATTAGGAATATGAAAATATTATGTAGAGTGTGGTGGTTACTACCCTGCCTTTCATATTCTTTTCATTTTATTATCTGTCTATAGCTCTTCTATGATCACTTAGCAGATGGAGAAGGGTTCAGAAAAGCTACCAAGATCTTTGCCCAATTAAACCAAACTGGGTGTGTGTCCTGAATGTGGAGCCAAATATATAGTCACTTTATACTGAATTTTAAGTCAACATGCCTTTTGTGAAGAAAAAAAAAAGCCATATGAACACGTGCTATGATGACTGTCTTTTGAAGCCACTGCTCTATAGTAGAGCTAATCAAGAATGCAGAAGAAGAAGAATGGATTGTAAAGTCACAGATCTGGGGATAAGCCCAAATTGGATGAGCATGGGCAAGTTATTTGGCTTTTCTAAGCCACAGTTTTATCATCTTTTATGAATGAGAATATCTATTTCCCAGAGTTGTTATAGGCATCAGGTTTGATAGTGCATGTACAGTATTTAGCCAGTAAGAACACACTTAATAAATGAAGTTAGTTTAATCAAAAGAGAAGTGTTGCTGTGAAGTCAATGCTAGTTCAAGACTTACCTAATCTTTTCCAAGATGTAGGGGAATCATTTGCTATTCATAGAAGCAGTTTTCTCCTAAAAGACCTCAACAAAATTCAGTCCCTTAAATTTTGTGCTGGTCACTGCCCAGCTGACAAGCCAGAAAACTTGGCCAACTATCCAATGCTTTTCCTCACCTATCCATTCATCCCTTCTCATGGCCTTTCAGCCTCTAACAGGCCCATCTCCACAATATATGCATTCTTTCCTCTTGGCTCTTGTTCATGCTATGCCATCCATTTGGAAATGACATCCTCCATGTCCACATTACAAATACAGTTCAACTCAACTTGCCCAAGCCAACTCTTCCTCATGATGTTCTTTTCCTAATTCTGAGTTCCCTTACCATGCAGGCTGTATCTTTGCGCTCTGGGCACATAGATTGAGCCAAATCAGCCTCTAACATCTTTGACAACAGATATTACTTCTTTTTTATTCTTTATAGTGCATATATTTGATGTTCAGTAATCTTTATTGAGTTTAATATGCCACAGTGAGAAACTTGGTATATGGCACAGTAGACCTGAAATAAAGAGAGAAAGTTGTAGAAAGAGTTTTAGCCACACTGAAATAATAATAATATTAACAACAATAATAAATAAATTTCATATACATTGCAAATGGTATTCATTTATATCTTAAAAGGTTGCCTTATGTTAAATATTTTATGTAAATAAGGTCAAAAGAAAATCCTTTTTTCCCCCTTAGGTATGAAACATAAAAAATATACCCATGAAAATGGGTTTAATCAGGACTTTGCTAATTTAAGTATTGTTAAATACTACCCAAAAGATATATATACTTTTTATTCAATAGACATTTATTGAGTTATTGCCTGCCTATCATTCATTCATTAATGCATTTATTGATCTATTATTTCAGTTAATGAAGACATATTGAGGACTTTTTTGTGCCAAGTACTGTACTGGATGCCAGGAATGCTAAAAAGAACGAGCCTCTCCCCCGCCTCCCTTGCTAAACTCATATTTTAGGAGAAAAGATGAATGTAGGCAGATGAATTATATGACATTGTAATAAATGATATAGTAGGAATATATACAAAATCTAGCTTTTCAAGAACTATAAAAATTTTATTAGCTTCAATAAAAAATGGAAACTTTTGCCCAGATAGTATGGCTCAGTGATTGAGTGTTGACCTATGAACCAGGAGTTCAGCATTCAATTCCCAGTCAGGACACATGCCTGGGTTTCAGGCTCAATCCCCAGTGGCATGCAGGAGGTAGCCGATCAATGATTTTCCTCTCATCATTGATGTTTCTGTTTCTTCATCTTCCTTCCTCTCTGAAATAAATAAAAACATATTTAAAATTTGAAACTTTAAAATTGAAATTAGAAACATTCAATTAAATGTCTAAAACACAATGTCAACTTCATTAATTGTAATAAATAACATTAATTTTAATAGTAATGAATATTGCCAAAAATTAGAACAATTGTAGCTATGAGTTTACTCATAGACAAATGATTTTAAAAGTAAGAAAATAAAAAAGAAAAGGAAGAAAGAACTTTCCATTACGGGGAGCAGGGGGTATGAAATAGGGCAGGCTCCAGCAAGTTGAGTAAGAATGTAGGGTGGAGGTGGAGAATCAAGATTGGGCTCAGACTGGGAAGGGCTTTTAGGCCATTTTAAGCAGCTTAGACTTCATGCTGTACATGTTGAAATTTGGCATCGTGTTTGTTCTAGCATACCTGATGTATGTCTTGGAACATTCACTCTGATGATAGTATGGAGGATGGATCGACGTGGTAGAGACTGTAGGCCTGGGCCAGTGTTACTTCCCAACACGTTATTCAGGAAGGCCTGGATGAGGAGGGGGATTGGAAGTGTTTAGGAGGTAAAACTCTAGGGGCTGATGATTGATTGCTTGTGGGAGGTTGAGAGAAAGGGGAGAGAATAAGCCTTGCTTCAGGATTCTGGTTTGGGTGATGCTGGTGCCATTCAGTGTGGTGAAACACAGCAGAAAGGACTGGTTGGAGATGGGCTGAGATGGAGCAAGGACTTATTTTGTAGATGTTGACCTTGAGGTTCCATGTAAAGGGAAATATTTAGCAAAATTTGGCTTTCTGGGTCTGACGCTCAGAAGAAGGGTATTGGGCAAGGGATTGAGACATAGAAATTTTTGGTTTATGATAAGTGAAGCCATGGGCATGACTATATCTTCAGCTTAAGTGCGGGGAAGAGAAGGAGGAGTAAGCTAAGGGTTCTATGAAGAAGCAGTCAGGAAAGTGGTAGGAGAAGCAAATCCAATCAGATTCCTTTCCCAGGATTCTAGAGAATTGTGCTGTGATAGCTAAGGAAAGAGAATTTTAAGAAGGGGATAGTAAGGTGGGGGCAGCAGAGTGACAGCCTCAGGGCCTGGTGTGGGGGACCCAGACTGCAGGTGTACTCTCTTCAAACAGCTAGATGCACTGATAATATTCAGAACCCAACTGGAAGGGATGTCAGAGGATCAACTGGCAGTGCTCCGAGCCTACAGGAAAGGGAATGTCTAACGTTGCCTCCCTTATTTCTGGAATTTAAAACTGATAACCCAATTCCCACCAGTCTGGCCAGACTGTTTCTTTCTTTTTTTTTTAAATCCTCACCCGAGGATATGTTTTTATTAATTTTAGAGAGAGAGGGAAAGAGAGAAATGGTAATGTGAGAGAAACTTCGATCTGTTGTCTCCCATATGTGCCCTGACCCAGATTGAACCCACAGCCTAGGTATGTGCCCTGAATGGCAGTCAAACCCGCAACCTTTTTTTGGTGCATGGGACAACACTCCAACCAACGGAGCCACCCGGCCAGGACTAGCCACACTATTCTAACTCACATCACACATGCAGAATGCTGTTTAGATTGAGCCATGCCTACTTTTGTGTAGATCCCACCCCCACTGCCTCCTTTTGTCCCTTCAGGAATCTGACTACCCTTTTCCCTGTGTCCCTTCCCAAAGACTTCAGGGACAGGTGTGGGGATGTGGGTCAGCCAGATGGACAGGGTCCTAACTCTTTTCAGCACGTCTGTTGATTAGAGGGAGTGCATTCCCACTGCCTGGTGATGTGGTGTCTAAGATGGTATGGGTGTAACAAAGAGAGGAGAACATTTAAAGATGAGCCAAAGGGACCCATTAGGCAGCCTGTTGAGAGGATGGTGTGTTGTGCTGTTTGCTCTCTGCTTGTCACAGACCCTTGCCCAGGGCTTGCCAGTGAGGTGTGTGTGGTGGCCACACCCATCTCAGTAGATCTGTCAGCTTTCCCGCTTTTGTTAGAGGGTGATATCATGCTTCCTGGGGGGAGCGCTGGAAGACAATGCTCGGCCACTTTCCTCCAGATACAATAGGCGGAGTCAGGAAGGCAGTATTGACATTGCTGGGCTGGGAGGCACTCGCTGCTCTGCAGCCGTCAGATGGTGAACCAGCTTAACCTTGGCACACACGGCCTGGGTTGTGCAAGGCGTCTGGCTGCAGAGCCAAGGGGACTCCACCCTGGGGACAGGAGTGCGTTAGACATCTGGGAATCTGGGATGGGCTTCAAATTCCGATCCCTGTGTCAAAAACAACCACAAAACAATAATAGTACCAGTAATAACAAAAATAACTGCCACAGATGACTACCTCTATGTACCAAGTGTTTATTATGATGTTACTATCTCCCAACAACCTTGCACAATAGGTATTATTATTCTTGTCTTAAAGAAGATTTTTAAATTGATTTTTAGAGAGAGAAGAAGGGAGAGAGAGAGAGAGAGATAGAAACATCCATATGAGAGCGGAAGGTTGATTGACTGCCTCCTGCCTGCCCACCACTGGGGACCTGGGCATGTGTTCTGACCAGGAATCAAACCAGGAATCAATGGATGGGCCAGTGCTCAACCAATTGAGCCACACCGGCCAAGGCCAAGTTTTATTTTTTATTTATTTTTTATTTATTTTTTTAATTTATAATGCTTATAACAGTTTAATTTCATGGTTAGCAGTTATAGTCATACTTTTCTGCATATACTATGGTATATGTATATATATATATATATATATATTTTTTTTTTTAATTTCTTTATTGATTAAGGTATTACATATGTGTCCTTATTCCCCCATTATCCCCCACCCCATTCATGCCCCCAGCCCCCTGTTGTCTGTGTCCATTGATTAGGCTTATAGGCATGCATATAAGTCCTTTGGTTGATCTCTCCCTCTTACCCCCACCGTCCCCTACCTTCCCTGAGGTTTGACGTTCTGATTGATGTTTCTTTGTCTCTGGATCTGTTTTTGTTCATCAGTTTATGTTGTTCATTATATTCAAGGCCAAGTTTTAAAATATATGTTGAGCCCTAGCTGGTTTGGCTCAGTGGATAGAGCATCGGCCTGCGAACTGAAAGGTCCCAGGTTCAATTCCGGTCAAAGGCACATGCCCGGGTTGTGGGCTCAGTCCCCAGTAGGGGACTTGCAGGAGGCAGCTGATTCATGATTCTCTCTCATCATGGATATTTCTATCTCTCTCCCTCTTCCTTCCTCTCTGAAATCAATAAAAAATATAAATAAAATAAAATATATGTTGACATCAAGGTTCACACAGGTTAAGTGACTTGCCCAAGATTGAACTGTAGTAGACGTCCATTATGTTGTACTGCCTGGCATCTCAATTTTTAGCTGCTGCCCTGACTCCCCTCCATGTGATTCAGATGTGACTATGGTCACTGCTCTCACTGTGCGCCATTCATCTGATGACGGCAGTTGGTTCAGGGGGAGGTTGCATGACCCACAGTGTCAGTTAGACTCTTTCCTAGGAATTTCTGAGCAATATACTCTCTTTCCTCAATGAAGACACTGTACGTCTGGAGCTGCCAGCTTCCGTAGGCACTTGAAGGAAGCAGATCTTTGATAGGAAAGACTGAGGACAGTAACAGAGAGAACAGGAGCAAGTCAGGCACTCCGATGTTATTTGAGCACTGGGTCCAGTGGTTTTAGATCAGAGACCCATCCCTGTGCCTTCCAATTATGCAAGCCAGTCACCCTTATTTGCTTGTACTATTTTGAATTAATTTCCGTCTCTTGAAAGTGAATAGTCCTGAGTGAGCCCATGGTCTCAGTAGGAAATGACGGAGATCAGAGTTGAAGTGGGAATGACCTGACCCCAAATTCTGAGCTCTTTCAAAAACGTCACTGTGCTGTCTTCTAATTACTATTTCATGTTCACCTCAGGCTGGTTCCTGGAAATGAGGCTGATAACAGTATTTATTCATGTGATTTGGGGGAAGATCTTAAAAGAGATACTACTTAAAAGTACTTAGTACAGGGTTGCGACACAATGAGCACTCAATAAAAATCAAATGCTCTTAATTATTTGCTTATAAACAAAGCTGAAGACATATATTGCCTTATGCCAGTACTTTCAAATCACAGATCTATCCCTGATGGCGGGTGACTCTATATTCTATGCCAGATGGAACTCCCCACTACCTTTGGTGAAACTCAGCATTGGTACCCTAAGCTTGGCCCTGTCTCAGGGACAAGGAGAGAGAAGCTAAGAGGTGTGTGCTTTGGGAATTTTGCTAAAAATCTGGAGTGTCAGGTGGGGCGGGGGGGGGGGGGGGACGGTTCCTACCTGTGGCTCTACCAGCTCACAACATGGTGGTCCCTACTTTTCTCCTGCCAACCCCTCATTGCCTCTTTTCTCTGGTCCTGACTGACCTGAAGCTGTAGGGTGATTTTTCTCCTGTAGAACCCTAACTCATTTATCCCAAACCTAATTCTTAGTTCTTGACTGTTTACTATAGAATTATCATTTCCAAGTGGAATGTGCCTCACTTCTGACTAAGCTCATATTTGGATTATTGGACCCATCTTGGAGGGAGGGAGTGTGTGTGTGTGTAACAATAACTCTGCTCCCATTTCACCACCATCTTCCCATTGATTCCTTCTCTCAATTCCTCTCGTGTCTAGCACCTCTTGAATCCAGAGGGCACTTTCTAATCTTCTGGAGTTGGTTTAAACAACCACCTATTTACTATTTACTGCTACCACTTCAGATCAAAGAGCAGCAGGGAGGAGGTACTTGGCTGTGGTAAGCAACTTTTCAGGAGCCAGTCTTTGTCTACTTCCTCAGGCTCTTGTGATTCTTAGTCCCTCATGCTATGTTGGAAGTGTATTTCAGTCATACCAGGCTCTCTGCAGTTCCCAGACATACACTTTCAGGCCTCCTTGCCCTTGTGTATGCTGTTTCTTCTGCCAGGACTGTCCTCTTCACAGTCTCTTCTCCAGCTGTCTAACTTACTCATGCATTGAGGTCTATCTCAGCTGTTATTTCTTTGAAGAAGTCTTCTTTAACCTCTTTAACTTGGGTAAGGGCTCTGCCTCAGCCTGGGTTCCACCAAAAATGTGGCCCGAGGCAAGGGCACCTGTGCAGGTAGTTTGTTAGGGAAGCGATCCCCGGTGCAAGACTGAGGGACTAGGTGAGTAGAACTGTACCGAGATGAGTTAGCACGTTGGCCACTGCTCCCAGGTGCTCCAGACCTTCTGAGGAGCCTTAAAAAATGAGACTCAGAACTGTTCACCTGCAAAGGAAGAAAGGCGTTCATCCATTGCTATACTCTGCCTTTATTCAGGAGCTAAGGATGTGTAAGAAGCTAGTGGGTTACTGCTGGTGTCCTGTGTCAGAGAAAGTTCTAGAGCAGTGGTCGGCAAACTCATTAGTCAACAGAGCCAAATATCAACAGTACAACGACTGAAATTTCTTTTAAGAGCCAAATTTTTTAAACTTAAACTTCTTCTAATGCCACTTCTTCAAAAGAGACTCGCCCAGGCCGTGTTATTTTGTGGAAGAGCCACACTCAAGGGGCCAAAGAGTCGCATGTGGCTCGCGAGCCGCAGTTTGCCGACCACTGTTCTAGGGGAAGAAGTGAGTTATACTCTCTGGGGCTCTGGGTGGGCTACTTGAAGTTACACCTGCTCACAGCTGGGGGAGGCCTGCACAGAAGCAACCCCTGCAGAAGCAGCTGGGGTAACAGCTGGGATGGAGAGAGTTGTACTGGTGCCCAAGAGGTGCTGGAAATAGGTACTTTTGTGCTCACCTCTCTCCCCGTACTTAGAAAATTAAATTACAATTTATAGTTTACTTGTTGGTTTTAATTATGAGGCAATCAGCTGCATTTGGCATATCATATTCTCAGCACCAGAGTAGTATACTGGCTTCCAGAGAAGTGCTTTAATAAATGATTTTTCCCTGGATTAAATGTTCTGGCCTAGTGCTTCCCTAAGTGTGCTATGTAGACTGTTTTGGGCCCAAAGGATGATTTTATGAGGTGCTTGGAAGAATATTTTTTATTATGACATCTATTAGTGCATAGATATAGATATGTGTGTATATGTATCATATCAATCACATAATTTTATGACTATTCTGGCTTAACAGGCGAAGGAAAAAAAGATGAGTTAAGGAGAATGTTTATACAATTTTACAAGTAGCATGTAGACTCAGCAAGAATCATGAAAGTGATGCATAAATCAATGTAGTTTGGGAGATGTTGCTATAACTAAATTAGTTAGTCAATCCTTTAAAGATCTTCGTGTGTATGTCCAAATAAAAAATAAAAAAGTAACCTGGCATGTAATTAAAACAATCCTAGTGACATGGACGAAGTGGAAGAGAGTCTCATGGTGACCGACTTGTCTCAAATGACTGCATTCTCCCAGGAAATCTGAAAAGTGGACATTAGTTAATAAATCACAGACAAGATCTAGTTTATCCCTTGGGCATATTGGGCATCCCTCAAAAAAGGCCCAGCAGTTAGTCAGCAAACCAATGAGCAATGCCCACCAGTGGAGAAATGGGTGGGTCAGTTATAGTCATTCATTTAAGCTAACATGTACTGAGCTCATTATATGCAGACTCTGATAGGCAATGGAGTTACAAAGATGGTAAAGAGAGGGACTGACCCCGAGTGGCCTGCAGTCTGGTGGCTGAGGAGCTCTGCCCTAATAGACTCTGACAATAGACTGAGAACATGGGAGCTGGAATGAGTAATCCAGGCAGAGAACAGGGTCTCATCAAGAGGGTGACATTGGAGAACGATAGCAGGAGTATGCTTTGGGGAAAATCAGGAGTGGAGATGAGGAGTGGAAGCATTCTTGGCAGATTGAAGCACATGGAAAATGAGGAACACCAAGTTTTAAGAAGCATTTGTGCAGTGGTTCTGCATGGCAACACTCTAGGCTACACTGAAGGAGGTGGCAGGGGATAAAGCCGGGAAACTGGGTTGGGAAGAAGGTAATTTGGTTTAGGATGGGCTGAGTGGACAGGGACAGAGATACTTCTGGGCGATGTTAGGATGTAGGATGAAGCTGTCCGAGGGGATGCAATCACCCAAGGGGTAGTTCTGGGAACACCTATATCAGGAGGTAGAAGAAGAGGAAACTGAAGGCATTCAGTGAGACAAACCAAAGGAGGTTTCAACTACATCAAAAATAGCAGAGGAGCCGGTGAGGACAGGGACCAGAGAATTTGGCAATTAGGTGCTGTTGCAAAGCATTTTTAGTGGATGGGCAGGGCTGGGGCTGAGTACGTAAGCAGATTTCTTTGTGAGAGATGCCCGGCAGGTTCCTGTATGCATGTGCTTTTCTGTAACCTTGGTTCTAGGTGATCTGGTGGGAGAAGGGGTGAGGTCCTCTCTGCTGTTGCTGACTCAGGCACTGGGAGCATGTGCAAAGTTTTGAAGGAAGTTGGGAAAGACCACTTCCACAACAGACATCTCCCCTTCTCCTGGACCTGGTCCCCAAATTACCTGGATTAGGGGATTATTATTGTTTCACTAATACTTGGTAATGGAGGGAGATGTTTTCATGGAGTGGCCACACTGTTACCTAGAATAACAGAATATTAGAACTGCCAGAGACTTAAAAGGTTATCTCTGGAGTGCCTTCACAAAATTCTAACTCCAGGAGAGGCATAGAATCTTTTTAATATCAGGTGCAGCTAATGCGCCAGACCTTAAGAAATGCTGATATGATTCAACCTGCCTATTTTACAGAGTCAGCACTGAGCCCCAGAGAGTTCAGCCCTTAGCTCAGGCTCACTCAGCTCATTAGAGACTAAGTTTCTTCACTTTAACAGAGTGTAGAAGGCAATGTACATTAGAGATGAACTCACATACTGTAGAGTCAAATGGGGTGAGCTTGCATTCTAGATTTATCATTGTATTGGTTAGCTATTGCTGTGTAACAAACTACTCCCCAAACTCAGTGGCTGAACCAGTGTTTATGATCATGCCTTTGGGTCATTCGAGGACTTGGTCTATGCTTAGCACAGCTAGGTGGTATTGCTTCAGGTTGCAGCAGCTGGGGCAGCTCTGCTTTTTGCTGCAGGTGTGGGTTGTCTGGGTGACTCTGCTCACATGTATTTGATCCCTCCTGGATCAACATATTACCCACAGTGTATTGTTCTCATGGCGATGTTAGAACGCAGAGGGCTAAGTAGAAACAAACAAGTGAGGTTCTTAAGGCCCAGGCTCAGGACTGCATATTGTCACTCCCAGTCATAGGCTATGTCCAAAGTCAAGTGCTGGGAAGTATACTCTGCCCATAATGAGGCCAAAGCAAGCATGTAGATGCAAGGAAGGTTGAAGAATTGGGGCCGACAGTTCAATCAGGGTTAGGGTTGACTTGACACACTGGCCCAGCATCAGCAATTCTCCACCAGCAAAAGGGCTCAAAGGAGTAACCTTCCCAAGAGCCCACAATTATTCGCTTATGAATTCCTTTCTTTCTCTCATAAGTGCATAATGGCTGCAGATGTAAGGCCCCTGGCAGCCATTGGCCTGCTTTGTGCAGCCTGGCCCTCCTAGCCCCTTCTCCCTGTGCATCTCACACCCAGAGTCAGCAGCGCTTTTCACACAAACCGTCTGCCAAGAGGTGCAGAACTGGAGCCAAAGCACAACAGCTGCAGGAGCTCAGCTGCATTCAGAGGCCTGGGGTAATCTCCTCCCAGGCCCAGTGAAGCACAGCCCTGGCCACTGAGTGACTCTCGAGTGCATTAGCCATCAGCAGCGTGTGATTCCAACATGAGTAATACATGAATCCTGCCAGCTGCTTCTGGAATCAAACAAAAAGCAGTGTTGTTGCCAGCCAGGCGGAGAAATTGCATGAACTACACCACTGTCTTCCCACAAAAGCTGGGAAGAGCCAGCCACTCAGGCGAACTTCAGCCAGAGGCCCCCTTTTCTCTTCCAGAGATTGCTTTCTGATGGGACTCAGGGCTTATAACCTTACCAAGCCCACCTTTTCACTTTAGGCGGTTATGCTCACAGATGCGTCTGGGCTGAAGTCCCACTCAACAAGGTAATAGTTGTGTGACCTTGGACAAGTCATGCCACCTCCCTCTAGATGGGGATAATAATGCTGCCCACACTACAGAGTTGTGGTGATTGCATGATATAAGCAGATCAGATGCGTAGCAAAGTGCAGATTCATAAAAGATGCGCAATAAGTATTAGCTATCATTATTATTTCTTAGGTCTCCCTATGCCACTAGAGTTATTGCTCCTAAGAGCACCCTGTCTCCAAGAATCTGTATATGTTATCCTCTTCCATTCATCCCATTTAAACATATCTCACTCCTTCCCAACCCATTCTATTCTATGAATATTTTTGAGCTCCTGCTCTGTGCCTAGCACTGGGTCAGTGGACGAAAGATGAATAAAAACCCTGGACTGGTGGCTCAGTTGGTTAGAGCGTCATCCCACGCACCAAAACAGTTGTGGGTTCAATTCCTGGTTAGGGCACATACCTAGGTCGTGGGTTCCATCCCTGATCAGGGAGTGAACGGGAGGCAACTAACGTCGTTTCTTTACCTCTCTCTGTCAGTCTGTCTGCTTCTCCCCCTTCTTCTCTAAAAATCAACAACAACAACATCAACAACATATCTTCGGGTGAGGATTAAAAAGAAAGATGAATAAAATAAAGGCATTGCTGCTAAGTATTTGCTGTTGGGGTGTGAGCTGCTGATAGACATATAGTAGATTCTTGTTATTCATAGTGGTTATGTTCTATAAGCCACCAACACAGGGTTCATTTCCTTCAAGTTGCAACATTTTTGTCAGTCGATTAATATGGAACCCACTTTTGTGTGTGTTTCTGTTTAAAGACAAATCATTAAACATAAATCACTGATTCATTAACACACTCCAGGCTAATAGCACTGTAACTCCTGCCTGAGCAAGGCTTATGTAACATACATACGTTCTTGTAAGGCACCCCTGGCATGCCTGTGCTTAGGAGCATCAGGTAGCACTTACCACTATGCTTGCAGGCCATCTTAAATGGTAAAATCGCCAACAAAAGGCACAGAAAGGTGAAAAAGTGGCACTAACTGTACCGGGAAAGAACACTGGTTTGCAGCATGAGGGCTGAATAGAGCGATGCCTTGTTTCACCTCAGTTGGTAACATATGTGCTGAGGACCCAGGGCTTCTGCTGCCCGGCATGTGATCCAATGACCCAGTGACCAGGAAGTCACCAGGAGTATCAATTTTGCGGTTATAAATAAATTTTAGGCAGATTCTCAGACATGGAATCAACAAATAATGAGGATAGACTTTATACAAATGAGTGAACAACTCAGACTGCAATCAAGTTTCCACAGAAGTCAGGGCGAGCACAGGGGAGGGCGAGCGCAGTCTGGGGCAATCAGGTTCCTCAGACCCGAGTCAGACTTTCCAGTCAGGAGGGCATTTCCGACAGACCAGACCGAGGTGGAGCGTGGGAGATGCTGTCCTACTTCAGCCAGATTAGCCAGGTTGGGGCTGGCAGGTAGAGGGATGCCTGCCTCCAGCACCGGACTGGGTAGCCCAGACTTGAATGGGTGCCCTAAGGAGGCCTCTTCTCACCCACATCCATTCAAAAGCAAGACCAGCACTCTGAGATGCCAGACAGACTTAAGGGATTCCACTCCACAATGTTAGCGCATAACAAAGTCTCTGGTAGGTCAAGGGAGAAGACGACTTGTGCTGGACAGTGTGAAAAACTTAATAAACTCACCAGTAGACATCTCTCTGTTCCTCTGGCTAAGCTCTGCCAGCTCCCAGTCTCCTCATTTCTCCCCCCTTTCTCTTACTGCCTCTACTATTCCACTTTAATTTAACTTGTGCAAACCATTCTGCAAAACAAAGGCCAGCTCCTTACCTAATTCCCTCTCCCCTGGAATCTTAGCAGGAGCCCTGGATTGTTACTCAAGCTAGCCTTCCAGGAGTTTGTACTCTACCCTCTATGCCCCACTCCAAGGGGCTCATCCAAGTGTTCACCCAGTGAAATGCTTTACCCATAAGAAGTACAAGGTCCCAGATGAGTTACCACTGCCTATCGCTGCCCTGCTAGTTATTCCTCACAGAATAAGTATTTTCTCATCTTGGATGCATGCCCCATTGTTTCTGCAGTTTTTACAGAGCCAAGTCCAGGTCTTAGCCACATTATATATTCAATAAAGGAATAGATTTCTGCTAAACTGATGATTTGGGGGAAAGAGGCATCTCTAAAGTTTTCCTCCACAAGCTGATATGTAACATTAACCATTGTAGTTTTCTTATATATTTCACAGCAAGGTTTTACAATTTTCATCACATTAAGTTCTAAACATTTTTTCCTAATAATTCTTAGAAAAATCCCCAAATGGTTTTGAAACTTAACAAATAATTATGAATTTTATCTTGAAGAATAAGGAGGAAATTCTGGGAATAAAAGTAATGTCTTAGGACCAGCTCTACTAGATCTGAAGACAGGGACAATGATGTAATACAGTGGGGGACAGTCCAAGGGTGTGGACACACAGGTCAACAGACTAGAAAGTCCAGAAACATACTGGAGTTTATATAAAACCTTAATATCATATAAAGGATACAAATCAGTGGGAAAGGAACAATAGTTCTAGGAAAAGTTATTTTTCTGTTTGCAAAAAGAGAAGTGTTTGAAAAGCCTATTTGTTACCTCATACCAAAATAAATTGCAACTGGATTAAAGGGTAAATGTAAACATTTAAGGCATCAAAAGAAGATGGAAGTGAATATTTATTGACTTTTCATATGGAGAAGGACTTTTTAAGTTTAAAAACAATGGAAGAAACCACAAAAATAAAAATCAATGCACTTAGCTACATAAATATTTAAACTGTTAATCCAACAATAAGCAAAATTAAAAGGCAAAGAACAAATGAGAAAAATGTTTCAATGAATATAGCATGTAAGAGATTAAAGTATTTTTTAAAAAGAAGCTTGTTGAAATGGAAGGAAAAAAATCAAAACATCAATAGAAAAAGAGAGGAACAAATAATGCACAAAAGGAGGAAATACAAGTGGCTAATAAGCGTGTGAAAAAGTTCACTCTCTACATTAAAATCAAATCAAAATAAGGCACTATTTTTCTGTATCAAACCAGCAATAATTAAAAAACAAGTGAGAATACTCACTAATACTCAATAATGGGGTTAATGAAATGTTCAGTCATATACCTCATACACTATAGCTTTTTAGATAGAAATTTGGCAATGTAAAATTTCTCACTTCTCACTGTGTTTGGATAGGCATGGTCTGGTGTTTAAAGAAGGATTTCATGATAAGGAGATACATTTTAAAATAATTTATATTCTGATTATCCTAAATAGACCATTACATATAGTATTATTTTGTGGTTTTAGAGATACTTTATGAATATTATTTTAATTCTTAAATTGCTATCACCTAACAGGATAAAAATAAATATAAAAGGACCCACATTTAGCAGGACTACTGTGTAATTTGGGTACATAAAATGTTTTTGACTGTCAAGGTATTGATTTATGCACTATTGTTACAGAAAATAAAGAGATCCCAGAGATAATCTCTTCCTTAGACATTTTTTAAAATACATTTTATTGATTTTTTACAGAGAGGAAGGGAGAGGGATAGAGAGTTAGAAACATCACTGAGAGAGAAACATCGATCAGCTGCCTCCTGCACACCCCACACTGGGGATGTGCCCACAACCAAGGTACATGCCCTTGACCAGAATCGAACCTGGGACCATTCACTGAGCCAAACCAGCCAGAGCTTCCTTAGACATTTTTATTGGAACATTCAGGTGGCCTACTGAAATAAGACTCAGAGAGACACTGAGAAATGTTTCTTTCACAGTATTAGGTTGATTTTTAAAGTTGGAAACTACTATATGAATTGGAACTCTGGGTAATTATTTCAAATTATGGCATTTGTGTGCTTTAGTATATTTCTCTGGTTGCAAAAATAATTTATGTTCATGTAGAAAAACTTGAATATACAGAAAAAATATTTTAAAAAATGTAGTCACCAGAGTTAACTAGACATGCTTCTTAATTATATATAAATATATCCTATCTAATAAAAGAGCAATATGCAAATTAACCATCACTCCGCTACACCCACAAGCCACGCCCACAAGCCACACCCACAAGCCAATCAGGAGCAAATATGCAAATAAATCCAACCAAGAGGGCTACCCCCACAGAGAGCAGGAAGGAGGCATGGGTTTCCCTGGCAATGGAGGAAGCCAAGCTTTCCACCTGCCCTTGCTGGCCTAGGCCTCCACTCAAGGCTACAAAGTTTCATGATAGAAGATACATAAACCCAAACAGAAATGGCGGCAGCCACAGAGCTGGAAAGAGCAGGAGGCTAGGGTTGCCTCTGGTGATGGAGGAAACCAAGCTTTCCGCACACCCTGGCCGGCCCAGGCCTCCGCTTAAGGCTACAAAGTTTCAATTATAGAAGATACATGAATCCCAACAGAAATGGCTGCCACCATGGAGCAAGCAGAAGGCTTGGCTCCGCTCCAGGCTACAAAGTTTCAATTGTAGAAGATAAATAAACCCCAGATACCAGGGCCTCCGCTTGGGTTGCCAGGGGGCATGGCCAGCCTGCAAACCACCACAGGCCCCTCGCCCAGGCCACCCCACGCCCCAAGGGAACCCCCACCCTGATCCGGGACATCCTTCAGGGCAAACCAGCTGGCCCCCACCCGTGCACCAGGCCTCTATCCTATCTAATAAAAGAGTAATATGCAGATTGACCATCACTCCAACACACAAGATGGCTGTCCCCATGTGGTCAAAGATCCTGCCCCCATGTGGACACAAGATGGCCACCACAAGATGGCCAGCAGGGGAGGGCAGTTGGGAGGGACCAGGTCTCCAAGGGAGGGCAGTTGGGGGTGATCAAGCCTGCAGGGGAGGGCAGTTAGGGGTGACCAAGCCTGCAGAGGAGGGAAGTTGGGGGTGACCAGGCCTGCAGGGAAAGGCAGTTGGGAGGGACCCAGGCCTGCAGGGGAGAGCAGTTGGGGGGGAGGACCAGGACTGCAGTGGAGGGCAGTTAGGGGTGACCAGGCCTGCAGGGGAGGGAAGTTAGGGGTGACCAGGCCTGCAGGGGAGGGCAGTTAGGCATCAATCAGGCTGGCAGGGGAGTGGTTAGGGCAGGGGTGGGCAAACTTTTTGACTCGAGGGCCACAATGGGTTCTTAAACTGGACCGGAGGGCCGGAACAAAAGCATGGATGGAGTGTTTGTATGAACTAATATAAATTCAAAGTAAAGGAGTGGAGGGGAGAGCAAGAGAACCCTCCACTCTTTCGGCTCCGCAGGCCGGATACAACAGCCGTAGTTTGCCCACGACTGGGTTAGGGGGTGATCAGGCTGGCAGGCAGAAGCGGTTAGGGGCAATCAGGAAGGCAGGCAGACGAGCAGTTGGGAGCCAGCAGTCCTGGATTGTGAGAGGGATGTCCGACTGCCTGTTTACAGGGATCGGGCTTAAACAGGCAGTCGGACATCCCTTGAGGGGTCCCAGATTGGAGAGGGTGCAGGCTGGGCTGAGGGACACCCCCCCCCCCCCTCGTGCATGAATTTCGTGCACTGGGCCTCTAGTAAATATATAAATATAGACATTTCCTCAGATTTACTGCCTGAAAACCTGAAGTTCTATAGGTGCTTGGGGAATCAACTGAATGTATGCAGTTATTTTCTTCTAAGTTGACATTTGAGTATTGCTCCTTTCAAACATTACAGTTTTGAAATTAGCCACACACATTTCAGCCATTAGGTTTTAATTTCAAGCACACAGAATAGAGCAAAATTTTGGCTATCTTTGAGTACATTATACAGTCTAATAACTAAAGTCAATTTAACCTAGTTTTAACACCTGTAGGAGCCAAAATTAGTAGTATGAAAAATTCTGTTTGAAAGGTAGGCCTCTGGCTGATTAGTCATGTTCTAAAATTCTGAGTCTGGGGATTCTGGACTTCAGTGTGTAGAGTTCATGGTAATCTTGTTCTCTCATTATGACCTTAGACCAGCAATTTTCAACCCTTTTCATCTCATGGCAAAAACTAATTACTAAAATTCTGTGACACACCAAAAAATATGTTTTTTTGCCTAGCTGACAAGAAAAAATAGGTATAATTTTGATTCATTCACACTAGAGGGCTATTGTTGTGTTGGCTGTTGTCATTTTTTAATTTGACAATCTAAGGGAAAAGCAGTTAGTGCCCCTGACAAAAAAGTCAGGTATTGCATGTTTTAGAAATTCTTTTGAATGAATTTTTGTACATGGGGACAAGCTATAATCCAGTTTCATTCTTTTGCATGTGGTTTTCCAGTTTCCCAGCACCATTTAAGTTATAATAGTCTTATCTTTGCTCCTTTGTCAAACATCTGCCTGTATACATGTGGTTTTATATCTAGGCTCTCTATTCTGTTTCTCTGCCAATACCATGCTGTTTTGATTACCATAGTTCTGTAGTATAATTTAAAGTCAGGTAGCATGATACCTCTAGATTTGTTATTTTTTTCTCAGGGTTGCTTTGGCTATTCAGGGTTGTTTGTGGTTTCATGCAAATCTGATGATTCTATTTCTTTAAAAAAAAATGACATGGAGAGCATTATGCTAAGCAAAATAAGCCAGTCAGAGAAAGATCATTATCACATGATCTCACTCATTTGTGGAATTTAATGAAACATAAACTGATGAACAAAAATAGAGCCAGAGACAGAGAAGCATTGAACAGACCATCAAACTTCAGAGGGAAGGCTGGAGAGGGTAGAGGGGTGGGTAAGAGATCAACCAAAGGACTTATATGCATGCATATAAGCATAACCAATGGACACAGACACTAGGGGGTGAGGGCATGTGCTAGGGGATGAAAGTGGCCAGGGAGAGTCTATGGGGAAAAAGGGAGACATATGTAATACTATATGTAATACTTTAAACAATAAATAATTTTTAAAAAGACATTGGTATTTTGATGGGGATTGCACTAAATTTGTATATTGCTTTGGGTAATATGATAATTTTAACTATGTTGATTCTTCCAATCCATGAACATGGTATATTTTTCCATTCTGTTGAATCTTTTTGAATCTCTTTTAATAATGCTTTGTAGTTTTCAGTATATAGGGCTTTCTCAGTCTTTGTTAAGTTTATTCCTAGGTATTTTATTCTTTTGGTTGCAATTGCAAAAGGAATTGTTTGGGTTTTTTTCATTTCTTTTTCTGAAGTTTTGTTGTTAGTATACAGGAAAGTAATGGATTTTTGTACATTGATTTTGTATCCTGCAACTGGACTGTATTTGTTTATTGTTTCTAGTAGTTTTTTGGTGGAATCTTTAAATTTTTCTGTATACAGAATCATGTCACAAAGAGTGATAGTTTTACTTCTTTCTTCCCTATTTGGATGCCTTTTATTTCTTTTTCTTGGCTTAATTCAAAATGGAGCAAAGATCTAAATGTAATACCCAAAAACAATGTTACATAGAAGAAAAAATAGGTACAAAACTTATGGAACTTGATCATAGAAAACATTTTATGAACTTGACCCTAAAGGCAAGGGAAGTAAAGGCAAAAAGAAATGAATGGGATTATATTAAACTAAAAAGCTTCTGCACAGCAAAATATACTGACAACAAAACCAAGAGGCAGCCAACCAAATGGAAGATGATATTGGCAAACAGTGGCTCTGACAAAGGTTTAGTTTCCAAAATATATGAAGAACTCATAAAATGCATCACCAAAAAACAAACCAATCAAAAAATGGGCAGAGGACCTGAACAGACACCTCTCCAAGAAGACATACAAATAGCCAATAGATATATGAAAAGATATTCAACCTCACTAGCAATTAGGGAAATGCAAATCAAAACTACAATGAGATACCACCTCACACTTGTTAGAATCACTATTATTAACAAGAAGAGTAATGACAAGTGTTGGAGAGGCTATGGAGAAAGGGGAATGCTCATTCACTGCTGGTGGATTTAGACTGGTACAACCACTATGGAAAACAGTCTGGTGATTCCTCAAAAAATTAAGAATAGAGCTACCATATGATCCAGCAATCCCACTCCCAGGTATATACCCAAAAAAGTAGAAGATATGTATTCTCAAAGACATATGCACCCCTATATTCATTATAGCATTATTCACGGTGGCCAAGACATGGAAACCACCAAAGTGTCCTGTGATAGAGGACTGGATAAAGAAGATGTAGTACATCTTGACTTTGGGTGGTGGGCACCTGGTGCAATTTATAAATCTTGTAACATAGAAACCCACACCTGAAGCCTGTATGATCATATTAATGTCACCCCCAATAAATTTAATTTAAAAAATAAAAATAAAATCAAAAATTAAAAAAGAAAAATTCTTGTGGCACACAGGTTGAAAATCGCTGCTGTAGACTATAAATGTGTGTCATCCTGAGAGGGAAACAACAAATTAAAACTTCACAGCCCCTCCTAGAAGTCAAGTCCATCTGAAGACCTGATGGGCTAAGAGAGTGAAGCTTTAGCAGTGCAGCCCAGAGTGCCTGGCCTTAGAGGGAACACACTTCTGACCTTTTAGCAACACGCATGCCGACTGGGCTCATTTTTTGCCCATGTTCATGTTGCTTCTCTGGGCTCTTACAACATGAAACAAAGGGACAGGAAGCGTGTGAAAGAAACGTTTAAAAGGATCCTGGGCCTGTTGCACCATTATTGTGCTGGGCAGTGTTCATTATTAGTTCATTCTCTGGACCTCATTTTCTAGGGTATGATGAAAATTCTACAAGAATGTCAGCATTTCTCTGTGATAAACTCTGCACACAGTGTCACATCTCAGGACGGGCTAGTTGTGACGATTTTGTAGGGGAGCAAACTCCTTTTTCTCTTCATGAGTCTCAGAACTTTAGGGATTCCTAAATCATCATCATCATCACTGTTTATTGACTATTCTATTTGCCCCACGTTCTTAACACATCATTCATAAAATTTACAAAATATTTTTTAATATAACTGTAGATCTATACATTAATCCATCTCAGGGAAATGCTTAGAGGTTGGTATCATCACCTCCACTTTACAGATGGCCATTCTGTGGCACAGAAGGCTAAGTAACCTGTTAGGGCCCTGTATTACATAAATGATGCGTGGCAGGTCTGGGATGTAGACGGCGGTGTTGGTTCCCCAGCCCCTAGCCACACACTGCATCTGCTGCTGCTCACTAAGCTTGCTGGCCTGCCAGGGTGCAATCTGGTCTGGGACAGGCACAGCCCCAGCTGGGCACCTGCAGACCGATGCTGGGACACATCACCACGATGAAAGGCGCTACTGTAAACCCAAGGCTCAGTGTGCACAGCACAGGCCACTTGCTTCCCTTCCCAAGAATTCGATTTTTCAATGTTTATCTTTTTATTCTGTGTGTACAATATCACCAACCAGAGATAGCCACTGTTAACATTTTCCAGATAAGATTGAATTTGCTATCCCTCCCTGTGGAATTCTAATGTCCTCCTCCAGGTTTCCCCTGGGAATTCCCAGGGCACTCACATTCTCACGGGTCCGACCCACACTGAGTGCTGACCGAAGTTTTGATTTTATTCAATTTAGACACTCCCTGGCTCACTCCTGCCTGTGTGGTCTCTGTTAACTCGGCATCAACCTAGACATTCAGCTCAGTCTTTGACATCAATTAAAAATGAGAATGATACCAATATCTCTACATACAGACAGACCCACAGGCACACATAGACACCAAGACACAATCGTAAACACAGAGACACACAGATTTTTTGCGAGCTAACACACTGAGCAGGTGAGTTGAGACAAAGATGGGGTCTATGCTGTGGCAATGCGAGCTACACATCGAGGATTAGTCACGTCTGTTTGTTCAAGTCCTTCAGCTCCTATCATATAGCCTGGCCTTTCTCTTCTCTTCTCTTACCTTTTGTGTCACCCATCGGCAGTCTGTTAAATTTATGAATTAATTTAGGAAGGGTTATCACATTTTCACTTAGGAACACAAACCTCTCTCTCCACGTTTTAAAAACTGTTTTATCTTTTAGAAAATTTCATACATCTTTTCATATAGGTCCTCCACATTTCATGTTGGGCTATTAAGTATTAAGTGGTATATTAATAGAATTGTGATATACTAAATTGTTCTTGTTTTCTGGGGATAAGCCCATAGTATATATAGAAGATATACTGTATAGAAAGCCATAAATCTGAAGCCATAAATTTGTCTGTGAAAGCAGTTTGGAACTCATTGTAGCAGTTTTGAAAGTACACATTTTCTCTTCCATTTCCTAGAAATCCTGTCTTTTAAGTTATGATCTTTTTTTGAGAATAATTATTTAGAATACTGCTTTATGATTTTTAAGGAGTTGGTTTTCTTTTTTCTGTTCAATGTTATATTGTTAAACTTGATTTATTGTGTGTGGTGTGGGATTGTTTTGTTGTGATCTGGCATTATTGAATGAGCAATTTCCCTTTTTTGTACTTCATTGAGAGAGAGAGAGAGAGACAGAGAGAGAGAGAGAAAAGAAGAGAGAGAGAGAGAGCAAGTGAGGGAACATGAGTTACTAAAAGGCTGATATCCCACTGTTTTGTCGTGGTTCTCCTGTACTGATTGTTAGAGTGAAATAATTCCATGCCATTTGGTACATACCTACCTCTTAGTCTCCTAAGTTCCCCCTGTCCTGACACCTGGGTGCTTAGGTCCCAATAATTCATCAACTAAAGGGTTGATGTCTGGCCTGTCAGGGTCTTTCAGAACCTTTTCTGGTGCTCAGATCAGTGTCCATGTTAATTTAGTCAGCCCAGATTGTTAAATATTTTGAACATTACCTCCAAGCCACACCAACTTAAGTTAGGTGAATTCAACAACATGGACTTGGTCTAAAAGACACACAGATATGAAATAGTGCACGAGATTGCACTTGCCCTTTCTCTTCATGAGCCCTAAAGGAGCTTGGTCCCTCTCCTGTGGCTTCTCATACTCCATTTGTGACCAGTGCATTTGGAGGTACATAGTTTTGGTGCAACCTGATTCCTGAACACCAGCCAGCTACATTAGTCTCCCCGTATCTGTGGGGATATGTTACAAGACCCCCAGTGGACGTTTGAAACTACAGGTAGTATCGAACCCTATATACATTGGGCCCGTGGTACCCATGGGGATTGGGTCTAGGACACCCGCTGATGTGCAAGTCCCTTATATAAAATGGCATGGTATTTACATATGACCTATGCACATCCTCCTGTCTACTTTGAATCATCTCTAGATTACTTATTATACCTAATACAATGTACACACTATGTAAATAATTGTAATACTATATTTTTTACAGACCAACTTTCTGGAATTTTTTTAAAATCTGTGGTTTGTTGAATCTGTGGATGCGGAATCCACAGATATGGAGGGTGGACTGTATACTGTGTTTTTTTTCCAATGCATACATACCTCTCACTTAAAGGAAGCACTTTATGGCTCCTTTATGACATATCTAAATTGTCAGTATCACTACTCTTTTGCTTTGGGGTCATTATTATTATTACTAGAGGCCCAGTGCACAAAATTTATGCACAGGGGAAAAGGGGTCCCTCAGCTCAGCCTGCCTGCACCCTCTCTATTCCAGGACCCCTTGGGGGCTGTCGGACATCCCTCTCGCAATTTGGAACCGCTGCCTCCTAACCGCTCACCTGTCTGCCTGCCTGATTGCCCCTAATCACTACGCCTGCCTACCTGGTTGCCCCTAACTGCCCTCCCCTGCCAGTCTGGTCACCCCTAACTGTCTCTGCCTCGGCCCTGCCACTGTGGCTTTGTCCAAAAGGACATCCGGAAGGATGTCCGGAAAATGTCCAGTCTAATTAGCATATTACCCTTTTATTAGTATAGATTTTAAAGTCCCATCAATTTAATAATAATAAAAGAAACCCAAAATGGAAAACAGGGGGTAGGGAAGAGGCCCCTGAGTGCGGGCCACAGGGAGCCCTGCTCATGCCACCCGGCCTGGCTGTAAGACCCCTTGTGTTGCTGTTGCTACGAGGTCAGGGACAGAGATTGTCCTGTGGGAGCCACCGTTCATCTGGGTTGAGGACGCTTCCTTCTTCTGGGGTGTGCTCAGCTCCAGCATGCCCCGGTCTTGTCCAACAGCTAGAGATAGAGGCTCTGTGGGTTGTGCCCCGTCTCGTCCAGCAGCCGGAGATGGAGGCTCTGCGGGTTGTGCCCTGGTTGTCCAGCAGCCGGAGATGGAGGCTCTGCAGGTTGTGCCCTGGTTGTCCAGCAGCCGGAGATGGAGGCTCTGCAGGTTGTGCCCTGGTTGTCCAGCAGCCGGAGATGGAGGCTCTGCAGGTTGTGCCCTGGTTGTCCAGCAGCCGGAGATGGAGGCTCCATGGGTTTGTAACAGTCAACCAGCAGCTCCTTGACCCTGGAAGCCCCAATATCATCCCTCCCATGTCCAGGAGTCTGTCCACATCAATCTTCAGCTTTGGGATCTTCTCTTCCTCGCAATCCTGTAGAGGCTAGTAAGCTGTCCCAGGATCCATTCCTCCAGGTTGAAGTGCTTCTGTAACTCCTTGTGGTCCTACTTGACTGTGATCTTCCCTTGATCTTCACTGGCCATCGTCATCCACGCTGCCTGGGGCCCTTGCCTGCAGCACCAAGGGGTTCTTAAAGTAGACAGGGCCCTGGACCACCACCTCCTGGCCCAGGACCCCAGGCACCAGAGCCATGCTCCCTGCGGGGCCGCTGTCTGCTATGATGGCCACCAGGGCCATGTGCATGTCGGGCCCCTCCCTGCACCACTGCCTCCAGGAAGCCCTCCGGATGGCCACGGGCCGTTGGCTTGGTGGGCTTGATTCCACAGGACTCCACATGGAGGGCAGCAACGGCGGCACGTGGAGCCCCCAGTCCTGGCTTGGCCTGGCCCCGCCTCTACCCGCCAATCCGCCAGCCCTTTATCCCCTGTGGCAACTTTCTCTGTCTCGCTGGCTTCCCCTGGGGTCATTAATAAGTAAAATAATTATTCCCCTGGGGTCATTATTAAGTAAAATAATGGTTAGGTTATTTGAACATCAGTGCTGCCATACTGCAACAGTCAATCTGACACCCAAGATGGCTTCTAAGTGACTAGCAGGTATGTAGTGTATCCAGTGTGGATATGTTGGACAAAGAGATAGTTCACGTCCAGGTGGGCTGGAGTGGGATAGCGTGAGATTTCATCACACTACTCAGAGTGGCACACTGTCTAATACTTAAGAATTGTTTATTTCTGGGATTTTCCACTTAATATTTCTAGACCATGGTAGATCATGAGTAACTGAAATCATGGAAAGCAAAACCATCGATTGGGGTTGGGTGTGTGTGTGGCGGGGGGTGGGGGGAGTGGGCTACTGTACTTGATCTGGTTCTCACCCAAAGCAACACGATCTACTCCAGGGATGGAGCAAAACCTAGCTGTTACATTTGTGGATAAATGATATAATTCCACATGATCCTTTAAGGGTGATTAAAAGGATTGTCAAGAGTAGTTTGGTCTAGCCTGGCCAGTGTGGCTCAGTGGTTGAGCATCCACCCATGAACCAGGAGGTCACAGTTCGATTCCAGGTCAGGGCACGTGCCCAGGTTGCAGGCTCGATGCCGGTAGGGGTCCTATGGGAGGCAGCCAATTGATGATTCTCTTTCATCATTGATGTTTCTTTCTTTCTTTCTTTTTTTTCTAAAATGTATTTTATTGATTTTTTACAGAGAGGAAGGGAGAGGGATAGAGATTTAGAAACATTGATGAGAGAGAAACATTGATCAGCTGCCTCCTGCACACTCCCCACTGGGGATATGCCCGCAACCAAGGTACATGCCCTTGACCGGAATCGAACCTGGGACCCCTCAGTCCACAGGCTGACGCTCTATCCACTGAGCCAAACCAGTTAGGGCTGATGTTTCTTTCTTTCTCTCTCCCTTCCTCTCTCTGAAATCAATAAAAAATATTAAAAAGTTAAAAATATAGTAGTTTTGTCTATACACAATTTTTACCGTACCTGCTGATTTTTAAAACCCTGACTCCTATTAAATACGTTGCTGCATTGGGTATATTAAATTTTAGTAAGTATTGTATGAATGATGGGGGAGGGGAATTACGTGTTAAGATATAATGTTATATATACACCTAAAAGATACATACATACATACATATATAAATACTAGAGTCCTGGTGCATGACATTCATGCACTGGGGGAGAGGGGAGGTCCCCTCAGCCGGCCTTTGCTCTTTAGCAGTCGGGAGCCCTCAGGTGATGTCCTAAACCGCAGTTGGACATCCTTAGTGCTGCTGCTGTGCTTGCCAGCCGTGAGCCTGGCTCAGGGCTTCTGGCTGAGCTGCGCTCCCCTGTGGGAGCACACTGACCACCAGAGGGCAGCTCCTGCATTGAGCGTCTGCCCCCTGGTGGTCAGTGCACATCATAGCGATCGGTTCGATTTGCATATTACCCTTTTATTATATAGGATAACACAGATAATATATAATATGTATAATCTTATTAAATTCTGTTTGATTTTTAGTCTACATCACTCAAAATTTGAGAGAGGTATGATGATATCCCTAACAACTCTCGTGCTTCCTCAAAGTCTTTTTGCTTTGACCAACTTTACAAATATATCTGATTCTATATGATTGGAGCACAATGATGCATAACCACTATTCTTTCATGGTGGAATTTATTTTCTACTAGAGGCCCGGTGCAAGAATTTGTGCATGGGGTGGGGGTGGGGCGATTGGGGGTGAGGCCGGCTGGGGGGAGGGGCTGCAGGCAGGGCCAGGATCAGGCTGGTTGGCTGCTGCAGTGCGTGTCATAGCCACTGGTCTTTCTGGTTGTTCTGGTCGTTCCGCTGTTCTGGTCTCTGGGCTTTTATATATATAAACAGAACTGATAGGCTTTGTTCCATTTCATGACTTCTATCCTGAATTCCACTTTGTCTGAAATCAATATTATCACTTTTCTTTTCTTTTCTTTTTGTAGAATAGTCATTTACTACCAGATACTAGATAAATCAGATACAATCTGTGACCTGAAGAAACAGTCTGTTGTAAGGGCAAACACATAAACAGCCAACTATAATGCAATGTGACCAGCACAAAAATAGATATATGGACAGAGCACTGAAACAGCACCGAGAAGCTGTAACAATCATAGTAAACATGGAAAAAGATGTTGGAAATATTCTCCATCCTAACATTCTACTTAACATGTATGGTATGATTTTTAAAATTTATCTTTGTGACTGAGGGTAAACACTAGGATGACTAACAAGAAATGAACTTGTCCCAGTAGCAATGGAAAAGTCTTCTTTTAAAAAATTGTATTCAACACACCTTTCTGCTGCATTGTTTCCAGGGATGGGTACCAGGGGTTTTTCTTTTTTTTTTTTTTTTGCATTTTAATTTCTTTATTGGTTAAGGTATTACATATTTGTCCTCATCCCCCATTACCTTCCCAAACCCCCCCTCCCCCCACTCATGCCCTCAACCCCCTGTTGTCTGTGTCCACTGGTTAGGCTTATATACATGCATACAAGTCCTTTGGTTGATCTCTCCCCTTTACCCCCACCCTCCCCTACCTTCCCTCTAAGGTTTGATGGTCTGATCAATGCTTCCCTGTCTCTGGATCTGTTTTTGATCATTAGTTTATGTTGTTCACTATTTCCCATAGATGAGTGAGATCATGTGATATTTATCTTTCTCTGACTAGCTTATTTCACTTAGCATAATGCTCTCCAGTTCCATCCATGTTATTGAAAATGGTAGGAATTCCTTCCTTTTTAGTGCAGCGTAGTATTCCATTTTGTAGATGTACCACAGTTTTTTAATCCACTCATCTGCTGATGGGCACTTAGGCTGTTTCCAAATCTTAGCTATGGTAAATTGTGCTGCTATGAACACAGGGGTGCATATATTCTTTCTGATTGATGTTTCTAGCTTCTTGGAATATATTCCTAGAAGTGGTATTACTGGGTCAAATGGGAGTTCCATTCCAGGGGGTTTTCTTCATTCTTTTTTCTTTTTACTTCTTAATAAATTCTTTGTCCATATCTTTGTTTTTTATTTTTTATTTTATTTTTTTAAAATATATTTTATTGATATTTTACAGAGAGGAAGGGAGAGGGATAGAGAGCTAGAAACATCGATGAGAGAGAAACATTGATCAGCTGTCTCCTGCACACCTCCCACCGGGGATGTGCCTGCAACCAAGGTACATGCCCTTGACCGGAATCGAACCCGGGACCCTTCAGTCCGCAAGCCGACGCTCTATCCACTGAGCCAAACCGGTTTCGGCATGTTTTTTAATATTTTGTGATTTTGTTTGAAGTCTCCCATAAGCATTAACTTGGAAGGTTTAATTTTTTCTGAGAGTATTTGTTATTCTATAGGTGATTTTAAACATTTATCTTTAAATCATAAAAAATATGTTTAAACTTCTCATACTGTTTTATGCTTTGATTAAAATAATGTTCCTGCTGCTTCCTTTTAGTTTTTAATTTTTTCCTGCCTTTTGCTTACTTGGCTTATATTTTTATCTTTTCTATTTTTTATGTATTCATCCTGTTTTTTTATTTTGTTAAAATAAGTAAATAAAGGTTACCCTTATGTTTTTTTTTAATAACCATATACTCACCTGAGTATATGTGTTTTTTTTTAATTTTATTAATTTTAAAGAGAGAGGAAAGGGGAGAGAGAGACAGACAGACATTGATATGAGAGAGACAACATTGATTAATTGTCTTCTGTACACACAACCTGGGTATGTGCCCTCCAGCTAACTGAGCCACCTGGCCAGGGCTATCCTTATCCTTTTTAAAAACACTCTTTAACCTATACTTCTCTGATTATAACAATAAATAGTGAAATCATATTTTGAATATCCATGTACCAGTGAGGAACTCAGCACACATTAACTTTCTCCCATTCTTCCTTAGCTTTCTAAGTCTTTGCTACCTTACTATAGAATATGAGATCCAAGTTACTTTTTACAGAACATATTTTCAATTAAAAGAAATTGTTGACATTAAAATATTTTAATAATGAAAATTTTTTTCCTGTCCAGTTCCCTTGGTCTTTGTGGTTATTAGATGCTGACAGTAGATTGATTGGCACAGTAGTTACAGTTCTTCATTTGTTTTGTTTTGTTTTCAGTGGGAAGTTGGGAGAGGCTATCCTAAAGATGTGAGTCAGATGACAATTTAAATCTGAGATACCGACTTCAGTATTAAGAGGATGTACTTCCATTTCATGATGTTACTTCAGTAAGACCGCACATTTTGTATATCTCAAAGTCCTTTGTTTTCTTTAATTCAAAAACAAGTATAGCCCTAGCTGGTTTGGCTCAGTGGATAGTGCGTCGGCCTGTGGACCAAAGGGTCCTGAGTTAGATTCTGGTCAAGGGCACGTACCTCAGTTGCAGGCTTCTCCCCAGCCCGGGCCCTGGTCAGGGCTCATTCAGGAGGCAGCCAATCAATGTGTTTCTCTCACAATGAGGTTTCACTCTGTCTTTCCCCCTCTCTTCCACTCTCTCTACAAAATCAATGGAAAAAATATCCTCGGGTGGGATTAAAAAAAAACACAAAAAAACACACTAACATAGTGGGTTTTAATTTTCAGTATGACAGTCTGCAAATTTGAATTGTGCATATTTGATTATTTTTGAATTGTGCAAAATAATTAAACACAAATTTCTATTATCTTTGAGATTTGAGCTGAATCTTGGCAGATATTGGACTCGGACAGATAAACACATACAGTGTAAGAAAGGGCAGCCTCTGTAGAGGGACCACGCCAGCAATGCCAGGAAAGGAGAGGCTGCATAGAGCTGGGGCTAAAGAAACTACAGGCACTAAAATTTTGCAGTTGTTCAAGTGAGAGAAAATGAGGGCGTGAAAAGGAGTTGAATGTGACAGTACAGAGCTAGAATGGGCAGAATATGGGGCTAAATAGTGAGGGAGAGGGAGTTGTTGACAATAACTCAAGAGATTTTAACCTTCTGGTATTGAAAAGGTGAAGGTTTATGAGATGAGAAAGGGATGACTAAGAGACAATGCTGAGTTCACTCTACCAGGGGTGGGCAAACTTTTTGACTTGAGGGCCACAATGGGTTCTTAAACTGGACCGGAGGGCCGGAACAAAAGCATGGATGGAGTGTTTGTGTGAACTAATATAAATTCAAAGTAAAGGAGCGGAGGGGAGAGCAAGAGAACCCTCCGCTCTTTCGGCTCCACGGGCCGGATAGAACAGCCGCACGGGCCGGATCTGGCCCGCGTGCCGTAGTATGCCCACGGCTGCTCTAGACATACAGCATTTGAGATGCTTATGTAGGTGTCCAGGAGGCATTTTTATACCACGCATTTATAGTTGGGAAGAGGTTGGAACTAGAGACCTAGATTTGAAACAAGTGATAACTGAAGTCCTGGGAGTTGGTGAGATCACTTGGAAAGTGGAAATGGGGTCTTCCGTAGTACTGGTCAGGCCATAGTCACTGGGCTAAAGCCACTTCCACTTGCTGAGTTTTGGCAAGGAGGGTGGTTGGGAAATTGGATCCAAGAGAAAGCTACTATTTTAGATTCATGGTGTTACACATCGAGGACTCATGCATTGCTAATGGGATGACCAGAGTGCTAAGGTAAATGGATACCAGTGAAATAATGCACACAGGGGACCGACCGTGCCCGCTCCCGGTCAGGGAAAAGGAAGAGCTATGATGAATTTGAACACTGTCCCGGATGTTTTACATTTAAGGTCTCACTTAGTCATCACTGTTGCTTATTTTGTCTCAATCAGTTTCCTCATCTGTGAGATGGAGATAGAAATGACTAATTCATATGGTTGTTGTGAGATTAAATAAAACAATGCATATGAAGTATCTGAAAGGTAGTAGGTATTAATAAGTTGTAGCTATTATATGACTGCTAATAATTTCAATCATGTGTAATTGACACTGCTACTGAAAAACAGAACTAGCAAATACTGGTTGGTAGTGATTTGCAAATGGTGCTTCTTTATAGAAACAGCAGCTCTAGGGAGGTGCCAAGGGACTGCTTCAGGGTTGGGAGAGTAGGTACAGAGCTGGGCTCCCATCTCCCTGACAAGCCACAGGAAGTGTGGTTTTATCTATTTTAGTTATCAGACATCAGCACAAATGTTACTTACATAAAGGGATCAACTGGAAAATGAGCATTGCTTAAAACGAGCATAGATCTGAAGGCGCAGGGGAAGGAGCAGTTATCGAACCCAAATAGGGCAGTGATGAGAGAGGACTACCATCAGCCTGTGGCTTCTGTAGATGGCTCAGCAGGGAGGGAGCTAGAAGAATAAAAACCCTGTCCACACTCTTCTCCCACCTTATCTCCTGGGGCGTCTATTAGCTGAACCCGAGTGGACATGGACAGCCTCCCTGGAACCCAGGGCTGGGTAGAGGAGTTTGGAGAGCAGCTAGAGAGGGGTACACCTCGTCAAAATGCAGAGAAAAACCAAAGAATAGCCTGAGACCATGCTGGCTGCTAAATTTGTATACTAAATTTGACTTAAAAGTGGACCTGGCCCCTGCCCAGACTATCTCAAACATTGAATGAAATAGCCTCCTGGCTTTCATGTTTTTGGACTGCTTTCCCTCAAGTGACAGCACAGACAGGCGCTGTCTCCCTGCTGCCGACGAGTCTGAGTAAATCTTACACTGACTACTTGGGATGATAAAGGAGCAGTTGCTCTCATAAGCCACTGGAGTGATAAACTGCCCAGCAGCTGCTGCACATAGGATCGCAGCCGGTCCCACTGCCATTCCTTTTAGGTACCACATCTCTGCAGTCCAGTCCGTTGGACACAGCTCCTGACCTGTGGCACCTGGGGGGCTTCTCGGGGTATGTGAGGGTGTGAGCCAAACCTTGGAGGCTACGTGGTAGTGATCCAGTTGAATGAACATGGACATGGAAGCATTGGAGGAGGACAATGTGAGGAGATAGCTCATGCAGACATTCTGAGGATGTTGGGAATGAGGTCATTGCCACTGGAATGAGTGTGGGGCCTGGCAGGGCCCAAAAGGATTACAGTAACGATGGCACTCAGGGTTTCTCAAGAACCCTTTCCTAACAAAGACACACGGATTAGCACCTCTTGGGACATTCAGGTCTGCAGTTTGATGGGGGAAACTGACGTAAGATGTAGTTGGAATTCCACCTGGCAAATGTATCTGTAATTTGGAAGTAAGTATACAGAATTTTTTTAAACATAGGGGAGGGAATATGGCCAGACAATTGCTTCCCAAATAGGTGGTTCCTAATCATGGAAATAGAGCACATGAGGCCTGGAGGACAATAGGTTCCAGAATGGTACACAAGGAATTGATGTGAGGCTGGAGGGCCCTGAGGCCTCCTCTGCTACTAAGTTAAGCGTGTAATCCCCAGTGGTGAGCCAGAGGGGCTGATGCTTCTGAACAGCTACTGCCCTATTTCAGAGGAAAGAGCAGCAAAGTTTAAAAACTGCTTTTATAGACAATGATGACAATGTGAGGAAGGATTCTGGCCCAGTGACACACACACCAGGTGGGGTGGGACAGGATGGGGGTCAGCTTGGGGGTAGGTAAGAGGTCCCTTTGAGGGTAAGCTGGCGAAGGCCTGT
The DNA here is from genome assembly GCF_963455305.1 of Plecotus auritus. Lineage (NCBI taxonomy): Eukaryota > Metazoa > Chordata > Mammalia > Chiroptera > Vespertilionidae > Plecotus > Plecotus auritus. The sequence continues at coordinate 116,269,085 of NC_137776.1, read as the reverse complement.
GGAGCAAGGGCTTATGATCATCTCCGAGGAACCCCTTAACCCCCAAGGCTGCCGGCCCTCCTCCCGCTGCTGTGAAACTGCTCTTCCCGAGTCAGCGCATGTGCAGGCGCAGGTTTCCTGTCGAGGTCAGTCCTGAGGAGAGGGGCAGGAATCAAAGGACCTCAGAAGGAAACACAGGGAGTCGTCCTTACCTCGAGGTGGGCCTGTTTCCTGCCCATGTGGGTTTGAAGTGTGAGGCGGGTAGGCACAGAGCAGGACCCAAAGCATCAGCAGTTCTTCCTTCTGTGGGTGCCTTAGCTCCAAGACGACTTCCACCACCCATCCTCTGGGGCTGATGCAGACCACTTTGTCATGCAGATTCACTTCATCCAACTGGCTCCATGCCGAGGTCATTCAATAGTGCTTCACACACAAGTCCATGACTTAGATGTTATTCCCCCATTTTACAGATGAAGAAAAGGAGACAGAGCTGCAAGAACAAAGCTCTGTTGCCTTGATGGTAGCAGGCAATTAGTAATTCACAAAATAGTCACCTGGGCTTAAGGTATATTACTTTCAATGACTGTTGAATTCTTCCAGTTCAACTTAAATGTAGTGAACACATGCACAGTCTATCAGACATGGTGCTTGGAGCTGAGGAGTTGAAGATGAACAAGGCAGAGCCTTTTCTTCAGGGAGCTCCCTGTCTAGGGAAGGAGACGGACATGTCAATCATTAATTAGAATGCTGCCATTAGATGGGTTAGTTGTATATGCTGTTCTAAAATTTAAAATCTGTATTTTAAAATTACAAAAGAAATCCAATACTAGGTATGTGGAGCAATCAGTGAACATCACAGTTTTCCTCATCCACCCCAGTCTCTAAGCCTGGCAATTTCATTAGCCAGAGGCACCACTGAGATCAGGTTGGTGTATGACTGCTGTAGTGGTATCTCATGTGCTTTTAATTAGGATTTTCCTAATGGCTAATGATGTTGATAATTTTTCTGTGTGCTTATTTGCCATCTATATATGTATCTCTGGTGAACTGTCTCAACTCTTTTGTACATTTAAAATAATTGAGTTTTTTTCTTACTGTTGAATTTTGAAGGTTTTTTTTTATATTTGCAGAATACAAGTTATTTATCACATATGTGATTTGAAAATATTTCTCCCAGTCTGTAGTTTGTATTTTAATTTTAACAGTGTCTTTCATAGATCAAGGTTTTAAATTTTGATAAAGAAAAAATATTGGCAAATTATATTTTATGTACACTTTGGTGTCATAGGTCAGAAGCCCAACATTATGAAAACTGGTCTCGTATATTCTAAAAGTTTTATGTTTTTCCATTTTACATGATTTATTTTCAGTTAATTTTTGTATAAGGTAGGAGGTTTTAGTTCAGGATTCATTTTGTTTTTGCATATGGAGGTCCAATTGTTCCAATATCATTTGCAGAAAAAAACAACTTTCTTCACTCAATTGTTGGAAGGTATGTTCTTGATATGAGTTGGTATAACATCAGTAATAATTTATTTGTTAAAAGAATGGGTTTGGAAAAGTCTGCCTGAATTAGAACCTCTGTTCTACTACTAATGATCTATGTGACAACGCCCAAGTGTTCAACCTGTCTTTGCCTCGGTAGTTGTAGTACCTATTCCATAAGGTTGTTATGAGGATTGAGTGAGTTATTATGTGTAACACACTTGAGGCAGTGCCCGAAGTATATTAAGTGATGGATTAGGGTTAGCTTTTATGTAACTGCATAATTACTGTAGATATTGCAAACATGTCCTGTAAATGTACCTCCAAGGAAATGCAAAATATTGTCAACATTTGTTTTTAATCTACTGGTACTACCGTTGGCCATTTGTATTTTTTTCTCTATGAATTGCCACTAATAATTGATTTATAAATTTATTTATAGCTTATACAGAGTAACTCTAAATTTTACAAATAGCAATTTGGCTATTTTACCAAATATTTTACATATCTGCCAGCACTAGATATTATGACCATCGCTATTTTGCCAATTTGATAGACAAATACTGAGATGTCTATTTAATTTGTATTTTGGGATTTGTAGTTAATAACCTTTTCATATGCTTACTAATGTATCAGTTAGCTTTTTTTTTTTTTCTTAATCCTCACTTGAGAATATTTTTTCCATTGATTTTCAGAGAGAATGGAAGAGTGGGGGAAAGACAGATAGAAATATCGATGTGAGAGACACATGTATTGGTTGCCTCCTGCATGCTCCCTGACTAGGGCCAGGGCCAGGGCCAGGGCCAGGGCCAGGGCCAGGGAGGAGCCTGCAACCAAGGTACATTCCCTTGACCGGAATCAAACCTGGGACCCTTCGGTCCACTGAGCCAACCCAGCTAGGGCTATCAAGTAGCTTTTTCTTAGTAACAAATCATCCCAAAACAATGGTAAAACAACAAACATATATTATATCTTATGGTTTTGTAGCTCAGCTGAAAGTTCTTTGGTCCAGCCTAGATTGGCTGATCTGTGTGGTCAGCTCATGGCTAGGCTGGAGCTGGATGGTCTAGTATGGGTTACTCACACATCCGACAGTTGGCCTATTGGACCTCAGCTGGAATGGCTGTGTCTACTCCATGTGGTCTCTAATCCTTTAGTATGTATTGCAGGCTTTTCTCATGGTGGTTTCAGGATTCCATAGAACAGCAAGAAAGGGCAAATCCAGTGGGAAAGCACTTTTAAAGCCCCCATTTGTGTCACATTTGCTAATGTTTCACTAATAAAGGATAGTCCAATGGCCAAACCTAGTTTCAAAAGGTGGAGAAGTAAAATCATGTACTCAGTGAAAGAAACTGCAAACTATTGTAACCATTCTCTTTTCCCCCATCCACTGCAGTTGGGTATTTTTGTTTCTTCCTCTGTGAATTGCCATGGATTTATTGATTTAGATAATTTACTTATATATGTTAACTCTTTAAGTTTTACAAATAACAGTATTTTCCCACTTGGTTGTTTAACTTCATTGATATAATCATTCTCTATGTAGAAGTTTGGGGCATTTTTTAATTATGAAATTTGTCAGTATTTTCCTTTATGGCATGAGTATATTCATGCCTTTGGGTGATTACACTATAAGCTTCTTGAAGGCAGAAGCCATATTTTATTTTTTCTTCACTCAAAGAATGCAGCATGTAGTGCACTTTATAGTACTTATGAAACAATTACTGAATCAATTAATTCACTGAAGGCCAGTTTAATTGCTCACTCATTTATTTATGTTTATTCATTCATCATTAACTCATTGAAAATCTATTATCTGCCAGGCATTGTGCTAATTGTTAGAGATACAATAATGGGCAAAAGGCAAAATTGATTTCTCTCATGGTGCTTAGAATGAAGGCTAGTGGGTAGTAATGGAACATAACATCAGTGAATCATGGGTTCAAATTCCATCTTTCTACTGTGTGACCTTGGAGATATTACTGAATATCCCTGAATTTCAGGGTTTTTTTTTAACCCATAAAATGGAATATAAATACCTCCAAATGGACAATGTTTGTAATAATATATACCACCTACCATGGTATACACTGAGTGGCCAGATTATTATGATCTCTGAACGCATAAAAATCTGGCCACTCAGTGTATATCTCATATAATAAAAAGCTAATATGCAAATTGTCCCCTCAGGAGTTCGACCAGCAGGCAGGCGGGCCAACCGCCCATGTCCCCTCTCCCTGGCCAGACCCCACCCATGCACGAATTCATGCACCGGGCCTCTAATATATATATGTATGTGTATACACACACACACACACACACACACACACACACACACATACCGAGTGGCCAGATTATTATGCATTCAGAGATCATAATCTGGCCACTCAGTGTATATTATCCTATCTAATAAAAGAGTAATATGCAAATTAACCATCACTCCGCTACACCCACAAGCCACACCCACAAGCCACGCCCACCAGCCGATCAGGAGCTAATATGCAAATTAACCCAACCAAGAGGGCTACCCCCACAGAGAGCAGGAGGGAGGCTTGGGTTTCCCCGGCAATGGAGGAAGCCAAGCTTTCCGCCTGCCCTTGCCAGCCTAGGCCTCCACTCAAGGCGACAAAGTTTCAATGATAGAAGATACATAAAACCAAACAGAAATGGCGGCAGCCACAGAGCTGGAAAGAACAGGAGGCTAGGGTTGCCCGCGGCGATGGAGGAAGCCAAGCTTTCCGCACACCCTGGCTGGCCCAGGCCTCACTTAAGGCTACAAAGTTTCAATTATAGAAGATACATGAATCCCAAGAGAAATGGCTGCCTCCACGGAGCAAGCAGAAGGCTTGGCTCCGCTCCAGGCTACAAAGTTTCAATTGTAGAAGATAAATAAACCCCAGATACCAGGGCCTCCATTTGGGTCTCCAGGGGGCGTGGCCAGCCTGCAAACCACCACAGGCCCCTCGCCCAGGCCACCCCATGCCCCGAGGGAACCCCCACCCTGATCCGGGACACCCTTGGGGGCAAACCAGCTGGCCCCCACTCATGCACCAGGCCTCTATCCTATCTAATAAAAGAGTAATATGCAGATTGACCATCACTCCAACACACAAGATGGCTGCCCCCATGTGGTCAAAGATCCTGCCCCCATGTGGACACAAGATGGCCACCACAAGATGGCCAGCAGGGGAGGGCAGTTGGGAGGGACCAGGCCTGCAAGGGAGGGCAGTTGGGGGTGACCAAGCCGGCAGAGGAGGGAAGTTGGGAGTGACCAGGCCTGCAGGGAAAAGCAGTTAGGAGGGACCCGGGCCTACAGGGGAGAGCAGTTGGGGGGGACCAGGCCTGCAGGGGAGGGCAGTTGGGGGGAACCAGGCCTGCAGGGGAGGGCAGTTGGGGAGGACCCAGGCCTGCAGGGGAGAGCAGTTGGGGGGGACAAGGCATGCAGGGGAGGGCAGTTAGGGGTGACCAGGCTGGCAGGGGAGGGCAGTTAGGGTGACCAGGCCTGCAGGGGAGGGCAGTTAGGGGCAAACAGGCTGGCAGGGGAGCAGTTAGGCATTAATCAGGCTGGCAGGGGAGTGTTTAGGGGGTGATCAGGCTGGAAGGCAGAAGCGGTTAGGGGCAATCAGGAAGGCAGGCAGGCGAGCAGTTGGGAGCCAGCAGTCCTGGATTGTGAGAGGGATCCCAGATTGGAGAGGGTGCAGGCCGGGCTGAGGGACACCCCCCCTCCCCCGTGCACGAATTTCATGCACCGGGCCTCTAGTGTAGTATATAATATACCATGTTAGCTTTCTTCCCTATGTGGTATAATCTGAGACCATCTAGGAAGGCTAGCTCCCTTCCTTTGTCATGCTCCTCTTAGCAACTATCATAATCCTGAACTTATTCCATCACAGACTCACTTCTTTGGTTTGCTCTTCTAATAGTTCTCAGTGGATTGTCACTTTAAGCTATTCTTGGTTTTCATGCAAGCAGATCACTCAGATTGCCTCCTCTGTTGCAAGGTGAAGATCAGGACCCGGGAGTTAAAGAAGTTGTTTGATTCTGTCTTGGAGGGTGTAGACATTTGGTTGTTGGAGTGGGTGTGCACATCTTTGGCAGCTGGGAATTTGGCAGGTGACTAAATCAGGAGAAGATCCCAGAAAGAGAAGGTGGCCTGGCTTCACATACAAGCTTTCTCTCACACTTAGTATATATTCTGACCCTGGATGAACATGGTCCAATTAGAGAGCACCCCTCTCCTGGGTAAAATGGGCAGAAAAGATTAGAAGGCAGCAGTATAAGGCTGGGGGAACTTGTGACTTCATTTCCATACATTCCCTATTTCTCTGTCCTGTACCATTATCAGCTTTTTGGTTGCCTCTCCTCTCCTCAATGTCTTTCCTTCTGTGCCCCAGTTGCTATCAAGCTCCAGGATTCTCCAGGAACCATCCTGCCAGATTTGTAAATATTCCAAATTCCCTCACATTAAAGATTTTTTTCCATTTATACGGCTACCCTGGGGTGATGGAAAGGGCTCGGGAGAGAAATCGGCTCTTGAAGGCTGGCTTTGTCACCATCCTTTGTGTGACCATTCACCAGTCTCTTTCCTATGGGTCCAATTTGACCTCTATAAAGTGTGAGACTTGTACCGAGCAATCTCCAAGAACCTTTCCAGTTTCAATAGTCCCCGATTTGATGGTACCATGCTTCCTCCATTCCCACCTCACAGAATGGAGTATGCATGTAAGGGTACATGTGAGCGTTACTAGTACATTTAGTGAGTTCCCACTGTGTGGACCTTCTATTTCCTTGAAATAAAAAGTTTCCTGCCAACTGACCGAAACTAATTCTAACTAGAACATGTGTTATTTATCCTGGATGGAAAATTTCTGGTGTTCGAAGGTGGGGAGAGGATGCCATTTCCTCCAGCAGACAGACGGTCCTAGTTGGCTGGGAGGCAGGGATGGGAAATGGGCATGTTCTTTGGGCAAACTGGCTTGGCACAACTCCTGGGCGAGAACAGTTTGTTGCTAGAGAGACACAGCCTATTCACATCACGGATGTCCTTGTTTAACTCCAAACTCCTAACTATACAATCAGAAGTTAGCAACTTCCTTTAGTTATTTCCAATCTTGTGCATTTTGGTATCATCTTGTTAATTGCCCAGTATCTTCTTGGAAGGAAACTTGAGGATGAAGTTATTGCTCAGAGACTTACTATATACATAAAAGGGCCAGCAAGAACAACCACAACAACATAAAGATTGAAGTTTTGGAAGCATGCCTGGGGACTGGATTTCTTCAGGGGAGACATGAAGGCAGAGAAGATGCTAAAAATATTCTAACATAGGATTGACATACAGAAATGGCTCCCATAGTTCTTAGGATCCAATAAAAAGAAATTAATGCCAACTTTAGGATAAAATTAAGAAAGAATATTCTAGAAGGGAGTCCTATTAAATACTTATTCATTTTCAAAACCTTAGTACTTCTTGGGGGAAGACTTTTCTGACTATCTCCTCATAGCCCTTTCTCTTTGCCTGGGTAACTCCAACTCTCCTTCAGGCCAGATGTCACTTCCTCAGGGAGACTTACCTGACCCACAAACCCTTCGCCCACTTCAACCAAGTCTGATTAAATTCACCATTACGTTATTCCATAGTACCTTGTAATTCTCTCTCATGGTACCTATTATGGTTCCAGTGTTACATTTATTTATGTGCTTAGTTTTACATGTGTGTCTTTCACATGTGCCTGTAAGCTACATGAAGGATAAGATCAGATCTGGTTTATTCAGTGCTGTGTCTCCAGGGCCAAGTGCAGTACTTACCACATGGGAGGTTGTTAATATACCTGCTTAGTAAAGGGATGAAAGGACATATAAATGACTTAATGAGAGTTTTTTTTTGTTTTGTTTTGTTTTAATTAAAGAGAATTTTCCCTTTTCGACAGTATAAGCAAACAACTAAAGTAAATCCAAAATAATCCCACCCAATATTTGGAGTTTTCTTTGCTTCTTTGGCTCATTATTTAGGGTTGTGGATCCAGAAATACTTTTGGCTAAGACCCTTTCAGTTTATTGCCCAACCCATGATTTCAAAAATACTTTTGGCCAAGGTAGTGTTCATTGGGTAGTGCCCATTTAAAATATTTAAAACGTAAAGGTATCTACTGCTATTATAAAGGTGGAGTGACCAAGAACACCCTTGAAAAATTTTTAAACATAGTCAATATCAGACTTCCAAGAAACCATACAGACAGTTGTTCTGAAGACCTGTGACCTTATTCCAAACACATAGCATTAAGCTCCACACAACACTACAATTCTCAGGTGATAAGCAGCACAATGAAATAGCCTCACTATGCGATATTTAACTTGCTTTTTCCTCTTTGCCTGCCAGCACTTTGAAGAGCAGGAAGCTGGGTTCATCAGAGCTTGACTACCTGCAGCCGTGCTGAACTTGAATGTGGGAAGAGAAGGCTGATTGCAATAAGCACGTTGTGCTGCAGTGAAATGTATTTTCATTGATATTTATATTCATCCTTTCGTGTGCTTCATCTGTAAAAAAAGTAGTTAAAAGTGATGACCTTGGAGGTTATATATGTTGTTATTTCAGCAGAATCATTTTTCCCTAAAGGAAAGCAATGTGAAGCCCAAATGTGAAAAAGAGATGGCCGTTGAGCAGCTCAGTGAGCATGTGCATGTGGGTGTCTGGAACCTGCTTTTCATTTCCCCTCCACCATTCTAAAACACTCTTTAGAAAATGAGAAATAACTCCTTGAAGCAGTTTAAAAAACACGGCTCTGTCTCTAGTTTCTAATTCGATTTAGTTTTATTATATGGGTGGTGATTTAGGGCCACAATGGCTTATATTACAATTTTTAAAGAAAAATATTTCTGTGTCTTGGTTAACAGGCCATTACTCAAAGCAAATTGACTAAAAGAAAATATAAATGCAAATACAAGATTTAAACAATATTTTGAATGGACAACAATGTGATTTAGTAAGAAAACGTTACTGTAAGGATTAGATACTGATCACAAAAGAAATACAATGAACAAAACGGCATTTTAGGATATTGTTATGCCTGGATTGTGATGAGCAGTCATTTGTTAACTTGGCAGACGCTGTGCCACCATGGCAAGTATTTCCTTGTGAACAAGACACATCTCATGTAAAGTATTGGAGAGTGTTTACAGGATCATTACTAAGGAAAAATAGTATGAATCCCCAAAACATGTAAGATGTATGAAATTCAATATGCATCTTACTTTTACTTATAGCAAACTCTTAGCCTTGATGATAGACATGAAAATTGATCTAATCAATGGCTTTGATCAGAACCCTTCAGACTATGGCTGTGATGAAACAAGTCAGTGAGACTGGAGAGAATAATGCTGTCTTGCAAAAAAAGGTATTAGGTGTGAGCCCAGGTGGGATTTGTCTTTTGGCAATTATTCTTAGGAAAATGTCCCCAATAGGAGATTCTTTATGTGGCATCCGCCATGCAATTGCAGTTATAGAACTCTTTCAAGAAGCCACAGGCCATAGCTACACCCATTGCAATAGGGCCTCTATATATTCCTCTATTTTCTTTAAAAGGTGAAATGTGGCCACCCTTTTTATTAACACATGTTTTAAATTTTTTACCAACATTGTGGAATGACATCACATTTCTTATTATTGGTACAAAGAAGAGAGAAAGAGAAAATGCATTATTTGGATGCAATCCAAGGGGAGTTGGAGAGGATGTAGGGATAAATGTTGAGAGACATATATTTCTATGGCTCTTGATTTCCTTCCAAGTGTACCTTTTTAATATATATATATATATATAATTAATTTCAGAGAGGAAGAGAGAGGGAGAGGGAGAAAGAGATAGAAACATCAATGGTGAGAGAGAATCACTGATCAGCTGCCTTCTGCATGTCCCCTACTGGGGATTGAGCCTGCAACCTGGGCATGTGCCCCTGACCGGAATCGAACCTGGGATCCTTCAGTCTGCAGGCTAATGCTCTATCCACTGAGGCAAACTAGCTAGGACCAAGTGTGCCTTTTTAAGTGATGGGCAATGACGTTTACATTTAATTTTTATGTGTAGGTAATATTAAAATGGTTCAAAAGCCAGCATACATACGTATACAAGTGGAAAGCCTTCCTCCCATCATTGTCCCCCAGCTGCCCAGTTCTCCCCTAAAGGATCACCCTTATTCTTAGTTTTATGTATCACCTTCCAGAAATTATTTAGGCATATCAAGTACAAATACGGATTCTTATTTTAGGAAAACTAAGTTGATGATTTTTAAGATCTGTCCCAGGAATCTGGTAAGGATTTCTTCTCATATCCACAGAAATATACAAAATCTTTTTGGTATTTTATTGTAAATGGCATTACAAAGGACAGAGGACTCACTGGTGGGAGAGGACTTCCTATAACTGGCATAAAGATAATGAAGTATTGTCAAATTCAGACTCTTGGATGCACAATTCCCTATCACAGGAAGTAAAAGGAGAGAACTAGGAGGAGCATGAGGAAACGAAACCAGATCAATATCTAGAAACAATTGACAGATGAAGTGAGGTTGTCTTTTCAAATCAACGGCTTGTTCTATTATTTCCTAAAGTCATTAAATAAACCATGGCCAGTGCCAATGCAGTTCAATGGGTTCAGAGCAGATGCCTTGGTTTTGGCAAGTCACTCAGCTGGCCCTAGAAATGGGGCTGGTAAAACCCGAGCTGAGAGAATCACAGTGTTTCCTTCCTCTTGATGACTCTCTGGGAGCACGCCTGGAATGAGTGAGTGTAGGAGGTGAGGTGGTGAGCCCGCGGAGGCAGGGCTAGATGAGCATGTGGAAAAGGAGCTATGCTCTGGCGTTATTTGGGGAGGCTGTAATTCTGCTACGTGTCCTAGCTCATTCTCTCTTGCAACATTTTTCTTATCATAACCTCTGTTCTCTCTCTTAGGATCTTAAGGTTACCAATGAGGTTGAAAGCAAGCTAGGTGCTTCAGAGTCAGGCTTGGAATCCCATTCATTCTGTTCAAGGTTTCCTTCCTCAATCCCATGTATTGAGTTAACAGTACAAGAAAAGAAGTGAAATTCTAACTCCCACTTACATTAATATTTAACTTTTATAAATTCTTCCTAATTAATCAGATAAAAATTAACTCCTAGTAGACTCATCCTCAAAACCTCACTGCATACATCAAACATTGGCAATTGCCATGAAAAACAAATTATATGAGGACTTCATGGCAGGCACAGTGCTTGGCATAAGTTGGCATTCAAAAAAGGTCTGGAAAATGAATTCCAGTGAGCTCAAATGCTCACCAACCATTCATCACCTTTCTATTATATTTTGTAAAAACTGTAACACTTGCTTTTTCCCCTATAAACTTATTAATTATCAAAACAGTCTTTTGAATATGGGCAAGCAAGTCCATTTAGATTTAGGAGAGCATTTAAAAAAATTTTTTTTATTGATTTCAGAGAGGAAGGGAGACGGGGAGAGAGATAGAAACAGCAACCATGAGAGAGAATCACTGATTGGCTGCCTCCTAGATGCCCTCTACTGGGGATCAAGCCTGCAACCTGGGCATGTGCCCTTGAGCAGAATTGTATACGGGACCCTTCAGTCCACAGGCTGGTGCTCTATCCACTAAGCCAAACTGGTTAGGGCAGCATTTTCATTTTTAATTTCATTATTCTAGAAGTAAGAGTCAAGTGAATAGGTAGACATGGATCAGACAGGTCTGGAGTAAAATTTTTCCATTCATCCACCCACCCATCCATCCATCTAACAAATACATCTAAGTTATTTATATGCTGAGACTAAGCAGGATGTTCCTATATAAATCAATGTGAACAAAACAGCTTCAATCCTCGTCTTCATGAAATTTACCATCTAGGGGAAGAGAAAGTAAATAAAAATTCACACATTATGGTAATCTTTATGAAACAAACACAAAGCTGAATTAGAGGCTAATGGGATGAGAATGGAAAGATATTATAGATAAGGCAGATAGAGAAGCCATCTATGAGAAAGGCACTTAAGCTGAGACCCAAATTATGGCATAAGTTAGCCATGCAGAGTGCAGAATAGTATTCTAGGCATGGGGATCAGCATGTACAAAGACTTTGAGGCAGGAAGGGGTATCCAAGAACTGAAAGACATCTAAGAATTTGAATTTCGGCTCTGACTCAACAGCTGGAGAAGATAGAATAAGCTACTCAATTTTTAAAGGTTTCATTTCTTCATATTTAAAAATAAGGTAATGGTACATAGTTCATAAGATTGAGAAAATTTAATGAGTATTTGATGAGCTAACATGTACCTTACTTGAATCACTTTACAAGGTACACAAAGGTCTCTGAGTCTCCAGTTGGTCCTCATCACCCAATGTGCTTGAACTCCTATTCAGGTAGTTTTGGGAATCAACCATCACTGGAGCTAGAAAACATCCTCCATCCCTGGTATTTCCATGTTCAACAAGAGGAGAGAATAGGCACAGATTCTATTTGTTCATCTTAGAAATGCTGGAAATCAAAACAGGAGGGAGGGAGGGAGAGAGAGACAGGAAGAGAGAGAGAGAGAGAGAGAGAGAGAGAGAGAGAGAGAGAGAGAAATGATGTGCTTCATCATTTATAAGATAACATTTGAAGGTCAGGTTTTTACATTTGGGAAGGGTTGAGTTTTGGGCCTAGGTGTTCAGGAAACAGAATAAAGAGAACTGAAATAATGGTCATTGTGTCCCATCTACAGTAGACATTGTGCTTGGCAAGTTATGTACTTTCTCTCATTTAGTCTTCACCAGGATCCTGCAAAATAGGTCTTTGTAGCCTTGTTTTTAAAATGACACAGCCTGGCCGGTGTGGCTCAGTGGTTGAGAGTCAACCGATGAACGAGGAGGTCAAGGTTCCACACCAGGTCAGGGCACATGCCCAGGTTGTGGGCTCCATCCCTAGTAGGGGGCATGCAGGAGGCAGACAATCAATGATTCTCTCTCATTATTAATGTTTCTTCTTTCTCTCCCTCTCCCTTCATCTCTGAAATCAATAAAAATATAAAAATGACACAAATGAATCTCAGAGGGAAATGCAAATTTCACTCAGTTCCTGTCTTATCTTTGGAATTTTATGTGGAATTAGGCAATTCTTTGGTAATGATGAGAGTCTTAAATTAGCATACAATGTACAGGGGTGGGCAAAGTAGATTTACAATTATTCATGTGGAAAATAATACAATCCTATATAATAAAAGCCTATATGCAAATTGACCGAATGGTGGAATGACCGGTCGCTATGACATGCACTGACCACCAGGGGACAGATGCTCAATGCAGGAGCTGCCCCCCGTGGTCAGTGCACTCCCACAGTGGGAGCCCTGCTCAGCTGACCAGGATGAGTGGTGCTCCCACAGTGGGCCGATCCCCACAGGCCACGCTCCCCCCATGCACGAATCCCATGCACTGGGCCTCTAGTAATAAATAATAACACAAGAATTATCTCTGTGTTTTGTGTATTCACAACTTTAAACTTACTTGTATATAGTTGATATATTTCTTTAGAATTCTTATTATGGCAGTACCACATTATCATTAATTGATTAATAATTAATGATAATAATTACTTATAATTAATGACAATAATGCCTTTATCATGACTTTATCTCAACTCAGCAGCATTGATTGAGTACCTCACTAATGTCTCAGGCACTACAGTGGGTAGAGATATACAGTGCAGAGCTTGTTTTGGAGTATGGAGTAAACTGACAGTTCATTGCAGCTTGGGTGTGCAGTGGTGCAGGAGTGGTTAGTAGGGCTGAGGTGGTGCCATGCTAAAGAGTTTTGGATTCTGTCCTATGGGGACAAGCACCTGATCAAAGTAGCATTTTAGAAGAACTGTTCACATAGCTATTTTTATTTTTATATATATTTATTGCTGATAGTATTACAGATATCTCCCATTTCCCCCTTCCACCCCCCCTCTTCCCAGACCCTACCCATGTCCCCAGGTCTTCACTACCCTATTGCCCATGCCCATGAGCTATGCATATAAGTATACTAAAGGCCTGGTGCACAAAAATTCATGCACTTGGTGGGGGGTCCCTCAGCCCAGCCTATACCCTCTCACAGACCAGGAGCCCTCGGGGGATGTCCAACTGACCTCCCTCTGTGGGAGGTGACGCGTGGAACCATCAGGGGATGGCACCAGCCGGTGAGCGGCCGACCCCGCCCCTCATTGCCCCACCGCCGGTCACTGCCGTCCCCTGATCACCGTCCCCTACCTCTGCCCACTGGCACCCGCCTTGGCTGGCCTGGTGCTGCCTGCTCACTGGCCCCGCCCCCGCTGACTGGTCATTCTGCTGTTTGGTCGATTTGCATATTAGGCTTTTATTATATAGGATAAGTTCTTTGGTTTATCTCTTCTTGTCCCCCCAACTGCACATCGAGGTTATGTCAGTCTTTGGAACAGACTCACATGGCTACTTTTAGACAGGGCTTTGTAAGCAGCAGTTTATCCTGTGGGCCATGTTAGTAACCTTCCTCTTACATTATGCTCCCTCTTTCCTTCTAGGCACAGTGGATGGTGCCATGGACCTGATCTTGATCAATTCCCTACCTCTTGTGTCTGATGCTGAAACATCCCTCACCTGCATTGCCTCTGGATGGCGCCCCCATGAGCCCCTCACCATAGGAAGAGACTTTGAAGCCTTAATGAACCAGCACCAGGATCCACTGGAAGTTACTCAAGATGTGACCAGAGAAGGGGCTAAAAAAGTCGTTTGGAAGAGAGAAAAGGCTAGTAAAATCAATGGTGCTTACTTCTGTGAAGGGCGAGTTCGAGGAGAGGCAATAAAGATACGCACCATGAAGATGCGCCAACAAGGTAAGATGTCCCTTAGTTGTGGGCACATAAGGCCCACTGAGACACACACCTTTTGTGTTGGCAGCTGCTCACTCAGGGGCTAGTATGAGCTGCCTGGGCATAGCTTCAAGACCTTGTTTGCCTTTTTCCCAACATTGCTATCTCTACTATACCAAACATTAGAGAGAAATGAGACCGTCCAGGCCAACTTCCTCACATTCAACCCCATTCACTAGACATTGTGCATAAGATGAAGTGAAATATATGTTCTACAAAGGGATTCGCAGCCCTATGGAAAAATGAACATGTTACATGTATGTAATGTAAAAGTCACAGCAATGAGGACAGCTGTGCACTGCCAGACTGTTGGCTATTTTAAGCTTTCTCATTGATTTTTTTATTTGATTCTTTATTTTATTTATTTTTGCCTTCCCTTAAATATTCTTAACAGAAGCTAATGTTTTCAGGGGGAAAATATGATAGAGATAAAAAACTAAAAATGGTAACTAAAAAAACAGAACCTAATTGGTTATGGGTGTCAGTTATCTACTGCCACAGGAATACTGTGCAATACAACCACAGGCCACAGAGGCATGCGACCATAAGCACTTATTGCTTGTGGGTGTGATTAGGTGGCTCTGCTGATCTTGACTGGGTTTTCTCACACATAAGGATGTTGTGTGGCTGGTAGCTCATTAGGCTGGCCTTGGTTGGGCCAGCTTGACTCTGTTCCACATGCATATGAACCTAGGTATGGTCTCATGGGCATGGCAAAAGTGCAAGAGAACAAGTGGAAACACTTGAGACTTCTTGAAACCTAGTGTCAGTATTATTCATTCTCATTTCTGCCTCATTTTATTGCCCAAAGCAAGTCAAATAGCTGAGCCTAAATCAGATGGGAGGGCACTACCCAGTGACATGGTGAGGAGTTGTAGCTACAGGGAGGGATGAAGAACTGGGACTTTTTAGAGGCTGCCATTCTTAGAAAGAGATGAGGACTTAATTTTAGAAGAGGAGTACCCAGGCCCAGCTCACAGCACACCAGGACTTTGAGGAAGGATATTGAGAGCCTTCTGCAAGGGTGATGTGATAGAGCTTTTCTCCTAATAGAAGTGGGTCCTAAGCTCAGTCTTTAGGGCAGCCCACCACATGGATGGCAGTTGGGAGGAGATGGTGCTGTAAGGACTCTAATGATTCTGTTCTGCCCTAAGGCTCCCAGGACCAGATAGGCAGCTAGACTTCTACATTTCTAACAAGGTCCCAGGTGAGAAGGTTCTCCTGGGAGAGACCACACTTTGAAGGGTATAGTAGGAGCCCAGCTGGGGTTCACCTGATAACATTGCTTTGAATTTGCTAAGGGTGGTAATTAAAAGATTTGAAGGCAGTAAGCTCATTCTAAGGTCAAAAGTGATAAAACCATTATTCATTACAAATGAAGGAAAAGGTTTCTTAGCAAAACTGTTATGTTCCCCTTTGACTGACACCAGGGCGAGTGGGAAAAGTGCACGGCAGACATTCCCAGGAATGCAGCTCCCTGTGAGGGAAGAGAGGTTGAACAAAGGGATGTGAGGTGTGCCAAAGCTAGCAAGGTGAAAAGTCACCTCTATTATATTTCACATGTGACATTTGGGATTCCACTTGGATAAAGAGTTATGTCCTTCTGCTCATATTTTCACATTCTGAATGAAGAGAATCTGAGACTCGTGCCCTAATGGATTCACAGCAATGAAATGTGAAGTGCCACCGGGCCCTTTCTGGGTGTCCTGGGATTGCCCTTGCCAGTGTGTAAATAAGAACCTATAGAGCATGTTAGACCAGAACAATGGGAGTCAAAACCCAACTATAATGGTTACTCCACACAGAGTTCAGGTCAGCGCAGATAAAGGAGAGGGCAAATTCACTAAATGAGGCACCAGCAGGCTTGGATAGTGAGAAACAGGTGAGAGAAGATAGCTTTTCGATTCATCTTCACCTGAGTGTTAATTCATTCTCCAACTCTTATTAGCTGTGTGGGCTTAGGCAACATATTTAACCTCTGTAAGTCTCATTTTCCATCATCTGTGGAATAGGCATAATAATATCTTCAAAATTGTCTTTTAAGTTTTAAATAAGATGGTATATGCAAGAAGCAAGTTCCATGAATGCACTTAAAATAAGATATGATGCCCTAGCCCAGTGGTCGGCAAACTGCGGCTCGCGAGCCACACGCGGCTCTTTGGCCCCTTGAGTGTGGCTCTTCCACAAAATACCATGGCCTGGGCGAGTCTATTTTGAAGAAGTGGCGTTAGAAGAAGTTTAAGTTTAAAAAATTTGGCTCTCAAAAGAAATTTCAATTGTTGTACTGTTGATATTTGGCTCTGTTGACTAATGAGTTTGCCGACCACTGCCCTAGCCGGTTTGGCTCAGTGGCTAGAGCATTGGCCTGTGGACTGAAGGGTCCTGGGTTCAATTCCGGTCAAGGGCACATTCCCAGGTTGTAGGCTCGATCCCCAGTAGGGGGCGTGCAGGAGGCAGCCGATCAATGATTCTCTCACATCATTGATGTTTCTGTCTCTTTTTCCTTCTCCCTTCCTCTCTAAAATCAATAAAAATATAATTTAAAAAAATTAATATAAGATATGAGTTGCACAGTGGATGTGTCCTAAAAAGCTTGTGTAAAGGAGACATTGCAGAGTACTTTACATAGTAATGACAGCAGCAGTCTGTAAATGGTGGGAATGGATTTGATGCCAAGTGATCGTGTTTCAGAGCCGGTATTTCTGGCCACTGCACTACCCTTTATGTATCACTCTCAGTGTCAACCTCTCTCTCTCGCTCATCCTGGGCACTTGTTTTATGAAGTACAACCGCTCCAACGGAAACCCTACAGAGCAATGCAGGGCACAGCATAGAGGTACAGGAGTGGAAGTCACCATAACGTGGGTTTGAGCTCAGCTCTGCAACTGAATGATATGACCCAGGGCAAGTTACTTAATTGAAATCATAGTTTCCTCATTTGAAAAATAAAATGAGGATAGAGACTGAACCACATACACTCAAGAGTCAAATGAGATCATCAGCGTTATCTGGCTCACGGTAAATGTTCAATAATTATCATCATTATGGTTCCTTGGGATAAGCAGTAATTTAGTGGGGCTATTAATGTTCCCACTTAATTGTGAAAGATTTTAATATCACCTACTTAACATAATTGTGGAGGTTTATATAAAATAGAAAAATAGGTAGTACTTTCCTGTATTTTAGTAATAACAGCTCAGGCTGTTGAACTGATTCTGTTTCTTTTGCTGACCATCCAACGGCTGAAATATGGTGTGAGAAAAGTGATGTCCTTCATAGTGAATCAGGAAAACCTCCAAAACTCTGTCTTTGTGACACTATCAATTCCCTGGTACAACATCATGGGAAACTCGAAGTGCCTGCCCAGGGACACAGCAGGATAGCATCAACACCGCTACAGTCTTGCTTGCTGCTGACTCCTGCATCTGGGAGGAAGTGGAAAATCCATTTGAGATGTGCCAAAACACGCCTTAAATTGGCTCTCGCACTCCAAATGGCCAACCTGTTTTTATCAATGACCTCATCCAAAAAATTCAAACGCAGTTTATTCAGACCTTGCTGGCGATTTCATTTGAGAGTGGGGAGGTAGATCTGAAGTTTGAGACATTTTCACATCCAAACATCTGTTTGGGTGTCCCATCGGAAGAAACACAGGTGTTTTTTCTTCCTATTTTCATTTGAGAAAAAGCTGGATTCAAGGACATCAAACTTTCCACACATGATTTGTGAAGTTGAAAAAGATGAGCCATTTTTATCTAAATAACACAAATGAACATGTTGAAAGCATAAGGGAAGTAGGAAAATTTGAAATCAGATTCATTCATTTATTCTTTCATTCCACAAGTATTCTTCAGCCTCTATGTGTGCCACACACGGGAGATGCAATGGTGTTAACACTTCCCCAGTACTTCCTATTTATATACATTGCTGTACAATCTAGTCTTTACCAAATGCTTATCTCGTGAGGACTATTATGACCCCATATTAATAGACGAGGCTTGTAGCTATTATAACTTAGGTACATTCGCACACCTGGTTCCCATTGTTGGACCTGGGATGGTTGACACAGGCCTGATCCCAGAGGCCAGGCCCTACCCACCTTGTGCTGCCTTCCAATGGACCTGCCCTCCTGGAGCTCAGGCTAGTAGGGGCAATGCTGTAGCAGTGGGACTTCACCGGGATCCCAGGAGTTGTGTAAGGCCCCTGGAAAAAGTGACAGCTAAGTGAAGACTGAGCCCCAGCCAGTGTGGCTCAGTTGGTTGGAGCATTGTGCCACGCACTGAGGGTTTGTTCCCCGTCAGGGCACATACCTAGGTTGTAGGTTGCATCCCCGGTCAGGGCTTGAGCAGGAGACAACTGATTGCAGTTTCACTCTCACATTGATGTTTCCCTCTCTCTCTCTCTCTCTCTCTCTCTCTCTCTCTCTCTCTCTCTCTCTCTCTCTCCTCCCTTTGTCTTTCTAAAACAAATTAAAAAAATAAAATAAAATAAATGAAGACTGAATGAGAAGGAGTTGGTGAGACATAGGGGAAATGAAGGAACAGAGAGAAAGGAGGAAATTCACAACTTAGACGTGAATGATCACACGGTCTGTATGAAGAACTTCATATATTTCAGAATGGAGGCCGGCCTGGATGCAGGCCCGGAGTATGATGATGCCGGAGAGCTGGGGTTGGGGAATAAGTGTGGACATCTTGAGATTGTGTGTTAACTTTCACACTTACTCAAAGTTAGGAGGCCCAGAGTAAGGGACTTAGTTACCCTTAACTCTGTCTCCCACATCGGTAAATTGGATATCCTGTTTGCACAGGGCTTTTGTGAAATTATACAAAACTAGAGGCCCAGTGCACTGCCTGCTGCTGGCCGGGACCTCCCTTCCCCAGCTGCCTGCCACCAGCTGGGGCCTCCCTTCCTGTGGTTGGTCAGCTGGCCCCGCCCCCTGTTTGAACTCCCGATTGAGGGGACAATTTGCATATTAGGCTTTTATTATGTAGGATAATAATGAACATAAAAGTACATCTTATTACTCCTAGTCCTTTACTCTCATTAAAGAAGACAACGGAAATTTTTCTCAATTATTTTTCATCCTTGAGAAATATTTTTGATACTCCATCTATTTCTCTTCTCCAGCCCGTAAAGGAACAGTGAACTGTGTTCTTAGTTAAGTTCTTCCCATTAAGGAGCTCATCCCAGTGACCCTTCGCAGCTCCTCCTCTTGCCCAGCAGTCTCCTTTAAGACAAGGTGCTGGGACCTGAGGCCTTTTGAGTACTCACCTCTGAAAGGTCTCTTCCATGAACTTGCTGTGTGATCTTGGACAGGTTACATAACCTCTGCGTATCGTAATCTCTTCATTTGTAAAAGTAGGATAATTGTAATAGCTATCTCACAGAGATATTATGAAAATTCAATATGTGTCAAGTCCTCAGCACAGTGCCTGGTGACAGTAGGCACTGTTCAAAGGTGCTCATTGTTTACACAATTCAGTCAAGGCCCACGGCACCATGGAAAAACTGGGCTCCTGGGTCATCAGCCTGGAGATGTGGCTCTACAGGAGGTGCCAGGCTGGGTAGCCGTGGGACTCTGGCATGGCTGTGTTCCTACCAGAGGGAACAGGGAGCTCAGAGAGCGCAAGATCTGGAATAATAGCCACAGCGTGGGGAGAGAGAGAAGCTGCCTTGGGGTTGAGTGTAGCGGGAAGTCTTGGTTCCTTTTCAGAAACAATGCTGGGCGAGAAGTCCCATGGTCAGCTAAACAGTCAGGGACAGAAAATATAAACAAACCACAGAGAAAGGAACAACATGAAGTGGTCGGAAAAATGATCCCAGGAGCCTAGGAGCTTGTGGCAGAGAGCGAGTTACGCACGCGAGGACTGCGGAATGAAGCGCCTTGTCAGTGTGAGCGTGCCCACCAGAGCCCGCCGCCCCCAGGCCTGCCTGCCCTCCCGCACGGTTGGTTCAGGTTGGTTCATGTCAGTCCGGTTGAGAAAGCCACCACTCAAGTCCATATTATAAAAGTCAGCACGGCAGTGCTGCCGTTGATTTATGTTTGGGAAGGATACTGACTTCTTCTAAGCACCTGGGGGCTTGGCATACATCATTTAATATTCCCAGCAACCTTTGAAGGTAAATATTTTTACTTCCAAATTATAGATGAGGACACTGTGGTGTTCAGAGCTTAAGTAGGATGCTCACGGAGGCCCAGTAAGTGGCAGAGGGTAGTCTCAAGCCAGGACTGTCTTATCCCAGGGCTCACAGGAGGTTTCTCTCTCTCTTTGACCTTTTTCTCCTGTCTGCACCAAGGCATCCCTGGGGGAGTCTTGGCTGGGCACCGTGCCTTGGTCAGTGGGCACAACAAGCAGACAGACCCAAAGCCCGGATCCCGAGCGTGGGTCACAGGCATCTTCTGCCCTCATAGGGCAGCTCTCTGAGCTCTTGATCAGCTTCTCAAGCCACCCATCCAAAAGCCACTCTGTGGGGATTCAGACATTAGGTAGAGGGTGTTTTGCACTGATTTCTAATTTAGATGGATTCTAGTCAGAGAATTTGATTCTTCATTATTTACGGAGATGTGCTTTGTGGCTTCATAGCGGGCAGTATGCTTCAAAATAGCCTGTATTCAGATAGCTACGTACAGGGGTCCATGAATATCCAACAGACCTTAAATCGTGTTATTCAAATCTTTATTTGTCCTTACTGACTTTGGGTCCATTTGATTCATCAGTTTTTGAACATTTCTACAATGCTTGTGGACTTGGCACTTTCTTCGTTTAATTGTCAGTTTTTGTTTCGTGGGTTTTGAAGCTCTGCTGTTGGGAGCCCATACAAGTTCAGGGTTATTTAACCCACCTGGTGGATTGTGTCTTTTTCTCATCTCGTAAAGACCATCTTGATCCCTAAAATTTTGTTTTGGCTTCAGAGTAGATTTTTCTTCTGATAAAAATATTGCAGTATCAAGCTTCTTTTAGTTATTAGTGCAGTGTATGTTATTCTGTCCTTCTGTCCCTTTATTCTCAGTTTTATATGTCATTACACTAAATGTGTAGTTCATGGAAAGAGCATATATTTACATATTTATTTCTATTCAATTTATTCTGAGAATCTCTGGCTTTTCACATCTTATTATGTCTTTTCTGTATGCCATGATTTTTCTTTGTGATTTTTTTTCTTTTATGTCCCTGTTTGCTTCCATTCTCCCTGCCCTCAGTATTTAGGAAAGTTATAAATATTCTGTTTCTCTTCTTTTAGTGGTTATCCTTACATTTTCTATGTTGGCCTACTTTCCATGTCAGTTATACCTCAATAAGGCTGGAACTTTAAAAAGTGGCTTAACTTAAAGCCTAGAATCAATTCCCCCCTTATTCTGTAGTTGTGGTTCTCTGTAGATTATGGTGTACGTTAAAGGAACTCAGGAACTGTTGTTGCTGGGAGACTGTGACAAGATTTTGTTCACACATCTTGTCCCATAAATCAAGGAGCTCAGGCAATACTTTGTTCCAAGCTTAACACAGAGACAGACGTTCCCAAAATTATTTTGTAAGCCAAATCCACAATAACTTCTCCAGTTTCATCTTAATACTCCAGTCCCATGATTATGTTAGCTCATATATATCTAACTAAAGGGTAGAAGGCAAGATGTTGGGTCTTTGTCTTAATCTTCAATATTCCAATATTTATTCCATTCATAGTAAGTGCAACATTGTACTGAATCCATTTGAGAAATGCTTGGGGCATTCTAAAGCAATGAGAGTAATTGGAAGCAACAACAACCTGAAAGGACCAAAAGAAAAGCCATTTATCTGGCCATTCATATTCTATTCCACTTAGAGGAAACTTGCTAAGGATTGCAGAAGGAGGGCAGGTTCATCGTTAATATCAGGTTTTAGTTTGGTAATAGATATTAGTCAATACAAAGTCCTCACCTCCCCAGCTAGTTACATGGAAAAAATGTACATATGTATGTTGTATGTATATAGTTACATTTTTACAGAGGAAATAACCATTCCTTTCATCAGATTCTTTAAAAATGATATAATCTTAAGAAAGTCATCAGCTACTACTGTTTTTAATACCATGAAAACCAGCTGACAGCTGCCCAGTGCCAGCCCTCACCGTCTGAAGTTCAAATGGTGGAGAAAATATGCAACCTCATTTTCTCCTTTGTTTTCTCTCTCTCTTTTAAAAGCTTCCTTCCTACCATCTACTTTAACTATGACCGTGGACAGGGGAGATAACGTGAACATATCTTTCAAAAAGATGTTGATTAAAGAAGAAGACGCAGTGATTTATAAGAATGGTGAGTCTGTGCTTTGCTTCCTTTCAGCGCCATGGTGTGAGACACAGCTAGCACACTAGGAGCAGATGTTGGAAGTAAAGCTAATATGAAGCAAGCTAACCAAATTATATGGTAGAAGGTCTCTTAGGAGATGTATTTGGTGGCTCAATCAAATAAATTCAAGATTTGTAGACATATATGAATATACAGTATGAATTATAAATGTACAATAAACCCCATCGTGATGTGATAAGTGGGGTTCCAAATTCTGCCATATAAAATGTTTGCTTGTTTGATTGCAAAGTTAATAAAATGTTCAGCATGAGCCTGGAGAGCCACTGGCAATCGTCCTGCGGGACCTTACCTGTGCAACCCAAATCCATCTCCGTCCAACTATGGTTTGGCACCACTTGGTGGCGAAGACCTGGCCCAGCTGAAATATCGCTGGGGATTGTTCTGAGTTCTGTGGATGGATAAGACTCCCCGATTAAAGTAGTGATTCTAGGTATCTTCTGGTTAATTGATTAGTTGCCATTTCCCACCCAGATTTGCCTGCTTACCTCCATCTGCAGCAGATAAGAACTTTAGCCTCCCCACATCTTCATGTGTTTGGCAGTAGATTCCATAGACTAATAGGCTATTTGCTCTATCACCATACCTTTCTCTACTGTTGGGAGGCACTGAGCTCAGCCTTTTCATTCTTCTCCTACACTCAATATGCTAGCTAGAGCACATTTTCTATCGTGTTATGGAAGGCCAATCAAGTAGAAGAGCCAGACAAGGAAATAAGAGTGTTTGAGTGTGGACTTTTATTCTCTTCACTTCTCCTTTATCAGGTTCCTTCATCCATTCAGTGCCCAGGCATGAAGTACCTGATATTTTAGAAGTGCATCTGCCTCATGCTCAGCCCCAGGATGCTGGAGTGTACTCGGCCAGGTACATAGGAGGAAACCTCTTCACCTCGGCCTTCACCAGGCTGATAGTCCGGAGTAAGTGATTGAGAGGCCACTGTCTGTGATGGCATAGTTGTTAGGATTTTTATTTGCAAGTAAACTGACTCTGGCACCTAAACCAAAACCAGGGATTGGTTGGAAGTATTTCTATTTTCAAGTTTGAAAAATGCAAGAGCTGGAACTAGTGAAAACCACCCTTCACCCAATTATAACTATCAAAGTGGGAAGTAACCATCATCAATAGTTTTTACACAAAATTGATCAGTAGAAAGCAACAAATTGGCCCTGAATTTTCCCCAGCTATGGCAAGTATTCATGATATTAACACATTGTGGGCGGATCACGAGCATTCTCGTGTTTTCATATTACATAGTTAATATGAAATTAAATACCCATTGCATTTTGAAGTTATTACATGTTCTTACAAGCTAATATCTTTTTAAAGTATGATACTTTGTAAAATGTTTTTTGTACTCATTCAGTAGAAACTTACCTGGCCACTGGGTAAAGCTAGCAATAAAACTACTGGTGCGCAATGTGTTAAGTACTCAGGCTTCAGGTCTAAGAACTTGGGATGCTTTGTCATTCCTGTAATAATTGGGATCTCTAACTCATGAAGAGTATTTTTCTTTGCATGATATTCATTCACTCATTTAGCAAATAGTGTTGATTTTAACTGTGTCAGGCATTGTATTGGTGTTGAGAACACAAGACTCATAAGATGAGCCACTGTTCCTTAGATAATTCCCAAATACAGTGGCTACATACATAAATAAGCAGATATTGCAATATGACAATAGACTTATGAAAAGTGTGGTTCATCTAGTTTGTGCAGGTGAAATCCCTTTTATTCCACTACACTTGTGGAGAGTCTGAATGGCAAGGACACAATTTAGATTCATTTCTTGGATGGTTTCTCTCCAGTCTGATACAGCACCATGCACCTCAGTGCTCAGAGTCTGGGTTAAATGGGCAGATTTTTCAGCAATATCAGAAACATCAGATTTTGATACAAGGTAAAAAGTGTAAAGCTTTAAAAAAAAATGACTCAGCACAGACTAGAATTTAAAATTACCCTGAACTTTTAAGATAAGGCAAAAGACTTCAAGCACATTTTGACCTTCAAGTTGTTCTTTCTCAGATCGCTGGGAGCACGTCTTTATTCTCTTTTGCTCTTAGGGAGTAGTTCAATGAACCTGTTTTAGAATCACGGCCAATATCAAACTCCTAAGAAATGTGAGTTTGGATACAATCATCCCATTTAAAAGTATTTTCCCCCAGGATGACCTCTCTGATGTTTAGGCATTTGAAGGCGTTTGTCCACTTCTCATGACTGTAGGGTGTCTCTCTCCAGGATGAATGAAGCCTAGGAAGAGTCAGTGCTTAAAGACTGTGTAGTAAAAATCACACTGCTTATGTGTATAGGGTTTATTTTTAGTATAAATTCTCTCCCGGACAAAAGATTCCTCACAAGCATTAAGTTTATAGGATTTCTCTCTGTATGCCATGAATCTGTGGTTTCCTAAAATACAAAACCATGAGGCTTGTGAAGAAAAGAACAAAGCCTAATTGCATACTCATTGCTTATCAGCAAACTCTTCTCCTGACTGCTCCATCCCCAATCATTCCCTCGAGCTTTATTCTCTCCTCCTTCCCAGGATTCCGTGTAAAACTAGAGACATAGTTTAATGGGACAGGAAGCCTATTTTCATTTCCAGATTTTTCCATCATTAGTCTTCACTGTCCATGTAGCCTGTGGTCAGACTCTTAAGAAATCACTAATTGTGAAGAATAATTTTTCCCTTGCTATACTAAGGCATGTAAATATTAGCTTTGAGACATTTTGTAGCTCTGTCTAGTAAGTGGAAGCCTGAAGGAAAAGGTCTGTGTTGATAGTCTTCCTGATTATTTTAGAGAAAATACTGATAACCAGGAATTCTTGCCAAAGAAATTACAAGGTTACATTGGCTATAGGCACAGGTCCAAGCTTCACCATCATGAAAATAACATTCAGGGACCAAGAGCACAGAAGAAAAATTAAATAAAATTTAATTATTTAATAAAATAAAATTTTAAATTCAACACCCCCCTAGATTTTTTTTTCATATATCAGAAAGTATCCTTAGACCCAATTAACAATCTAAAGTCACTAAGTACTGGAGAGAAGTAGCCAAGAAATATGAATCCAGAAGCATCTTACCATCCTTGTACTTTAGGTTTGTGTATCTTGTTTCACTTTTTATATTTTCTGCCTGAAAAATGGGTGGATGCTACTAGCGTCTGCTTCCCCTTTTGGTCATATCCCTTCTCCACATTATACCAGAGGTTCTCAAACTCTGGCTGTATCAGAATCATCTGGAAGACTTGTTAAGCCTCAATCGCTACACCACCACCACAGTTTCTCATCAGGAGGTCATGGGTTGGGAGTCTGAGATTTGCATGACTAACAGTCTCAGGTGATGGAGATACTGCTGATTAAGGACCACACTTTGGAAATCACTGTTCTACGCTCTAACCACACCTGCAGCTCTGCCAGCACGTGGTGCTCTCTTCTTGGCTTCGCCTTCACCTGGAACACACTCTGCAGTCCTATCTTCCTTGCTACTTAGATCAAGCATGTCAAACTTGCAGCCCATGGGCCACATGCCTCGTTCCTTTGGCCTGTGTTCGCCTTTGAGTTTGACATGCTTGATTTAGGTGGTCCTGCAGATTCCACTCACATACCACGTCTTCTGGGAAGCCTTCCTTTATGCCCTCTCCAATCCCCAAGACAGGGTTATGTACTTTTTGTCTTTGTTCCTATCATTTTCTGTTAACATATCTGTTTCCCACATTAAACTATTAGCCTTTAAAGAGCAAAGATTGTATTTTGTTTTTATTCATTCACTCGGGTCCTCTGAAATGACTGACATGTAGCAGGTATGTTGTCAATGTGCGTTACTCACCACAGCCTTGTTTTCCTTAACAAAAGGATGCGAGGCTCAGAAGTGGGGACCCGAGTGTAACCGTGTTTGCACTGCTTGTGTGAACAATGGTGTCTGCCATGAAGATACTGGGGAATGCATTTGCCCTCCTGGGTTTATGGGGAGAACATGTGAGAAGGGTAAGTCAAGAGTACTTGATGAGTAAGTTGTGGGTTGAAAAAGATGCCATTGGATCTAAAATTTTATATGTGGACAGAGTTGGGAATGGAAGTTAAATGGCCTCTGCTAGGCATACGGTACCTTTGTGTGAGTTAGAAAAAGGTGCCCTTTCCTAAGAGTTTTTTATTGCCAACTACTGGAAAGTTTCAATACATAAACGAATCTACAATGTCTGTGATGGTGAATACTCCCCCTACGTGTGTACTTTGCACAGCCTGCATAATTGTGGGTGTGGCTCTGATAGTCTCTCTGTGGGGCACTTTCATTGTCTGTAAAATGTGTGTTCACCCTGCCCATACCACAGCTGAGATTGGATTATTTTCCATGTTCATTGGTCTAGGAGAGACCCTTTAAAAGAAGAATTACGCATTTCAAAGGGTTGTATGCTTGATTCTGAATCACCTTTTTCTCCCCCAAAAAGCTTGTGAACGGCACACATTTGGCAGAACTTGTAAGGAACGGTGTAGTGGACCAGAGGGATGCAAGTCCAACGTGTTCTGTCTCCCAGACCCCTATGGGTGCTCCTGTGCCACTGGCTGGAAGAGCCTGCAGTGCAATGAAGGTATGCACCGTCCCGTGCCTGCACAGGAAGAGTTCTGGCAGGGACACAAGGAGGTCTGGCTTGCTGAGCAACAAAGTTTGAATCACAGATAATTTATTGAAAGTTAATTATGCTTTCACATGAAGACTCTGGACCTCATGGAAAGTGCCCCTCATACACCTCACCTGGGATCTTATTAAAACAGAGTCTGATTTCATGGGTCTGGGCTGGGGCCAGAGGTTCTGCCTTTCTAACAAGCTCCCATGTGCTGATGCTGTTGGTTTTCAGACCACACTTGACATTGGAATGTCATTGAGTGCATCATAAACATCAGCACTTTCAGGTCAGATCCGGACTGGATTTGTTGTTTGGTAATTGAGAAAGTTATGATCTTATCTTCTATGGACATTACTCACGCTACTCTAAGATCACCTCTGCCCTTTCTAACGTCTACTTTCCCATTTGATAAGCTGCAAAGGTATGCGTTTCCCATCTCCTTTCCAGTGTGTGTTCATATCTCCTGCAACACAGTAGTAGGTTAACATGAACCTACAGCCAAATATGCCAGATGTTTTCTAATGAATATTAGTGGAGTGAATTGGCCAGAGCTGAAAGAGTTTTCAGTATTTACCTCACAAAGCCAGCTTTTTGCACATCTGGCACTATTGGGAGTTAGGATGGGGCCCCCAGCAACCTGAAAACAATGTCCTAGGGGTGGCAGTTCAGTAAAAATATAAGCAAGACACATCTGTAATTGAAACTTTTCTAGTAGTCACATTTAAAAAGTAAAAGAAATAAGTGAAATAATTTTAATATTTTATTTAACTCAATATACCAAAATATTTCAAGAAGTAATTAATAGAAAAACGTTTTAATGAGATAGTTTACATTCCTTTTTCACACCAAGTATTTGAAATCTCAATTTGGACTAGCTATATTTTAAGTGCTCAGTAGCCATGCATGACTAGTGGCTACCATACTGAACAGCACAGCTTTAGGGGCTTGGAATAAGAGGGCAAAGAGGAGAGTTACACAAAAGCAAGCTGCATCTACTACAAACCTCACTCAAGTCCCTCTAAATGTCCTAAATGTTGTATCTGCCCCCGTGGAACACTGAGGGAGCCACAGCAGTGAAGGAATCTTACCTGGTCTGTGAGATGTGCACCTTAAAGCAAAAGGTGCCCTCAGGTGGGGGCAGGTCCAGTTCCCTTTAAAAAAAAGAATATTATAAAACTATATGCAAATTAAAAAACATGTGTGTATGTAAACACTGCTAGGACCCCGGGAGGGGGGCGTGCATGTTAGGAGTCTAGAATATAAGCGTCAGCAGCTTCGTAGTGAATGTGTCTCTAGATTCAGGTTTATAAGAGTATGCATATTGACTCATCCCAGCCATGCCAGGCTCAAGAAATCACTACGATTTTATCAATTGGAAGTTTCTAGTGTTCTCCCAGATTCCTTCCTAAGACCTCCAATCACCTATGTGCTAGACTCCTTGATATTGTCCCTTAGGTCCCTGAGATGCTAATCATTTCTTTCTAACATTTCCTCTGTCTGTGTTCTTCAGACTGGATGTCTATTGATCAAACTTAAAATTCATTGACTCTCTTCTGCTATCTCCACTCTGCTGCTAAGTCTACATAGTAACATTTTCTATTTTAGTTGTCTAGTTCTAGAATGTTTTTTTGTTATTAAAAATTTTTATTCAACTTATTGGGCTGACCTTGGTTAATAAAATTATATAGGTTTCAAGTGTATAATTCTATAATACATCATCCAAATATTGTATTGTATGTTCATCACTCAAGTCAAGTCTCCTTCCATCATCATTTATCCCTCCTGTACCTCTTCCATCTCCCCCATATACCCTTCTTCCATTCCCAGTGGTAATCACTATACTGTTGTCTGTATTTATGATTTTTTTTTGTTTATTTTGCTTAATCCCTTCATTTTTTCAACCAATCCCACAGCACCCTACCCTTCCAAAAACTGTCAGTCTGCTTTCTGTATCTACAAGTCTATTTCTATTTTGTTTGTTTATTAACTTTATTCATTAGATTTTTACATATAGGTGAAACATATGGTATTTGTCTTTCTCTGACTGGCTTCTTTCACTTAGTGTAATACTCTCCTGGTCCATCCATGGTGTTGCAAAAGGTAAAATTTCCTTCTTTTTTATGGCCAAGTAGTATTCCATTGTGTAAATGTACTACAGCATTTTTGTTGTTAATTCTCACCCAAGGATATTTTTTCATTGATTTTTTAGAGAGAGTAGAAGGGCGGGGAAGAGAGAGAAACATCGATATGAGAGAGATGCCTTGATTGTTTGCCTCCAGCACAGGCCCCTTGGGGCTGGGGAACAAACCTGCAACCCAGTTAGGGGCCCTGATCAAGAATCAAACCCATGACCTTTTGGTGTGTGGGCTGACACTTTACCACTGAGCAACACTGGCCAGGGCAGTACTGCAGCTTTTTTATCTGCTCTTCTACTGATGGACACTTGGGCTGCTTCCCAATCATGACTATTGTAAATAATGCTGCAATGAACATAGGGGTACATATATTCTTTTGAATCAATGTTTTGGGTTTCTTTGGATATATTTCCAGAGGTGAAATTGCTGGATCGTAAGGCAGTTCCATTTTTAATGTTTTGAGGTGACTTGATACTGCTCAACAGTGTGTGAGGGGTCCCTTTTCTCCACATCCTCGCCAACGCTTGTTTGTTCATTTATTGGTGGTAGCCATTCTGACAGGTGTAAGGTGATATCTCATTGTGGTTTTAATTTGCATCATTTCTTTGATGATTAGTGACATTGAACATCTGTTCATTGTCTTTTGGCCATCTGTATGACCTCTTTGGAGAAGTGTCTATTCAGGTCCTTTTCTTTTTTTTTTTTTTTTTTTAAATAAATCTTTATTCAGATTATTACAATTATTTCTCCTTTTTCCCCCCATAGCTCCCCTCCACCCATTTCCCACCCCACCTTCTGCCCTTACCTCCCCCCCACTGTCCTCATCCATAGGTGTATGATTTTTGTCCATTCTCTTCATGAACCCCCCATACCCCTTTCCCCCTGAGAATTATCAGTCCACTCCCTTTCTATGCCCCTGATTCTATTATATTCACCAGATTATTCTGTTCCTCAGGTTTTTAATTCACTTGATTTTTAGGTTCGCTTGTTGATAGATATGTATTTGTTGTTCATAATTTTTCTCTTTACTTTTTTCTTCTTCCTCTTCTTTAAGAATACCTTTCATCATTTCATATAATACTGGTTTGGTCGTGATGAACTCCTTCAGCTTTTTCTTATCTGTGAAGCTCTTTATCTGCCCTTCAATTCTGAATGATAGCTTTGCTGGGTAGAGTAATCTTGGTTGTAGGTTCTTGCTATTCATCACATTGAAAATTTCTTGCCACTCCCGTCTGGCCTGCATAGTTTCTGTTGAGAAGTCAGCTGACAGTCGTATGGGTGCTCCCTTGTAGGTAATTAACTGTTTTTCTCTTGCTGCTTTTAATATTCTCTCTTTGTCTTTTGCTCTTGGCATTTTAATTATGATATGTCTTGGTGTGGTCCTCTTTGGATTCCTTTTGTTTGGGGTTCTGTGGGCTTCCTGGACTTGTAAGTCTATTTCTTTCACCAGGTGGGGGAAGTTTTCTGTCATTATTTCTTCAAATAGGTTTTCAGTATGTTGCTCTCTCTCTTCTTCTGGCACCCCCATAATTCTGATGTTGGTACGCTTGAAGTTGTCCCAGAGTCTTCTTACATTATCTTCAACTTTTTGGATTTTTTTTTTTGCTTTTTGCTTTTTCGGTTGAGTGTTTTTTGCTTCTTTGTATTTCAATTCTTTGACTTGATTCTTGTGTTCCTCTATTCTGTTTCTGGGTCTCTGTATAATATTTTTTATTTCAGTCAGCGTATGTTTAATTTCTAGTTGGTCCTTTTTCATGTCTTCGAGGGTCTCGTTATATTTATCGGCCTTTTCTAGGATATTCTTAAAAAGTCTTATAACCGTGGTTTTGAATTCTATATCCAGTCATTTGTTTTCCTCCATTTCTTTCGTTTGTGATCTGATTCTTTGACCCCGCATTTTCACTGATTCCCTGAGTTGGTAAGGTAGATATTTGTGCTAGGTTTCCAATATGGCCCAGTGGGTCTGCTTCCCCAGTTAACCTGAGGTGGACACTCTTGGTGCACCCCTTTGTGGACTGTGTGTACAGCCTTGTTGTAATTAAGTCTTGATTGTTGTTGGTATCACTGGGAAGAATTGACCTCCAGGCCAGTTGGCTGTAAGGATCAGCTGTGTCTATGCTGGGAGAAGTTCGGTGCTGGAGACAGCCTTATAGGATTAGACTTGCCAAATTGCAATAGCCTCTGTGCTCAGCTTGGATGGGGTGGAGTCTCAGTCTTGGCTTCCTGTCAGCCTTGCCCTTGCGCGCATGTGCGCTTTCAGTCCTCCGCCTTCCCCAGCTCGAGTCTCCGCCTGAGAGTCCAGACTCCCCCAACAAGAGCGTGGGGGGGAGTCTGGGGCTCGCCTGGAACTGGAGTTCACTGCAGTCAGAACTGGGGTTCAGTGCCGTCAGGAGCCTCTGACTCCCTTCCACTAGGGAAAGCCTGTGGCAACCTCCGCAGCCTTTGTGCGCACTGGGGTTCACTGCAGTCAGAACTGGGGTTCAGTGCCATCAGGAGCCTCTGACTCCCTTCCACTAGGGAAAGCCTGTGGCAACCTCCGCAGCCTTTGTGCGCACTGGCACGTGCTCACTTTCAGTCCTCCGCCTTCCCCGGCTCCCGAGTCTCCGCCCAAGAGTCCAGACTCCCCCCACAAGAGCGTGGGTCCCCAGGGGCTCGCCTGGAACTGGGGTTCACTGCAGTCAGAACTGGGGCTCAGTGCAGTCAGGAGCCTCTGACTCCCTTCCACTAGGGAAAGCCTGTGGCAACCTCCGCAGCCTTTGTGCGCACTGGCCCGCGTGCGCCTTCAGACTTCTGCCTTTCCCAGCTCGAGTCTCCGCCCGAGAGTCCAGACTCCCCCCGTAAGAGCGTGGGTCCCCAGGGGTTCGCCCGGAACTGGGGTTCAGTGCAGTCAGAACTGGGGTTCAGTGCGGTCGGAGGCTTCCTTCCCCCTTCCGCCAGAGAAAGTCAGCCAGGCTCTCAGCCGCCCTTCCTCTCTGCGCGCACAAAGCCCCTTTGCCGTACCTCCAATTCTCTGTGAGGTTTTCTCTTTCCTTCTAGTTGTAGAATTTTCACTCAGCCAGCTTTCCTGTGGTTCTGGATGGTGTCCGTTCTGTCTTTTAGTTGTAGTTTTGAAATTGTTGTGCGAGGCAGCAGTTTAGGTGTTTACCTATGCCGCCATCTTGGTTTTTCTCCCTATTCAGGTCCTTTTCTGATGGTCTTGGGCAACCCTGCTAGCAGTTCTCAACCTGTGGGTCATGACCCACAGGTTGAGAACTGCTGCTGTAGAGCCTAAGACCATTGGAAAACACAGATATTTACATTACAATTCATAACAGTAGCAAGATTACAGTTATGAAGTAGCAACGAAAATAATTTTATGGTTGGGGGTCACCACAACATGAGGAACTGTATTAAAGGGTCACGGCATTAGAAAGGTTGAGAACCACAGCTCTATTGCATTTATTTCTGCTCTGACCTTTATTATTTCCTTCCTTCTACTCACTTTGGGCTTTGTTTATTCTTTTCCAAGTTCCATTAAGTGTAAAGTTAGATTGCTTATTTGAGGTTTTTCTTGTTTTGAGGTAGGCCTGTAATGCTGTGAAATTTCCTACTAGGATTGCTTTCACTGTGTCCCATACATTTTGTATTGTTGTGTTCTCATTTTCATTTGTTTCATGGTATCTTTTGATTTCTTCCTTGACCTCATTGTTGACCCATTCATTGTTTACTAATGTTAAGCTTCCATGTCTTTGTGTGTTTTTCAGTTTTTTTCTTGTTGTTGATTTTTAGTTCCACAGTATTATGGTCAGAGAAGATGCTTGATATGATTTCAATCTGAGACTTGTTTTGTGTCCTAACATGTGGTCTATCTTACAGAATGTTACATGTGCACTTGAAAAGAATGTATATTCTGCTTTGGGGTGAAATGCTCTGATGATATCAATTAAATCTATCTGATCTAGTGTGTCATTTAAGGCGGCTGTTTTCTTGTTGATTTTCTGTCTGGAAGATCTATCCATTTATGTCAATGGGGTATTATAATTCCTTACTGTATTGCTGTTAATCTCTTCCTTTATGTTCATCAAGATTTGCTTTATATGTTGAGGTGCTCCTATGCTGGGTGCATAAATGTTTACAAGGGTTATATCCTCTTGTTGGATTTATTATTATGTAGTGTCCTTCTTTGTTTCTTATCATAGTCTTCGTTTTAAAGCCTATTTTGTCAGATATAAATATTTCTACCCCGGCTTTTATTTCCTTCCCATCTGCATGAAATATCTTTATTTCCGTCTCTTTATTTTAGTCTGTGTATCTTTCATTCAGAGTTGAGTCTCTTGTAGATAGCATGTATATGGATCTTGTTTTCTTATCCATTTTGCTATCCTATGTCTTTTGATTGGATTATTTAAGCCATTTACATTTGAAGTGATTATTGCTAGGTATGTATTTATTGTGATTTTATTCTTATTTATTGTTGGCACTATTACAGATGTCCCTCATTCCCTCCTCCCCCCTTTAACCACCTTCACACATCCCCACCCACCCTTCATTTGGTCATCACCACATTGTTCATGGTCTGTGTCCATGAGCTATGCATATATGTTCTTTGGCTAATCCCTTCACCTTCTTTCACCCAGTCTCTTTTCATCCCCTCCCCTCTAATCTCTGTCAATCTGCTTCCCATATCCATGCCTCTGGTTCTATTTTGTTCATCAGTTTATTTTGTTCATTGGATTCCACATATAAGTGAGATCATATGGTATTTGTCTTTCTCTGTCTGGCTTATTTTGCTTAGCACAGTAATCTCTAGGTCCATCCATGCTGTCTTAAAAGGTAAAGGTTCCTTCTTTTTTACAGCTGTGTAGTGTTCTACTGTGTAAATGTACCACAGCTATTTTATCTATTCATCTTTATGAATTTATGTTTTTGTTGTAAATCTCAGGGGCACTTGGGCTGTTTCCAGATCTTGGCTATTGTAAATAATGCTGCTATGAACACAGGGGTGCATATATTTCTCCTGTTCTGTCATTTGGGGGCATGTTTCTTTGTCTCCCCATTTTGGTGCCTCTTTGTGTTTGTTCCTATGTATTAGTTAGAGCTGTTCTGAGTTCCAGTCTTGGTAGTGTGGTCTTATGTGGTAGGTGTCCCGTGGGGCTCAGTGTTGTAGTCTCCTTGATTACCTGATCTGGATGCTCCAGAAATGTCTCTTGTGTGGGTTTTGTGGGTCCTTCTGTTGTAATTGACTCTTTATTGCTATTGGCCCATTCATCTGTGGGGTTGACCTTCAGGCTGGCTGACTGTGAAGATTGAGCTCGACCACACTATAAAGGCTTTTATGCAGGTGCTGACCACATGAAGTGGAATTCGCTTCAGTAGGGTCTGGTGCCTGCCAAGATCTCCCTTTGGATTGGCTGCTTGCGAAGCTAATTGGATCTTGTTCTGATGTTGTCTGAAGCTGGCCAGTGTTTTCGCTCTGGGCCTTTTGGTAGGGACTCTGGTCCAGGCCAATATCAAGTGCTGCCTGTGGCCCTGGGAAACCTGTTTGGAGCTACAAAATGACCCACAGTTTGTGGCTGCCTCTGCATATATTCTTTCTGATTGGTGTTTCAGAATTCTTAGGATATATTCCCATACCGTTTTCCACAGTGGCTGCACCAGTCTGCATTTCCACCAGCATTGCATAAGGGTTCCCTTTTCTCCACATTTTCACTAGCACTTGTTTGTCGACTTAATGATGGAACATTTAATCCATTTACATTTGAAGTGATTATTGCTAGGTTTGTATTCTGAGAGGTGTGAGGTGATACCTCATTGTGGTTAGGGTTAGGGCTGCCTCTGCTGTGTGCAGAAAGGAACAAGCTGTGCACCAAGGCTGGCTTTTACCAGCACTGGGCCTAGTGGCAGGTCGGCAAAAGTCCCAGGGCACCCTAGGATCTGCCTCTGCTTGTTGGCTGGCTGAGAGCTCAGTCACTGCAAGGGCCTCTGGCAGTACTTAAGTTGCATGAGTTCAGTTCTCCTGGTAGTCACCAGGTACGGGTGAGTGGTATTCACCAGATTGATACAGGTTCAAACTCATTGCCAGTCCTGGGTCTGAGGTCACTCAGCAAATTTTCCAGTGTATTCCAAGTCTAGCTGTCTTAAAAGGTAAAGGTTCCTTTGTGGTTGGGGTGGTCTCAAGGAGTCATCCGGTGAGGCCAGCAGAGTTCATCAGGCCCAGATAGACCAAGATTTGGCCTCATGCAGGGAGGGCTCTGCACTAGTTGGGTGTATGAGGGAAAAAATGGCTTCTGTCCTAGAGCCACAAAGATCAGTCTGTCCAGGATTCTTCCAGGAGCACGAGCTCAATAGGGCAGGGTCGCTGGGAATCAGGATGATGGGGCTGGTTGCTTTCCTATGATGTGGAGGTATTTTTCAGGGTTGGGGGAAGGTGGGAGGAGTGGTGCCCACCACAAAGCCACAGAACTCAGTCTGTCTCAAAGTCTGTCCAGACCCCAGCAGGGCAGGGCCTACCATGAGTTGAGAGCGTGTGGCCACCTATAGTCAGTCCGCAGGGTGGGGCTAGAGGATCTCCCATCAGGGAAGGCACCAGTTAGTTTCATGGGAAAGTGGGGGGAATAGCCTTGCCCCAAAGCCACACCACCCAGTCACCGACACCCCTGGAGTCTGCCCAGACCTCTACACTCTGGCCTAGGCAGCTGACTCCTTACTGGGGTATGAGCTCTGCAGGGTGGGGGCACAGGGAGCCCAAGTGTGGGGTTATTGCATTCCCCTAAGCCTGCGGTCGGCAAACTGCGGCTCGCGAGCCACATGCGGCTCTTTGGCCCCTTGAGTGTGGCTCTTCCACAAAATACCATGGCCTGGGCGAGTCTATTTTGAAGAAGTGGCATTAGAAGAAGTTTAAGTTTAAAAAATTTGGCTCTCAAAAGAATTTTCAATCGTTGTACTGTTGATATTTGGCTCTGTTGACTAATGAGTTTGCTGACCACTGCCCTAGGCTAGTGCCATAAGGAGGGGAGTGCTCCACCATCCAAGGCAGATGGTGTCTGTGGTGCAGCAGAGTTATTCAATACAGGGTTCCTGGCAGTTGTCCTCTCAGGGTTCTTCCCAGAGCCATAGACCCCAGGCTCTCCTCACACAGCTCCAGTCTGCTCTGCTCTCCCTCTGCCTGAGCCCAGGGTGAGTGGCTGTGAATGAGATTTTGTGCATTGGCTCTTTAGGAGGATGCCTGTGTCTCTAGCAGACATTTGTAGCTCCCTGGAAGACAATCCCCACTGATTTTAACAGCCAGATTTTATGTTGGTGTCTCTTCCCAGCTCTGGTGCTCTGGGCTATAGAGCCCAGCATGGAGTTGAGACCCCACACTCCTCAGGGGGAACCTTTGCAGTTGAGGTAGCCCTTCAGCATCTCAGCCACTGCCCATGGGCGTGGGGGTCAGCCTTTTTTGTGTCTCCGCCCTTCCTACCAGTCTTGATGTGGCTTCTTCTGTAAATCCTTGGTTCGAAGACTTCTGTTTCACTAGTCTTCAGTTGGTTATTCAGGTTGATCTGTATTTTTGTTGTAATTCCAGTTTGGTCCTGGGAGGAGGTAAGTGTAACATTCACCTAGTCTGCTGCCATCTTGGATCCTCTTTTGGTTATTTTTTATAGTTTCTATCTCTATGCTGAGATTTCTCATTGTTTCATTTGTTGTGAGCATATTTTCATTTGTCTCACTGAGCATAATTATTACATTTGCTTAAAAAATTTTGTCTACCATTTCTAACATCTGGGTTATCAAGGTTGGTCTTTGTTGGTTTTTTCTTATGTTGAGTAATTTAGACTTGTATCTTGGACACTGTGAATGTTAACTTGTGGAGACTATATTCCTTTGAGGAGTCTTGACTTTGTTTTAGCAAGCTATTAATTTGGAAGGACTCAAATGGAAAACTCTGACTCTTAGTCATCAGCTCAAACACAGTTCAGTTCTTTTATTCTTAGTGGGGCAGCTTTGAATCTGCACTTAACATGTGTGCTTCAGGGACCAGCCAAAGATTTGGGAGTTTGCCTTTCTTGCTCTCCCTTTCTAGATTTTCCCTCTCACTTTCCAGTGGCTGTGTTGCCCTGACTGTGTCTTCTTGTTCTTCAGGTCAGTAAACTACAAGTTTTCTTTGGAGTTTAGTTTCCCTACTTGGTATCAACTATACCCAGCCATTAGACTAAAAGCTTAAAAATGGGAAACACATGATTCCCATCTTCCAAATTTTAATTCCCCTTTAGAATCTGTCTGGTTCCGACCCCCACTCCTCATTGCTTTCAGGTAGTTTTTTAAAATATAGTTATTATTTATAAGAAGGGTGACGTGGTAAGAGCTTGTTCAACTCTCATAGAAGCAGAATTTCCTAACCCCTTATGTTCCTGGTAATTCAGATAAATAATGCGGATAAATCACATACTACTTTAAATGAATCAATGAGTTGATTGGAGAGAAAATGAAACTAGCCACCGACAGCCTGAATGTTTTCCTCCTCCTGTTTCAGCACTGGTTTTTGATGTCTTTGTTCACAGCATGCCAGCCTGGGTATTATGGGCCAGACTGTAAGCTCAGGTGCAGGTGCATCAATGGGGAGATCTGTGATCGGTTCCAAGGATGCCTCTGCTCTCCAGAACGCCAAGGGCTCCAGTGTGAGAAAGAAGGTAAAGCAAGGTAACACGGTAGTCATGGCCATGTTCAGCACATCTGAACCAAGCTTTCTGGAATCATTCTTGCCCCTAAAGCCCAAGATTTTCAAACCACTTATGTTTCCATCTAAAAGTTGGAAAGACTATGTCCCAGGTTTTAAAGGAAAGCTTTCTGATTCTTTTCTATGGGCCTTCATATGGGCTCTCATCCTTTTCTTTTTTTTTACTAGAAATAAATCATGTGCTCTTTATAGCACATTAAGTGATAACTGGCCAGCTGACGGCTCTGCCTGTCTCTGCTCCCTTCTCTGGGACCAGCCTTTTCTCTAGATATGCACAACAGGGAAAAACTACTTTAGAGGAATTTAGACAATGGATTAAAAAAAAGATATAAAAAATAGAAAAGATTACCCTCAGAATGAAATGGTAAATAATTCTAGTTCAGAAATTACCTGGAACAGAGGTCAGCAAACACTGACCCATAGCTGCTCCACTATTTTTTAACATCTTTATTGAGATATAATTTTTATACCTTAAATTTATTCCCTTAAAGTATACAATTCAATGGCTTTTAGTATATTTATGGAGTTGTGTGACCATTGCCATAATCTAAGTGTAGCATATTTCCATCATGCCAGAAGAAATCTTGTACCTGTTAGCAGTAACTCCCATTCTTCCCTCCTTCCAGCCTCTGGGGACTATTAACTTACTTTCTGTCTGTACAAATTGGCTTATTCTTGACAGGTTATATACTGTAAGTGAGATCATACAGTATGTGGTCTTTTGTGGCTGGCTTTTTCACTTATCATACTGTTTTTGAGTTTTATCTATGTTGTAGCATATATCAGTACTTCATTCCTTCTTAATTGCCCCTCCACCTGTTGTCATAAAGAAAACTATTGGAACAGAGCCACACCCATTTGTTTACAAGATATAGTGTGTGGCTGCTCTTACACAAGTTGAGTAGTTACCACAGAGAACAGATACGGGGGAAATACCAACAGTTGTTTTCTCAGAGGCTTTCGCTTGTCAGCTTTATACTTTCTCTTCTGTCCCCAGCGTTTGGACGTTGTTACCGGGCAGGAATCTGGGAGGGTCTAGTTAGGGAAGGAAATGCTCTGGGGCTACCAGAGGAATGGATTGAAATGGGGAACTAAGAAGCTTTAGGAGTTGGATTTTCTATTTTACTCCTTCCTTTCTGTTCTTAGGCTTGTGTTGCAAAAAGTGTGAGAAATCTCAGACCTACATCCAGACCCTAAGCTTCCGGAGAGCAGCCCCCTTTCATTAACAGACACCCTTCTGCCCTCCACCTGCACATCCACCTTCACCTGCATCCAACTGCAGCAAATGCAAGGGACAGTGAAAAAAAGAAATGGTTTAAAAGGGTCAAAGCACTTTTTAAAATTCCTACATAAGTAACTACTTAAGCTGAAAAATTGAATGAACTTCCTAACATTTCCGAGTCTACAGATATGTCAAGGACTTACCTCTGTAGTCATAGGCCCTTTTGTCTCCTGCACCACACACTTTACCTGTTTCTTTCTGGGCCAGAGAACTAGGATATCAATATAAAATACCACTATTGATGTGTTTACCATGACCCCACCTTCTCCCACCACCGATACAAAGCAGCATATGAGTGATGGCTGCTCTTGGGCACCTCCATCTCCTAGTAACGAATGGGTTGAACTGTCTTCAGCCACGTCTCACATTTAATTACAAGTGGTCCAAGGTTCTCTAAGATCCTATAGTTCAGAATAAAACTGTTATATTTCAGGATTGTCCATTCTCTATTCTGCAGATATTAGGCAAAGAATCCTGATGCCTGTGTTGTAACCAGAGGCATATTTTCTTCTTTCAATGTTAGAAGCAACATTTTTTGATTTGGCTGTTGACTATAAATTGATCTGGGGAGGGTTATATGTTGCTTTAGTTATCACCGGGCAGGAATCTGAGAGGGTCTAGTTAGGGCTGGCTTTTTTACTTATCATACTGTTTTTGAGTTTTATTATAACTCTGCCTATTTTATTTATTTTTAAATCGTCATTCGAGGATATTTTCCCATTGATTTTTAGAGAGAGTGGGAGAGAGAGGGAAAGATAGAGAGAAAAACACATTGATTGGTTGCCTCCTGCATGCATTGGGATGTGCAACCGAGGTATGTGCCCTTGAATGGAATTGAATCAGGACCCTTTGGTCTGCAGGCTGACACTCTATCCATTGAGCCAAACTGGCTAGGGCAAAATCTGCCTATTATTAATCATCTGCCACGTGCAGACTTCCCAGTCAATGAGACATCTCTCGGATATCAAAACCAATGTTCCTGGTGTTGATCAGCGGTATCGATGGGGTTGTTTGCTGAATGGAAGAATTAGTTTTTGTTCTTATAAAAATTATCTTAAATAGCAAGAAAGAGGCTGAAAAGTAAGGGCAGGAGGATGTATATCACTGGTGCACTGAGGTAGCCCAGCATTATGGTGAACAGTGTGGGCTCTGGATCATAAAGATCTGAGCTTGAATCTGGGCTCTGAGCCTCCCTCTCATCATCTATAAAGTGAGCACCACAATAGGACCCACCTCACAAGTTTATTATGTTATGAGAAAACAATATAATATTTGGAAATTTTTTTCCTGGGTGTGACCTGCTAAATGGTAGCTACTTTTTTTTATTACTCTTGCCGTTATGTTAAAGATTGGATTTCACAGTGCTGTTTTCTTCATTCAGGCAGGCCAAGGATGACCCCAAAGATAGAGGATTTACCAGATGACATAGAAGTAAACAGTGGTAAATTGAACCACATCTGCAAAGCATCTGGCTGGCCACTGCCTGCTAATGAAGAAATGACCCTGGTGAAGCCAGATGGGACAGTGCTCCATGTAAGAGTTAATCTTTTTAAAAAAAATATATATATTTTATTGATTTTTTTTTACACAGATGAAGGGAGAGGGATAGAGAGTTAGAAACATCAATGAGATAAAAACATTGATCAGCTGCTTCCTGCACACCTTCTACTGGGGATGTGCTCGCAACCAAGGTACATGCCCTTGACCGGAATCGAACCTGGGACCTTTCAGTCTGCAGGCCAACACTCTATCCACGATCCAAACCAGTTAGGGCATAAGAGTTATTCTTTATGTTCCTTCCTGACATCACTAGATACTTTCAGTATAGTAGTGACCTCACCCAAGGCTGGATTCCACTTAGGGCTTGCATCCCTCAGGCTAAGTTGCTGTTAGCTTTGACTCCAGACAGACCTATTCCCACATCTGCAGTTCAGAAACCAGGATCCTCAGAATCCCTTAGGATCCACAGAGAGGCATTCCTCAGGCCACTCTGCCCTTCCCTCTGCCCTCACTGATGGTGCTCACCACTGGCTACAGCGCTATGGCAGCAGTTCTTCTTTGCTGGAAAGGACCAAGCTACTTTTTCAATACATTTCCCCTTTCTCCCTCAACATCCCAAATTTCTCCGTGTTACAAATTATCCTCAGGAAGTTGGTGTATTTTCTTAGCTATTTTTAAAAAAACAGCTATCTTTTATGTCTCTCAAAGATGACTGAAAAATCAACTTACCAGGAAGGCAGATCCAAGAGACCTCTTAGGGACATGGATATGTATGCGTATAGAACATGCCATTACCAATGTCCACACACCAGATGTTCCTGATTCCACTCAACCCGTTAGGTAGTAGAAGCCAATTGACAGCTTCCCAGCTCTTGTTGGCCTTTCCACAAGGTAATGGGAGCAACGGCTACTATCTAGTAAGGGCCAACCATATGAGATCCACCTTCTAACTGACCATCACCTGTCCCTTTCTGCAGAAGTGGGAACTGGCTGGGTGAAGTTTAGTAACCGAGGAAGTGGGCACAAGTGGCAGAGCTGGTATGTGGACTCAGAGCCCTGGCTTTTCCCACAAGACCACACTTGACAGCCCTGACACCCTTTGGGAAGCCATTGTATCCTCTCACCCTGCCATCTCTGTATTAGACCAGAAAGCAGCAAATGTTACCAGAAGCAGCTTAAAAGAAATTAGACCGCTTGCTTGTAACTATTTACCCCACACGCCCAAACACACAAATACAACAGCAGGATCTGTGAGGGCGTCAGTCCAATATAAACTCTCAGGGCTACTACAATAGCGTTGGAAATGGGCCAGTGATTATACAAGCCTTGCATTGAACTTCTTAATCTCTCCTAGAAAACTTCTTATTAAACAATGAGACGGGGTCAGTGTTATGAACCTTTGTGTTTATGCATCCCTGGAAGCTTTGATTTTTTTTGTATTTGACCTTTCCAGCCAAAAGACTTTAACCACACGGGTCATCTGTCAGTGGCCACCTTCACCATCGAGCGGCTGCTGCCCCCTGACTCAGGAGTCTGGGTCTGCAGTGTGAATACCGTGGCCGGGATGGAGGAAAAGCCTTTCAACATCTCTGTGAAAGGTAAGCTCCGTGTCCAGAGGAAGAGCTTTATCCTTGAAGCACTTTGTTTATGTTTTGCTGGGTGTTGCTTCCAGATAGGAATGTTATCTGACGGCTAAAATGTCTTTTGGATCTTTCCCAGGATACTAAGTCTTTATAGGTTGTTTTTTTATGTGCATGAAAATGGAAAGGAAGGATTAAGTATATGGCCTTCGGGATCACAAAGCCCAGGGATTGATTTTTGTCCCTATTATCTAGTAACTGTGTGTGTGCACCTGGGCAAGTGAATTAGCCTCTCCCAGCCTTCTTTCTTGTGTGAATGAAGCTTAGTTTACCTACATTTCCGGGTTATTGTGAAGATATACTAGATATATAAAACACTCGGAATTGTGTCTGATACAAAGTGTCTGGTCATGTTTATATTTCATCAAAAGCTTCATCATTGTTGTGACTTCTGACTTTCTACTCATTATTGTAAAGAATTATTTGGAAATGTTTGAGAATTATGCTATTGAATTAACATGAATGATTTTCCCCCCACATATTCGGTGTTGTATTTCTTCTGCTACAAATTTGTATTTCAAAATTCAAATTAATCTATGTGGGTGTATGTCCATTTGTAGCTTGAGGAGAAGAAATGAAGTGAAGGTAAATCCCAGGTAGGTTGGCTGGTATACATAGATACAACAAGGAGTCTTAAATATGGAAGTTACTTATGAGTCCATTTAGACAAAAGCACCCAACAATCTTAGCATATATTCTTGGAAAGGCAGTGAGCTAACTATCTCACTACGTACTTCATCTTATTTAATCTTTATTAAAAACTTAGGCAATAGATATTGTTATCCCCACTTTACCAGTCAGGAACCAGGCTCAGAGATTTAGCTAACTTGTCTAAGGTAGTACGTCTGCTAAGCAACGAATCTTAACTTTGAATCTGGGTCTCCTGACTCCAAACCCTTCACCATTTTGCTTTCTGAGTCTCTTGAATTACAGATGAGAAAGCAAGATGACCAAGGTTGAGTTCTATTTGACTCACTTCATTACCTGATTAGGAATCTTCAGGAGAACCAGGAGGTAATTTCTATAAATGAAATGAATGTAAACATAATCTTTTATTTTTAAAAGTTCAGTCACAACAGTAATATAAACAGAGCCTCATAGATTTGGATTCTCTGCCCTGAGAATCCATGTAAACCACCTAAAAATTCTCAGTATTTTTTGGATTATTGGAAAAATCCCAAATCTGTTTTACTTGGAGTAATCACATTATCAAAACAATTTATTACATCATACATGTTCTTGGAAGAAAGGAAACAATATACAAACAAGGCAAATTATATCATTGTTTAAGCTTCTTGTCATGTTTGTTATCCAGGAAAAATAAATAAGAATGATTGAAAAAACAAACCACACTGCTAAGATTCAGGCGAATCTTATTTTTTATTTTTTTTTTAACGAGAGACATAGCACATGTCATCCGTGCAAGGATGCATCTCTAGTTCCAAGTCACTGATGCCTCTTCACTGCCATGTGGATGGACATTCATAAAATGGGAACAGCCATTGGGTAAAGTTGTCAGTGTCTTTACCCAGAGTATTTGTAGAAATAGATACTAGGCTTTATTACCAGAGGACAAATTCGTACAACGACTCTGGCAAACTGGCACTATATACTAAAGCTAATCATACACTTACCCTGTGACCTAGCAATTTTACTCCAAGGTATTATGCTCCAAAGACATGTGTGCATATGTTCAAAACAGACATCTGCAAGAATGTTCCAAGCAGTTTTATTCAGAATAGCCCCAAACCGAAATTAACCCAAATGCCCATCCACATTAGAAGGAATAATTAGGTTGTGGTACATTCATATGTATTACTTTGCAAGGGCCTCTGTAGCAAAGGACCACAGACTGGAACCTTAAAAGACAAAAATTGATTTCCTCACAGTTCTGGAGCCTGGAAGTCCAAGATCAAGTTGCCAGCAGAGTTGGTTTCTTCCGAGGCTCTCTCTTAGGCTTGTAGATGGTCTTCTCCTTCTGTCTTCATATGGTCTTCCCTATGTACATGTGTAGATGGTCTTCTCCTTCTGTCTTCATAA
Source organism: Plecotus auritus (assembly GCF_963455305.1). Taxonomy (NCBI): domain Eukaryota; kingdom Metazoa; phylum Chordata; class Mammalia; order Chiroptera; family Vespertilionidae; genus Plecotus; species Plecotus auritus. The sequence continues at coordinate 116,224,457 of NC_137776.1, read as the reverse complement.
GGTCTTCCCTATGTACATGTGTGTATCCTAATTCAATGTTTTTATGAGGACAAGTCATATTGGATTAAGAACTGCCCTAATAACCTCATTTTATCTTAATTACCTTCTTAAAGACATCTCAAAATACAGTTACATTCTGAGGTGCTGGGGGTTAAGACCTCAACATATGAATTTGGGGGAAATGCAATTCATCCATAACATCATACAGTGGAAAACTAAATAATAAATTCTTGCCACACTATGGATGAATCTCATAGACATAATAATGAGCAAAAGAAAGTACATGCTTTATGATTCTATTCACCTAAAGCAGTGGTCGGCAAACCGCGGCTCGTGAGCCACGGTTTGCTGCTCTGTTGACTAATGAGTTTGCCGACCACTGACCTAAAGCAAGCATGTCAAATTCAAAGGTTAACACAGGCCAAATAAACAAGGTTTAAGTTTATGTGGGCCGCAAAAAAACAAAAGCTTCAATTTTCATAGAAACATAGGTTTATTTTGATAGAGGCATGCTGAATACAAAGGGCTGAAATAAATGAGTAATCGTTAACATAAAATAATAGAACATTTTAATAAAAATTAAATTTTTTTTCTTGAACATTAACTTACCAGACACTGAATAACTGCACAAATTAATAAGTGTAACACAAATAAATCTATTTTTCTTGTTCTCTGAAAGCGAAATATTTCCTGTTGTGTGCACCAAACAAGTCAGTCCAAGACTAATGACTGCTAAAATATTTGCTGCTAGTATTAGTGGAGAGAAATGGTGCACCTGCGCGTAAGGTGCTTAAGGGAAATGAATGCAACACGATTATAGTAATCAGTTATTAGTGAACATCGTAGTCGTTACTAATAATTATGTATAGCAGGCTATTATAAATACTAAGTTATGAAATTTTTATTGAAACGTTTCTTACATACCGTTATATTGGCTGGGCCGCAAAAATATTTGTTGTGGGCCGTGAGTTTGACATGCTTGACCTAAAGTTAAATAATGGGCAAAACTAATCTATACTGACAGAAGTTATGATGGTAGTTCCCTCTTGACTGGGAAGGGACATAAAGTGCTTGGTGCTTTGCGGGGGTGGGGTAGGGGAAAGTGCCTGGAAATATTCTCTATCTCAGTCTGGGTAGTGGTTACAAGGGTGTGTACATAGGTAAAGTCCTTGAGCTAAGTACACTTAAGATTTTTGCATTTTACAATATGTATATATCTATAAGAATGATTAGAAAATGGAAAAAACAAAACAATAAATTACTAAAAGGAAGCTTTTGCAGTAATTTTCTTACCCTTGTAAAGTTATCTCTTTTACAAGAGACTGACACTAATGGCTATAATAACATGCATTTCGATGATTTAAACAAACAGGTGGTCCTATGTGATCATACGAGGGAAGTATGACTTAGTAAATGAATTTATTCACTTTTTTTAGAGGCTCTCTTCAGAAACTGATCTAAGAAAATGTGTATTCAGACTTACCTGACTTAACACTGGCATAGCCACCTCGTCAGGGCATGCTGTTCAATTAGGCTTCTCACTGCTTTATTATCCTGACCTTGGGCAACTTACTCGTCAGTATTTATTTGTCAGCCAATAGAGTTTGCTAAAGGACTATATGTTCTAGGCTTGGGAATATAGCAATGAATAATACAAGGAGGGGAAAAAGCTCTCTCGTCATGGAGCTTTCATTCCTATAGAGAGATATAAACAATGAACAAATAAATAATTAAAATGTCTAGTTTGCTGAGATGCTAAGTGCCATGAAGAAGATTAAAGCCAAAATGAGGGCAAAGACTGCTGGGGCAGGGCTGGAGAGGTGACTCATCTAAAATGGGATAGGATCCCTGATAAAATGATATTGAGCAAAGACTTGAAGGTCATTTTTACAGATTGTGAGTCAAAACATTAAGACCGAGAGGTAAAGTTATTGAACATTGTAATGTCCCCTGAAATCTGAAAGAGTCTACATTATATAATATACACTCCTGTGGAGAAAAACAACAACAATTGTGCATTTCTTAGAAGGTCAGGCTAACGGAGCTATAGAACTCACTGGAAATTCAGTTGACAGTTATTCAGCACCTGGTGAACAAACCTACATGGTCTGTTTAGAGTCTACTGCAGTGTTTTACAACTTTTTTATCGTTATTCATTACAAAGTCCTCTTAGAAATTTTTTTCCAAAACTCTACGCCTGTCACCATAAAATGTTAACATCACAGATGTACTGCATATCTGTTTATGTACTGTGGCTCTTCACAAGGCCACAAGCCATTGTAATAGTTTACCCCAAGAACCAATTTTCACCTCCTTGGTGGGGTGTTATTGTCCCCACTGAGAATACATGGTCTTTGAGAGATGGGGAGATTTTTCTGGGTTATCCAGAAGGATCCACTCTAATCACATGAGTCCTTAAAAGCAAAGAACCTTTCCTGGCTCTAGTCAGAAAGATATACTACCATACATAGTAGGAGGGTCACAGAGATGCAATCTGCTGACTTTGAAGCTGGAGGAAGGGGCCAGGAGTGGAGGAATGTAGGTAGTTTCTAAAAGCTAGAAAGAACAAAGAAACAATCTCCTGTAGAGCCTCCAGAAAGAACATAGCCCTGCTAACACCTTGATGTTAGCCCTGTGATACCCATGTCTGACTTCTGAACTTAAGAACTGCAAGATAATGATTGTGTTGTTTTCAGAACCTCCCCCCACACACACAAAAAAAGAGAGAGAGAATACATAGTCTAGTGCAGCCGTGGGCAAACTACGGCCCGCGGGCCGGATCCGGCCCGTTCGGCTGTTCTATCCAGCCCGCGGAGCCGAAAGAGCAGAGGGTTCTCTTGCTCTCCCCTCCGCTACTTTACTTTGAATTTATATTAGTTCACACAAACACTCCATCCATGCTTTTGTTCCGGCCCTCCAGTCCAGTTTAAGAACCCATTGTGGCCCTCGAGTCAAAAAGTTTGCCCACCCCTGGTAGTGGGAAGATCGACATCAAATAATCACACAAAATCACAAAGAATAATATGTCCTGAAAATTACCAGGAAGCAAAAGTAGAAATTCTGTGAAAGCCCAGCTGAGATCTAGGATAGCCCTTGTGAAGAAGTGACATTGGAGGTCAGAGTTGAATGATGGGTAAGAGTTAACTGGAGAATAGTGGGAGGTGGAGCATTCCTTCCTGGAAAATGACATCTACGAAGACTCTGAGATGAAAAGGAGCTTGCTGCTTTGTTAGTTGGATGAACTGAATGTTGGTCAGTGGGGCTGGAGGGTATTGGGTGAGGGGAAGAGGAGGCTGGAGAGGAGGTAGGGACTCACTCGTGCAGGGCCTGGCAGGTCATGGTACACATTTTAGGCTTTATTCTCAATGCAATGGGAATCTATTGAAGGGTCTTGAGCAGAGGAGTGGTCATATTTCAAGAAAGCACTTTGTGGATAAGAAGTTGGAGAGGCAATAAATACTTAAGTGGAGAGATCACAGAGCAGTTGATTTCACTGCATCTGACCAGAGAGCTCTAAGAGGGTGTTATTGGAAACTAGAGGCTCGGTGCATGAAATTCGTGCATGGGGGTAGGCGGGTACCCTCAGCCCAGCCTGCACCCTCTCCAATTTGGGACCCCTCGGGGGATGTCCAACTGCTGGTTTAGGCCTGATCCCAGGGATCGGGCCTAAACCAGCAGTCGGACATCCCTCTCACAATCCTGGACCGCTGGCTCCTAATAGCTCACCTGCCTGCCTGCCTGGTCACCTCTAACTGCCCCTCCTGCTGGCCTGGTCGCCCCTAACTGCCCCCACTGCTGACCTGGTCACTCCCAACTGTCCCTCCCTGCTGGCCAGGTTGCCCCCAACTGCCCCCCTGATGGCCTAGTCACCCCTTACTGCTCCCCCTGGCAGCCTAATCACCCCCAACTGCCCCCCCTGCTGGCCTGTTTGCCCTTAACTGCTCCCCCCCTGCCGGCCTGGTTGCCCCCAACTGCCCCTCTGCTGGCCTGATTGTCCCCAGCTGCCCCCACTGCTGACCTTGTTTACCCCTCACAGCCTGCTGTTCAGTTGTTTGGTCATGCCTCACTAACTTCCCTGCTGGCCTGGTCATAGGCAGCTATCTTTTGAGGGTGTGATGGTCAATTTGCATGTCACTTCTTTATTATATAGGATGTAAAGGCACTCACCCTCTCCCCCACCTAAGAATAATGATAAAACCCTAAATCTAAGAACTAATCTGATTGCTGAATTTGTGTTTAGTTCTTCCAAAGCCCCTGAATGCTCCCAATGTGATTGACACCGGACATAACTTTGCTGTCATCAACATCAGCTCTGAGCCTTACTTTGGGGATGGACCAATCAAATCCAAGAAGCTTCTCTACAAACCTGTCAATCATTATGAGGCTTGGCGCCACATTCAAGGTAAGGTTTGCATAGGAAAGGCTCCCGCTAGAGATGTACCAGGAAGGAAAACTATCCCCCAACATAGAAGTTCCTCTCCTGTCTCAGCCCTCTTCCCCTTGTTGGTGGCTGTAGCAGAGGATTTAGTTTCAGAGTTTTCAGGATAGAGTGTGGGACCCTCTGAATTCTGGGCCACCTTTCTGAAAGTCGGGGTGTACTATGGAACACAGAACAGACTGTATAGGGAGTAACTGTCCATATCAGTGTTTCTTTTTCAGGCTTCTCTGGCTTCCAACCCTGTTTTTAGTTACTCATCTTGGTTGGTCATGGTGAAAGATCCATGTTTATGCCATAAATATGATAACAGGAAATTCCAGGGTCTACTGGAAAGACAAAGAGACCAAGTCTGCTTAAATTCAAGGGTGATTGTTGCTGCTATATTAAGTTGTTTGTTCTTGTTCTCATTTGAGACTTGCCCTGTCCTGCAGGCTCCTAACACACAGAGATTTTGAGAGAAATTTGGGCCTGAAAAGTTTATGTTGTGGCAGACTGAAATGCAGCAGAGGGGAGAAGGTGGGGGAGGGCAAAAAGTACATGCTCCTCCCCCAACTTCCCGAAAAAAAAAATAATTCCATAAAGTGTGATGAAACGTCAAAAGTTCATAAAAACACTTTTAATGAATTAATTTGTTAAATTTATTTTGAAGCACAAATTAGAGTTCTGTTTGTAGCATGATGATGTATAATCACATTTTTAAAAAATATGTATTTTGATTCTTTTTTTTACAGAGAGGAAGGGAGAGGGATAGAGAGTTAAAAACATCGATCAGCTGCCTCCTGCACACCCCCTACTGGGGATGTGCCCGCAACCAAGGTACCTGCCCTTGACCGGAATAGAACCTGGGACCTTTTAGTCCGCAGGCCAATGCTCTAGCAACTGAGCCAAACCGGCCAGGGCTATAATCACAATTGTTAAAAAGGAAGCTGAGCACTATCTATTGACACTGCTGCTTTCATTGTGTCGTCTTGTAGAGAGACCTGGCGGGTCGTGCTGCAGGCAGCACACACCCTCCACCGGCACCCACTGCACGGTGCCCGTGGCCTTCTGGAAAGGGCAAGGAAGTTACAAAAAAAGGAGAAGAAAAGGGGGGGGGGGGGCTTGGGCTTCGTGACACTAGTTGATCTGGGTATGCCGAATAAAGTTATGGGGTTATTACTGAGCTCTTCACGTTCTATTGTAGACTCAGCTCAAATCCAACATGTGAGCAACATAAGGCTGAATTGTGGGGTTGCTGTTTCCAGCACCAATGCTTAGGTCTTATTAAAAGCTTTTTAAAAATATGGTGGTAAAAATTCATAGTCTCTCTTTACAAGTAGACATCCAAAACATGGTCTTCTGAGGATTCTTAAGCACAGCCCACTTTTTCCTCACTGGCTGGAAATTTATCATCTGGCGAGGTAAAATCTCCCTTTGCAGGGTCTGTGGAGAAGGTGGCTGGCCAAAGGCCACCACTGAGGAGAAAGCAGCCTGTACACTTGTGAATGGATCTGGGCACTCCAAACCCTTCTTTGTAATGATGTGGGCAAAGCCACCGTCCGTCCTTGTGAGCACACCCTGAGATTTCTCCTCTGGAAGCTTGCTTGCAATCACTGCCTATACTGGAAAACAGTCAAAATTAAATTCTTTATGTTATTCTAAATTGAGATTTTCTCCCCTAAATCAGATTGGTATTCCATAGAGTTGAAGATCTGTGTGATTTTAGAATTTTACTCTACACAGGAAAAGACTAGAGCAGACATGATTAAATGCCACAGATATATCTCTATTACTGAACACACTGCAACTTGGAGATTTCCCTGGAGAAGCCTTATTTCC